>NW_015090794.1:8596317-8834712 GCF_001431845.1 Calidris pugnax
GTCGGGGGAGGGGGGGAAAAACCGCCAAAAAAAAAAAAAAGGGAAAAAAGGAGGTGGCGGGGGGATTAAAAATGAAAGGTTTTGCTTACAAACTGCGCCTCGACGGCCGCTATGCCGAGCCGTCTGCCGGGGCGGGCGGGGGGAGCTGCCGCCGCCCTCGGGGGAGCCGCGGTCCCGGCCCCTGGCCGCTGCGGAGCGGGACGGGACGGGACGGGAGGGAACGGGGCTCATGGCGGGGGGCGCAGCTGCTGGGCCAAACCGGCAGAAAGTTCGCTGTCTTCACAGGACAGTTTTGCTTTTTTTTGTTTTTGTTTTTTTTTTTTAATTATTTTTTTTTATTTTGTTCCCGTACTCTAAGCGGGGTTTGCGTACACTACGATAACGTGTGATTGTTTTTGGCAGCCGACCCCCCTCTAGTGGAAGGAAAATACACATCTATAATTCAGTGCAGACTTGGGTTTATGAAGTTTTTGCCAACGTTAAACGTTTTTCCACTTGAGTCAAACTACAGTTTTAATAAGCCATTCTGTCTTTCTCACTGGTGGTTTGTTTTTTGTTTTTTGTTTTTTTTTTTTCCTAGCTGTAATGTTCAACTTATAACCGGGGGTTAAGAGCCAGATATCAGACAGGCAGCTTTCAGTAACATGGGTTGCTTGCAATATTGAGTATTTTAGAGGTCAGCTCCTTGTTTGGACATCTCCAGGCAGGACGTTGCCCCACTCTCCTCTCCTCAGCAGACGTACCCAGGGCTTGCTCCTACTCACCCAGTGCCGCCACCAAGAAACCTGCCGCTCGGCCTCTCCATTAATTTCTTGGCAGAAATACTTTGTTCACGTGGGGCAGGGAGGTCTTTTTTTCCCAACAATATGTATATATAATATGTAAATGACCAGTAATGATTGCAGTGGAGCATTTTAGAAGGATCTAGTGACTTGATACAGGGCTGTGAAGAAACCCACCGAATAGCTGTAAAATGCACACCTGGTTTTCTTACAGTTTTCTCTAGGAACTTTGGCAGTAAACAGCTATGGTTGGCTAATCTCCATCAAAAAAGTAGCACTTTCTCTTTACTTACTTTCAGGCTCTGTACGTACAGTGTCGGTATGTTAACTATGTAAAATAAGCCGTCTTGCCTGCTTGAGCAGACGTTTTTTCTGTCAAATAAAATAGTCTGTAATGACTCTTCCATCCAGGCCTGCTCTCCACTGCGGGTTTTGAAGGCTTTGCTGCCCGGGCAGGGTAGGGTGGTTCAGGAAAAGAGCTGTGAGGTTGGACTGCCAGGAGTGAGGTGGCAGGTGGCTGCAGACGTGGACAGGCAGGAACCCACACAAACGGTGGGGCAGTACTGGGCAGGAGGAGTTTCAGCGAGGGGAGAAATGTGAATTCTGGTTTACTGGAGAATCCAGCTACTTTTTAGTAAGAGGGTGTGTGAGAAATTAAATGCCATGCTAAGGAGCACAGTTGGGTTATAGGTACTTGCCACAACTGGTAAAATGAAAGTGGGAGTGGAAACAAAAGGTATATGGAAAGCATGTTCACCAGAAGCTGATACGAGTTTATTCAGTATAAGATGTAAGGACTTGACCTTTGCTTCAAAGATGTTGAGAGAAAGAACCCTTGCTGTCCCCTGTGAACTCGTAGGATAAAGTTGGAGAATAGACCATTGGCAGATCTGGAGGAAGATTCATCCTCCATGCTGAGTAACGATGTGTACAGATTTTATCACGTCAGCTGCGTGGCTGACATGGACGTTACCAGGTCAGCTGCCAGCCCAGCCAGGAAACCAGGAATTATTCTGCTGATAGCCATCAACATTAACTCAAGGCAAAATGCAGCAACTCCGTGAAAACTCTTAGGAGGCGATCAGTTTCTTGTTAGTATGCTCATTTGGGAAGGAAAACAGTCTGTTGATATAATTTAAGATAGAAACAGCGTACTATCAGTAGACAAGACACTACTGGTGGTGTATTCTTTATTTGTGGTCTCTGGAAAGACTTCTATCACAAGCGCCCCAACAGTGTTGATTATGCAGGTCTGCCAGTGAGGAAAAACAGTTGTGTTCCATTTGCTTACACAGATTTAAAACCTTGTTAATAAAGGAAGTTGTTCAACAGACTGAGCAGGTCAAGACTGAGGCTGCTACAATGTCACCTTCTTCAACAAGGATTCGGTTTCAATTCTTAGATGCTGTTGTTATTGTTTCTGACCAACATTGCTTAAAATAAATGAACACCTCTACCTTCATCTTATACCGTCTTGCAGTTAGTGAAAAGTTCATGCCTTGATTTATTAGCATGTCTCACTTCACAGTTGCCTTGTATCTTTCTCTTACTTCCATTTTCATGCCTTTTCTTTTGTTGTCTTGTTTATCTCAAGGTTGTTTCCCATCTTGGGTTTAAAGTTCCTACAGTGATTACAAGAATGTTGTACTGATGAGTCCCATATGGATATTTCGAGGAGCAAGACCTTCCTCCACTTTTGCTAAGTATATTAGATGTAGTCTGTCTCCTTTCATAATGCTGTTTCCCTGTCCATTTAAAAATGAGATAGCAGCACAAGGAGACTCTTCTTCTTTTGCCTCAGTGGATTGTGTATGTTTTGGTTTTCCACTTATGCTTCATGTTCTATTTGTGTCTTGAGCATCATCTAAGACACGACACCGCCACATAAATCAGTACAAGAATGTCTTTAATTAAAGAGATAAGTAGGTCTCTCGGGACAAGATCTTTTATATTGCTAGCTGGCAGAAGATGTACTTTCCAGGTCCTACTGCCCTATTCCTGTTGGAAGAAGACCCAGCAGAACAAGCACTGTGTTATACAGGAACTAATAAGAACGAGATTTACTCTGAAGTGTACCAAACACTTGATATATAAAAAACATGCGATACTTCAGCACAGCCAAATTGGAATGTAGAAAGGAACGCACAGCTTTTATTGAAATCAGATTGGTCTCAGAGGGACAGCAGGGGAAACATAAGCACAGCACTAAGGAATTCCATTCATGGAGCTGTTCAATGTTTGTTAGGGTTTGTTTTTTGGATGCTCAAAGTAAGCCTCTGCAGGGGGGCAGTGAGGAGGCGGTTCAGTCTTCATTATTTTTGTTGAAAGCTTTAGTATTTTAGAGAGAATCTAATTTAGTAAAATATATCTCAGTATGTCAGGTGATGCTTATGACTTCATCAGGAAGATAAGCATCTTAATTTTTAGAAAATAGATCTTGCTGGGTGGGATTCAAGAGAAAGCCTGATGGCCTGAAATCATTCATCAAAGGAATTATTATTTCTTCACTGAACGGGGAAAATGTAATTACACCTTTTTATTTTGCCTATGAAGTTTCATGGGCAGGTTTAATGGTGGTATGTGCATGCCAGGTGAAGTCTTATAATTTGGGTGTGACCTTAAAATACAACCCTCTGGCTGTGTAGAGATGTTCACAGGAGTCTGTAGGTGGGGCAGAAAGTGGACTGACTCAAACACCCCTTAGAAATGGCTATAGGATATGTATTTATGGTTTACTTCACTGATTCTTAAACACTACGCTATGTTCGGAATTGCGCAGGCCGCAAACAGCCAAGGTGGGCAGTATGAACACTCCCTCAGGTGTTTAATGCAGGTGTTAAGTGACCTGAAATACATCAAAATGATGGCTTTCTTCCAGGCAGAAAGTAGCCTTCCAAAACCCCCAGCTACCCCTGCTGAGCTGCGTGTGCTGATCTCTGCAGTCACTCTGCCGACTCGTCCGGTCTCTGAGGCCGAGAGGTCTCAGCCCAGAAGAGCCACCAACCAGCCCCTGGATTCAAACGCAGAAACAAACCCAAGTCTAGAGGCTGCAAGGAGAGTCTACGAGCTGGAGAGAGCTGGCTGGGCCTCCCCATTTATCGCATACCAGCACGCTTGACGGGGCCTTTCCCTGGCCCTGTGGCTAGTAAGAAGGGATGTGGCTCTGAGGTGACCGGAGCGCTATGTGGGCAGGCGGCCCGATGGAGGTGGAGCCGTGGGGCAGAGCAGAGCTGGGGCAGGAAGGAGCAGGAGGTGGCTGGGATGTTTCCGTGGAGGAGCCAGAGTGTAGAAGAGCGGGGAAGTGGGGTGCTCAGCTCTGCAGTGAAACTAGTGTGGGAGATCGTCCACCCGAACTGGTAGCGTTCACATGGCAACCTTTAAGGTTTACTTTAATTGTACCAGTTACAAATTAGAATGTAAAAATGACATTCTGAAGGTATGCTGAGTAGTAAATCCTGTCCTGTGCTGCAGTATTGCTGTGAAACAAAATAGTAGTAGGGGAAGAGTTTGCTTCTTTTATTTTATAGCTACAGTATTGCTGTGAAACAAAATAGTGATAGGGGAAGAGTTTGCTTCTTTTATTTTATAGCTGACTGTTGCACCGTCAAGAGAGATGTATTTTCACACTCTTCGTAGATGATGTGTAAACTCTGAAATAACTAAACCCAAAATTTCCCAATACAGATCTAGTCAAAGCCAAATCAAAACAAGCAGTTTGAAAATTTTACAACACTGAGTGTAACACGTTTAATTGGTAGCAATTTCCATAGAGCATCTGCCAAAGTTAAAACAATATCAGCTTTCATTTCTACTGAATTAAACTCATTGCTTTCAATCTGCAAAGACAAACCTTTTCTGCCTTTGTTTGTTGGTTAATTAGGTGGAACAGCATAAATCACTCGAGCTGTTCTGTTGTATCTGGAATAATCTCTGAATAAGCAGCAGTCTGTAGGCAGTAGAGCTCAGAGTCTGAGATTTGCTTTCAGAACTCTATTAATATCTAGAGCTAATGCTGCAGGTGTGCTTTTTTATTGCTTCTCATTGGATCAAACGGAGGACACATTTAATCTGTCAGGCTGATGGAAAGGTTTAGTATTGTACTTGGTCTGTCCCTCCCTGCCCTGACGAGGTATTGAACGGGGACAACCTTGACACCAAAATGGGGCCACACAGTGATTGAGCAGGGGTGAGGCCAGGCCACACCTCAGCTCAGTTATTTGCTTCAGAAGCAGGTTCCCAGGAGGCTTCCCATGGCTTGAATAGCTCATTGGTACACCCTGGTGCCATTGTCCCAGCTCCATGAAACGGCTGCCTGATTCCCCAGGCCAGAGGCAGGGCTGTGGCAGCAGGCTGCAAAGAGCTCTGCTGTTCCTGACCACTGCTCTTGTGTGTTGGGAGGCCACGGTGGCCCTTAGGTCACCCTCAGAAGAGGGGAACAGGCCTCACTTGCTCTTTGTAGCTTTACCACCCACCTAAGAAATGAATCCTCCCTTAAAGCTGGTTGTGTGTCATCAGTCCCATGGTCCCTGCTTGTATTACTCCACCGTACGGATCGACAGTTGGCTTTGCTCCCAGAGTTACCTGAAGTCTTTGAAAGACAGGAGAGAATTCAGCAGAGTGCCAAGGGCATGGGTGTCATGCACAAGCATGTTCCAAACTGTATGGAGACCTCAAAGAAACTGTTGGGATACCCTTCACAGGAGTGCAGAACTGGAGGGACCTCTCAGGTCACCAGATCTGCTCCCCTGCTAGCACCATCACTGGATCACATAATCCCATTTTGCAGAGGCAGGTCTTTCCCCGCCCCTGCTGTGGTGATTGTAAGGTTGTTCCAGAACCTGACAGCTCTAAGAGTTACAGTTTCCATCCTAAATGCACTCACACGTGATTTAAAACCATTTATTTTCATCTTTTGGTTACACAGTTCTTTTTCCTTCTGTGTGCTAGCCTGACCTACAAGCAAGTATATCCCCAGTCTGTCTTCATCTTTGGAAATGAACAAGTCAGGACGAGAAGTTCTTGTCCTGTTTAGCTTAGGAAAACAAGCTTTTAGTGTTTTTAGACTAGCTTGATTGTTAAGAAGGTTTTAAAGTTTACCACAACTTTGTTTATTCTGAAGTGGTATCGGTACACAACTTAAAGCAAATTGGCTGAAAGGAAAGGATGCATTGAATGCCTGAAAAGATGTGTGCTTTTTTTCAATTTCTAAGCATGCAGTTAAGCTCTACCTATATATACTCCGAGTTACAAACGTTTTGTAACATGTTTTGCAGATGCCACTGTGAAAGTTCAGAGCATAGATTCATGTTTTGTAGGAAACCAGAAAGTACAAGCAGTTCCTTCTTTAAAATTACTTCTGGGTTTTCTCAAACAAATCGTGCCCTTTGAGAACTAATCTCTTGAACAGATTGTTTCCATGGGATATCTTTCATTAAATACCAGGTTTTGTTGCATTTTTCCAAAGCGTAAACTAAAGGTGGATGAGCAGATGGTTGAGGGCATGAGGAATAACTATGATGGAAATTAGAGGAGAATTGTAAGCATTTCAGGTGTTTTTCAGTAGGGATGCAGCCTACCTTACACGGGTGTGGGTTGTGTTGGGATTTTGAAGCAGACATAGAACAGGTTAAATCTGAGATTATGATTAGTGTAAAAGCGCAGTTACAAGGCAAAGTGCTTTAGGGAAAAAGAATATATACAAGATTTACTTCTGAGGAAGATGCTGTTTTTTGCTGTTAGAGGAGGACTGCTGAACAGACAGAAACCTCTAAAGAACAGTTTTGAAAAGGTAAAGGCTTAAAGACTATTATTCAAATGTGCCTATAGCCAAGGGTCTGTTGGTGTAGGTCACTGGCCTTTGTACCTGCAAATTGTCCTCTCAGCACATGGTGGCTGTTACGCTTCTCTCCCAGGTTTTGCTGGAGTATTTGAATATGTTTGTCTTGAATCTCTTAAGCTTGAGGCTGTTTTTTAGGATTTTCAGGTAAGCCGTCACAAGGCTCGTTTTCCCTGTAAGTGCCACTTCCCCACCCTGTGACAGGGCATTGGGATCGTGTTTTCCCATAGATCCTGCCCTTTCTCTCCTGCTCAGTCTGCCCACAAAGGCTTCATGGCAGTGACTTCCCGCTGCAGTGCACACAGAGGGCCATAGTGAAAGGAGTGGTAGGGCAAGTCTAAACCCAGCCCCAACTTGCTTGCAAATAAATGACCCACAGAGTTACAGAAGTGGCAGCAACGCTGGCATCCCTAGGTCAAAACTTTATTAAAAACATTCCTGAGAAATTAGAAACATCAGCTCCTTTGGGTCTCAGTACTCAAAGGTAGCACTTTATATTTTTGCTGCATTTTTTTTCTTGGTTTTGTTTGGAAATGTATGGGATAGCAGGGTTATAATTTCCCAAACTTTGGAGTTCTGGCTTCATAGCATAGATCTAATGAGGAGGAGATGGTGAGAAGGAACAGAGGAAGTCCAGAGAAGGTCTGACAGGCATAACTGTAAGCACAGTCTGGTCTACTTTTGGTCACTAGGTAGGGCTTCTGAGGAGGAGCTAAGATTTAGTGTTTATTAAATAGATTCAGAGAGAGCTGAAAGGGTGCTTTGATATCCCCTGACACATAGGTGATAGGTAGGCCAAGAACATGAGCTTATTCACTCTTGTTTACTGCTGTTCAGGTAGTCCTACACGGTACCAATAGGGTGGACAAACACCCAACCACCATAATAACAAAAGTCTTTATTAAGCTATAGATGCACATTTATATTAACCTTGGTGCACACCTCAGGGCTTTGGTTGCAAGGCAAGATTTTCTGAAAGAAGCTGGATGAAAACTGGGTCATACCATATCTTGCCAGTTTGTCTCCAAGCCCCTGTATTTCACTATCAAAATACATCGAGAGGACTGCTTTGATTGTGCTGGAGTTTGCTGGGTCTCAACACAGCAAGGGCAGCAACAAATCTGGATCTGACAGAGTGATCATACTTTTAATCTTCTGCAGTTTAGTTAAAAAAGCATAAATGTTGTAATTGAAACAGAGCTCTAGAAAATACCACAAATCAATTTTTGCTGTGGGGTTGTTTTTTTTCCCTACATACAGTGAGTGTATGCAGGGAACATTGTTTCATTTCCTTCTGGATTCCTTAGTATGTGATGAAGGACTTTGAAAAGCAGCTGGAACTGTAAGTGAGAAGTTCTCTTCCTTCCACATAAGACAGGTAGCACAAAGAGCTACAGGCTTGAGCATGTTTTCAATGAACTGATTGCTCTTAAGCCAAAAGAGCTGATGGTGTCTGTGCCATCTAGGGGCTGACAGGACATTTAGCCAAGTCCAGCATCAAGCAGGGGCCTGAAATTTTATTTTTTAAAGAGCGTACGTTGTTCTTCATGCTTAGCTTCATACCAGGAAAAAATGGGGTGGGAGCCAGCCTGCTATGTAGACTGTTACTTTTATTTTGCACTTCCCTCCTGGGTTCCCATTCAGTGCTGTAGAGGTCAGAACCAACCAGTGCTTCCTGGAGGTTTGTGAACTGGCTAAAGAGATCACTGGTTGAAAGAGGATGTGGTGTTTCTGTATTGACTGTTAGCTCTGTGGTACCTGAGCATCAAAACAGGGCAGAGTTTGAATCTACACTTGAACATGACCAACAGGTCAGCAAGGGTCTAGTTCTACTATGTATTGGATTCCCTGAAAACAGAGAATATGTGAGCACAAATATAGAGACTTCCACGTCTCTTGGTAGACCTGTATTTTTAATTACTGAATTACACTTATAAATAACACTTTAATAAAAGAGAAAACTCATTTTCCATGTAGTTTGTACACCTGTGAGCTCAATCACTAGCAGCTCACTTCATGCAGCAGAGAACTATCAAAACGTTTTCCAGAGATTATCAGCAGCAAAGGCTCTGCGTGCAGCTTATACATCTATATGCAGTGTTAGCTTCAAGATTAGCACTCCTGTCCTACGAAATGTTTAAAGTCTGGTTCATTAAAGCAAACCTCCCGAGTCATCATCTAAAATAGAATTAGGTTGCTTTAGTTGTATTTTCTTTTCTTGTCCAATATGTGTTGATGGCACTGGAAAAAATAAGGAAGAACGGTACAAGGATGTGCTTATCCATTCCAGACTTCTCCTTTCATGAGAGAAGGATTCTTCTGTAGCTGACATGGAAAGGATCCAGATGTGCCACAGCTGGGGTGTGTGCACAGCGACACGCAGGGGAGCACAGGCACCCTGGGGATGGTGAGAAGGGGCTGCTGTGCTGGGCACCCGTGTCAGGCCAGCCCTGCAGCCCGGCGTGGGGCCACCTCAGCCCTGCAGCTACGAAAAACCACAGACAGGTGATCCAGGGGAAGTTATTCAGATGATGGATTGATGTCCAGATACCACGGACTGTCAGTAGGGTCAGAGCAATAGTCACCTTGGAGAGCACTGAAAGGGCAAAGGGTAGATAGGAAGTATAAGAGTTTCGATATGATCTGCCTTGTTTTAAGGAATATAAGTCAGTAAATTATAACTGTTAATGTTGGTGTTCCCAACTGTTAAATTAACTTGGGCAGAAGGAATAATGAAATTGGAGTAAGTTGTTTCAACTGGTATAATTATTCCCTTGGTGTTAAATTTCCTGATTTTCTTGTCTTTTATGTTGTTTGATATTTAGGCATTAGAGGATTGTTGAAATCCTCAAAGCTTTTGCTACTTTGGGAGAAACTCTACTGCCTGAACTTACTTCACTTTTGGTTCCCGTTCTGAGAATCACACATGAAACACAGAACCCCTGCATATTTGGTAAAAAAAAAAAAAAAAAAAAAAAGAAAAGGAAAAAAGTTAAAAGTATCACTCTGTTCCTTATAAACCAGGGAATTTTATGCAAGTTTAGAGACAACGTTACAGGCAAAAATATGAGCCAACTCCTGAGTTCTCTGTCATGAGACACCATGAGATGTGGCACAAGAACGCTGAGCAAAACGAAGTGATTATCATGTAAATCCAAACATCTATGATGCATCACAAGATGACAGACTTCTCATGCCACCAGTATACAAGCTTTTTCTTCTAACTTCACATATGCAGACTTAATTATAGCACCAAGGGGCAGAGGAATTGATAATTAAGAAGGCTTGCTTTGATTCAGTTTTCACCAGTGACCTCAAGAAAGTTCAGCTGAATTGAATGCTTATTGATGGCCCAAAGACCTGCTGTTCTAGTTGCAGTGACAAATCTCGGTGCAGAAAGCTGCAGGTAACTCGGTAACTTGTTTAGCAGGATCCTCTGCCCCTTCTTTTGGGTGTGCCCTTTCAGCACACTGAAGGTGGGTGAGGAGCAGTCTGCACACCTCCAGCCGGGTCTGTGCACAGCAGGAGCTGTTCTGCCCTGTTTTCTCCGTGTTTCTAGCTGCGTAAACCAGGATTGTCTGTCTTGAGTTTCTCTTCGTATGTGGGCTCAGATGAAGACGATACGAAAAACTGAGTTGATGTTGGGAAGTGAGGGCGGCAGACAATGTTGCAGGATAAGCTTGAGCCTTCTGAATGCAGATGAGCACAGGATAAACATACTCTACTATGTACGGGTTTCTCTGGTTGCAAAAAGCAAGTGTGCACAAACATGAGAAATGGCCTGGCAGCAAAATTTAACTGCGTGGGAAGAACTGAAAACATGGGTTGTGGAGATGACACCTGGACTGGAAAGTAGCGATAAACCTTCTGCTAAGAACTGTCAAAGACAGAAGTTTGCTTTTTGCTTGCTTGCTGTACTAAACAGCAGAAAAATTTCAAATAGGCATGTTCCACCTTACTGCTGGACATGAAAGATAAACTTTATCTTAAAGATAAACTGAGGCTTTTTTTATGGGGGTGTGTGGAGTTTGACTTAGGGAGGCAATCCAGTTTGGTAACGTGTTTGCTTACTACAATACAGAAACGTTGGGAACCCTGGACTGGATTCCTTTTATACTGTGCAGTTCTGTGATTGTCGTGCTGTTTTATCTTGCAGAAAGGTACTTGCCTCTGCATGTCTGGAAGATTGTAGCAGGGGCCCTCCTTAGCCACCTCCTGTAAAGCACTTCAGACTCTCATAGCCAAAGTGCAAATTACTGCTTCCAATAGTCTGCGTTACTGAAAAGATTGAAGATATGTGTGACTGCTGCATTTGTCCTCCAAAAATAGGGTAGCACTGGAGCATTACGCAGAAACAGTTCTTCTGCACTAATTGGAAAAATCTTTGTTGTTAATATAGCTGGCTTTTTGTTTTCAGTGTGTTTTGTGTAACCACCCTACAACTTCACAGCATTTGTGGGAAACCTTATTACTACAGGAAATCTGGATGTGTTCAGTAGGACTCTCGTAACTCATTCTTTCTGGATCGAGTGGCAGCCTGCACTTCTAACTCAGCTGTACCTGTGCACTTCTGCCCCACAACAGACGTTGTAAAGTGGTATTAAAGGCTGAGGCTTGCAACTGAAGAATTCATGTTGACATCCAGTGTCATTCCAATTATAACCCAAAATCTGGTTTTAATCTCACATGTGATGAGCTAAGTAAAATTTTGCATTCTCTTTTGTCAGAGCTTTGCCAGAGATTAGTAGAGGGACGTTCCTGAAATAGCTACAGATGGACGGCGGAGCAGAGCTGGAAGGGGCCTCTGGAGGTCTCCAGCCCGGACTCCTGCTCCAGCCAGGGAGTTAGTTCAGGATGCTCTGGGCCTTGCTTCAGTCAAGTTATGAAGATGTCCAAGAATGGTGATCCCACAGTCTCTTGGGCCTAGTTCCAGTACTTAATCATGCTCATTGTATATAATTAATACACTTTTCACAATTGGAATATTCCTTGTTGCAACTTGTGACTGTTGCCTCTCATTTTTTCATCATGTGCTTCTGAGAATAGTGGCTCCATCATCTCTATTAAAATACAACTATAGTGTGTCCAAAAAGCTTTTTTTTTTTTTTTGTGTGTGTGTGTGTAAAAACTATTAAAAGAATTCAAACCACCTTGGGGAATGATGAACAGTATGTGTTGCATCATCCCAGTCTTCATCCATGCCTAAAGGCAGAGTACTTAAAAAAATCTTAAACACCTTGACTTGAGAGCATAGTGTGTATCACTTCCCATGATAGAAAGTAAAAAATTACTCTGACTAGGAAGTTTTTTTTCAATACAAATATTGTTATTTATAACCAACAGACTAAAAGAAAAGAATCTGATAATTTCTATGCATCTTCTTAATGTAGTTTGGAGATTCTTTTTCATTGCAATGGTACAAAGTACTAGATTTCCAAATCTATGTGATTTTAAAATGCTTCTGTTCTTATTAACAACCCTTTTAAGCAATATTTTCTTGTGGCTGCATAAATTAAATGCAAGAGATGACAGGATTTTATTCTAACCCAAATTGCTCATGGAGAGAGGAAAGGAGCTGCCTGCTGTTCGGAGAGGATGCTAGCCTACCAGAGTAGGCTGCCCTCAGACAACTGGGGATGGAAGATCTTCTTCCTGAGGGAGCAGAAGGATGTTGAGTCTCCAAAACAAACTTTTAAATTCCAGCAATGTCTGGCGTGGAGGAGGACTGGTTGCTAATAGTCCACCCTGAGAGATGAAGTGCAGAATTTCTGCCTTGAGATTCTATAGGAGCTTCTGTGTTGTTGCTGGCTGCATCTTAGAAGAAGGGAGCTTCTCCTTGCTTCCTGCACCCAGATTACACAGAGTTTAGCTGAAAGACCCTCCTCCCCTCCTGACTCCTTGCACAGGCTGTGACGAACCAGAGACATTCCTTTTTGGTCTCCATGGGAAGAGAAAGTTGCCAGGAGTGATTGAAGTCCACAAATCTTTCTGTGCACTTCTGGGATCCCCGCTCAGGCATCACAGATTGGGTAACAAGTTGTTGTCTTTTCCTGGCATTAATTACTTGGAATTGGTCTGTTTCTTCCTCTCCCCCAGCACATTTATTTTCCATATCTGTGTACAGTTATTGTAGCACTGAGAGCACAGAAGATGTAACAGCTCATGAAAGGAGCCATTACCAGCAAATCAGGAGGAAGTGTCTGAAAATGGCTGTTATGAAGGTTCTTCAGAAGAGAAACATCAAACCATTCTTACTGTCCTTTATTTTTTTGTAGAGACAAAACAAAAAGCTCTTTCATTCAGTCTTGTCTTTATTTGGGTAAAACATAAAATGCCTTCTCCTCATCACCCATACATGTTTGTCCACCCTGTTTGAAACACTTCTGTTTATGGCTGAAAGCAGGCAAACAAAAACATTCCCTTGATTGAAGATTAAGTGGATTTTTCTGTGCTGGCAAGTCTTGATTTTGCAAGATTGGTTTTAATTAGCTTACATTTTTCTGTCTCTCTTACTTTATGATGCTTCATGTAATAAGATGAAATTCTATTGTTATTCTTAAAATAATACCGAGTACAATTTGATTCTCTCTCCTTATATGGCAGACGACTGTTGAGTTATTGTCTGTGTAGATACCATCTGTGCGAGAAATAAAACTCAGAAAAAAACCCAACCACAGGCCAAGAGAGTGCTGTGTGAAGACTGGTACATTTCACAATGAAAATATTTTGATGTGGCATTGTACAAAACCACAAAATATCGTCTTTTCCTTCTTCCTTCCTTCCTTTCATTCAAGAAAGGCTTGATAGAGAGCCATGAATGACATTTCTAGAAGCAGAACTAGATTCAGAGGATCTTGAGTCATACAGCAGAATCGACTCTTTGGAGGAAATTACCACTTCTGTTCTTTGTTGTGGCCGAGAAGGCAAAGTTTAACACTGAGAAAATGGGAAGGAATAAAAACTTCAGTAGCTGCTTTCCTTACTTTAGGATTTGACTTAGCTTTCCCATACAGCCATCCCAATTAGATACGGATATAACCTTAGCCTATCAATTTTCATTTTCTCAAAAGCACTTTAATACTGTTTTGTTGTGTGCTTGTTCTGACGCCGTACTGCAGCGAAACGCTGGACTGCAATGTAGATTTAAAGGATTAGTCGGGAACTTCTAGTCTCTACTCAGCGTGTTTCTGTGCTGTTATCTTTTTGTTAAAGTTTTGCAGAGTAGTTGTATTTTGGCCTAATGAGAAGTGGAAGTGCTTTAAAAATGCTGTCCAAGTAGTCCTTTTATTTGATTAAATTCTCCATGTGGCTCATGATTCTAGTAAATGGAAGTAGGGGAGAGAGGGTTAGACATGAAAAAAATCATGGAAGTCTTAAAAAACCTCATAACTGCCTTTTCTTCTGGATAGTTGCTGTGTTATGTGAACAGGATCATTTGACAGGAGAGAATGTGTCCAATGCAGAGGAAGTGGAGAAATATGTGTTAATGGACTGATGAGTGATAACACGCAGATAATGCTTGCAGAATCGGGCACTTTAAATGCAGAGAAAATATCTGCAAGAATGCAGATTCCTTATAGAATATAGCGTATTAATTAGCTATTAATTAGTGTATTAATTTTAATAGAACAAGAAGAAAAAGATAATACCAGACAATTGTGCATTTCTATGTGATAGTAACAGTAGTTTTCCCTAATCTGTTTGTTATCGTGCCCACTGATTTCCTGAGGATTTCAGTACAAACGAAGTTTGTGGTTCCTTTGTACATAAGATTTTTATTTTCTTTTTCATTTGAAATATGGAATAGTAATAAATGGGTTAGATAAGGTATGAAGATAATAGGTAGAGAGAATGTTAAATGACTGAACATAAAATAGGTAACTGTATTATTCCATGAGTAATGGGTTTAATGAACTCTACCAGTCAGAGCAATATGGTGAAGAAAATGGTAGCCCTAGGTCACTCATCAATGGGTAAAACTTGTAACTAAATGAAAAAAGGACAACCTATATGAGACTGAAGGTAAAACACAGCTGTTACTAAATCTAGGAGGTAGTTCTTGATGCACTTAGTTTTGTTCTATAAGTATCCTTTTGAAATCTGTGTTTCGTCTAACTTTGAAAGCATGGTTGACACAAGACCTTCCTATAGCCAGTGGAAAATCTAGCATCACATGCAAATGAGGCTGTAATTTGAAAAGTACTTCTCTAAAAGTCACCATGACAGAGATTCATATCCTTGCTGGAGAAGCTCACAGAAAGAAGCTTCTCTGGGTGTTTACCCACTAGGGCCATCCCGCTGGCAGGTGGCAAAACGCGCCTCTTGGCTTCATTTCAAGTTGTGATTCATTTTAACACCGGTGATACTAGTTATGTATCAGATATAACAACCAGAAAGCTGTTATGCTGATGTAAACACTGATTAAGTGAAATCTTTTATCTCTGGAGAAAGAATGTGTGCTGTGGACACAAACTGTGTACAACGTTCCCGGCTCCGGCAGCACCCGCTCCGAAACACACCCACGCTGACCTTCACCGCTCACAGCCACAGCGAAGTAGTGTAATGACAGGTTGATCCATTGACAGCTTTTAAAGACTGTTCATATGTGATCTTATTTTTAACAGATTTATCTCCGACTAGAGCCCCTACAGATCAAGAATGTTGATTCTTCTGGCTTTCATTATTGTGTTCCACATAACCTCAGCAGCGCTGCTGTTCATCTCAACTATTGACAATGTAAGTCTCCTTTATGCTCTTGTTCTCTCAAACATGCAGGTGTTTCTTTGCTTCATAAAAATGAAGTTGTTCTTCTCTAGTTGAAGACAACTTGCTTATTGAAAGCAGGTAACTTTGTTAGGCACACTAGTCTCCTTTTGTACCTTTTTGTAACAAAAATGCCTTGAGGAGGCATGTTGCTGGTATCTGTGGGTAAGACGACACAGGAACTTGCCACACATGTTCTAAGCCCGTGTTACGCAGCTCATCTTCCCCCCTGTGAGAAACTTGGCCAGGGAGTATATTTACAACTACGACCACGCTTTGCAGGGTGGGGCTGTAGGCTGGGTTCAGCCAGATATGAGGGAAAGGGCCGGGGGAAAAATCTGTCCTCCTTCTGTGTCAAGTCCATGAAGTCAAATAGCTCATCATTAACGCACGGGGATAATTTCAGTCAAGGTGTGCTTTGCCTCAGAAGTGGTTGTCCAAGATTCCCAATTAAATCATTAAAGAGACACCATGAATTTATCTGTTTCCATTCAGTTGAAGCAGTTTCAGCACAAAGTTTTAGAGTAATGAATGTTGCATCCTTTTCAAATTTCCTTTTTATTTTTGTGACTAGAAAGAATTTGCCTTTCATTATTTACATCGAGCTCTTAATTGAATTTTCCTCTTTCCAAAACAGCCTGCTAACCTGATTGGTACTTTTAACTGTATCTTTCTTTCCCTAAGAGGTATGGTGTATGTAGGCTTTTAGGATTAAAAAAATTGTCTGCTGAAAATACTTTACCATACTCAGTGAAGCTGGTTTGAATCCCATAGTCTGGTTTCCAAGACTGTGCTCCAAGTGAAATGATGTGTTACCCACAAAGTTATTGCAAAACTGTACAAACTCAGATGTTATCTCTCGGCTGGCTGGTTGATTTATTCCACTGAAGCAGGTCGTTAATTGAGCACTAAAGCAGGTTGTCTTACCCTGCTCCTTTGAATATTTAGAAAGCTGGGACAGTGGACAATGCCACTTATTCTTAGTTCCGAGCTGCTACATACAAACCAAATTACTATAGAAATAAAGCCCCCTGTACTCTGCTTTGTGTCATTAGCAACTTTTAAACAATTATGAATTTAAACTGTATAACCACCTTCTATTAGATTTTAACATCTTCAGGGGCATTTTATAGTCATGAAAATAACTCTGAAAGGTTTTTATAGTGCTCAGAGCTGAAAAGTAATATATTGAACTTGGACAGCAAAATCCAAATGAATGGCATCCTGAGCAAGTAATGCTTTTTCTTAAAACACAGTTACTTTTACACATGTGCCTGCTGTCATAATACGGCATAGTTTTTATTGCAGTATTGTTTGCAGAGCTGCACAGTGAGCTGTGAGGCTTCTGGAATGTCTGTTTAAGAAGCAGATGCTACCAGGAGTCATATTTAAAAGTCATATTTTTCCAGCGTTAGTCAAAACAAAGGCCTGGGTAGCTATCGGAACGGGAATGGGTTTCCTGAGGAAATGCCACTTGTGTGGAGTGCTTGCAGCATTTCCCAGGCTACTGTAACAGTCTGTGCAGACTCTGTGGTACTGGTTTGCAATAAACGTTAAAACATCCAAAAAGAAACACCACAGGAGGATCTTAATTCCTCTTCCAGCCAGATGCCATGGTGTGCATACTGCATTTGCACACTGACAGCACAATTACATTGAGATTGATTCAATTCAGTGTCAGGAACCAGAAAACTTAAATGGCTTCGGTTTCAGGGATGTATCCCCTGCTATTTCCTGCAAATTAAAAAATGCTGTGCCTTCAGAGTTGTGTGTCCTAAACAGGGTCAGGAAGAACAAAGCAGATCTTGTCTAGATATCTTAAGGAGTGAGCAATCACTGACTATCCGAAATTTCTGCCCACACAGTGGAAAATCCCTTGTGCTTTGGGATGTTTGAGATTGCCTTTTCTGCTTTACACAGGTCTAAAATGAAAATGACATAAGGAATAATGATACACCCTTTCTTCTAAAATGCCATTAGATCTCAAATTTAGTTTGAATAGTTAAGTATCAAAAATGAACAGAAATTTGTTCCAGCTGAAGTATCAGATCAGGAGACACTTGGAGAAGTCAGGAGTTTTGTGGTTTTGTGGTGTTTATTTTCCCTATAAGAGCCCTTTATTTTTATTTTGCAGGCCTGGTGGGTAGGAGATAATTTTTCTACAGATGTCTGGAGAGTGTGTGCCACCAACACTAGCACCTGTATGGCCATTACGGATCAATTCCAAGGTGAATGTCTCTCCCTGCCTTTGTCTCAGTTCCTTTAGCAGGAGATCTAGTGAAATCGCTACAAAATTTGCAGGGGCAATAATATATTTGTTCAAAAATCTGTGTGCTCTAACTACTGAGGTTTTCCCAAAACCTTAATACGGGCTTTTCATTTTGGAAAGGCAAACTGTTCCAACGGTTTCTGTAAGAGGAAAATGGAGAACTGTCAGGTGCACCTGAAAGCCCGAGTGTTTGTGTTGAATAAACAAATAACTAACAATGAGTGCTAGAGATTTCTTAAAAAAATAGGTCAGGTAAAAACAGTGGAGTCATCTGAAAGTGGAGCTGATGTGATAGAATTTGCTTCAGAATTGAACTTGAACTTTCAAAGAACCTAAAAATACTGGCTGTGCAGAGAAATGGGGGAAAAGCGGAAGAAAGTCGGACCACAAGCTGAAGTTTTAACAAAGAGGACTTAATCTACAGCACAGCCTAATGTCCTACTTTACAAATAATGAAATTATCAAATGTTACATTTATTTTATTTACACACTTTCAATCTTTGTGTATATCAAAGAGGTAGATGATTTGAAGAGCCGTGTGCCCATGAAGTACCTTTGCTTTCCAAGCGTCAGGTTGGTTTGGAGCGTGTCTGTGCTGCCCTGAGAGAATCGTGTGGCACAGGCCTGTCTAAGGTGACAAGAATTTAACAGATGATGATTTAACATTTGATGTCTGTATTACTGTGCAGTTACTGAAGTCAGGGCCCCGAACTAGGTAGGTTGTGAGTAGCTGGGGTATGCCTGCTGCTCAGGGCCCTGCTGACCCCAGTGCAGCTGTGCCAGAGGAGAGGTGCTGCGAGGAGCTGGCTGTGCAGCTTGGCTGTGCCAATGCAGCACTTACACAAAGCAGCTACGTGTAGTTACACCTCTGTTGGGTACTTCAGCTCCTAGTTACAGCACAGGAACTGACAGGATGACAAACCTCAGTCCAAGGAATCTTCTGTGCCAACGTTGATATCCCCTCTGCTCACATCCTGTCGGGTAGGGGTCTCCAGCTCTGGTGGGAGGCTCAGGTCAGCGTTTGTAAGCCCTTTGGGACACCTGGCAGTTTCACTGTGGTTTTGGTGTGTAGATGGTAGCAAGGGACGTGGTCTGGGAGAAACAGTCTCCTCAGCATTTTTATTTAGTTTTGCGAAAGGCTTTTAAAAGTCCATAAGCCCCTGGCTGTATTGCTAGGGAGGCTGCAGAGGAGAATGGCTGCTCAACTGCTCTGCTCCTTCAGCTGAGCTCCTGCTTACGGGACACGGCCCTGCCCCCCTGCTCGCAGCAGAAGTAGGCAAAGAGAGAAACTGTATTTCTAATCAAGGCTGCTTTTGTTTTTGCAGAGTATCAATCAATTCAGGCTGTTCAGGCTGCCATGACCCTATCTACTATTTTCTGTTGTGTGGCATTTCTGGTTTTCATTCTCCAGCTCTTCCGCCTAAAGCAAGGAGAAAGATTTGTGCTAACCTCTATTATCCAGCTCCTGTCATGTGAGTGATTTTTCAACACTTGTGGCTTTAATAATGTTTACATGAAAGTAGGAAAGGGAAGGGGAAAAAAGTTTCAAAAAGAATGAGCTGCATGAGAAATTTGTGGGGCATTTGAGGTCATAGCTTATCCTTCACATTTGGTTAAACAGTGAACTGCTCCCTTCTGTACTATTTAAGCAGTTAAAATGTGGACGATATCACTGCTCGGAATAAAGTCATTTGAACTTTGAAGGGAAAGAATCCGAGAGTCTGAACTGCTTGATCAAATTAAATAACTCTGTGATTGTTACAGGCAGGTACTTCCTTAATTTTTTATTATTCTTTAAAACTATCCAGATGTTTAGAATCATTTTTTGTTCATTGCAAATGCCATAAATACACGACAGCATTTGAAATGTAATCCGTGCCAAAGAAACTGAAAACGTGTCCTGAAATGCTCCGACTTTAGTTTGAGGATGGAAAACGAGTGTCTGCAACAAATGGACCTCGGTGGAAGAAGCTGACAGAAGGGAGACAGCGAGTAGTTGTTACGCACATTGATAGTATTTTAAGATGCTAAAATTTACTGTTTTCTTCCTCCTGCAGGTCTGTGCGTTATGATTGCAGCTTCCATTTATACAGATAGGCACGAAGAACTACACAAGAGCAATGAATATAGGATTGAAGTTACTCAAGGCCAATACGGCTACTCCTTCGTCTTAGCCTGGATTGCCTTTGCCTTCACCCTCATCAGCGGCGTGATGTACCTAGTATTAAG
Source organism: Calidris pugnax (assembly GCF_001431845.1). Lineage (NCBI taxonomy): Eukaryota > Metazoa > Chordata > Aves > Charadriiformes > Scolopacidae > Calidris > Calidris pugnax. Next base: position 8,616,197 of record NW_015090794.1, read on the forward strand.
GAAGCGTAAATAAATGTCAGCAGCTAGTTATGTCTGTCACTACAGTACAAAACCAAACTCCAGTAACCATTTTGTATATAATCATTTACATGGTTTTGTAGTAAAGGTATTGTTTCTCTAAAAATGTACTGTGTTCTTGATACAAAACAGAATAAAAACCCCGGCAGGTTCACTGGGCTGCCTGGCACCTACAGGTCAGGGGCTGAGCAGGACAGAGCCACGCTCTTTTTTTTACATGTTTCATCGTCATAAATGGTTTTCCCTTTACTGGCCACTGGCAGTTTGTTCCTGGCCTCTAGCAGATTACAAACAAAGCCCGTGCAAATTAATTTGTAAGCAATATGCTAATGCATTCCTGGACCAGATGTATCCCTTTGGAATGGGTTAAATGTAGGGGGAGTAAAAAATGAGGCCCAGATCACAGTGAAAAGCAAACAATTATAAAAGCCCAAAGCTGCACTCGGTGCGTCTCTTCTGGCAGAGGACGAGTGTTCTGCTATTTATAATGTGCAGTAAGTGTCAGCAAGCTTTTATTAAAACCACTTGCTTTGCAAAAGTAAACAACTCCTTTTTGTACTCCAGCGAATGATTCTCTTGATTCTCTTTCCCATTTAATTTAAGCACACAGAGCCTTTGGCGGGAGAACTTAACAGCAAATTCACTGCTCCACTTGGGACTGGAGCAGTCTGGGCAGTCAGAAATACCCCAGCGGGAGTACCCATCAGAAATACCCATCAGAAATACCCATCAGAAACAGAGTTTCACATCGTGCATAGTCTTTCTGGAAGGAAGAAAAGGCTGAAAAAAATTAAAGCATTGCCTTCCCTACATCTGCAAATTTTTAAGCAAATTAGTGATCAAGCAATGTCAAATTTAGGTTTTTACAGCCAAACTCAACAGGTTTATTACACTGGGCTTGTATTATCTAGTGGTTTCATGGCTAATATATCATTTACAAAAGCATTCCCTGAGTCTGTCCATTAGGAAATTGGCCTTTAAAAAATTCATTCTAAATTCCTGTGTGGATTTTACTTGAACTAAACACTCCTACTAAATAAATCAGAGTGCAATTACGATGCTTATGAATTCCAGGATAGTTTTTCAAGATAAAATGACTTGGTGATTTTTATTTTTCAATAATTTTGTGAGAGAAATCTGTAGTGTAACACCAGGCTCGACTGCTCAGCAGTGTAATACTGGCTTTGGCTGACAGTGATTTTGGAGCTGGGAGATCAGCGTGGAGAATGAATGAAGTGGCTTTTTATGTTTAGTCACAGCTTTGATGCTTAAATATAGATTCGACTTTGTAAAAGCACTAACCACATATTTATTTCAATATATTCACTACAGCTGGCCCAATACACCAACAATAAAAAAAGTAATTAGGGTTTGAATGAGTTTTTGCGCTTAACGTAGAACAAATTCATGATTACAAAGTAGTGTAGCTCTCCCAAAGTCGATACTTCCTGCATTATCCATCAGCTGAGGGGCTGACCCGTTCCTTCAGAGAATTCATCCTCCATTAGTCACGAGGTACAAGTCCAGGTGCGTAACTGTATAGGAACGGTCTCCAACATGAGTAATGGGTCGTGTAGTTCCATCTCCATTCCTGGAACTGCTTTGGGACCTACTACTTGTCTTTTGGGAGCAAAGCAAGGCCAACACATTAAAAGTAATAATAATAGTAAGAAACCCAAATTGATCTGAGCAAAATGCATTCTCACCAGTCTAGCATGATGCTAGCATTTTGTCATTTTTTTTTTCTCTGAATTTTTTTGCTCTGAATTTCAGGAATTATTGCCCTACTTTTTAAAAAAGTGTTTCTACAGTTCAGTGGGAATGCTCTGAATTTCAGGAATTATTACCCTACTTTTTAAAAAAGTGTTTCTACAGTTTGCTGAATACATTTCAGATTCAAAACCTGAATTTTGCTAGCAAGCAGAATTGGTCTTAAAGAAGCAGATGTGGGTTTAAGGTTGAAAGTAGCTAGACTATTAGCTTGGCATTTTGCTAGTTTTATTCAAAAATGAAATATTAAGGGAAATTCTTAGGCAAATATGGATTTAAAACTATCTTACATCTAGAAGACAGTCCTGTAAAATCGTAAGTTAAGCTGTTATGCCACTGACTTGAAGAGATGCTTCTTCATTTTCTTGTCTTGATAATGCTCGGGTCATTTATAGAGCAAATATTTAAAATAAAGATGTATATATAGATGAACACACAGCTTAATTCCACAGTAAAAGCTCTGTCCCTTGAGTGAAAAGCGGAACGCACACACACCACGGTGTACAAACAGCAGTGTACGCGTGAGACCACATAGAACAGATAGGAATGTTCTGCATACCAAGAAAACAAATGCCAGAACAGTTTGAAATAGAGTTTTAACAGGACAAATATATTTTGGATATTCTTTCTACCTGATATGCCTTTAAAATATACCTTTTTCTATGCTCTATATATTCTGAAACTGTACATGAAAATAAAGTTAAAACAAATTCTTGTACTGTAATAGCAAGCTCGATACATTTAGCAATCTGGCGTTGTCTTTAAGCTTGGGATATATTTACACAATGTTGGATGAGAAATAGTTGAGTATTTGTGTGAACAGGTAAAATTAAATTTTTCCTGCCTGTACTAGAACCACAAGCTGGTTATTTTTGTCCTTTGTTGTCAAAGACCTTCCAGGGTAAGCAGAGAAAATATTAGTGTATGGAACATTTAAGTGTCTGGTGTCAAAAGAAAAGCTCCTGAGTAATGCAAGATCCGCAGATGCTCTGATCAGTAGTTACTTGTCAGGGTTTTTCTCCACCATTTGCAGAAAGAGCTGTGTATTTAAGATCAGGTCGAGCGCCTTGACCACGAGAGTAAAAAATGTTAGGGACAGGCCAGTGACTTCTCTATCTGCTGCAGTCCCAGCTTCAGGTTTGCACTGAGATGGTAACAACACAGATGGGTTTTTATAGATCGATCCAAAAAAAATGCCAACTTCCCAGAAACAATTTCGCAAACCCCATAAAACTTCTGCCTTCTGATCATAGTGAAGAAAAATGAAAAGTCCAAACTATTAAATCATTCACCAGCAGCTGTGACTCTACTTTTCTACCCAGCAAGAAACCATCTGAAAGGAAATATAGGAAACAGCCTTGGAAAACAAATCTAGAATATTTATGTCAACACACATTTTCTTTTTAAAAAATATGTATTTTTTGAATTATTCCATCCAGGACAAGAGAAAATGAAGTTCTGCACTACTTTGCTATGAGATAACTTTTTTAAAAAATGCATTGTAGGTGATGGGAACTGTGCTGCTTAGCCATTAACTATTTAATTACCCCAGGTACATCAACAATTCGTTTTATGTGCTTTTTAACTGTTTCAAAATAACAAAGGGACTACAGTAGTACTTTCTTAATCTTCAGCATTGTAGAAGCTTAGCTAAACAGACAAAACAAAAGAATCTTTCCTGTAATTTCTAAAAATAGGAGCAAGATGAGCCACTACCTTTCCAAACACTAAAGAGAGCTAAGATCCCTAAAATCCTGGTTCATCAATGCTGCTGAAATAAAGAAAATAGTGAAGCTGAAATTCTATTAAGTTTCTCATTTCTTTCATATGTGCCATAATACTCTCTGAAGTAATAAGAGGAAAGAGTGAAATGTGGAAGTAAATTAGTTTTAAAAACAAGCCTTCATTTTCAAGGCTGTAGAAACAAGATTACAGAATTAACGGAATAAAGTTCATAACAGACTGTAGCAAGTCGGAAACATAAGGAAATGAATTCTGACTGCTGTACAAATAAGGCTTTGATTTGGAACTCACCGCAAGTAACAATATAGTACCTCAGGGCAGAACAATAGCAGACCACTTGTTAAGGTACTATGGGTCTCCTAAAGAGTTTTTTTAATGAGTGATAGATTGCATGTTACCAAATGGTCTGTAACGTCCATGTATATCCTCTCACTCAGTGGCACAGTAGTGCTTCTTTGGGGCAATAACCTGGGATACACAGCGAGCTATTGAAAGTGGCAAAGCCTTTATTTTGCCTGGTTTCTTCCAATGTGATGCAAAATTGTTACTAAGGTTTTGATGAAACAGATACAAGTGGTAACTGTGTAGGGAAACATACTTGGGATCAGTTTCTGAAAGGTCCATGACAGCGCAATCCCGTTCGGATTTTGCACACCAGCCACTTAAGTTTCAGGATTCTGAGGAGAGTCTTTGAATTCTTCAGTGAGCTCTGGACAATGGGGGATCCTTGGCAGTGCAGGAAGATGTGGAAATTGCTTGAAAGTCTAGGCACCAAGACAAAAACAGTTGTTACTTAAACAACAGTAACATATAAGCCAGTTACACTACTTTTCATTCATACTAACTAACTTAGCTTCGTGTAATTATATACATTTCTGAATTGCTAGTGTCTCTATAGTTTCCAAAGTAACAGCAGTGTCACAGTGTAACTGATGTTCATGTATCAATATTTGGTATCTTGCCGACATCTATTTCCTCTCTGTCCAGTGACATTTTCCCCAAAGTAGAAAATACTCCTTACCCGCTAGTACTAACAGCTTAGAACAACTTGTGTGCTGTCCAAAGGAGTCCTGAAGAGGTGCAGATTGCATCTTGAGGGATATTTGTTTAGGCTGGATTATTACTGCGCTGGCTTAATTTCTAGATGGGGGGGGGGGGGGGGTTTGGTTTTTTTTCCCCCTCACTTAATAAATTTAGCCAAAAAGCCACAAACCTGTGCCTGTACCTAGTTGCTTAGTTTTAAAACAGGTGTACATTGCACAGATTATAAAATTTCATGTACCTTCATGAAATTCAGTTACTATAATAAATTTCAACAGATAGGAAACAATTCTGATAATATACAAACAATACCATGGTGCAGATTTTGGTCTATTTTACTGCTGCTATTTGGAGAAGACAGCTTGTGTTCTATTTCTTTTAAAAAAAGCCCACAAAAAATTGAAACTCAATTTCTAAAAAAGGCAGTGGTGTTGCTGTCATAAATGCTAAAGTTCAGAAAACTTCATTTAAACCAAATATGCACACATTGCTACAAAGGGTAGGAATATAATATGTGCGCACTGCTTCACAGACTCGACTTTCCTAATATATTATCAACAACAAATCAAGAAGGTTTTTCTTGAGACAGTTTCTTTAATATTAATTTAGAAATTTTAAATTATGTTTTAGTAAAATATTTTCAGCTGAAAAATCACAATTATGCTTAAAGTAACTGTATTGAAGAATTAAAAATGTTTAGGAACCTAAAAGCTCATAGGATAAAAGCTAAATCCTGTTAGCAAATAATGTTTTCACACACTTTTAGCCACGACAAATTTGGAGGGGGAGGGAGGGAAAGGAAAAACACAGGAAAAAGAAGATAAAGGGGAAAGGAGGGCGAATAAGTTCTGGGGATAGGGTTTTTATATGTTTATTTCTAAAGAGGGTGTGTCCTGGCATTATTTATTTGCGTACTTCTATAGAAAATGCTATACTGCTCCAATACTGTTCCAATAGAGCCTCCTGGTGGTGAAAGAGAAGCCTGCTCCTTCAAAGCCCAACTGTTTAAACACTGTGCCTTTCCCATTTGAAAAGGTCGTTAAAAAGCCTGGCTTTCCATCAAGTTCTAAACCATCCTGCAATATGAAAAGCCACAATTTAAAAATTAATGTCGTACAAAAGTTGAACAATAAAGTGCCTTATCTGATGTTTCTTCTCTCAGCTTCAGGAACCCTTAGTTGAGACACACTGGCTTTGAATTCCGTTTGTTTGATAAGTATTTCTGATCTTTTTCTGTTCTGCCCGCAAACAAGGTTCAAGCTTTAAATATTATTTTTCTACCTATCAAAAGATAGCTTTTTAAAAATCCTTACTTCATATATGAATGATATTTCTCTATACGCTGTGGGTTTTTTTCCTATTGCGAGACTTGTCAGTTCCAGGCTAGGACTCTTCCTTTACAAAACAATCCACCAAGTGAAAATTTATTGAAACTGGAAGATTGCTTCAGTTTAGTCCAGTTAGTTTATCATTAAGTGAAAATGGAACAGAATGAGTCCATCTTGAATCCTTGTAACCACTGATTTTCATCTTGCAATCACATAGACACTAGAAGGATCATACAGATACCAGAAGGATAATTCATCCCACACAGAGTTAGCAACAAATTTCTTCCACTAACCAAAGAGCTTTCAAATTTCTCTCAAAGCTATACACCTGTTACAAAACTGGGAAAACAACTGAATAGCACAGTAACGATGGGGCAGTATACAAAAATGATATTTCAATTAATACAGTAATCGTCAAACAGATTTCGTAAGACATTCCTTCAAATCAATTTTCACATCCCTGGATTTAACAATTATTCTAATAAGAAAAAACCAGTAGTAATTACAAAGAATCAGGACTCAATTTTAAGGTTAGCACAAACACAAACTCACCAAACACTAGGCCTAACTCCACCAGAACTATTTATCTGATACACAGTCATAGCAAGAATAAGAATCTACTTAAATACCTGCAAACAAGTGTAGAGGAAGATACCAAATTTTTTATTTTCCCTTGCATTTAGATGCAACTTAGATTACAGGAGCTAAGGAGTATTTAAACAACTTTTATTTGTCCAGACTAGGAATATACAAGAGAAGTTCTTCAAACATGCTTGCAAAGAAGGGCAGTTATAGAGATTGCAAATATTTCCTCTCCATCCTAAAGCCATTCTTAATCTGTGTAACTAGACATCACCACCCACACATCCACTACTCCTAAAACGGCTCAGGATCCCCCCACCCTGGTTAGCATTTGTTTTTCAAGTGTTTTCCAATTCAGATTGATCAGCAAAACTACTCTGTAAACGTAGTAAAGAACACATGAAATATCAAGGGAATTCTTATAATTATGACTTCATCATTACTGATTTGTTTCTTTAAATTGTCCCTGACATAAATTAAAATGCATAATCACCTTCGAGGAGGAAAGCTCATAGACAGAATTTCGAGATTAAGCCAGGTCCAAGGGAAAAACAAACAAAACAAAGGCAAATAGGAACACAGTGATATTTATGTGAAACTCATTAAGCAAAAATCAAATTCAAAACTTGTCTGACATACTTGACAAAGACTGTGGTTTTACATTAGTCCCAACAAGTCCACCTAATAATACATGGTTTTGTAACATTTTAACATTCCATTCTCATAGAGTAAAATTTAACTTTACCCTTTTGTAGCAGTCAGTATAAGAAAACTCAATGCCAGACCATACAGAAGGCAAAGGTAATATTTTATTTATCTTCCTGCAGAAGGTGACTCTGCCCACTTGCACTCACATAAACACATTCACTGAGATACAAATCTAAACAGTCCAGTTGGGATTACTTGTGTGCAACAACAGATGAGGGAACACCAGCGATCATATCCTCAGTGTATCTCCCGGACTCCTTTTGCTGCTAACAGTGAACTGGTCCTTTATACCCTTTTAAAAATGAAAAGTTAATGTCATCTTTCGTTTCTGTATCTTATTTCACTCTTTGTGAGTCTTCAACAAAACTGCTTAGTCAGTTTTACTGTCTCCCCTTTTCTTTGTCTAGGTTTCCTATGGCTCTACTTGTTGTCTTCCTGTCATTTTATTTTACGGCTTCAGTTTTTGTCTTCCTGCTCTCTGGGCGCTGAATGGCATTGCACACATCATGCATACACAGAGGTGGAGGGCCAGGAGATGCTAAGTTCTGCTGACAACCCATGCTATCTTTTGACCCCTTCTGTTTCTTTCTCTCTCTTGCTCTTTCTTCTGGTACTTTTGCGCACACAAATTTCTATTCATGTTTCTTTCATACCAATCTTGATACCTCTATAAAATACTTCTATAAAGTTCTATAATCTGATTCTCCCAAACCTCTAGAACGCTATGTCTTACCTCAACATGAACCTCTGAGGAACTAAGAAAGCAACGGCTCTTTTAAGTATGAGTAAGACACATCTGGGTGGTTCCTATCATTCTGAGAACAAGTCTCCACTTAGCTGGATGAAGAACAGGAGTCTTCTGTGTTTGTACTCAGTGCTGTCCTTTACAAGCACATGGTGTGACTAGCTTTATTACCAGGCAGTTAACCAGACTGTTCCATGTAATGGCTTGTTTTAGTGACCAAGTATAAATTGGTAACTTTTCCTTGGAGGAGTAAGGGTTGTGACAGCAATAGACAGAATCTGTAGCCAGTAAACACATCCCTTGTGAGAAGAAAAATTCTTTAAATACTGCCTTTTAAATAATATTTGCTACTCCTTCCTCCTCATGCTGTTTCCCTGCTCCAGCACGGGGTCCCTCTCATGGGATACAGCCCTTCACAAACTGCTCCAACATGGATCCTCTCCATGTACAGTCCATGAGGAACAGATTGTTCCAGCATGTGTTGCCCTTGGGCCACAGGTCCTGCCACAAAACCTGCTCCTGCCTGAGCTTCTCTCCAGGGTCACAGCTCCTGCCAGGAGCCTGCTCCAGCTGTGGGCTCTCCATGGGGTGCAGCTTCCTTCAGGGCACATCCACCAGCTCCAGGGTGAGGTCCTCCTTAGACTCTGACATGGTCCTCTATAGGCTGCAGGGAATCTCTGCTCTGGCTCTTGGAGCACCTCCTCCCTCTCCTTCCTCACTGACCTTGGTGTCTGCAGGGATTTTCCTCTCACATTTTTCTCACTTCTCCCTCTTAAAGCTGCTGTGCAGCATTTTTTGCCTTTTCTTAAATATTTTATTGCAAAGGCACCACCAGAATTACTGATTGGCTCAGCTTTGGCCAGTGGAAGGTTGGTTTTGGAGCTGGCTAGAAATGGCTCTGTCCAGCATGATGCAACTGACTCATCTGATCCAACTCCAAATCTGTTCTAACGGAAGCCATCCCCCACTACCAAAACCTTGTCAGGTAAACCCAATACAGAAATAGATACAGTTCAATGATTGTACAGAATTCTCTCATCCTTAGTTACCTAAATTAAGTTACACAGTTACATCTTAGGCATTAAGTTTAGGGAGATACTGAAAAGTAAATGAAAATATTTTTCTCTTTTACCTTTGCTACAGTTGTGGTTTACTTCTGTTAGTTTGATCACTTTGCGTTTTCTTTCCTTCTTTTCACTCTGATTAAAAACATAGAATTTCATTGGAAGGCTTCTCTGTTATCTCCAAGACTACTTAACAATTAGCAGAATGGAACACTATCTGTTAACTAAGGTTTCTTACAACAAAAGAAAATTGATGTAAAAATGCAAAGCTATAGAACCAGTCATAATATATATTCAGAAATTAAATGTTTTTGTAGCAGTTTTATAACAAGTTTACACCAACAACATTTTATCTACTCCCCGCACCCATAGAAAAAATCCCAACATTAACTTTTTCCCATTGACTGAGCTGCTGTCACTGATATAACTGAACTGGCTTAGCACACTGGGAAGAAAGAGGTTATGAAAATCACTCCAGTCCCAACACAATCTCTACATTTTCTGAGGATGTATAGATTACCATGGTAAAAGACATGCTCCTCAGGGTTTGGATTTTTGCAATTATCTATGATTATTTTCCCCAAGCAATCAAAAAATTACAGAAACTGAGTACTCAGAATCAAAACTCCTCAAAAAGCATTCTCAACATGTACTAACACAAATGTGTTTCCCCCCTTTCAAATGGGAGAGCATTAGCTTAGTTTTGTTTAAGGGATCAAAAAGCAAGCTTGACTGAGCTGTCAATACTGGGAGAGACAGACTTAATTTTTCTTTAAATATTCACCTTCTACCAAAAAAGAAGAATAAATAAAGCTGAATAAGTGCTTAAAAAATAATACAGTTCAAGACTGACCAACAGCTCAACTTTCTGTGCCCTGCAATTTAACTGTTTCTGTAGCTTCCATGCAATACAATCATCCAGGAGACAAGGTCTCCAGTTCCAAAGGAAAAGCAGCATGGCACGTCAACATCACTTTTCACTTCATTCTTTTTCCTATAAATTCACCTTTAAGAAGGTGATAGAACAATAATAAAAGCAAGAGGTATGACAGTCCATATACCTACATTCTGTGTTCATATGTTTGACCCAAATCTAAGCACCTATAACAGTAAATCAAAAGCCAGGATATTGAAGCAGTCTATGTAGTCAATGATTGGCTTTATTTGAAGAAAACATGAAAAATATACTGTCTATTTCTTTTTACCTGAACTGTTGCTGATATTTCTGCTTGAGTAGACATTTGGTTATTTGGAATAGCTGTAACACAATTTTCACAGAAGTTTACAATGCGTAAATGTGTTTTATCTAAAAGTCTTAATTTACACTGTGACAATAATATGTTTTAATCCTTGTTAGAACAGCAGAATATTATCAATCCCCCCTCCCAAAACACACGGGACATTAATCTTATGGGAATGACAGACTCACCAAGAATGCTCAGTATTGCCTCTGTCGAAGAAGCAACTATCTAGCAAGCCAACTCAACTTGCCCAGAATTGTCTTAGAGCTGTTCTAACTATCAAAGACCTCTCTGTAAGGAAGCAGTGTGGGAAAGTGTGCATTCTGAGACCCTATTCAAGATTTTGTGGGCTAGCATTTCTCTAGAAATTTTTTCCCCGGTAAATTATTCCAATTGCAATGAACAAAACACATGGGTAGAGAGGGCAAAGAGCCTACTGTGTACTACTTTTGATTAAAGGGTGATACTTGTTTCCTTTAAGCAGCAACCGCGATCAGAATGAAGAAAGATCTGCTTAGAATCTCACTTTGCCACTAGATTACTTATATGACAGAGTCAAGCTTGGTAAAGAAATATAGTGCTTCTGCTGTTTTAAAATATCTATTAAGTTACAATAATTCGATTTCTAAAAAATTATATCCATCCCCTCCTCTTTCTATGCTATTTCCTGAAAAGAATGTTGTAATAGTAGAACAGTGGGTTGGAGGTTTAAAAGTTTTCATTACTGCACTTCATACTGGACTTTGAATTGTTTTAACTGAAACATTTTAAAAATAATGCAAGTCTACGAGCTGCCATCTTGATAAACCAAAAGCATGCTAATGTATCAATTAAAAAATACACACAAAAACCTGGCACATCTGTAAGCATTTCAGAATCACAATTGGATTTTGACATTTTAAAAAAGAAAAAACACGAGTAGCTGGCAATATTCTAGATGTACTTTGTAATGTAATGTAGTAAATTCATTAGCATGCATGGATTCAACATTAAATTTCAATACCTGAATTATTTTCAGTTGCTGAATTTTTATTTTCCACGGAGACCAGTATGACTTCATCAGAACTGATAAAGCAAAAAATAGATAAAACTTGTTTGGAGATATACAAGAATGAATTCTTCCCCCCCCCCCCCCAAAAAAAAAAAAAAGCATTAAAGCCACACAAATATATCAACCATTAAAAGTTGAACTTATTGATTAAGATATAATTAAAGTAACTTGTGCACTGCTACATTTTACTAAGAGTGGAATATGCTGTGCATCAGGAACATTCATATTCTAGGTGTCTTTTATAGAAATAAACACTATTTGCTTCTGTCTTAGTAAAACAACAGAGTTACTCTGTTCATTTTAGGAAAATAAGTGGACACATAAACTGTACTACATTTCTAGGCTCCCTAAACTAACCATCAATTACTCACATTACCTAAAACCTGGCAATTTTGTGATTTCAGACTGTACAACTGAGGTACATTTTGAGATCTATTTACATACATTTTGTTATCTCAGATGCAGGATCATCAATACTCAAAACCATCAATAGATGTCATCAGGCATAATGAAACACATACATGCTCATAAGTCAATTTTATAGCATAGATGGTAAATTAATTTTCTTAAAAATGCTTTAAACCAATATAAGAACATTAACTACTATCTCGAATTTTACTATTCAACTCTAGATACATACCTTATATATTCTGAAACATATGCTGAAGTGAAACCAGTGTTAGGTGACAGCGAAAGTGCACTTGAGGAATTTATTGGTGTATTTATGACCTCAGGACAGAAAGCAGAAGGTCCAAGCTGGTTTAGTACTGGTTTTTCATAGTCTGGACTTGGAAGGATTGTCTGACAAAGGAGGAAACAAATACTGCATTGTCATAAAACCTACAGCATAAACGTGGTCATATTTTCAAGAAGTGCGAAAATAATTAAGGTGTACTTAAGCACAACAACAAAATAAAATCTTATTAAATCCACTGTAATACAAAATAACTTTTTTTTTTTCCTTGGAGCTTAACTTGTTTTTAAAAACCCCAAACACTTACTTTAATACTGAGGCTTTTAAGCATCTTACTAGACCTTATCCAGTTTTATGCTTTGTTGAAAGCTTTTGGGAAAAGGCCAAGAAGATATGAAGCTGATTTTGTAAAGCCTTTAATAAAAAGACAAGACTGCATGTTTGTCACATGCAATTCTTTTATACTTTTAGATGTGAAAGAACAAAAAGAGTCTTTTCAATTTCATTGTCTAAAAGGAAGTGGTTTTCAACTTGCAGTCCATAGCCCCTATGCAGCTGCTGGACTAAAGGTAAATGGCTGATGAAAGGTAAGTCGAAGAGGCAAGTACGCTGTAAGAAGCTTTAACTTTTGGAATAAAGAGGTCCAACCCTTCACTAGAAAAATTCCAGTGGCTCTCCAACAGGACAGCATCAAAGCAAGTCGTCAACACATATAGTTTCTACACCCTTATTTTGAGTTTGCTTAATCACGATGACTGAAAAGAACTATGTTGTAGTCAAAAACTGAAAACACCAAAAACTGAAAAAACCAAAAGATCAATCAACTTAAGAGCTCTACATAATTTTTTCTGTTCTTAATGTAAGCAACAGCAACGTAGCTGGCAAAGTTACCAGGTTTCAGGGTAAACACCCACAGTCACCTATTAGTTTACAACTAGGCATTACTGCCTATATTAGCGTATGCATCGGCATCATACCTGATGAGCAGCCACTTTCTCCTGAAAGGCTATTGCAGCATTAATATGTCTCTCAAGTTTTGATACTTTCTTCTGCAACAGAAAAGAAACACAGGTTAAGAAACAGAGTTCACCTGAAATAAGGAAGTTATGTACTATTATCATACAAAGTGAAGTCAGTGACATATCATAAGACAGTGAAACAATTGCAATGAACATGAACAAAGGCTAAAAATTGAACTATCATTAACTTATCTTTATGTCACACAAGATGAAAAGATTGCATACTTTTGGGGTCTTTCTCTAATAGTCATATGTGATACACATGCAAAATATTCACAGCCATTCAAAGAAACTTACTAGGAATGCTTTAGCTATTTCTTCATGGTTTTTTTTGCATTGTACTTGTTCAACTCTTCTGCTTAAACTTTCTAGTTTTGTATTAAAGATGTCATCATTTAAAATATCCATCTGCTCATCAATCATAAGTTTGATCTAAAATAAAGAAAAGTTGTGTTTCAAATGTAAAAATTTAAAAACACTGAAAAGACTACATGAACACTGTGCTAAATTTAAAATTTAGCTAAGTTTCAGAAGAGTAGGGCAATTTTCTATTGTTTATATGGCATTTCTGGCAGATACAAAACATAGAATTTTGTACCTTGGCACTCTCCATTGGACTTAACTCCCTTCTAAAACTTAAAGAGATAAAATTAGTATGTTTATATGAATCACTATTAGTGCACTAGTACAGCTTTAAACTTTTAAAAAATGTTTATAATTTCTCTATGTACAAAATTTAGGATTTTACTTTCTACAGGACTGATGATCAAAAATTGCTGAGAAACAAGATCTCTGCTTTCAAGCACAGAGCACTCATGAACAAGTGAAGTTCGTTCAGCTGATAAAGAAATATTCCCCTAAAGTGGAAAGGAACTAGAGTATTTTCAGATATTCTCCACAAATGGAAAAGGAAATCATCAACCCTCTGAGTAATTCCTCCTGCTTGTACCTTCTGGAAGGAACATAAGTGCATATTGTCTAAAGCAAATTATCAAATGCAGGAGAACACTTGCAGTCTGACAAACCTTCAAAAAGTTATAGTAAGGTCCACTCACAAAGCAAATGTTATTTCACCCAAAACATACAAGAATTGGATGTATTTATATGTAAATTTTGTCTTATATAGCAATTGAAATATTTTAAATTTTGTATAAGTAGAGAATGCATTCAAAATAACTTCAGTATTTTCTCCCCTCCGAGCACCCATTTGTATTCTCTCTAGAAAGACAGTTACCAACATTACTAATCTAAATCATCAGTTCTCCACACAAATATACCTCAAGTTACAAACACGGTGATCCAATCTGATTTAAAAAACACATATATAACAACAATCCAAACATTTAAGTCACTGCATGTTACCTTTCCTGAAAGACTTTCTTCTTTTTTTGACCTTGTACGAATACTCTTTTTTCTTGATTTCATCGGAAATCTTAATACATTTACACTGGGTATTTTCTTTGCTTATTGAGCCCTTCCTCTCAGTGCTCCCTGAGGGGAAAAAAAACCCAAAACCCCACCATTAACCTTTCAAACTTCTTTCTATATTACAATATAAATAATTACAAGTGAAAGCAGTGGAGGGAGTAGTTCTATTATTCAAATCAGTGATGTTCCTCCTTAAATATGCTGCAGCAGTTTGATCTTGAAATAGAGGTGGGACATAGTATTTTGTGGAAAAAAACCCCAGAAACCAAAAACTTAGGCAAAAGCACGGGGAAGAGGGGGACAGAAATAAGATGAGGCTGCTGCTATTAATTTCCTCACTACTAAACTTTATTGCTTATTTTAGCCTCTTTTTTTTTTTTTTTTTTTCAGTGACAACAACATGCTGTCTACCTTGAGACAAGCAAATAAAAGATGGCAATGCTTTTTCTGCAGAAATAGCACTGAGGTATGTCTTAAGGCTTTTGCTACCCTATTCTGTGCCAGTGCATCTCATCTCTCGCTTACCTAAGAGCTTTTTGGCATATCATAGAAAAACTCTGCCCAGGATTAGTGATCCTTTAAGCCTTATCAGCTGAGAAAACAGCCTCAGAGGCATGTCAGAACCATCATCATTTTAGAAACACTCTTTCTTACTACCAACAAATTTGATGTCTCTCCTCCTACCCCTCTTTTTATTGAAATGAAAAATGACATAAAGGAAATTATTCTCTAGCCATTCTAATGAAGTAATACTTTGTAGTCAAGGAAGAATCTTGCGCCTGCAACTTGAAGACTGTATCTTGCCAAAAAGAACAGTATCCCTGACTCATTACTTGACTGTGATGCTATGTAAACTTAGCAAGTCTTTTTATGACTCTACAAGAGGTGTTTTGCACCACAACTTAGCAGAACAGGGTATTTCTGTTTCACTCCACTGATTATTACTCAAGGAGTAGCACCAGCAGCAGATGCAGTCACTGAAGTAACAGACAGGGCTGTCCTATCTACCTACCCCTGAACAATGTAAATGCCAATGAACTGAATATGAATAGGCTGAGGACATTGGCCTCCAATAAAGTTTGAATTTCTACTCATTTAGAAAAGTAACTGAGCTACCATCACAATGCCAAATGTGAAAAACTTACTTATCTTTTTCTAAATAGAACATTAAGATACTGATTACTATTAAGCAAACACAATCAAAACAAAGTAATTAGGACTGCATATAACAAATACCTTTCAAATGACATGCCAAGGGGTTATGAGGAGGTTGTTGGACTAGGTGACCTCCCGAGGCTATTCCAATCTGAATTATTCTATGATTCTATTCTACGTGCTTAAGTCCTATTCTATATAGTCTGTATTCATACTATGTTTAGACCAGGCCTGCAAAGAAACCATTATGTGCTCAATGTGAACAAGGCAAAGTAAATCAGGGTTTGGGAATGGGTGTGCAGACAAGCCAAACTGATCATGTTAATTACTTTTTCTACAACTGCAACTGATATCACAGCATTGCAGCCAACCACCTTCCCTAGACTCGTTCTCCCCGCGCTCCTTCATTCATTTCCTTTCTGCTGTGTAGTCAGCCAGATTTTACTAAAATCATCTGGACAGTTCAGTCTCTGAAGCAAATACCATAACTTCTGACAAGGAAAAGCAAAATAAGTGGGTTGCACACTTTGACAATTTTTTCACCACCCTGCTGTCACCATTTCACCAGTTTTCCAGTGGTCAGAGGCTCTTGTCTTCTCAACCTGTGTCTGAAATTCACATTTAGAGTTAGCTATTTCAGTTACAGGTATTTCATTTTTTATGAAAATCACACATAACACTTACAGACTAGTACATTATTCACCTTCCATACAGAAATAGCTACGCATCCTCATGCCAATGTGACCACATCCACTTCGGGAGTTTGTTACAAGTCAGTTACAACAAAAAGTCTGGGTATTCACAAGAGCTTACTGGTATAAAGTAGATCTCAAGCCATAATCTTTTTTGACAGCGTGGGTCACGGCTCTCCATAATGCAGCAAACCATGCCTGTGCTCTCTGCTCGCGCTCCCCATCTCACTGCCCCCAGAGTCCCCTGCCCCAGTGTCTCGGCAGGACCCTACAGCTTCTGAAATCTCTCCTTGGCTCAGGCGAGGTGGGAGATGCTTCTCCTCTTCACCTTTGCTCATGGAGCACACGGGTGGCAGGCCTGGGGCAGGAGGCCTGGGGCAGGAGGCCCGGCCCAGCCCCAGCAGAGAGGCGGGCTGGGGAGGAAGGGCCGAGCCAGCAGCCGGCTCCAAGCGCTGCCCCATGGCGCTGGGGACACCAGCCCGACTCCGTGGATGTGACGGGAAACCAGGGACTCGCTCTCCTCCGCTATTCCCCGGCCCTTCACTGCCCGAGGAAGCCCACTGGGGCCGGGCCGGGCCGGGCCGCACCGACCACTCACCGGCGGGAGATGCGGCGCTTCTCCTCGGCCGCCCACGGGACAGCCGGCGCTAAGGAGGGGACAGGCGGCCAAGGCAGAGAGGTCTGTGCCGGGCCTTCCCTATCCCGCGGGAGGGATGCTGCCGGCTCCGGCTGAGGCGCCCAACCGGCCTCGAGCGACCGTTGGAGCGCGAGGGCCGGGCGCCGCCTGAGGGGGCGCGCGCCGCCTGAGGGGGCACGCGCGGGGCTCCCCGCCCGGTCTCTGCCCTGGTCCCTTCCCGCCACCGGGACGTGTGGCGACTCTGCCCGTTTCCCCGGGAGGCCCTGTGAGCTTTAATTACTGAATTACCGTGAGAATTAATTACTGAAGTGGCGATGCATCCAAGGCAGGGCTGGTGGTGAGGCGGCTTCATCCCGGAAAGGTGAGCGCCTGCTCCACCCTGTCACGTGCTGGAAGCAAAATGGAGTCCCCTTCGCGCCTGTTTTCTGTCACCTCTGGTCAGCAACGCGGGTGTCGTGGAGGCTCGCCCTGCCAGCCCCTGAGGGAGCGGGGACAGGGACTGGCCGTTCACCGGCGCCGAGGGCCAAACTTCACGCTTTGGGCCCCGGCTGTGTCAATCCGGGAGAAAGGACCCAGGCCTTGGAAGGAAGTTTTCTGAGATACTTAGAGGAGGATACACTAGAAGAGGAATTAGGAGAACATAATTTTCTTATGACGAAGCCCAATGGTAGGAACAATTCCTTTCCTTAGTAATTGTCCTAGAAATGAGTGTTACAAAAAGGCTGATGTGTATATGAAAAATGGCACTTTTCTTGCTGTGTACAACAAGTCAGAATACATTTTTTCATAAACTTTGTATGCTTTCTTTCTAAAATAATGTTTATTGCCCCTTGGAAATAAAGATATGCAATTGTTATATGCTATTATTCAGTTCAAGTTGGGCATTTCTTTATTCTAGTGCAGCAAATCAGCCAATCCTATCCCATGAACAACCTCCTATAATAAATATAGGTCTGTTAGCTCACAAGCAGCTTGTGAAGCTTTTTTGAAAAGAAAATTATTTGAGATTCTCAAATGTAGTCTGCTGTGAGTAGTGTTGATGAATAAAGCTGGAGTGAAAGGCTGTTTGGACACTTACAAAACTAATATTTTGTGTTCAGAGGTTTTTTTTTGTTTTATCCTGAGGTGAAAGTAGCAGCACAGAAGAATGATGGATGACCTCTGTTAAGTTATAATCTTTTGTCGTGCTGGGATTAGTCACAAACTCACAGTTAGAAATACAGAGGAGGTTGGGGTTTCATTTTTATTTTTCTCTGAATGGTCTATAACATGCATGATTTTTATTAATCAAAATGATTTATTAGGTTTCCAGTTTCTCTAGTTGCTCCATCATTGCTGTCCTGGTTTGACTACAATTTTACATGGCAATTTTCATTTCCCAGGGAAGTGTATTTAGAGCGTAAAATGTCATGTATTTTTCCTCAGTGACTATTAAACAAAACTACTCCCACATGCAAAGAAACCCATGTGACTTTAGCTTGGCTATTCCTGTGTAAAAAATAACTACAAAATAAAACTAACTACAAAAAAGGGCATTGTTTCTGCTCTGCTACGTATGGTAGAGGTTTAGAAATTCCTTAGACAGATAGGTTATCAGTAGGCTGGATGAGCAAATGATTAGGAACTACATATATCTCGGATGGTCTAATAACTCCAGGTAATAAAATAAGTTGTTTTCAGGCTGCCTGGACTTTAGCTTAAAATACATTAAGTACACATCCCACAGTTTCTTTCTATTCCTGTAATCCCTTCCTTCTTCATCAAGTTGCTTGAACATAGACACTAGTTTTTATGTTCAGGCTAAACGTAAGACAAATAAAATCATTAACTAGGCTTGTTCTTTTCTCACAATCACTGTTTCTTACTAGGATTGGGTAGCAAACCATTAACATCAACATTGTT
Source organism: Calidris pugnax (assembly GCF_001431845.1). Taxonomy (NCBI): domain Eukaryota; kingdom Metazoa; phylum Chordata; class Aves; order Charadriiformes; family Scolopacidae; genus Calidris; species Calidris pugnax. Next base: position 8,635,015 of record NW_015090794.1, read on the forward strand.
ACATATGGTCTTGAGCCTTATCAGGGTCACACACCAAAGTGTGCTTCTGGGATCACCAAGGCCATCTGAGTCTGCTTGATTTGTTTTCAGCATATAACTTTTGTAGAAGCAAATCTGTCTATAGAAAAGTTGCTCAGAAGCTATATTGCTATGTGATTAATATTACTGGAACCTACAAATAAAAGGAAAAAAAGTCGTATCAGTGAAACATAAACCAATTCAGCCTAAGAATTCTTAATGTGATTTACAGCTTTTCTCTAGGAAGGGAAGCTGAGAAGTTGGCATTTTTAGCAAACAGGGAATGAACACTGGAATAGAACATATAGAGGTGTTTTAGCTCTACCTAAGAAGAAAATGTCTTTAGAAAGGATTTGTAAGCAGCAGAAGAGTAACTCTGCTTGCTAAGCTGATGAGCCAGTATTTGGACTTGTTCAATTTAGGTATACAGTAGACTGACTAGGGCATCAGTCTCTAAGAAACAGGCTATGCTTTGAACACCTGCCAGTTTTCAATATTACTACTAGCCTTGCAAAATAAACTTTGTCTTGCTAAAATTTACTTTGCAAGGCACAGTTTATGCTGTATTTTTTTTCTCCTGGATTGAACAACAATACTCTTTTACTTGCTATTTTGATTTACAAATTTGAATAGAACAGGCAAGAATATTCAAGTTGCTGCTTTCAGAACTTATTTCTTTTTATGTATACAAGCTTACAGACTAGCAACCTCATATGCTATATTACATTTGTGTTGCGCCCAATGCATGGTAAACCTGTGTAATTCACTATATTACATTGAATTACATTATTTGAGTGGCTGTTTTAAAGATTTTTAAAAAATCAAATAGAAGTTTTATAAGCATATATCTGTTGAAGCTGGATTGGCTTTTCATCTTAATCTGTTACACAGTCGTTTCCTCTTCCCTGCCCTCTGGAGGGACATAAAAGCATTTGTGTCTTCTCAGCGTACCTACTTCAGTTCAGACTTTGACTTCTATCTGCATTAGCCATCAAGTTCAGAGCAGTAGTGCAGTTTTGAAGGGAATGCCCTGATTATTTCAATTTGGTTCATGTTGGTTCAGTTCTTAAAGAAGTGTTTGCATGTATAGATTAGATTCCTTTCAAAGGAAAGGAAACCAGAAGCTCTGCTCCAAATGGATTTTGAAGCCTGATGAGACCGTTAGGTTCTGAATCTGCCCATAGAAGCTCCAGAGAGGTGATAGGAGTAGTTGGAGCTCTTACTGGAGATTCTTCATTACTTTCTAGAGTTACCATATCCCTATGTCTAGGAAGCATTCGTTGGGGGAGCTGTATGAAGAATCAGAAAAGAAGGAAGCACCCTGCGCACTCCACAGTGCCAAAAGTTGGCTGGAAAGACAAGGTGTGACCAAGGCTTGGACCAGTTCGAGCACTGCCAGGCCCTCTTCTTTTCTCCCAGTACTTGCCCCATAGGCCATATTCACTTCAGCAGAAGTGAAGCAGGCAAAGTTATATGGGATAATGTTACATTTTTCTGAAGTTCACTTATGCTTTTTGGTTTGTAATATTTTAGCATGATGCTCCATCTTCTGGAGAAGAAGTGACATTTAACAAGCTTAGAAAGTCTCATTGGCTTCTTTCTATTTAACTAAAAATTATGAGTACTGTTGAACATGTTCTTAGGGGTTTCTGTTGAGAAATTTTTTCACAAGTAATCCACAGTATCTTGCCTCCTTTCCTACTATATGTGTTTTTGATCCTCATTAGCCAAACACTTTGTTTGTTTGCTTGTTTTTAGAGGTCCTAAAAAATAGCAATGGATTCTTTTTTCTTTATATGATCTTTCTACCCGAGTGTTATACTGATTGCAAGGTTTTAAAAGTGGCAGAGAATTTTGAATTTGCATTAGTAGGAAAGCAGATGTTTGTCAGTTTCCAGTCAGTTCAACCAGTCACAAAATGTGAAAGAGGAAGAATGATATAAAGAAAACATAAGCATAATTGAAAATGTAGGAGTAGGCTATCAATAAATGAGTCAGTGTTACCACTCTCTCCAGCTTCAGGGACCAAATCCCTGATCCCAAAGTTTTTACCATTTTTGTAGTGAAAATTTCAGCTCTGACCACATTTCAAACCTAGGTCTTGAGGTTAGGATTTAAAGTAATTTTTGTGAAGTTAGGCTGGTCCTCAGAGGCCCCAACACCATCCATTCATTTCAGAATTCTGACACATTTATAATGGTCTGCCATTTCACTCTATAGAGAAAAATAGAAACAATAACAAGGTCAACTCTTAGTACATGAATTTGATGGAAAGAACATTTTAAATAAAATTGAATGCAGTTCCTGAATGCTACTATAATTCACCTACACTGCAAAAAAAAAATATCCTGAAGCAAAGAAAATTAATTTTACAACAGTAGTCACAGGTAGTTCTTACCGTTTTCCAAATCAATATTAAAAGTATGAAATAGTACTCAAGGTCATATTCAATTACTTTTCATCCAGAAAGACACTTGCAGGTTGCCTGCAGAGCAAACAGATTTAGGTAGAAGGAAAGAATCGGACTCTTGTTCCCAGTCTTTGGCAGCAGTGGTGTTTGACAGTGGGTGATTCTGAATGGCCACTGAAAACAGCAAGTTATGGATGACTACTAAATGACTTAAGCAAAATAACTAAAATTTCTAATGTAAATAAATTTTCTTTTTATTAAATCTTGCAAATTTGGCTGTCCTGTCATGCGCTGGCTAATGCTGGCTGTGGTACTGCCACTTTTTGGATTAAGTTCTTTGCCTTTGTCAGAAAAAAGGAATTTTCATCCTCCCCCCTCCCCCAATTGCTTACCAACTGTAATGAGTAGCGGGACATCAAGAAAATAAGCAATACCTAGTACATGCTATTCTGTACTTACACTTCTATTCTTAAATTGAGTTTAGCTTGAAAGTATTCTGAAGCCATGTGTAGCCAGGCTAGTAATTGGAGGTAAATTCTGACCTGCTGTTGGGAAAAATCTGCAGAACAATTGGGTTTCCACTAGTAGCTCCATCAGGTGGTGCAATTGCTGCATGGGCTAGATACAAGATTTTTCTGCAAAGGCTGGGAGCAGGAACTAAATGGAGTCATCCTCTTGTTTTACTGAAAAACATCTCAAAAGAGATGCCACCCTGCAATAAATAAATTAAATTTAATCTCTCGTATCAGGAGCACTAGTTATGAAACAATATAAACAGCAAAAGATGATCTTAACATTCAAGAATGAACTAGCAGAATTGCCCAAAGAATGAAGGTGCTAGTAAGTACTCTCTATAGCAGGACTGAAGACAGCATTCAGCATCCTGAAAGAAATGCAATCACTCAAATGAACCTATCTTACTTTTCCCAATTCTTTTGTTGGAATTAAAAGTACTGAGGTATTTTCTTGTGTGGGAGGAAAGGGATAAAATGATAATGGAATAGTTTTGTATAGAAGTTATAATTTTGTGTAGCTTTTATTTAAAAAAGACACTCAAAAGGATGTATGAATTAGCCTAGTAACATGTGAGACTTTTCTCAAAATTATCCTTCAGAGATTTTCAGAGGTACGTTATGCTAGAGTTTGTCATTGTCCAAAATATTTAAATAACCTATGGAGTTAAGGAAAATATCCCTAAGACTTAGAGAAAAACTTGTTTCTCTACAGCATAGGACAATAAAAAAACAAGGGAAAATAAAAGCCTTTCATGCAGAAAATCAGATAACTCTTCTCCCCCTCAACTCCACATCTCTAAAAGAGGGTATAACATGCACTTCTGTTTTTAACTGCCATCAGTTGGAGACTTTGGTATAGTAGTAGAAAGGGTGATCAGTCATTGTTTCTGAGTGCTACTACATGAGCTGCACAAGTGTGGATGAGACACAAATCAGATTGACCCCATGTATTTATGGGTTGTGTGTTTTAGCACTTTATTGTGTAGTGTCTGTAGGAAGAGTCTCTGTATGGCTGCCAGCATCTATATGTCAGAGCAAAAGTGGATGCTGAAAATCTGACTGATTATTGTGAATCTACCCAAACTGTAAAAATATACTTTCCAGATAAAGAGCTGTCAGATACAAGACAAATATATGAGGATTTATTTGGGAATATAGTCTTGTTCTAAAATTAGGAGGCATTTGAAGTATTACTAAAAAGAAAATATCCAGCTGTTCTCCTTAACTGTAACAAATTGCACTAACTGCAAAAGTCCAGTTCAGTGTAGTGTGAATCTTTGATAAGAAAATGTATTTGATTTTTTCCTCCTTACCTCTTGGGGGTAGGAAGGTGGAGAAAGAAAGTAAACTTTAAATGTTAAGTAGAAAAGTACAACTTGAATTGTACAGCAGCCCGGTACAGATCTTTACATAATGCCTTTGCCTATCAAACATCTCAGTTAGAATTAGTGCTGTTGGCTTTTAACAAGCAGCAAGTGTTAGGTAGTAAGCTGAGAGATGGGAAATGAAAGGGGAATAAGTCAAGATATAGTGGCGGAGTGCTGATAAATATTTTAACTGTTTTCTCCTGACTCTTAACTTTTTTGTCTAAATTCTTAATATAGATCTGGAATATGCTATTTGAAAAAAACCCCAAAACAAACCCCAGTTCATTGATTAAGCACAGTATTGGACAACTACCTGTATCTTCTGGGGAAAATAATCCCCAAACTTCCTTCATACGGGAACTCCCAAATTTGAAAAAGTTGCAGCTCAAGTATATGTGCAAGGAGGAAAATAAGTTCAGCAAAATGTAATACAAATTGTAACTATTCATCCCAGTTTATATTTAAATGCACATAGGATGGCACACAGAAGGTTCACGGCATCCCTAAAGGCTAGTATTTTCTTGCAAAGTCAGCAACAAATGTAGATGCCACATTTTCCTGAACAAAAGGCATTATACTGGGTTCCTGCATTACAGCATACGGTGGACATACTTTCATTCTTTTGTACTTATGAGAGACAAAGAAAACTATCCTTTCTGACCTATTATAGTAAAAGTGTGTGTTTGTTAGTTTTTAATGCCAGGAGTCAAATTATTATGGAAGGTGCACTTTGGAACTGCAGAATTAACTGTGCCTTAAAATCAGCACTGTCTGGATCACAAACCTGGGATTTCAGTATAAAAATCATTGTGCTGTTTTTGTTGACCGAGTGCCCTTCCTTGAACTGCAGTAATGAACTGCACTGTGCCAAGACTGAATGACCACTGAGAATACTAATGAAAAATGGTACGAGTACCTCATGATGCTTTTATGCCAATTTAAAATAATGAGTTATGTTCTCTCTGTGTAATTCTGACTCCTTCGTGTTCTATTTGGGCACTCCTAGCTTATAATATGAAAAGTTATTTTTCTCATCTGTGTAAGTGCACTTACATCACTTTTCCTACATCTTCCCAAAGGGAAACCTCAAGAGTTGTTGTTATACTGGTTATGGATGCTGGCACGCTCTAAGGTACGCTTGTCTCTACAGATCTGTCATTCTTCTAGGGACCAGCTTCCAAGCTTTTCCATATGTTTTGTTCATTTTTTTTGTCTTCTTGCAACATCTCTTAGTGTTGTGATAGAAGCAAATGAGAGCATGTTTGCCTTCATTTTGCAAGTACCAGTAAGCTGTGATAAAGACACATGCTACTCAGGTGCATAAATGTCAAAATAACTATACCTTTTCCATCTACATTACAGTATAAGCAGTAAAAGTCTTTTAAATGATAAAGTTTGGGATTTTTTGAACGCCTTCAATTGGAGGTTAGGTAGGTTATCTTTATGCAGTAGAGATGAGAACTAACCACTGGGAAGTGGCAGCTTTATTAAGTGGAGGACTTGACAGTGTTCTTCAAAACCACATGCCCAGTGTCTTGCTTAAACATGTTGGTTCATAAGGATGCTGTCAGACTGGGGAGAAGGCACTAGCTTTTGAGGTCCTAGCGAGTCTTCAAGCTGTTTTGGCATACATGGCCACAGTGAGAAAATGAGTCTCATGGTCTCTGTCTCAGGTTTTTATGGCTGCCTTCCTTTGGAAAGCCTAGCACTATCTGATGTACTCCAGGTGGAAAAACTTCTGACTCTCCCATAATTTTTTCAAGTTTTCATATCTTTCTTTGATTTATTGTTGTAGTTGTTTCCTCCAGGTCATCTAATCTTTCAGCCATTAACTTGCTTCCTCTGGCAATAATACCCGATAGCCATTTAAAACTTGGGGCTTCTGGCTTGGGAAATAGCAGTGGATGACACACTTTTCTTTAAAATAAAGGCCTGAACTGAAAGACTTGTGTTTCATCTAGAAAGCACGGTGTAGCTTGTCCTTAATACCATAAGTTAGGTAACATTAAAGATCAAGCCTGAGGGTAGCCTAAGTGCGTATTGAGATCATCTGTGCAATTTTTACGTATGCATCCTGTCTGACAGAATCTGATTCATTCAAGTCTTTATTTTCTAATCACTTTAAGCTACTAAATAAGTAGTTATACATGCCATTACACAACAGCTTAAACTAATTCAAGTCAACACTGCTGCAGTTCCACCTTTCCCCTTCCCTCCATATGACGCAGTCTCATAGTCTCTTTACCAGGCACCTGTATAATCTTTCAGGGAGCTGACTAACAGGATGTGCATTGTGCTTTTTTTTTCCAAGTCAGCTTTGTTGGGTTATTGTAGAGCCAGCACCTGTGTGATGGACAGACTGATAATTTAGGCTGTGGTAATGCTGACTTACATTATCATAGCTGTTTTGGAAACGCATGAGTGGCTAAGCTGATCTAATAGTTTGCTGCTGCTGGGAGGAAGGAAGGAGTAGTAGTTCTCCTCCCCTATCCCCCAACTAGACAAAAACTTGGCAATGTTCCCTCCCTGCTTTCATTGTCAGTTCTGGAGTTGGTCTGAAGCTGTGATGTGCTGATGAATTTGTTAACAAGGCAGAAAAATAAACCTAAGATGTTAAGTAGTTTGCTCTGTGTTAGCAGGGTGACATGGTTTGCCATACATTCAAATTAACTCCTGAGGCAGTGCAAAAGGGGAGGAAGAAAAGGAGGTAACAGGATTGTACCTCTGAATGACAGTGAACTAACAGATAGAGTGTAGTTAAGAAATGTGTACTCATAGCTTGAGTATGGCTACTCTGATCAGGGCTGTTTGTCTGTGGCTTTATAGAGCAGTTCAGAGTAAGTCTCAAGGTGAGTGAAAAGATCTGTTAAGCAACACGAGCAAAACCCATGAGTTGCTGTGAAGTCAAATCTCAAGGCAATAGTGTCACACAGCAATACTATATGGGACTACTTGCTGCTCCAAAAAAAGACACTCTGGCCTTTGAAGGATAAATGGGATTTATGCTGTTTTTCTTGATTGCCTTATTTGCTTTAAACTTGTGCAATTTGGTAGGTAATGAATTTCTGGCATCTGAAGGCTGGTCCTTGCATGATGGAGAAAAGGCAACACATGATTCTAGAACAGTTAACTTGGCACTTTATATGGTGTGTTCAATTGGGTTCAGACTTGTATTCTGCCTGTTTAGTATGTTTAGGGTGTCCCATTGCCCATATCTTCATTCCTGCATGGTTTTCTCTCGACTAGGCATTCATGCCAGAAGTTGCATGATGTGGAGATGCCAGTCCATCTTGCCTAGCGTAGGCTTCATTAGCAAAGTGGAATCACTTTGTGTGTGTTATCTGTCTTAAGGTAAATGTTATTAAGGGTACTGTTGTGCCGTTGCAGTTGAGACGTGTCTTTGTGAAAGCAGGGAAGACGTTATGGGCATGGCCCCCAGGTCTTATGCTGATTTGCATATTATTTTTTACAGTGGAAAAATGGTGTTGAATGCTTTTTGATTTATAGGTATTTCCCGATCCCTTCTAAGGATGCTAAACAGTACAAGTACTTTAACTGCTTTTTAAAAAAGTTTTACCTTCAAAAGTTGAGATGTATTAAAGTAAAAAAAAGTGGGGTGGTTTTGTCTAAATTGGTGATCAAAAGGTAGTACTCCACTCAAAACGTTGATAGAAAGACTCATGCCTCTTTTTAAAGATTGAGGAGGTACTGTGACTGTTTGATGAAAATTCTCATCTCCCACTAACACCTACATCAAAAAACTTTGATCTTCTACTAGAAAAATACTAAGCAAGTTTCATGAGAAAGATATCCTTGAATCAGCTCGGTATGATTGGCCTGTTCACACAGGGAACCCTGGGATCAGAGCTGCTTGCTTTTGAGAGCGTATGCCCTCCTTTGTCTGCAAAAGTCAGAGTCTGTGCTGTAATCCTTCCTGCAAGGGACTCAGTGTCTCCCAGTCATGTAGTTGTCAAAGCACGCATTCCTGTTGGGCACAGGGGGCTAAATAAGGCAAGCACTTACATATGGTGCCAAATATAAAGCTTTCTTGGGAGATACTGTGGAACAATCAAGAAAATGGATATGTGGGTGGGATCATATGCGTCTGTATCTTCAGTCTCAAGCCACTGTTTTGAGTTGAGGGCACTGTATGCTTTGGGGTGTTATGTGTATGTTGTTTCACCGGAAGTTGTCAAAATAAAGACACGGAAACACACTGGCTAATGGGCTAAGCAGGAGTCTGGGAATAGAGGTCTTGACTTCTAATCCCTGAGCTGCTTCTGTGGCTGAGGGAGAAAAGCCTTTTCGATTGCTTTAGATAAATTACCACTGCACAGTACAATTCGTTTTAGTGTTAGTGCTTTCTGCATTCAGTGATTGAGATTTGATCACTCAGAAGAGAAATAAAATACAAAGGCTAGTATGCGTGACTATCCATATTTGTGAAGAAGATTTATGTTCTTAGGAAAACACTTGCTGCCTGTAGCAAAGCTCTGGAGTCTGCCTTGGGTATCATTTCAACCCATTCAAACTAGGATGCTATTATATGAGATAGTTGCCAAATTATGTCTGTTGAAGTATATGGACTGAAATAGCATTGGGGCTTTCAAAACTGCTTGAACAGTAAGTTTAAGAAAAGGTGAAATGTGAATTCACTCAGTTACTATTTAGCAACGTCTTTAATGTCTTGAAATATAGTATAATGTATCTCAGACTTGGAAGTGGGAGAAACTAACTTGTATTAACAATTGGTTATTTAAAATAGTTAGAAAAAAATCCACCTACTGCATCATTTAGCATCTGAATTGATATTCAGAACTAAGATCAGTGGTGCAGGTTGCTCTTAGGGGTATTATTAAGAGTATCCCTGAAAAGGGCTATTTTTAAGAAGAGGCAAAACAGAAGTGTATTTCACTGGTGTATTAAGAAGTTCCTATTCCTATTCAGCATATGTATTATTAGGGAGGATGGGGTAAGAAAATAAAGGAACACTTAGGGCAGAAGGTGGTTGAGTATGGCTGTAGGCAACAACAGCAATGGATAAAAATATATGTGTAGGCAAAACTGGAAGATCAGAAAAGGTTAACAGATTTTGATAAATGAAGAGTAAGTAAATTATAGGCAAATAAAGTGCAAAGTGGAGCAAGCAAACTGTATCCAGGACAAACTTAAATGCAGATGAGTCAGAACAAGCTGACACACCAGCCTATGCCATAGCTGTAATATCAAAAGCAAAATGAGATTCCTGTCTTTGCCTTATTTTAGAAGGCAGGCAGTCTTTAAAGAGAAACAAGTAAACCAGTAAAGAGGAAAGGGCAGGTTTTAGAATTGCTGATTTGACTGCTGTTTTCAGGGCCCTGAGGTTGCTAATAGGCCTTGATGGCCCTGATCAGCCTCACCTGGGCCCAGGCTCTATTTAATTCAGCCTTCAGCCCAGGTGTGCTGTTGGGAGTGCTGGTCTCTACCCTTGCTATGGCTGTGTCCTGTTTGGTTATCGGTCCTATGAAGCTGGACCCTGACTAACCAGCTGATGTCCTGGCCTTAGCCTGACCCTGTGAACCTGGCTGTCACTGGGCCTGATGCTGATGTGCAGACTGACTTCTTGGTTTGACCACAGACCTGTGTTGTCATCCTGGATTTGCCTGATTATTTGGGCTCTTGGCTGAACCTGCCCTGCTCCCTTGCTTGGGTTCTGGTGTTGGTTAGCAAGGACATTGCCCTGATGGCTGTGCTTGACTCCTTGTCCTTTGGGGAGCAACTGTCCTTTGCTGTGCCTTGATAATTGCCTTATTGGGTGGAACGTGGTAGGCTCAAGGAGAATAAAAAATTTACATTTTATTTATTCTTCTGAAGTATTAGGTTGACAGAGGAGAATCTATCTCTTTCTAGAAATGAATAACTTTAACTGATTTTTATCTTTCTGATTATTTCAGAATAATATTTATAATATAGCCCTTCTAGGTCTACAGTTCTGCTAAAATAAGCTGGGTTTTAATGACAATATATGTGACTTGGTACGTTGCTGTAATAGCTGGGGGACTCTAAGGGTAGATGTTTGTAGTAAGTAGTAATGGTACTATAGTCCATGGTGTCAGATCAGAGTTTGTAAGTATTGAGCTTTATGACAGCTTATCTGGTGTTTGAAAATGTATTTGTAATATCCTTAGAGATTTCAGATGAAACTATATAATTATACATTATTATATACATATTTATAATATTTATTATTATATACATATATACATATTGCATAAAATTATTAATGTATTAACTCTTTAAGCACAAATTACACTAATTTGGGATAACTTTAGTTCTTGAGACATAGTTCATTTGACAGTTAACAGTTACACAGAAATCTTCTTGCCAATGATTCACTTCTATAGCCTGTTCTATTCTTTTAGTAATGTATGACTTTTCAGCAAAATAGACTTCAGCCTTTGTAAATGTTATTACCTTGCAAAAAAACTTATTGTATTCATTTGTTCTTTCTTTTGTTAGAAGAGCTAGCCTTGATATTACATCCAGTTTCCCTCCCTGTGCCTACAGTATATCTACTTTCTAAAATAAGTGTGCCTGACTTTAGGTTAAATGCTTAATGAAATACTTCTTCAATTGATTAAGATATGTTCAATATCGTTTCTATTGCTTTTAATTATACAATGCAAAAAACCACTTCCATTCCCCAGAATAGATTTTTCTGCTCAGCCTTTTATGTCCAAATGATATATCAAACAGTCCTATTAACTACCCTACATTAAAGTGAAGATAAATGCAAAAGCAATAGCAGAGGCATCAACCATGACCCTAGTCTTTTGCTGGGTATGCAGTCTGTGCCTTGCAAGTCCTCTATTTGTGTGACTAAGATAGGGCATGGGATTACAAATATTACTTAAGCATTTGTTTTATGTGTAGGTATTGGTTGAATTTCTTTCATTAATTGCTACTGTTTCTGACATTGCAAGTACCAGTACTTCAGAATATCACTTCTAGACTTCAGTTTTTCTCACTCAGTAGCTATTGTTTGGCTCTAATGGTAGCTTTATCTGTAGTCTGACCTTGGCAGTTGATCCTGCCCATCCTACGTTTTCAGAGGTGCAGTGCATGCTTCAGCTATGTTATGAGCACACTACAGAAATGAGCAATTACTTAAATTATTTCTTGGCTCTAGCTATGTGCTTGCTCACAAAAGTAGATGCTTTACTCATCTCCCTGTGAGATAGGGGAGGGTGGTTTGAGGGATTATATAGCACTTCAAATCTCCAATAGAGAATGTAAGAAAGTGAACACTGTAAACAACTCAGTCTTGTGCTGGTTTGATAGGCCCTTTAAAAAAAATAAGCCATTGCAAGGGTTCATTTTCTTTCAGTTGTGTAAATGCAACAAACATTTCCACTTTCCAAACTTCTTTGCTTAGTTTTGTTTTCTGGATAATAAATCATATATGCTCATATTTACCAACAAGTTTTACAATGGAGAGGGGGAAAGGGTAGGGCAATAACAAGATTATCAGCTGTAGCAGAAGAAGCAGCTTGCCTTATGCAAGTTAGAATTAGCTGGAAGTGATGAATAAAGTACGTTATCAAAACCACAGTTCAAAAAGTCAATATGGAAGCAAACTACCTGGGACCCATGCTATGACTTGGGGACTCTCACCTTAGGGATTCTGCAGGAAGCAGCAGCAAAGACAGTCTAGTTAATTTACTTCTGGGTTGACAACCTACAGAAGAAAACCAGAAGCAGACTAATCTACTATATTTTGTTGTGAACTGCTCTTAGTATTATTTTGGAATTACTGTCCCAGTACAGGACCTTGTGCTCAGATTGGCTTTCCTTATATATGCCTTAGGAGATTGAAGTAACTTTCCAGACTTGTTTGCTTGGGCTTCCTCTGCTTCTTGCTTTTATTCACTGCCCTTTTTGAAGTACAGGTGTTTCTTAAACCCTTAGCTTAATAGTAAAGAGTTTGAGTAAGTTTGCAAGCTTGCTCTTTTGTGCTGCTCAGGGATAGGGAGCCTTTTGTGTTGCTCTCTACCCTTCTAGATTTTCAATTAGTACTGGGTCATGGTCTTTTGTGGGAAGTTACCATTGTAAAGTCTTTTTGCAATACGCTACTATTATATTGCAGAAAATTGAAAGTCATAAGCAGAGTTACGTTATACGATAATTTCAGTCACTTGAGTAAACAGATCCTAAAGATCTATGTGGAGTGAAGGATAGAAAATGTTTTCAAAAATGGGTCTTTTGGTCATTTGCAATGGAGACATAACCATACTGAGATTACTGTAAAAAAATTACCATATGTCTCCCCACGAGATGCAGCATAGGAAAGACTGAAAACCCGGTCCCAATTTTACTGAAACGTCATAACATTGATAATATAACTTAAAAACTTGACAAGTCATTTCATCACATAGCATCTGATAAATAAAGCTACTTTAGATGTGATTACAGGGATATAGTGACTTGCCACTGAATAGTTTGCTGATTATAACCTCTCTAAAATACCTAAATTAACTTGTTCATGAATTATTGAGAGTATATGATAGTGGAACAGATATCTCAGTAATATTTTCAATGTTCTTTCCTCCTCTCATTTAATCATGTCACCTTTCTACTGTGACTGTTCTCCATAGAGCAGGGGAATAATGCAATTTGGTCATCTTGTAGATCTCAAAGGGTGAAGTATTCCATTATCACAACAGCTGATCTAAAAGCTCGATGTCCCTGACAAAAGGATGTTCCCCCTCCACCCACCAACTCTTCCAGGTCTGCAGTTCCTTCCTCTTCTTCAGTGTTGTGCTGTCAGAGCCCTTGCTGAGCCAATCTGAAGTTGCCGCAGGGGAGGTTTAGATTAGATATTAGGAAGAATTAGTTTACTGAGAGGGTGGTCAGGCACTGGAACATCCTGCCCAGGGAGGTGGTGGAGTCACCATCCCTGGAGGTATTTAAGAAATGTGTAGAGGTGGCTCTTCAGGGCATGCTTTAGTGCCCAAGATTATTGGTTTGTGGGTGGGTGTGATGTGGTGGGGTGTTGTGTTTTTTGTTTTGCTGTTGGTGTTGGTTTTTTTGTTTGTTTGTTTGGGGTTTTTGGGGGTTTTTTTGTTGTGTTTTTTTTTTTTTTTTTAAGGTTGGACTTGATGATCTCAGAGGTCCCTTCCAACCATGGTGATTCTGTAATGCAGCAAACTGAGCTGCACAGCCAAGAGAAAATAATTTTTTTTTTTGCTGGGGTAGGGAGTTGTATCAATTCAGCAAAGAGTCTCAGGAGCAGGAACAGGAGGAGCTGGACCACTTGCTTTTGGCTGTGATGAGGTTAGTTTCATCATCAGTCTCCAGAGTCCTTGTGTGATTTGCAGTTGTAAAGAGCATCTGGCTGGCTTGCTTTGTTGAGTAGTACAGTTTTCCTACTTTTTAAAATAGTCTTAATCAATATTGGTGTTGTGTTATTTGGAGTGAGAATTCAACAGTACGGAAGCTGGCAGCTTCAAAGCCAGTGAGCAAAACTATATTTTTTTTATCTTCAAAGTAGGGATTTAATTGTTCCTGCTTATTCCTCAAATCATTATGAGCCAAGAGCTGCTGCCATGGCCAGCTGTGAGATGTTACGTTGCTGATCAGCTAGTGGGCAGCACCTTCTTTGTAAGGGATGGTGGCTCCTGGTTCCTCTGTTCTGTGAAGCTTGGAATTCGGGGGGAACAGAAAGCAAGAAGCAGCTGTCACTCTCAAAAAGATGTGGCTTCCAACTTCTGGCACTGTTACATGGGTGTTGTTCTCTAATTCTGTCCTGTTCCCCCAAGTTTTAGCAGCCATGTTCTGGGTTTTTTTTGTCTATACCTTCCTCATTAATCATTCTTCAGTACTTTCCTGGTCTTTTTTTTTTTTCCTATTAGTCATGTTTTCATTTATTGCTTTCCATTTTTACTTATCATTCCTTTTCCCAGAGCTTTGGTGGCAGAAAAATATTGTCTATAAGTTGTCATGTTACTAAAAATACAGTTTTTCTCTCCTGCTTAATGGTTGGAGCTTTTGGAGAATGTGCAGTGTTTTCCAGAGGTTCAAGTGAAACTTAGCAGTTATTCTGTTAACTTCAAATTATAAAGAAGTTCAACGGACTCTTTATTTCTGCATCTTATGTGGTTTAGTAGATGAAACATATTTGCAGACAGTGAAGATGATTTTGACCGTGCTACTCAGGTAAAATTCCTCTGTGATGACAGTTAAAATAAAAAGGGTTAATAAAATTCCATTAGTATGGATTTGTCACAGCCCTCCTTTCCATGAATGTAAGACACAGCACAGAGTAATCTAGTTCTTTACATAAATAATGCAGTTGTCTTGAGCAAAGATTTATGAATCCTTCTGTAATACACAACATATAAAATCGGCATGGTACTTTTTCTGTCAAAATAGTTCAGCCTGTCCTAAATTTGGATTTAATGACTGTGGGGGAAGAAGGTAGAGCCCTCCTTCCTTTATCAATACCTCAGGCCATGTGACAGCCTCTGTATCATAAGACAGCACTGTGCAGTCCGTTATTCATATTGTGGCTGTATTTGCACTGGTTTGCTGTGTTTTTCAGCAGGTTAAACTTTAATCTTAATTTGTGTCAGGAGAAATTAAAGGTGATTGCCTTCTCATCCTACTTTCAGATACTTACAGTTACATATACTTATTGTTCTAAGCAAAAAAAAAAAAAATGCTTTTCTATATAGAACAGTTACAGAGCTATGGGATGTGTCAGAATGTTCTTAAGGCTTCAGGTGATTTTTTTTTTTTCTGTTTCTGTTCAAATTATCTCATAGCATCATGATAGTGAATACTTTAAAAGTATTTGTTCAAATGTATTAATGGTGCTAACTTGCCTACAGTTGCTGTACCTTGGGTATTTATGCTGCAGTAGCATCAAAACAAGAAAATCATTCTGTACTTAGAAGATTTACTCTTTTATTTCAGAATTTTTCTCTGGGCTTAATTGAATATAGTAAGGAACAGGATTTCCTGAAATATAATTGGACTCAGTACCTTGCTTGGACAGTGTCCTACTTGCAGGCAGTGAAGATATGAAACAGCATTGTGGCATGTGAGCAAAAAATTGAGTAAACAGAAATAAATATAAGGATTCATTTCTGCAATAAGGAAACATCTTGGACACTGGTAGAATCTCTGCTACTTTGGGTATTAGGTATTATGATATTTAAATTTTTGTATAATTCAGAGCTAAAAACAAAAAAACCAAACAAAAACCCAGAACAAACCAGATGAATATAATTTAAACTTTATATATCTTTTCTAGCCTCCTCTATTTTCCCCCTTTTCCTTGCCTTACCATTCAATAATTGATCAAAAATAGGTAAGGTTTCTGGAAAAAGAATCACTGAATTGCGGAACACTTGCATCTTAATCAGAGGGTAAATAGGTTAAGGAATCTCTGTGATCAGGAATCCTTAACTGCAGGATTCTCACTGTAGACTATCCAACCATGTTCTGAAGTCAGGCTTTAATGGTGCTAGCAGGGGGCAGGTACAGCAAGAGTTCACTTGTTACTGACTATTCAATGACTTATACAGGAAAGAGATCTGCTATGGTCATCCAGTAGTTCTATCCAAGTGATTTTGGGGATAGGGAGTATCTCGACTCTGTCAGTAGCTTCCATGGACTACATCCTTCTTGCATTTGACAGTAGCTACTGTTTTAGATAAATCTGTATAGTTTTTCTGGCCTGTTTTTCTCTGCTGTGGTCTTGTGAGTGTCTAAAATGAGATTAGAGCTTGCTTTTCCTGGAGAATTTGAAAGGCTACATTGCACAAAGAATGCTCCTCTGATGCATAAGAAGCACTGAAGCTTCAACTTTGGGCACACTAGAGGTAGATGGGAAGCAAAATATCAGGGAAGTTGAGTGTTCATGTCTGTAGTTGTGAAACCACTGGAATTGTGCATTCATCCCACTTTTGATCCAAACATAAAAACCATAATTTTGGTCTGTGGAAGTTGTATTTTAAAAAAAGCATTTTGGAAGTGGTTCCTGAAATTCAATGATACTGAATACTTCACAAGATTATGCTTGTAATTAAGTGGGTCCCAACTTTTTGGTAGCCAGACCTTACAGACCCAGTGTACTGGGTACCCAGTGGGTGACTAGATCCCGCTCTGAATGGAGATTGCTGTAAGAGGGAGCACAACACAAGTTTCCCACAGATGTGTATGCATATACAAGGCATATATTAGCAAATACAGTTTTCAGTATTACTCTTCTGAATTTTCCAAACATAATTGTCTGTCCTAAGATGATCTCCTTACATACATTACTATTTTTTTTGTTTATGATTTCATTACAGAAATATATTAGGAAGAACTATGTAGTGCTCACGTATGCTGCATTCAAGTCATGTCTAAATTGCTGTGGAGCTAATGAAGGCACTGGTCTTACTGTTTATTTGTTATCCTGTTCTACTGCCCATACTCTCTGCACATATTAAAATATCTTAACCTCTGGCAATCATGTTGAAGCTACTTTCTATGTGCAGTGTTATTTGACCTGAAGGAATGTTTAAGTAGCTGAGTAACTGGATAAACAAACTCTGAGGTTCTGGAACAAAACTTACTTGTGGAGAAAATAGATGTGCCTGTGAAAACAGAAGCCCATTAGCTCTACCACTGTGGGGGAAAAAAAATAATAAATCCACGAACCTAAAAACTATTTTGACTAATCTCTGTTATTCAGGTAGTGTTTGTTACTGCTATTTGAATAGCATAAGGGAAACATAAAATGTGTTTATCATTCTTGTATTTCATTTTTGTACTTGATAGTATAAATACTATAAATACTTGTGTCAGCACAAACTTATATCTATGCTAATCACTTAATAATATACATCAAACAGTAGGAATACCTACTTGAAGACAGAATAATTTTGCTAGGTATTTCCACAAAAGTCCCATCTATTGTTTCAAGGATGATGTTTCTAGTCATCATCCACTTTTCAGATATCAGTAAGTCACTAGTTTTCTGGAGAACATTTTGGGAGGGTAAGAAAATTGAGTTACTTAAGCATATCTCCAAAATGAGTACTTTATAGACATATGGCTAGGGAAGTAAACTAACTGTAGTTTTTTAGTAAGTGTATTAATTTCTTTGCTGCACAGCTGGTATAAAATTTTCTTTTTCATTTAGAGATAAATAAGTGTTAAGTCAGTTTAATTCTGGTGATAATAAGCAGCTTGTGTAATTGTTCTTAAGTAATAAAAATAGAACTTTTAATGTGATTTTTTAACTACGTTTAGATACCTCATTCATATGCAGAAAAACCTTAACATTAAAACATTTATTATCAGCGATACAACTGTTTACAAAGTTATCTCTTTTTTATTTATGACTGCTAAACTTGACATTTATGAGCAGGCTTTAAAATAGGAGCTGGCACTCAGGATTTCCCCTTTTGATATTGATACACCCTCCCTCTGGCTACATGAATTGTTGCACTGCACCTTATGGGCTGAAGAAGCACTTCATATGCAAAGGCAAAGCCAGGAGTTTGTTAGTCTAATTAAAGTCTTAACAGTCTAATTGAAGAGCTACTATTAGTCTAGGAATCATTATTGCAGCGAAAGGACAGTACTGTTGTAAAAAAAGTCGCAGTCATAATACAGTTAAATTAGTTATTCACATGCACTGTAGTATCTATTCCTTTTTCCCTGGTGTTAACTCATCCATGTGCTACCCTTCTGTGCCTGAAGGTCAACAGTCACAGCCTTCCTCAGCAAGGAATATGGAGGGAGTTACAGCCTGGCAGTTTTTCATAAGGAGGGCACTGGTGTTTATTCTAGAGCACCCTTGGGGCTCTATTTGTTTTCTAACACGTGTTTGCACCTTGGTCTTTCCACTTTTACACAGCTGAATTTCCCAAATGTACAATATACTGTATACATATGTATATTGTCTGCTTACTCTTTGTTCTCTGTTATATCTGATTTTACCCAGCTCCCAAATTTGCATGCATTTAATGACCAGTAATCAACTATTCATGACTTGAATATAGCTGAGAGCTCTCTTTCCTCATGTACTTTCAAGCCCTTTGCTGTTAACAACAGGACAGAACAAACAGGAGGAACTGGAGCTTTGTGCCCGGTCAGAAAGTTATGATATCATAGGAATAACTGAAACGCTGTGGGACAACTTGCATGACTGGAGAATCATAATAGATGGCTGAAGGCTGTTTAATAAAGATAGTCAGGGAGAAGAGGAGGAGTGGTTGCAGAAGGGTTCTTCAGGTATATAAACAAGCAGTAACAGAAAGAATCGATGGGCCCCGACAATATCCACCCGAGGGTGTTAGGAGGAATAACTGCTTGTTATTACACTGCATTAGTCACAGAAGTATCTCACAATTACTGTAACAATAGGTCTTGCACCACACAGAGCTGAGCTAAAACTAAACTGAGGTGAGCAATAGGACCTCCAGTTGGATCTCCAGATAGGCTCAAGACAAGTCCAGACAGACTGACAGAGTTAGTACAAAGCCTGTGACTAGTAATGGCAATAGTGTGCTACTTTTACTACAGACTTAGAGAATCTTGCTGAATGTTATTTTGAGTTCAGACCAGCCTACAGCCTGGTAGAGAGGAGCTCCCATGGCAGGGAGAAGATTTGGACTTCATCCTCACAGCTCCTATTTGCTGGCTGACTGCTCTGGTGGGGTCCTTTTCTCTACCTGTCTGGGGCTGGTTGAAAAGAAAGCACCTGGATTTAAAGTTGATTTCAGTTTTGGTGCCTTTTTCAATAACAGGAAAAAGAAAAACCAAAACCGAGACAATACCGAGGGTGCAAGGATAGTTGTGTTCTCTAATGTGAGATACAGGAGGTGGTAAGAGTACCTTTTCCCTCAAATTCTGCAGGGAAGAGAGAGTCCATAAATGTTTTTTTTGCATCCTCTTGTTTATGTGTTTGGTTTCCTTGACATCTCTGTTCTGATCTCCCTGTTCATTTAATCTGGACATGTTAGGAGCTTTTTGAAATATAAGTCATGATTCTTCAGTGTGTTCATTTTTTATAGCCTGTTTGGAAGTGCACTAAAAGTGTATTTTAGGAAAAATCTCAAATATGTTATTTTCCATATCTCATTGCAAAAATGCTAATAACTTTTGAAGGTCTTGGCTGTGCTTTTGATACAAAGTTAATTATATGTTTTATTAATACACTGTGAGGCGAACAATGCTTTAATGTTTATGGAAGAATGCAGATATTGTCTGAAAAACTACTAGTGAGGCGGTTTCCCAAAAATGTTCATTGCTACAGCTTGGTGTTTGTAATAGGCTATTATAATAAAAGATAAACTTCCTTATAGGATTTGAATCTGTAATTAGTAAGTGTGCTGTTGAGGATACGGTCAGTTAAAAGAGTAAAGTGGTTATTAAAATTCCTGTTGTGCTTACAGGCCAGTGAGAAACTGACTGCCTGCCAACCTCCTTGACTCATCTTAATGCCTCAGAATTAACATAAAGCAGTTCGCTTATAGACTAACTTGCTCAAAGATTGAAGCTAAGGATGAGGTGATTGATGCGAGATTAAACTGGAGTTTTGTGGTGTAAATAGAGAATTCCCATGTATCAGGAATAACAAGTTCATGTTTCCATAGTTCTAGAAGGAAATTATGGACTTGAGTGTACTTCAGATGGGGTTGGCTGCTATAGGTACTTCAGAGCATGGGGAGTTACCAATGAAACTTCCTCAGCAGCTTTTTTCCATCCAATTTCTTTTCTGGGCAGAAGGGTTCAAAGCATTCAGACATCAATCTCAAGTGTTTTTTTACACTTGTAAATTGTTAAAAGCGTCAAGGGTTCAGCTTTGGCCACTTTTTTCCTACTGCTTTGTCCTTTACCTGACTTCTGATTTTGCTATGAAGATGTAAATGTTGTTTCCAGTGGTTGTGGAGTCAACCATTTAAATAGAAGTGCTTTAGAAATTAAGTAACCATCGAGACTTTACTGTTGCACAACTTATGATGGTTTTGTTGAGGATTCTCTATACCAGATTCCTGAAGTTGCTGTAGCATGTCACGTGGATGCTGCTGAGGCATTTTTACCTCTGGCTACACTATTCAGCTGTTGGAAGCTTACGAGAAGCATCTGGGGTTTTTTTGGCATTTCTCCAGTTATTTAAAAAAATAAAAAGTACCAAGGAAATTTCCCCTATCGAGGTAAAGGAAATCTAATCCCCAAAATCTGTGTGATGCACCTTTTAGCTCGGATAAGAGAGCTGCTTTTTACGCAAGACTCCAGAGAGTCCTTTGAAACTGTGGGTTTATGGGCACAGGGGCAAGAGCAAGAGACTTGTGAAAATTGTCCTTTTCTACCCTTTGGTAAATATAACTAAATTTCAGAGCAATTTGTCCCTTTTCATAATAATATACAGCATCTGATTTAACTCTGTTATACAGAAATCCATTGCTTTTACATCTTGTGTAAATCTCATCTCATGAATGCTTTAGATGAAACACTCACTTCTGACATGCTTCTTAAAGGTCTCTAGATACAGCATTTGGAAGAATGTCAATTTATAATTAATACTTAAATGTTGAAAATAGCTAAGCTGTAACTTGCAACAGAATGAAGCATGTGGAAAAAAGTAGTACACGGTAGAATGAGGCAAACTACTAAATTTATATCAGCCCTTAAATATGAGGGCCTAGCCATAAATATGAATTATTACTTAATTTCTTCAACTTTGCATGAGTATATAATCAGGATCTCTTGAATATCGGAGTTCTCAACTGATGGTGAGTCTAAGCTTTCCTAATTCTTGAATATGTGGTGATGGAAGTCTTCACTGTTCCCTGTATTGGAACAGGTGAAGGTCAAAACTCCAAACCACATACCTGGTCAAAAATTATAATAAAAAAATAAATCACAAATCTAATCATGAGGCAAGTAAGGTATAGGCTGAAAAATACATAAAAGCCCATCTAGTGAAAATACAAGTTATTTTTCCTAGAAAGAGTGTATAGAAATCTCAGTGTGTCACATTTCAATTGTTACTACTTCAAGTGAAATTTATATTGAATTTGAGAAGAAGCTTTGATTTGGAATGTTGAGTTCTACAGCTTCAAATTCTACATACCAAAATGTAAATGCTGTCTTAAGTGCATATATTTTTGTCTGGATGGGTATGGGGCTGAGATGCATACTTGGGTGTCTTTTGGTTTATCAGTTACCGCAGAGCAGTGTGACTGTGGAAGCTATAAAATTCATTAACTTTTTTTAGTGAGCTTTCTTTATTGGTACCTCTCCGTATAGGTAGCCATATCCAAGTAAGAGGGAGAGTTAGCTAGGGAGTAAAATCCTTGGGCAATGCAAATTAATTCCCTTTGCTTTATTACTTGTCCAGCAAATAAAATAGAGAAACTGCCCATTAGGCAGTGGGAGTTTACTACATGTGTCCCTAGCATCTCAAGAAAGTAACGTAAATTTAGCTGGAGCATGGTCTGTGATGTAAATCATGCACAACTGCAATGCTCAGTATCATCATTCATTGAAGGTCATTATCCAACTTTTAATTTAAAACATTATTTCAGCTATGACCGTAAGGACAGGATATTGAGTGTAGGCTGGAAATTACCTTTTAAATGAATTTAGAAAAGCTAAAGAAACCATTAAAAATGAACTCATACAGAGCTGGAAAATAAACATTGAAAATGCTTTATCTACCTTGTAGTGATGAATAAGTGTTAATTAAAAAGGTTCACTATACCTGTTCGACAACTGCTTTAGTGGTAAATAAATGTTTTTTAGTGCTGCTGAATAAGTACCTGATCAAGAATGTTTAAAGCAGCCACGATTGTCTGAATTGACTTCTAACCATGACATTCGTGCTCTGCAGTTCTGAAGAACTGTGCATTTAAATTTTCAGTAGAATAATCAATGCGGAGAGACAAGATTATTTTTTTTATAACAGAACAGTAACCTTTTGCTTTGTTACACAGAACTGTTGAAGGTAAAATACTTGACTTTTTCCTCAAACAATTAAGCAGAACAATCAGGCTCATGGTTTGCAATATGAAGTATTACCATTGATCTCAAATCAAAATTCGGCCAGGATTCCTTTCTTCTTGAAGGGCATTAGTCTGCGAGTCTGAGTTTATTGGTCTAATGCCATTGTTGGTGGTGTGAATGAATGTGTTCTGGCTATTTTTAAGCTTAGTTAGTCTTAAGGGGTTTAGTTGCGTGTCATTTAATTTTGCATGGAATTGGGCTGACAGCCCAAACCGATGACAGTAATGACTTTGGTTCTAAGTGCATGACAGGTTTGTTTGAGGGCAGCTTCTGATGTGAAGTGCTAGAATTGGGAAGCAAACATGGAAATTGTGGTTTGAAGTTTGTTTCATACATTTTATATATTTGTTTATATTTTATATAAATGTTATAGATGTGAGTTAGAAAA
Source organism: Calidris pugnax (assembly GCF_001431845.1). Taxonomy (NCBI): domain Eukaryota; kingdom Metazoa; phylum Chordata; class Aves; order Charadriiformes; family Scolopacidae; genus Calidris; species Calidris pugnax. Next base: position 8,657,758 of record NW_015090794.1, read on the forward strand.
TAAATTTCTAAAGAAAATTAATGAAATACGTAGGACAAATATAGTGCATAGAACAATAGGAGAACAAACTAGGGAAGAGTGGGTTTATTGGGAGGCTTATGAGAGTCATTAGTGAAGACTAAATTACTCATTGCTGTGTTGATTATGAAGAATGTGGATTTTGATTACATCACACCACTACCCAGCCCTGCTCCTCCTTTTCTCTTTTCTTTTTTAATGACTGTTAACTGTAACTGTTAGTATAGCAAGACAGGAAGCTTTTTTCATTTTGCATAATCTGGTTTTGATCCTTACTTTTTTCCTGTTCTGCATGGACATAAATTAACTTCTTCCGAAGCTCTTGAATTGGGAGCCAGTCTCTTCAGCATTATGTGAATTGAGACTTTGAGTCCGGGATTTTGTATTCCAGGTTAGTGTTGGTAAACAGTTTTCTTTTCTGGGCCTCTTTCTGTGGAAGTTCAGTAGTGGATTCTTTATTGGAGCTGCTAGTCCCTGTGGAAACATTTATTTTCTAGAATAGCAGCTTATTTACAAATTTCTGATGTGTTCTCTCTGTTATGAAGTGAGAGGGTAGGTAGATACTGAGAATACCTAGGAGAGGAAAACAAACCAGAAGGGAAATGAATTTGTGATTAGCTCGTAATGAAAACAAGTAGAGGAAAGTGGTGTTAGAGAGTTTGAAAGAAGTGCATTTAAAAAAACATAACAAAAAAGATGATGGTCAAGTGGCAGATGAGGTATTTGAAGAAGCTGGACTGATGAATTATGAGGTTGCAAATCTTGAGAGGAAGAAGTTATTTCACCCGCATCTGCAAAGAAGGTGCAAGTGGTTGGAATAAAAGAAATACAGAAACATAGAAATGGCTCTTGGTAGATAGTGCTGGCTGGTTTTCTGCGTTGTGAAAGAATATTACCTCTTGGCTTTTGTTGCTGGACAGTGCAGCTGTGGGACCTGCATAGCTGAGTGAGCTTCTTGAATCACATCTGTGTTCAGTGGCAGAAATCTCTTCCTCTCCTCTGATTGCCTGTGCTCAGTGGATTTCAGGGGCTCTCTTGCTTAATGTTCCTAAATTTCCGAAAGACATGAGTTGGTTGGAACTGAATAAATGATGAAATTCTAGTGACTCCTGAGAGAGCAGGTTGCATTACCAGCTTGCTTGTGTCCACAACAGAAGGCCACAGTCGCCTTTGGCAGGTCTACCAGAAGTTATCCATCATCTTACCCCAGAGGAAGGCTCCTATGGGTTTTTGTTGAGAAGGAACGAATGAATTGGCCAGAGTCACTCTCCAAATATTTTTTTGCAGCATGACATTTTCTGACTTAAACAGATTTAAAAAGCAAAACAAGTAACATGTAGTAGAATAAAAATGCGTACTTGGAGGATAAGTAGCAGCTCCATAGTGATTTCTGTGAAATTCCTGGAAGGGGAATCTGTAAAATAAAAATAAAAACCCAACATCAATTCCCACAGTGTGTTAATTTGGGAGATGGTGAGTAGTTTTCAGGCAAGTGAATGGATGGCACCTGCTGTTTGCCAGTTGTGCTGAGGCTGCAGTGGCAGAATATGCATTGTCTTGGCAAGGGAAAAGTTTTATTGTTTAATTCTGTTTTATCCCTTTTTATCCTTATCCATAATGAACGAGATGAAAGTAGAAGAGAATAGAGGCATTTCTATTGCATTGCCAAGAAGCAGGTGTCCCTACTCAGTTATTTATAGACCACAAGAACGCATATCATGGAAATGGGCTGTGAATGGCCAGTTACCCATCTGTTTTATCTGCTGGGTATCATAACTGATTGTGTGGAAACTGACTTATTTTAGCTGATGAAAATTGGGGTTCTGAACAAACCATTATACAGCTGACTTCTTGCTTCTGCTATCCCGTTAGCCCTGGAAATTTGTCATACGTGATTTAGGTTTTAAACAAAGAAAGGCTTTCATTGCAGATCTTTTCTCATTCCTGCTGAGCAAACAGATTTCTTTTATCTGGCCTTGAATGCAGCATTCTAGCTTGTAGCTATTTAGTACATTTGGTTTACTAGCTGATTTTGCCCATTTCTTTATTATGGGTTTATTGGTTTCTATGTTTGCTTGTTGTCTCTCTTGGTTTCAGACACTTAGCTGAAAGAAATGTCAATACCCTCTTTCCAGTACTTCTTCCTCTCCCCACATTAATCTAAGCCTGTGTCCCAGAATTGTGGCTGTCACTGAGAATATGTAAGCTCTGAATTCTAGCTTGGAAACATCCTGTTACTTAAGATCTAGGTCAGAAGCCAATTCAAACGTAATAATTTATAATAATGAAACTAGGGCAAAACAAAAAAATAAATGCAGCTTTTTCAAGTATGGAGAGAGAGGAATAATCCATTACAAACAAAATAGCCAGCACCTCATGAGTTGAGAGAACATATTACTGCTCTTTAGCAACTGAAGCTGCACAGACCCACTCAAGCAGTTTTCTTTAGTAACCGTTGTTAGTTCCTTATTGCTTAGTTTGTCCCTTTCAATTTGTGAAGAACTGTGACATCTACAAATACTGCTCTAGCTTTCAAAGAGAAACTATCTGACCTCCTTTAATGCACAGTGGTCTACTCTATGAACAGTGAAAATCTGCTTATTGGTAGATTAATTTCTTATGATTATGCATTAAAACGGGCAAATATTTTTAAATGTGTTGCTAGTATCCATGCTGATGTTATAAATAAACCAGTCCTGTGCCCCCTCTGTGATGATGAGATTATTACATCTTGGAGTTGCTAATATTGTCAGGTCTGCATTTAAAGTGTAGCTATTCTGGGTAAAATAAAATGTTGAAGAATTTCTTTTCAGTTTGTGTACTTGTTTAAAAATTTGAGCATGTAACAATGATGTTGCTTCTGTTGCTCTGAAGTTATAACATAGAGTTTGTCTTTTATTGAAATTTTGTACAAATAATGCATTCCCCTGTGGAACACGGGATCTGTCATATTAATCTGAATTGAATTTATTGGGGAATATTTTTATAACTCAAAGTTTAAGTTCCTTCTACAATGTATCTATGTGCAATTTTGTTGATTTACCCTCTCTGATATCAGAGGCAGTGTTCATAGAGCATGTTATGGGTTAACATTCCCGATAGTGCCCTGGTGGAGAAAGGCTTATTTAATAGTCAGTGAATGAAAAGGTTGCCCTCCTGGGGAGTAAGGCTGCAAGGTAGATACTCTGGTGTATTTTCAGTGGTTAACAGCAACTAATTCTCTCTGAACTGCTCAAAATATTTCATGAGGAAGGCAGAGGAGCCTTCACTGGAGGCACTGAGATCCTACAGGATCAGCGGTTCTTTTGATGGGTAAGGACAGATAAAGGGGCACACAAAGTGGGAAGCCTCTAATGTGTTCTACTTATGCGTAGAACTGGGCTGTATTTTTCTGGCCACTTATTTATTCTGTAGAAAATACAGATTTGGGTCAGCCAAAGGTATGCTGTTGCTATGTAATCCTATTGAATTTGTCCATTTGTTACAGAAATAATTTTGGCCTGGTGTTTTTGAGACAATGTTATCTTGCTTAGATATCCATTTAAAAGGTTAATATCCCAGCCTTTCCTTCAAAGTAAGGTTTTGATTTAAAGCGAACAAAATTATTTTCTTGTCTTGCCTTAACCAGTGAACTGAAAATATCCTTCATTTACATAGCAATATTTGTGGTGCTTCTGTTGGGGGAAGCTGCAAACAATTCAAAGCTTCAAAGCAAGTCTGCTTTAATGTGTTTAAAAAACATGCGAGATATTCCTTGATGGGAAACAGAACACTTCTATATTATTATGTAATATTATGTAAAGATAAAGGAGCTGAGGAAAAAAGATTAAATGACTCATCACCAAGAAAGCTGATGGAAAAACATCTACCCCTTTTCTCTATCACAAGAGTCCTGTGGATAAACATATTAAGAGATTTCAAGATGCTGAAATACAAGTGGGGAACATATCTCTACTTAGAGGAAAATCTCACACATTACACTTTCTCTTCCATCCTGACTTTTACTGACTTTACGCAGAGATGACTTAGCTGCTTTCAGCCATAATTTTTTAAAGTTTTTGCAAAGGCAGTACAGATTTGGTTCACAATGATTACACATACAGAAATGCTAGTATGCTGGGAAAAGAAAGATGTGATGTGGAAGAGCCAGGATCCATAGGCAGGTTAAGTTCCTGGCTGTCCTGCAGCATCTCTTTCCCTTCCATTTAGTGCCTTTTCACCTATTTAAAGTGATAGGAATATTGGGACTGAGGTACAAACTCAGACCTGTTGAAGTGAATCCGTGGTCTCAGTGCTGAAGCAGTGGAAGGAATGTTGGGATAAAAACGTTCTTCTGTCTGTCCTGGTATACAAAGCAGACAGAAGTTCTTCACAACTTCTTGCTTCTTCACAACACTTCACATAAAAATGTGAAATAGTTGAAGCCTGTCCTTCAATGAAACCCAGCTTGCTTTGGCTCTACCTTAGATTCCCTTTCAAGTCTTTCTTTAAAACCTTATAAAGGAAAAAAAAACCTGAATATAAAACTTCTCTAGTGGAATAGAAGTACAAACTCAGTCATAACTTAGGAATGGCTGCCAAAACCTGAATGATCTGATCTGAGCTCTGTGTGTGTAGAGGATGGAAAAGGGATACAGAGAGAGTGGTATCTGCTTTCTGTTCTTTTTCTCCCCTCCAGACATTTCCAGGCAGGTCATGGCAGCCAGGTAAGCTGTAAACTTTTAAAGGGAAAGAAGCTACGGTTCTACTTACAAACTTGGCATGATGTTATATACCAGGGTCAGAGTATATGCCCAGAGCCTTCACAAACTGATTAGAAGAACAATAAATAATAGAAGAATAATAGAAGAAATAAAGCAATCCTAGTTGCTGCATTTGAGAAAGGAAAACCCCTCAAATCTCCAGGCAGCGAACTGAAATGTTGGTCTTTATTCAGAAAGGTCTTGAGACTCATTTTTTACGAGGGTCTGGGAATAAAGGAAGCATCATCTGTAATTTGTTTTGCTTGTGTGTATACTCCAGGGTACTTGACGGCACTTCATGTGCACACATACTGTGACTGCATGCTTGTTGTGTTCTACAAATGTTCCCATGCCCCAAGCACATTAGTCTGGTGAAGAGCTAAATAAGGTGATTCCTCCAACCAATAAAAAAAAAAAAAGCTGTGCTTTTGCTATTTGATGTGACCATCTCTGAAGAGTTAAATGTGCTATTCTTAGGTCTATCTCTTTCTTTGCTTGCTTGTTTCACCTCTGATGCAATGCAGTGCTGGAACTGCAATGCATTGTCAGTTTATATCACGTTACACCAGTAACACTTTTTAAATCAGCACAAGGTTACATGATTTGTTTTCCTTTCCTGTGGTTAGGTGCCTACTAAGTAATCAGGGCTGCAAGGTAATGACTCGAGTAGTTACAGATCATACCTTGACAAAGTAATTTGATGTGGACAGTATGTGGATAGCTTCTCAAAGAGTTTTTGTGTAAACAATATAAATATAGCTGTGCACTGGAAATCTTCAACCCAATTTTGAATGTAGTTTCCATGCAGAAGCAAACTAAAATAACTTGCTTATGCTGAACGCTCACTTTGGGCTGTTTCATGCAGGATAGACTTTATTTTGCAAAACAACGTAGTGTGACTAGAATCAACTGATTTACTCGGTGTTCTGTCCAACTAATACTCTGTAAATATTGGTGCAGACTGGGGAAATTCTACACGGTAGCTACAATTTTGCTCTGAGAGCAAATATGCCCAATCACATGGCAACCCAGTCTTAGGGTGGTGAGACGCTGGCACGGGTTACCCAGAGAAGTTGTAGAGGTCCCATTCTTGGAGGTGTTCAAGGCCAGGTTGAATGGGGCTGTTAGCAACCTTGTCTAGTGGGAGGTGTCCCTGCCCATGGCAGGGGGCGTTTGGAACTAGATGATCTTTAAGGTCCCTTCCAACTCTAACCGTTCTATGATATATTTGGTATCATTCTGGCCTTGACTTTTTGGAGAGTTGGACAGAACCATAGAGAAACTTTTCATTAGCTTGTGCAACAGGAAGTGTTGAACCAAGAAGCTGTAAGGACTAGTTCTCTAGATGCAACTGAGTGAACTGCAGTATAGTTGCAGGTCTCCATTTTAAACCTAGTCTGAGGCAACTTTAAGCATTTGATTTGGGCCCAGTTTCTTTTGATATTTCATTTCAGTGCTGCCTGTGAAAGTGTAAGAAACTTGAAGACTGACATTCACACCACACAGGAACAGAGGAGTTCTCACTAGATGGAATTAGTACCGATGACTCTACAAGCAGCCTGAATGGTACACAGTTTTAACAAGCTTAGTCATTCTTCTGCTGCAGTTGGAAGGCATGGTAACTGCTGAAGTAGCTGTTTTCATGTTCTAAGTTTACCTTTTCTATAGAACAACATGCAGCATGCAGTTGCTTTGTGCTTATGCAAGGCTGCTCTACTCTGGTGACATGCAGCATATTTTAGGTAATTGCTATTCAAGATAATGTATGGAGTTGCTTTTTGTCTCCTTGAGTCGTTCTAATGTCCCTTGACTTTTAGACCATCTTTCCATCCATTTTAGGGAGTGGATTATATCCTGCGGTTCCCTTTCCTTTCTCAGAGGGAGGTCGAACACTGGGATGCTGTTCAGCTTGATAAGAGTAGTCATAGTGGAACTTTGGGATTTAGCCAGAGCTTTAACTATTCAGAAGCCCTTGTGAACGAAGTGAAGTGTCATATGCTCAGAATAATTGAAGAGGAGCATTTTATACAGTGACGTACTCAATACTAAAAATAGACATGATTTCATGTACTTAGATTAACAATCGCATGCTCCAAAGGTGACACATATACAATCTGTTTCAGTCTGCATGTGCTTCTTGAAGATGAGGTGTGGTGGGCTCTCAGCTTTCTCTGTAGTCACTAGAATGTATCTTTGTGTGATGCTTGTGAATGTGTTTATTTAGCTGCAGGAAGGCATGGTTTGTTGAGATACGGCTATATAGGCTGCATCTTGGGACAAGTGAAAAACTATCAGGTTGGACCTAATTTTAAATGGTAAATCAGGTTATTATGGTCCATAGCCCTTTTCTACAGGAACACACAAAAATAATTTGAATATAAGAAATCTAAGGGAAACAATTTCTTTCTGCAGCAATCCCCTTGGTGCAGGTTCTCAGTAAAATACCTACTGGGTTTATAGAGGATTAATCACTTGCCCTCTAGAGAAGAAATTATTGATTACCTTTTTAGCCTTGCTTTTAGGCATTGAGTGCTTCATACTATAATGTTTATGAGTTCAGTTAGAATTTTGACTTAATGTTGCCTCCTATCATACGCTAGTGTCTTTTATGGATCTATATATAGAATCAAAGGTTCTGGATCTGTGCTGATTTGCCAGATCAAGCGTGTGTTTATTCTTTATACTTATAAAATGAATTTATTTGCAAAACAGTCTAAATGAGAAGATGGTATTCATTTATCCCTAGAAACTGAGGTTCATTCCTCCACATGCTCTTCTCACTCAGCAGTCTAAGTGCCTTAATTGATCATCTTGAGATAAGGTTTAACTCAGCAGTTAATTGAACTTCAGGGAGCAAAATACACTTTTGTTTACAAAAGTGCTATTGTACCTGTGAAGACCTGCCACTACTCTCCTGTATTGAGTTAACAATTTGCAGACAAAACATATGATGAGATCAAGGTAAAAAGCAGATTATCTCAAAGTTTACAAGAAGAAAGAAATAATAAAAGCTTAACAAGTTCAAAGTACCAAACCTTCATGGATTTATTATGATTGCTTGGAGAAAAGAAAAATTGTCAAAGTTATTCAGTAATCTTGCCTGATGTGTTATATTTACAACATATACGTTATACTGTGTGCATGAAAAGCCCTATTTTGAAATAGTAAATGTATAGTAGTTTTGTATATAGATTTAGATGATTTCTCAATGAACTTAAAGTCTCTGTCATTAAACGGATAGCTGAGTGTTGGGTTTGTTTATTTTTCTTCAGAATATGCCCAACCAAGATTCTTGGAAGATGTATCTTTTGGGTCAAAACTGTACATTTCCCTTCCCAAAGGGGAAAAAAAAAACTTTTCTTGGCTACTTTCTTACTCAATTGTACAGTAATTATTGGTTTTCTGTATCATCATGTACATTGATCTGTTTTTTGATTTTTCAAACTGACCTCAGACTTTATAAAGGAGATGTAATAGAAGGCAAACCTGTCTCTTGCCTTGCCCTGGAAAGGTGACTTATTGTGCAAAGATAGTCAGATGGTCTTCAGATTTTCATTGCTTCTCTTAAGTAACATACTTGCTAATAAGTTGTGTGGAGGAATGAGTGGAAGGCTGTATTTTTTTTAATTTTAAGCTAAATTTGGTTGTCCTTCTACAGATACACAAATGACAGTGTCCACTTTTTAGAGTTGTTAAGAGCTATTAGTCCTCTGAAGAACAGAAAACTGGAGAGAGAGTGCAGGCTTGAGGCACCACTTCAACATGTGAAGGAGTGATAGTGGTTTGAAGTTACAGCAAGATATTAGTGAGAATGTTTATGACACTTCTGTATTTGGCATAGTCTAAATTGAAATTGAGTGAAACAAATGAAGATGGGAGGGAAGGGTGGAAGTTGGAGTGGTAGTAGGTAAAAACCAGGATGTTTGGCTTACGTTACAAACCATATTGAAACATGCTTTCTCCTCCCTGTTACCTTTGAAATGGTTTTTATCACTGATATTAAAAACCTTTGTTCTGGAAAGTCAGTCTCTCCATCATCCTGCACTCTCTTCAATAACACTGCTCTTGTAAGTGCTATCTTTAACTTTCTGGGTGCTTGTGTGTGGATGTTTTAATCATTCTAAATCTAGAGGAACTGGCTATGCCAAACATCAAGGCTTTCAGGATTGTCAACATCAGGAAATTGTCAGCTGTGAGCATGTTTCAAAGGTCATCATGTTAGCAAGGGCAAAGCAACTCTAGTTAAAGTGAAACATGTTCTAGCTGAGTTAAGATGAACATCTGTAAATCTGTCCTTGTGCATGTATACATGCTGATGGCTAGTAGAGCTGATGAAGGTTTGAAGAAGGTAAAAGACCCCAAACACTTGTAAATGGTATGAAGACATTTTCATACTAACAAAAGGTTAAAATTAATTGCTTAAACCCCATTCCATGTGTCCTATTTAAAATCTGAGACAACTCCTACTTCAAAGCATTAAGATATCCTTGTCCCAGCACCTAAATGGGGTAACTGAGGAAAAAATTCCACCCTCTCAACTTCATAATTCACTTCTGGAGTAAACAGCCGGTTTAGGAATTAGTGTTATTAAAAACATTGTTTTGTTCAACTTGGGTAAAAATGAAGGTTGGAAAATCTGCAAAGACTAAACACAGTGTCTATTTTTCATTTTGTTTTTGAACCTTGAAGTGTTTGTCTAGGATGAACAGCTCTTATACCTGTATTCAAGGATGAATGTTGATAACCAGCAAAGACGAAAAGTCAATTGGTAAAATATACGATGTTTAAAGTTTTTCAGACTTACATCAAGGAGAACTCAGAACCATGAAATAAATCTGTGATGGAATAGGACAACAGTGAGATCAGTGAGGTCAAGCAGTTATTACTTCAACACTTGTATGGGAGTGAATATAAGCCCAGTATGTTTTGAAATTTCTTAAATAATATAGCTGGTTTTATATTAAGTATCTTTAACTTGGTATACTGCAGAAGCACATACTGTTTCTCCTGCAAACGCTCACATATTCTGTAGATTTTGATATGGGAATATAATCAGTATATAAAGATAAACACAACAGAAGGTAAATACAGATGGAGTAGCTCATGAACCCTTGCCCAGTGTTCTGTGCCTTGGAAGAGCTCATTTTTCCGCATTAAGCAAGAAGGTCTAAGAAGAAAGTCTTACCTTTTGGTTATCATCTTCCATCATTTTAGCTTTCTGTCTAAAATCAAGAAAGCAAGAAATCTGTCTGATTTTTGCAGATGAAAGATAAGATCTGGCAGGCTTAAGCTAGAAAAATATTCTTGTTCCTACATATATCACAGTTATTTTGGAATCCGTGTTACAGTAAGGACTGGTGGGAACAGAAATAGTTGTGTGAAGGTAGATAGCATACAACTGTCTGCCAAGCAAGATCCCAGTTAATTGGCTTATAAAAATTAAGTGATTGTATATTAATTCCAGAAAGCAGGTCTGGGACCTTTTTTTTTCAATAGGTTGTTGAAATACCTTCAGATGTTTAGATGATTCTGCATTTGTAATTGTTGTCTAAAAAAAACCCACCCCCAACCCTGCATGTATTTTAATGTGATTGAATGTGTGCACAGTATATAGATTGTCAGGTAAAACAAAACTGAGGATATTTGCAATTTAAAATATATACGTGAGCATATACTTGAGTTGGTCTTATGAGTTTAAAAAGAGGTTTAATACTTGTTGATATATTAGTGCTATTGTTTAGCAGATGGTATTTCAGAGTAGTTGAGCTCAATTTAAAGAATGTCAGTAGTGTAAGGAAAGATTTCATTCGTATCCATTTAAGTTGCTATAATGAGGTCATGATCATGAAGACACTCTAGTGAATCATAGAAGCCTCCTTATTTAGAAAAAGTTGCTTTTTGTTTTGCTTTCAGTTTCTGTATTTCTTAATGGCTATTACAATAAAGTTTAGCAGAGAGCACGCACCCATGTGTATTTTAAATATAAAATGCATTTGGATGTCTATGTTCAAATAAGAAAAAACCTTTGTGCAAGTGATTCACATCATTGAATGTGAACAGAACTGTGTCTTGAGCACCGAGCCACCTTGGAAAGATCCTCTCATAGCAATACTGCAAGCAAAGTCTGCAGTCAGCAGTATCTTCCCTGGTGTAACTGAGGCTCCCAAGTATAGTATTCATATAAATCTCAACCTCTGAACTTGACTTCCTTTTCAAAGCAGCATAGAACTGTATTGTGTAAAACCTGGAGAACTAGGAGTTTCCCATCTCCAGTCAAGTGTTTAAAGCTATAGTGTGACCTTTGAGGTTTAGAAGTAATGATGTATAAAAGCTAGAAATGAGCCTGTACAGTCCTTGACCTCTCTTTGCAGAATTCACACAGGAATGATTTATTTTCTGTTGTCCCCTTAGGGTGGGAGAGGAGGAAAGACTAGGGTTGTCAACAGTAACTTTTGACAGTATGGAAACCACCACAAGCAGAAGTTATTTTTCCTCCTAAGGGTTAATTCCATATGAGTTACTGTGAAGGTAGTCAAGAGAGCAAACAATTCCTGTATTTCTTGCAATGTGAAAAAATTCCTTGAATCCTCCCTTCTTCCATCCAACTTGACCTCCCCTAACATAAGAAGCAGAAGCCAGTTCTTTCAGGCTTAAGAGCTACTGTCAGACAAAAAGTTTAGAGGCAGGTGAAATAGCATGTGCTTTTTTGGGGGGCAGATTCCAGAACTGTAGGAATAATTGATTTGGATATTAGTTCCTAGAAGAACGTGGTCATCTGGGTAAGTTAAGCCTGCTTTTTAGGTAGGAGACAACTGTGTTTTAATATGTTATTTTACTTGAAGTCCTTTTGTATCTTTCATTTTTCCCACCAGTGAGATTAAGCTATGCAAGGTTGGAAAATGCAATAGAATGAAACTAATTAGATCTACTAATAATCACAGTTAGTGTAGAGAGCACTGCAGCCTAGAATTTTGCTTGATTAGGGAAAAGCAAGAGGCTTTGTTTCTGTAGGAAGCAAAGAATGGGGTTATTTAGACTGGGGCAATAGCAGACTAAATGCAAAACCTGGAAGAACCATGACAATTGCACTTTAAAGGAAAGCAATACTCAGTTCGCTCAATAGCATTCCTGTATATGAACAAAAGCCACATAACATGTATGGCAGAAATAGGTAACAGAAGGCTCTGACTCATCATGTGGAACTGTAATTTAAATCCGATGGGGATTTTTCTATCTTGGATCTATTCCTACTGGCTCAGATGCCTCATAAGCCTTTAGCACCTAGTTTTAATAGAGCTAGTGCCTACAATTGGGAAATGGGTTGGATGCAAGGAGCAAAATGCTACTTATCTTAAAAATATCTTCCAGCTAGAGCTGAGGTAACTTTGTGTTGATAGGAAGCTTCTATCGACCTTTACTAAACTTGGTTTTCTGGATTTAGAAAAGTCTCAACTCCCTAAGCAAAAATTTGCTTAGTGAAGCACTGAGAAGCAGATGCAGTGTAGGCAACTTGGTGCTTCCCACTCAGTACAGCTTTCTTTTAACAACAAGTACCACCAATGCACAATGTGTGAGAGGTCGCTGCTGTCTCTTACCAGTCATAAGTAGTAATTTTGTGTTGAATCAAATTTTAAGTGAAATAAGTTCAGAATATTCTGTGAAAGTTTGTTTTACAAGTAATACTAATATCGGTAAGACTAGTAGCTCGCCTGTCTTCGAGATTCATAAAGTGTTTTTCTGATTAGTATTTTCAATGTAACAAGTCTGTCCAGCCCCTTGAACATCTTATACTTATTCAAGGGACTAGGCTTTGGAACTCAGTATTGTGGTGTTTCCTCAAAAGGTCAAAATTATAGTAATCTCTGACTGAAAACAAATTGTTGGTAAAACTGAAAAATATAATCAGCTATATACATAGGGGCTTTTTTAGGTATATAAAATCTATATAAACATAGACCATCACAAATATGGAGACACAGAGACTGTTCCATGTGAGGCAGGAGCAAAACTATTCCTGTCATTATTCCAAGCATCCTGTAGATAGACTAATACAAGCTAGTAATGACTTTGGCTACGAGGCCCATCGTGCTGTCCAGAAATAGATACAGAAGAGACAGATGTATATGGTTCAGGGGGTGAGTGAAAAGAAGACTTAAAATAGTATTTAAAATTCTGATTCATAAAGGGTTGTCACTTTTACTGAATTCAGTGAGCATTCAGAGATCGTGTGTTGGCCCTAAATAAATGGCGGCAATCTTTGGCTGCTCCTCTACTACTGTTCTAGGTATTAATGAACAAGCTGTACCAGTACTCAGATGTTTTCTGGGGTGTTCTCAGCAGGTTTTATTAGAGATATACTGATATTTCACAATTTCTGTGGGGGGAGAGAAGGAAGGGGAAAAGAGCAGCAGTCTTAAACTAGGTATTTACTTCTGATTTGATTCCCTGAAGCCCAGACCTTGTGCAGGCAGTTGAATGTGTAATGGGATTGTTACTGACACAGTCTTCACAGGACTGCATTGCTGAGACACAGATTTCCTTGTTAATAGAGCAGCTTTAATTAAAAAGTACAGAGTTCATAATGAAATTCTGGCTTGACCCTCAGAGTTAGATTTGACTAATTCAGTGATTTCCCAGAGAAAGAGAATTTGTCTTGGGAACTGCATAGCAGAGTTTGGAAATAAAACTAAAGATTAATTTGATGTAGAAAATTGATTACAGAAGAGGCAAAGACACAATCCTGGTGAATCCCGAATAACGCTGATAATCAGAGGTGAGGTGGGAAGGAGGAACTCCAACTGAACCGTCCCTGGGGTGTTCCTTCCCTGCTTGAAGTTGTTTGCAGAGAAGCTGAAGTGCTGTAACAGCCTCAAGCTCCATTCAGTGATGTTGCCTGCTATTTTTCCGTGGCAGCCAGCTCATGTCCTTTGCAAAACTGAGAGTAGCTTAAGGCCATCATTTCATGCATGACTTGGTAAATTGTGCAAGAAAGGACACTGCCAAATGAGGAGCGAAGCCAGTTTTCAATAAGAGGGCCATCTGTGACCAAATGTTTTAGCAAGTTTGAAAACAATTGAGTTCTTTCCCATTTTTACTTTGGGTTCATTTAGCATGTATGTAACTCTGCTGCCCCTCAAGAGTAAGCGTATGTTACTGTATCCTTGTTTGCTATGCATTAAACTCTTGTTGAGGCAAGTGGTTTCATTTCAGACTTCATCTTACCTGGTACTGAAAAATGGCTTTGCATCAATGTTGCTTTCAATTCTTGCTTGAGAGTTATCTCGGGGGTAGGTGAATTCAGATCTTTGTGGCGGATAAGGTAGATGCATGTAAATATATTGTTACATCAAAGTTCTCTAAATGTAAGGTGAGTTTATTGCTGGAACTAGAAACATTTTTAAAGTTGGAATTAATTCTAAGTAAGCCTCTCTCCCCTAACCTTGCCAGTTACCTCTAGTCTCTCGTTACCATTTTGTTTCACAAAACACAAAGTCTTGTGTAATGGTGTTGCCATGTAGCAAGGATTACTGAGTAGGTCTGCAATTTGTTTTAGAGATCTCTTGAACCATGGCTTAAACCCTTACAACAAAGACTACTTCTATTGAAAATACAGTGGCAGTAATTTGATATTTAGTGTGTTGAAGTATTTTTCTTGGCTAACTTTAGCATCATTGCATGAGAACAAATTCTTCTTTAAAAGGGTTACTGTGCTTCCCTTCCTTAACACTGCTCTTTCTAAGAGCAAGAGGAAAATGATGGAGTTGTTTTCCTGAATCTGGGGGATAAATCTGGCTTTCAATTTAGCTGTCTAACATGTCTGAGGTAAGCATTCTATACCTGGTAAAGTAAAGCAAATGGAGAGAAAGTAATAGACACAGTGTCACCGAGTCAGCAACAGGGACAGAAATGTGCCTTGTGCCAGACCATTAGACCCCGCCGCCTTTGGAAACATTACTTGTACCTGATAATTTGGCTGCTTGTTTCTGTTGACGAGTGCAACGGGAAATTTTCGGAAAAGGGAAACCTTTTTGTAATTTAATGTTGATTTGGAAGGGACTGAGTAAAAAGAAAGTTTCTGACCTTTAAATACGGGTTTCTGTAGCAGGAGGAGGTATAGGAAAACCCCTGCTGGAAAGTATCCTCAGAAGTGCAGGGTTCCAAGCTTCTTGAAGTTACGGTGTAGCTTCTTTTAGATAGCTGCACAGCTGTTTGTGTAGAGAAGGTGATCACTTATGTATCAATCCATCTGCTTTTCAGAATAAATGTTCTCCATGAAAATACTAAATTTGTAACTTAATCTGCCAAGCGCAGAGATGTTAGTGTTTGTTACACTGCTTTTGAAGTACGTGTTCCTTTTTTACACGCAAATTACAAGCCTAAATTCAAGACACTTAAATGCAAATTTTGTTTTCTGAGTGAAGTTGATTTCTTACCATGTTTGCAGGTCTTTCTTTTAATCTTAAATTAAACTGTGCAAATATACCTAGAAATGGACTACAGGTGTCTATTAAAATAGCAGTCTAATTTTGCAGCATGTACTCCAGTCTGTAGGCAGTAATCTGCTTGGCTTTGAGGCTTTTGGGCAGTCTGCACATGTACTGCCAAGATTGGTCCTGATGCGTTTGGGCAAACTTTTAAGATGTTTTATTTTAATTCTAATTTGAGAACTAATTTGAGCTAGGTTTTAATGTGATATTTCACAAACGTTTATAAGAGTAATTGAGGAAAAATATTTGAAATAATGCTAAAGTATGTCTAAATTTAGATTAATGAAAATCACATGGGTCTGTTAAATTAGAAAACTTGGCTATTTCTTGTATTGGTCTTTCAAATGACTAAGTTCAGTCACTGTATTGTGCACAGCATATTGTACACTAAGTATTTTCCAAAGACACCGTGTCACTTCTAGTAGTTTGTATACTTGTGTTAGAACCACATTTTTTTACCATTCATTTGAGGATCTTGAATCCCTGGTTTTGCTGCTATTTCAATAAATCTGCTGAACAATAACAGTGAAATAGCCCTCGTGCAAGGATGGAGATGCAACCTCATCTCCAGTAAATGCCACAAACTCCTCTGTAATATTTACAGGAGAAAAGTGTGCATCAAGGGTGAAGTGCAAAGGTGCCATGAAACAGCAAACTTATACAAGGCACAATTTTAGCTGCTTAATTGCTTTGCTTAGAAAGACTAATGCGATGTCTAAGGAAGTGATCTCTAAATAAGTTAGGAGGTGAGAGCTTTCAAAGGAGAAATAAAAAGGCATAGACCTATTGGGCAATTTTATGAAGAGACTGTCAAAAGCAGTAAAGCTGATGCATTGTTAAATGTCTTTGGGAGCGAGTTCTCAGTGTTCTGTGTCTTAATGTGGTGAAAAACAAACTTTGGTGAGTGGACAGGTGGCATTATCCCATTTGAACCCAAAGGTTTCCTCTGGCATAGGTGTCTCGTTGAGTGGGTCTGTCAAAATGCGTGAGTTGGCCTTACTCTGTGAAGTATTCAGCTTAGAAATATAGATGGTTGTAAAGGATGGAGCACAGAAGAGGACATCACCTATGCAGTAGTTGGCCAGTATGTTCATTCATGCAAAACCAAAGAAGTTGTGGCAGCTGGAGCAGGATGGTGGCAAAGGGAAAGCAGAAGAGCAATGGGAGAAGGGAGGAGGTTGGGGTAGTGGTGCTCCGGGGTCTGGGCAAGGAGGAAAGAGCTGCTCAGCAGCAAGGTGGGTCTGACACCAGAGCTGTGCTAGATGAGTGGGAGATGGAGAAACGGGCACAATGCTTTGAAGGGGGGCATGGAGCAGCGGGGATGCCCAGATGGAGCCAGCTTCTACAGAGCATTTTTGTGATATTTGGCTGCGGTCTGGAGCTTTTAGGGCTGCTTTTAGTGTTGAAGCTGCTGCTCCACATTCGTTCCCCTGAGCCCATGGCAGGGATTTCTGGTTGACAGCCCCTGCATCAAGGGAAAGGAGAACACTCTGGGGTTTCCTGGGCTACCGATCTTTCGCTGGGGCTGCTAACGTGGGAAGCGTGCTCAAGTTTCCCACTCCTCTGCCCCAAACCTGGCGTTTTCGCTTCTCCCCCAGATCTGACACCCCCTCCCCCGATCGCCTGGCTCTGATTCATTCGCTGGTGCTTGTGGAAGCGGAACGGGGCGGGAGGGAGCCTTCAAAGTAGCGGCGATTGGTCTCGGTTTGACAAGGCGCCCGTGAGTTTCAGCCCCTGCAAGGGCGGCGGTGCCGGGGGCGGCGGAGCGGAGCGGAACGGAGCGGAGCGGGCCGGCGCTGCCAGTCCCCGCAGCGGCGCGCAGGCGGCCCCCGCGCCCGCCGCCGGCTGGATCCCGCCGCGCCTTCAGCAACCGGCGCCGCCGGTCCCCGCCGCTTCCAGGGAGCTGAGGGCAGCGCGGGGGGCTCCGAGGCTGCCGTCCTGGGGAACTGCTGCACCAATATTGCAATTGCCCTTTAAACAGCAAAAAAAAAAAAAGGGGGGGGAAAAAAGAAAGAAAGAAAAAAAAAAAAAGATGAAGACGCTTAAATGCCGCCTCCTGCCAAAAGTAAAGAGCAAATCTCAGTTGCGATGGCTCTGCTAAAACTTGATCATGCGGGATTTCAAGCGATAAAGAGCTGCCGGGCTTGTATTTACTGCGGTGGGAACAAGTTGCAGGATGAAATCCAGGCATTGAGGGACCTATTTTCCACTTCGTTGTTTCCAAGGGAATCTACTGAAATGACTTTGAGGATCTTTAAACTGGAACTATGTGGAGGGAGAATGCAGTAAGTATCGCCTTTCTGGCCGGCGCTAATACGCGCCCGGGAGTTGGGAAGGGGCTGGGAGCCCCGGCGCGGCGCAGGGATGCCCGCGGTACCGGCCCCGGCCGCTCCGGGCTGGGCTCTTAGTTCCCCGTCCGCACCGGGGAGCGCTTGGGGAACGCCGGGCGCCTTTGCCTGGCGCCCCGGTGTCCTACATTTAACTGAGGTTGCTTGAAGAAGTATATTTGCTAGAAATAGTGAATGAAAAAATCAAAGCAACCCGAGCTTTTGGTGGAGGGTCTGCTAATGTGCGGCTCCCTGCGTTTGTTTATGATAAACTGAGGATGAATTTGTTCCGTCACAAGATCAAAAATAGCTTTATCCCACAGCGATTCAGCTGTTTTCAGAATATGCTTGTTTTGAACCTGTCGAGAAAACTCCTGGCCTTGAGCATGTGAATTAGTTTGCTTCTAGCTGCCCTTTCCAGGTTGGATGCCTCTGCCCTTAGAGCTCAAACCCGTGCATTTCTCTTGGAAGCAGAGGAGCGGTCGGGAGCCCGGGATTCTCCTGACCTGGATAGGATGAGGCACATTGCCCGGACGGCTGGGGGCTCACGGGCGCTGCTCTTGGGAGAGAGCTTACATTTATTTCTAAGTGAAGCGGGGAAGAGCGGGGGGGAGGGAAACTTTGGAGTCTCGTCACTTTATTTCAGTTCACATGCCACAAGAGATTGAATTATTTACATATGTATTTTTCCCCCTCCGTCAAATCTCCATCCTGATTAATGGCTTTTCCGTCGTCTCCTCCTCTCCCCACGTTGTCCCGTCCCGTCTCCAGCCCGCCTTTGCCTGTCTCCCTGTCCGCCTAGCTCTCCTCCCGGGATGCCATGTCGCTCGCAGGCTGCGGCGGGGATCACGCGTGCCGCCAGCAGCGCGGAGGCCGCCCCTGAGCCCGGGCACCGAGGGGCGCGACATGCCCGCGGCCGCGGCATGCCCTGCACCAGCACCGGCACCACCGGCACCGGCACCACCAGCACCCGCCGCCGCTCCGTCTCCTGAGGCGCTGGGTACGTGGGACGGCGTCTCGCCGCCGCCAGGGGGCGCCATCGCGCCGCCGCGGGAGCCGGGGGCGCTTCCCGGTGCGGGGCGGTTGGTTACGGGGAGCGGAGCTGTGCCCGAGGCGGGCAAAGAGGGGTTCTGTGGGTGGTGGTTGTTGTTATCATTAGTATTTCTCGGGGTCTGAAGGAAGCTGAAGCGGCTTCGTGTCTGCGGGCATTTAGGTTGGTTTATTTCTCCCGCTTTCCGTGCTGCCTCTGGTGCTGCGGCGGCGGGAAGCTGCCCCGCAGCGCAATGACTTAGGAAGCACCGTGGCACTGATTTGCAATTAAATGGTCTCTCAAGTGCTCATCTCCTCGTCTGGCCCGAAAGGAGGTGATGATACAGCAAGCCCTTGTCTCGGTGTCTGTTACAGCAGCAGATGACTCTGATTGATGCTGGAGATAGGGCTGGCAGGATGAGAGGGGAGATGTGAAAAATGCCACCCCTGATTGGACAGCCCTGTTACTGTTTTCTGCGTGGCACTTTGCAAGAAGCTCGGCTTTATGTGGCACAGGGACTCCCTTCTTGCAGCTAGCAGAGAGCCAGTTATGGGGGTGGAAATCCCTCGGGGTACAGAAACAGAGGGAGATCTTGCAGAGTCAGACCTGCTCTCCCTCTTCTCCCTCCTTCAGATAGTTCAGATCACTTCTATGGCTCATCTCTCTTCCCGTCCTACTCTGACTATATTCAGCCCCCTACAGAGATTCAGTGAGGACATGAAGTAAGCCAATGCAGTGATGCTCATTTATGGAACACCCTCCCCTTCAACACCAGTGACAACTTTGTGTCTGAGATCAGCAGTTCTGAGATGCTCAAGTGAATGCCATATAAGAGGAGGGAGAAGAATTAAGATAGAATATTGTACTTCTGAACCTGTTCCAGAAATGCAGTAGACGGTGCTTGAGCAGCAGCTGTCTAGGAGAGATCTTCAGAAATAAAACATCATGGTTCTGGGATGCTGTGAAATGTATGGAGTATATGGACTGGGGTTTCCAGCAGACCTCTGACTTGCTTCTCTCATTTTGAGCTAAAGCACCTTTTCCTGTTAGACTGACTAAATTTTAAACAGAACGTTCAGGACAAAGGAAAATAGATTTCTGTGCTTTACCTGTTTTAGGACGGCAAGGATGTCTTTTTTAAATTATGTCAGTCATTTTAATTTTGTTGGGCATCCAGGAATAGTTTTAATGAGCCTTTCCTCTGAACTTCTGCTACATTTTTTGCCTTGCTTGTGGGAGACCAGTTGTAATACTGTCATTGGCAAGCCAACTTTTTGAGGGGATATAAGAGGCTTGAATTGAAACTAAGGTGAAGAATGTCTTATGAAAAGCTGCTAAAGTTTGCGTTGTGTCCAGAAGCTTTCTGTTTAAAACCTTCATTGGAGATATACAGTATATATTTTTTTCCTCTCTGTTTTTCTCATACAATGTGATCACTTTTGCAGGGGATAAAGCTGGCAAAGATGAGGAAAATTGGCTGTGCTCTCCTGGTACTCCAAGCTCTTCTGGCGCCTCTGGATCTTGTTCATGGAGCGGAGAAAAGTTATCCCATCCTGAACATTGCAGTGATTCTGGGAAGGACCAAGGATATCACAGAGAGAGATATCAGAGCTCTCTGGACCAGGGAAATGTCAGCAGACCTGACTGTTGATGTCAATGTAGTGACCCTTCTGGTGAACCAGACTGACCCTAAGAGCATCATAACACATGTTTGCGACTTGATGTCAGGCACCAAGATCCATGGAGTGGTTTTTGGAGATGATACTGATCAGGAGGCAGTAGCTCAGATTTTGGATTTTATTTCATCTCAGACTTCTATTCCAATTCTTGGAATTCATGGCGGAGCCTCCATGATAATGGCAGATAAGGTAGGAAAATTTATTTAAAGCTTTTGCTAGTCTAATGTACTTCACTGTTGGTCTCTATCATGAATAATCCCTACAAGCAGTTGTAAAAGGATGCTTCTAATTGCCTCTCTGTACTTTAAAATGGAAAAAAATAGAGTAGTGTCCTCATTGATCACTCATCAAATATCCTGAAGTATTTTGGGGTTCGCTCCTGGAACTCAACTTTTCATTAGGACTGCTTTTACAATGGAATCTTACTCTCCAGCACACTGAGTGCTGGTCAGTTTAGTAATTTTGCTAGCAAATATGACATAGGGCTGTAAAAACAACCTCAAAATAGTAGATCCATAAAATGATTTCAGGGGTAAGATGTAAAATTATAAGCAGATATTCTGCAGTGCTTATAAGAAAGAGCAAGCAATAGACCTGAATGTATTTGAGGACAATAGCAGTAATAGGACAATCGTATCAAGCTGGATTGTTGTGATCCACTACAGTCTATAAATTGGCTTGCAAACTTGAACCAACTCTTGTATTCACTATATTTATTAAATTAGATTTTTGCTAACCAGATATTTCTAATTTCCTACTGTAGTTCATGAAAATCCACAGTGGGGTTGTCCGAACTCCAGAGATAATGAGAAATTGCTTTGCTGGAAAACATCTCTTTATGTAATCTGTTGTGAGGCTGTGGAATGACAGAAGTGACTGGTACCCGCTTTATGTTCCTTAACATTGTAACAGCTCTAGAAAAAATTTTTGCTAGCACTGCAGCATCGATCTTGTAAAGTGATCACTGCTGTTTCTGAAACAGGTGCTTAGCACTGCACAGGACTAAGCTCTCTGGCCTGGACTGCTGCTTGGCTCGGAAGTCCAAGAGGAGCTCCCACCCTGGTGTAGAAGAGGGCAGCTGAAGAGGGAGTTTTAGTGTGGGAAGTCACTTACTGGTTTTCCAGCACACAAGGGTTTTCAATGTTAATTGCAACTTATTTCCTGATATTTGCACCATTTAGGATTTCTTATTCATTAAATATTGTTATTCCCTACAAGTGGATTTTCAATAGTACTTGAACAGTAAAGAGCTCTCTGAATCCATCTAAAAATTAAGTGGTCCAGATATGCTATTTCATAATTTGAGGGGGAAAAAGAAGCAGGAAAGATGCAATGATTAATTACAATTGAGGAATCGGCTTTGAACTTATGAAACTTTTCACCTCTGGGAAAGACTTTTTTCATTGGGATAAGAGATCTGTCTCTCTTGCTGTTTTGAATGGCCTTCCTTTAAAAATTACGTCATGCAAGGGGAGGACAGTAAGTGCTGAATTATAGCAGAGATTCTATAACAATGGCTCTGACATCTTGATTTATATGGAAAGATCATTACAGTCAATGCTACTATCTTAAATGTAATTGTAGTGACCAAGTCAGAGGCAGTTATTTCACGTGCTTTTAAATTACGTACAGATTTACCCATCTTTATAAAGCTGGCTTTATCTGTATTTAGGAATTTTGTTTGACACACATTTCACTCAACTTTCTATGCCAGTATAAGAACATTTGAAGATCCCAGCCAGTGCTGAATGATGAAACACTGGCAAAAATCCTTATGGAATCAACTTCACGCTCGGTAGCAGATGCAGGATGTTACTGATCTATTTTTTACTTTTATGTAGGAGTCTCTAGAAAATGAAATAGATTGCATTTTTCTTGTTTCAGTAAGTTAATATATTTTTCATTGCATGTTAACATTGTCATTATTATATCACTGTCTTTGATTTTAGGGGTTATCACAGTTTGCTAATAAAACATTTTTGTGCTGAAACTTGGCTTCTAAGATTTCCACTTGGGAAATCAAAATTGTTCTTCTGTGCATTAAGACAGTCTAACAGACCTGTCTTCAGTAGCTTGAATTGGCTGAAGGAATTGTTTGTTCATGTAACTAGAATTGCCTTAATTTTTGACTTGCCTTTTGCAATGTGCAATGTCTTGCAACTGGGTTTGGGACATCACAGTAATGAGACTCAATTAACCATTTAGGAATGAATTCCTGGGAGTTGACGGTGAAATGCACATTTCTGTCATAAAGGCAGAGGAGATGAAGTCTGAGGGAGAAGGGCTGCAAATGTAAAATCTGTCTTCCAAGTCAGTGTCAGGATTTTAGCTGAAACACATGGGTGTTGGCTAAATTGTGAAGTTGATCAACGTTTAAAATCTTCTGTTTTGTCTCATACATTGAGATGCTGCATATGCAAAAAAGATGCTTGGTCCTAATCCTGCTTGTGGATGTAGCTCTCTGGCACTCTAATAAGGCCATTTCATTTATGTCCTTATTGTGTGGCTCAGACAGATACTTTCCTCCTCTGTGGCATTATGTTGGTACTGTGTTTTAGATTACTTTTACTGAAAAATATGTCTGTAGTACCTGCTTCTTTGTAGTCTACCAAGCACAGCTGGTGCAAAGGCTGCACAGTAGTTCAGTGAATTCTGTGCCAGGGGGTTGTTATATGATGCTTAACATCCTTAACAGTCCTAAACGTGAACTAAGGTGAATGCACAGAAATGAGCAGTCATCTATAATGCTCTATACTGCTAAAGACTTCACTGGAATGACTCAGAGTAGACAAGCTTACTATATTCTCTATGGCTAATAAATGCTAGGTCAATATGATCTCGCATGAAGAGCCGTGTCTTTAACAAAGAAAAAAGTTTCAAGGCTTCTAAATATGAGATACGCCCACATTTGGAGTATGCAGTGATTAATGCAGAACATACAGCTTTTGAAGTACTGAGTCCCTGTGTGAACATCTGCTGTGAACGGTGCGTAGTTTAGACTGCCTCCACCAGCGGCCCAGCTGGCTGTACTCTGCTTCAGTTTGGTTAAAGTTTGCCTGCACCAGCTGAGGAGATATGTTGCTTGATATAGACTATGAAAATTGACAGGCATGTGAAGCCAACAAAACTGGAATGTGTTCTGAACCTGGCTGATCTGCCTTCACCTGACATCTGCTGTCAAAACTCTACCAACAAACCAAGGCGACACATAAGGATGCACGGTACCTATTTGATCCCAACCGCGCTGTAGAGATACCCTTTGGACAGTGTCACATGCTCTTTCTCCAGCTGATTTTATCACCTGCTGTTGGCAGGAATTCTCCTGCCAGTGAACTGCTCCTTGGCTTTGGTCCCCAGTTCTGCCACAGGCTAAAAACATATTCAGATGTGGGATAGTCACTGAAACAAGATGAGAACTGTGTCTGGGGCATCTATGCCAACCTACTGTGCATCAGCATCCCTTGGAGGATGCTGAAAACAGACTGGGTGTTTATTTATCTTCTATCTGTTGACATTTGAGGGATCTCAAACCAAACATTACTTAGGAACTATTTCCTGACTTGAGCATTTGGTTTTAAACGTAGTTATGTGTGTTTTACCACACCACCACTATAATGATAGTATTTGGGATACAACAGAACATCATGGTTAGTTCTGTGACAATAATAAAAAGATTTGTTTCCTTCACAAGTGGGGAAAAAGCCCCTGTATATTATAAATACATCCGGGAGTACTCAGTATCTTTGAACCTTGCTGCTTTTGCGTATTGCAAAATTAATTCTTTCTAACTTCTCATTATAAATCTTTCTGAAAGGCGTAACTTGAAGCATTTTATTGTTGTGGAAGTACTGACAGTTATAATGCATGGCCAATCAGAATTAAAGGTGAGGCTAATTTTCCAGAAGGGCTATTACAAAGCTTCTTGAAACAGTTCTGGAAATGTTACACAGAATAAATCTTTGCTTTTCCAAAAAATAAGTACTATATATGGTTAAATTATCATTCTTCATTATTTTTTCTACTGATAATATTGACAATAAGCACTTTTAATCTGGTTTGGTATAAACCCCCGTTTGCATCTACCATCACCTTCAGCTTTCATTTTTTACCCACATCCTCCTCCAAAATAGCAAACAGAGGATCATAGAGCGATGGAAGTTAGAAGGGATCACTGGAGGTTGTCTAACTCAATCCTAACTCAGTGACGAGCTGATATCAAAGTCAGATCGGAATGTCCAGACAAGTTTTGAATGTCTCCATGGATGTATATACCACAGTGTCTCTAGGCAATCGGTTCCAGTACCTAACCTTTCTCACCATGCAAATATTTTTGTTATATCTCATTAGAATTTCCCTCTATATCATGACCATAGGCTCTTGTTCTTTTGATGCGAGTCTCTGAGTCCAGCTCTCTCCATGTGTAACTGTGGGCTGCAGTTATACCTCTCCTTTCCTGTCCCTTTTCTGGGGAAAAGAGTTCTATCAGCCCTTTCTTGCACTTCCTGTGCTCCAGTCCTTTGGAGGTGCACGAATATTGAAGTCTTGTGTTGGGGAACCTAAAACTGGACAGAGGAGTGCAGCCGTGGCCTTAGGAGTAGCAAAGAGGGGAATAATCCCTGCCCTGGAGCGGCTGGTGGTGCTGGTGCAGCCTGGTTCGGCTTCCTCACCGGAAGGGTGCACTGCTGACTCATGTTCAACTCCTCCGCTGGGCCCCCCGCCTCCTCTGGCGCTGCTGGGATATTTATTAAGACATCTAACTGTGAATAAGTAGCGAGGGAAACTACTTTTAAATCTTGTTCATTCTTCTGGTGGATATTTTTCAGGTATTTTACTGAAATACTTGCAGATGTTTGCATTACCTGTCATTTTCAGCTCGTTATGGACATAGCTGGAATTGTTCTGGTTTTCCTCATTCTTGAGATACAAAACCTGTACTGTACTTTTGCAAACCAGAACTCTTAGCCCAGCTGGTAACTATGGCCAGAGCACACCCAGACTCCTGGCTCTGATACTGAGAATTTACAGGCCCTTGTATGTATACCACTTTGTACGCTGCTCTTAAGGTTCCTCTAGATGTTACAACTTTTTTGCCATATGATCCCCATAGTGCAGTGATCATGTTAAAAAACAAAGAAGTTCAAGCTGGAGGGGAACAGATTTAGATTGGAGATTAGAAGGGGGTTCTTTACTGTGAGGGTGGTGGAGCACTGGAACAGGTTGCCCAGGGAGGTGGTTGAGGCCCCATCCCTGGAGATATTCAAGGTGAGGCTCGACGAGGCCCTGGGCAACCTGGTCTAGTTGGGGGTGTCCCTGCTGACTGCGGGGAGGTCCCTTCCGGCCTGGGAAATTCTATGATTCTATGATTCTATAAGTTGAAAAGCCACACTTGACATTTGCATTGCAGTATGCATCCGTGTGCTTCAACTCGATGCTTTAAAAATTGTTGCGATAAATTAAGCGGGGGTGTGTGTTGAGTTTGTTGTTGAATCTTTTTTGGAGGTCGTTCTTCATGGAACGTGCTCATCAATTTGCATGGCTTCCATATGCATTATGTACATTCCTGTACACTTCATCTAGTTGGCTCATAAAAGCAGCCCTGTATTTTTACAGAAAACCTTAAACTTAAATTTTGTACCTTTTCATTCCTGCCTTTACTGGTAACTGATAATAGCGTGTGTATGGCACTATATTTCTGAGATTGATATTACCTTTTGCTTTGGTTGGTGCTGCCAAAGACTGGAGGATTAAACTGCAGTTTAGTAAATGCTTTAGTGCAAAAATACCTGTATTCATGTAACTGGCGTTTCAGGTCTAGATATAGTAGCTTGCACTATTCCATTGCACACAATACTTCCAGCTTCTGC
The DNA here is from genome assembly GCF_001431845.1 of Calidris pugnax. Classification (NCBI taxonomy): domain Eukaryota; kingdom Metazoa; phylum Chordata; class Aves; order Charadriiformes; family Scolopacidae; genus Calidris; species Calidris pugnax. The sequence continues at coordinate 8,683,905 of NW_015090794.1, forward strand.
CTCTTTTAAAGAAGCATTTGAATTTGACTTTCTTTCCTTCTAGCTGTACTAATGCCGCTATGCGAAGCATAACTTTCAGATATTCTCATTTTTATTTTGAACTGCAACAATAATATAGCATCGACTTCATCTTGGAAATCTGTGTTTAATTAACCATATCCATAAAAGTCAATTGTATCTATTTTTTAAATATAAAGTTGTCTTGCACATCTGCAAAGATTTTTTAGAACTTGGCTTGTAATCTGTGGTAGTACCTTTTACGCACACATACCATAATCACTGTTATGAAACTACTAAAAACATGCTTGAAATCTGTCGTACTGAGGATACAGTATTGTCAACCGGGGCCAGTGCTCTGGGAGCGTGAGGTGGTTATGATACAGGATGCTGGCTTATGTTTCTATTCTTGTACTGTTATTGCTATGAGAAAGTAAAGCTTTAACAACGAGAGCTGCAGTGTTCGCTGCTTTGAGCTGTCTCGGAACTCGGAGGAGCATTATATTAATGACGTGAGCCTTTCACGCTTGCTCTCCCACTCTCTTTTCTAAAGGATTTTCCTAGCTATTTCTGGGATGATTATATTATTCCTCATTCTCTTGTCCACACAAAGGTTTCCCTCGCAGTTTAGCAAAGGAAAGCATGAACGATTTTCTGGAATACTGTGAGAGTAGACTTTAACTATCACTCTTGTGGAGTTGAAGGGAGGGATATTTGGTTTAATTTTCCTAAGTAGAAGGAAGATAGCTTCAAAGAGATTGGGAATTTCTGTAACTAATAAGCAGAGTGTAGGAAATGAAAATCTTTCAGAGTTTACTTTGTTTTTGATACAGCTGAGGTGTGGGTAAGTTCCTGTTTTTTTAGCTTGGTTGAGTTGGCACAGTTAAAGGTGAGCCCACCAGTAAAAGGTGCAGGTTAGGGTCCTATAAACCACTCCTCTTAGGAGAGAGGGGCGTTTGGTTTCCCTTGGATCTAATCGTTTGCAGTAAGAGCAATATATTTTCATCTCAAATTTACAGTTCTCTTTCTCTTCAAACTGTCTGTTCTTACAGTTCTTGAAAATAAAAATCCATAAGTGTCTCTGTTTTGAGCAACAACATTTTAAAACTGCTAGTAAGTCACTGTTGTAGATCATCCATGCGATCTCTCCAAACTATTGCTTGCCTATAGGTAATTGTAACACAGCAGACTCCCAAGCTGTAAAAGTAGGACACCAGACTTTCGGCATAATTTTCTGCTTGCAGACATTCCTGGTGGCATCTTTGGAGGTTTTTTCCCAAGGACATTCTCAAATATAAAATACAAGATTGTCCCCTTTAAGCTACAAAATAATAGTAGACTATTATAAAGCACATAAGACATTACTGACAATCAGAATATATCCTGAGAACATACCTGAAAATATTAATCCTAATAAAATTATGTAGTGAACAGAAGAGCCTTGATGCCATGTCAATCACACTTTTCATGTTTCATCTATTAATTATTTTTGAGAACATGCTTAGATTTTTGAATAGTTTAATAGTGTGTTTTATTTGTCACTTATTCGAACTAACAATTTAATTAGAAGAATTTTTTTTTTTTTTTGGACTTGCGTGGAAGATATCTGAGGTAGATCTGCATCAGTGATGGTACAAAGAGCTTTGTATAGATGAAGAGAGAAACTTTGCTGTCCACACCTGTTTTCATTTGTTAGAAATCTGGGGTCATTTGGGCCAGCTTTGCATTTAGTCTTTTTTCCCCCCTCTTCCCTCCCCCACTCCCTTTTCCTCCTCTGCCTACCCTCTTCCCTGAAGCTACGAAGTTGTGTGGATTTTACTGAGGGAGCCCAGCCTGGATTGTCTCCACACCATCTGTCACCATATTGTTTAAATCCTTGAGATATTTTCTTCTGCGCTTCACTGAAATAAATAAATAAATAAAACTGTAGCAGCATCATTGGCTATTTATATTAGATTTAGACTTAATGTCCTTAGGAGAAAAAACCCTGTGCTTGCAATTGAGGTGCATAAGCTAGATGCACAGTTCCTAAAAATGGACGTGGTTTAATTTTCTTACTGCGGAGCTCCAGTTACGCTGCACGTCCAACCTCCAACTAAGGCACCCTCTGGCTTCTCAAGATGGGGGGTGGTCTTATGGCCCCCGGGAGGCAGTGCTGCACAAGGATTATGCTTGGGTCTCCCCTTTGTTTCTAGGAAAAGGTTTTGTGCCCTTATTTAAATGTATAGCAGCTGGCAAGTGTCTCTTTTTGAGTATTTGCACTCAAAGAAGCTGTGCTAGAAGGCCCCTGGTGATGATGTAGCTTCCTCTATGCTGAGGCTTGATATATTGGGTCAGGGAAAAATTGTGACTCACAGGCTCTGTGTGAAACCAGAACTGGAGATAAGATTGGTTAGAAGGGGAATATTTCTTTGAGAAATTATATTAAAATGGGTGGAAAAAACGTAGTATAGAAGCTGAACAGCCAACAGGAAAAACTAGCTTGTTTCCTGGTATGCGAACATGATATTCCAAATTGCAGATGGAGGATACTTGGTGTCCAGCAGCTGTAAGTCTGTGGTATGCAGTTAACTCTGTCTCACCTTTCCCAACAGCACTTTTTTCCTGTACTTTGCATAGACATGAAGCTTAAGTGATCAAAAAGCCTGAGTGTTTGGAGGAAGGAGGTCCCAGGTGTACAAGTTATTTAAGGAAGAGCAAAATTTCTCTGGAGAGCGGTCTGTGCCTTTGCGACTTGGGCGAGGGGTACACTGCTGCCTTCTGGGGTGGTCTGAGGGTGGGCTGATCAACATTTGGGATTGATTTAAACCTCTTGAAAAAGTAACAGTTTCTAGCCAAAATTTGTGGATAAGGTTTTGTTTCAATACCGACTCCTTAAGCATTACACATAGATTAAAGAAATCAATCATAAATGCATGTATAGAGACAGTCTGTGTAATCTGTTCCTTTTCCCCTGATCTCCTCAACAGCCACAGAGACTGAACTGGAACTGACCTAGGAAATCTAGCAACATACCTGAGGTCACAAACTGGTCCTGAACCAGTTGAGCATGGGCAGTGAAACATCTCCATTTATAGAACAGAGAATGCCTAGCAAGATTAACCTGTGTTTGGAGAACTGAAAGCAAAAGTGCAGTCCCTTTTGGCTTTAATACACTAAAAAGCACATTGGAGGGCTGTGGATGAGATTTGATTAAAACACTGTAATATTCTGCATGCAGCTCCAAAATTACTACCTTTTCTTTTGGAAGTCATCTTTCATTTCTTATTTAGTCATGATCAGGTCTGAGAAAGCTAGGTTCATTTTTCTGGTATACATGCAGGTTTTTCTCCCCGCTTTCTTCTAGCTTCCCTTGCTGAAGGTGGAAAGGAAGGGTGAGAGAATAAAAGGTTGTCATCTTCATGCTTTTAATATTTAATATTTTTCTTTAAGTACTTTGATTTACCTACTCCTCAGGATGGAGCCTATAAGTAATAGTAGTTTGGTGTGTCGAATTGGCTGACGGTAGTGTAATTTCCCAGTAGGATCACATACACCCATCTTTGAGTAGCCTGGATAAAGTAGATTTTTTCAGGTTGAGACTATACACCTTTCAACTTTAACATTATGTATCTCTTAATCCAGGTTTTGAGTAAGCTCTCTTGGGGAGGTCCTTCTTTACCAGCTGACTCCAGTCAGTGTTCTAGGCTTTCTATCTCCATTGTAGACTTGGGAAAGTAATTTCCTTTTGGGCTTCTAATGAAGATGGGCTGTACTGTTTCCTTGTCATGAGTTATTTGATGCAGCATGACTGAGAGCACCAATGCTGGTGTTGCTCAATGGCCTCTGCTGAGTGTGTGTAGCTGTTTACAGCCTGCCTTTTGTGCATCTCAGAGCAAGATCTTTTTATGAACACCTTTCATTCTTGGGATTGCTGAGTGGAAAGCTGTTTCTCTTTTCCTCTTGTTTCCTTTTCTTGACAGTTGGGTGTCCTTTTTTTTTTTTTTTTTTTTTGTGTCCTCACTTCTGCTTCAAGATGATCTGAAAGGTCCCTTCCAACCTAGGCAATTCTATGATTCTATGATTTTTCTGCCTGTAATTTTGTTGATAAAGTTTTGTCTATTTGTGCTGACCAGCTTACCGCCCCATGTGACTAGAATTAACAGTAGGATTGCTTTGTTTTCACTACATTGATTTTGTGTCTAGTGAAAACATACTACATATGTAGAACCCCTATGAAAGAGGAAAGAGCAGGGATTTTATAGCCACCTTCCAGCTCAACACAATTTACAATACAATTAGGAACGACAGTTATAATTGAATAAACAGAAAATAGAATTAAGGTAATCTGTTCTAAGTGCACGACATTCCTGTAATGAGTTGCTTTTAGGAGTTACAGAAACATATAATTACCAGACAAATTACATGTTATTTTTTGTGTGTGAGACTAATTCAGAGTTCTGCGTAAATTGTGTTGGCAGAGGCATCAGAGCTGTATGAAGTACCTAATTGGGATGAGATAAGGCTTGTGAATTCATCATAAGAAAACAGATGGAAAAACTCTGGAAAGTCTCTGTACTCTAGTCAAGTACCATTTAGGATGGTTGGTTTTATTTTCAGTATTCACATTATCTTTGTAGGTAAATAAGCTAACCTTGTCCTTCGTTTCGTTTTGTTCTGTTTGCCACCCCCTCCTCTCCTTTCTCTGTCTGCATTTTAACTATTTGCTGTTATGAAATCTGGTTTCTAGTGAAATGCGTTGTGGGTGACTCCAATGCGTAACATGCAAAACATTAAGCTCTATCACTTAACTGTGTAATAGCAAACTGGTACAGAAGTTGTAAAAAGAAATATTTTCTTCCTTTGCTTGTTCTTATTCTGCATTTGTCTTATCCAGTCCATTCTGTATAAAATCTCTTTCCACCAAACAGTTGCTGCCAAACACCCTCTTGTTACGCTGCCTTCATCTGCATCCCATCTATTTGCTATTCTACTTTATACTTAGCTGTCACCCCAGTGATAGAGTTAAGGTGGGGTTGGGTTTTTTAATTCGTATTGTCTTAGTTCAGTTTTAGCAGAAAGGAGGTTGGCTAGGAGAGAATATACCACTTTGCTTCAAATTATGTGTCCCTTGATGTTAGGAGTACTGGGAGTCTTCCAGGGTACGCAGAGCACAGATGATAGTTGTGCTAAAATAAGATTAATTGGAGCAAATAAAATTTTGAAAAAAAAGAAAGTAAAAACTGTTATGACTCTAAGCCAAGCTTGTTTATATTTTACAAGCAAAAAACAGAAAAAGGATGAGAAACTAAACCAGGTGAGCTAGGGTACAGTTGGTAGAGAGCTGAGGTGGTGATAAACCAGCAACAGAAATTGCTGAATAAAGTGATCTAGTTGTGAAGAAAGAAGGATAAGAAAACCAAAAAGTATTCAGAACTCCGAACAGTTTCCATCTTAGTATCTCTTCAGGGTTCCTGGTCTTGGGAATTTGGACAATTCTTCTGTCTTAAGTGATTCCTTCTGCATTCCCTGTGACCAGCTCTATGTACTCATATAGGGGAACATTTGCTTTTCCTGGTGCAATGTAGGGAGTCTGGGCTCTAGTTAAGCATCTGGGAATTGATATATTTGAGTCTGCGTGTTTCTTCTCTAATGTAATTTAAAATTTATTTTTTATTTTTTCCTTAGTATAGCCTCTGGGACAGGGTCAGTCTATAAGCTTTCCTAAATATACAACCCTACCTTTATTTTGCTGTGCACTTGGCTGGCTTCTGTGTCAAGCACTGATGTCCTTTTATGTAAACATTAATTTCTATAGAAAATGGGAAGATTTTTTCATAATTCTCTGATTTGTAGTAATTTATGTATTTTCTTTCTATGTGTGTATGTTCACTGTGTTCAGGTGCTTTGTGGGGGTGCCCACTACCTTGGATTTTTAGGAACTGACATTGAAAATGTATTTATGATTCCCTTTTATAATTTATTTTCAATTCCATTAATCTGAATTTCAGATTTCCTGTTAGGGGCTTCAGAATACCTGGGGACAGGACAGACTGGCAGTTAAAATATATGAAAATAAATTGCGTTTCACAGTGTCATGTGGCTCGCTCGTTCTGCAGTCTCCTCTGTATGTGAATCAGTTTTGCTGTTGCTTTAAAATATTATTCTGAGACTTATATTCACTGGCACTTATAACTTAAATTGTAGTTATGTGCACAGAACAAAGTTGTGGTTCATGAATTACATAAATGCTGATGTTGTCTAAATGACTGGTTGTATCATGAGGGTGAAAATGAGCAATATTTTCAGAGAACAGAGCATCAGAAACTGTCAGACAAGGATGGTTTTTGCAGGGTAAACTCACTTGTGGAAGGAAAAATAAAAGTTTATGGCGTTCTTTCCCCACTCAGACTCCTCTTCAACCTCAGGTTGACTAAAGTCAACAAACGGTCTTCATAGCTGTTTCCAGATATACTCATCCTGTCATTTTTCCATTCTTAACAATTTTAAAAGTGGTGTCACTTGCTTTTATTTTCTAACCTTTCCCAGGATATGGGTGTCTGGCTACAATATTTTTCCATTTCGTGTTGTTGTTCTTTACTATTCATTACCATTTTATAGCATGAGGTACTGGAATATTTCCAATGGTCAGTGAATAAGTGAAATGACACTAATAGCTGACTTAAAACAGGTCTAAATAATAGAAAATCTTCACATTTAAAATATCTCTAACAGTTGCTCAGTAGCTTCTCACTGTATAAAAGTATTTTCAGATTCCCAGTTCCTCATGAAAACACATCCCAAGGTCTCTGAATTAAAATTTAAATGAACATGTGGGAAATTTATTTAGAAGCCAGCTGTCACCTGCAGTATATGCGCATTTAATGGTCATTGAAAGCCTTAAAAATATTTTTTTGAGTGCCTGCTTAAGTTGTTTTCATCCTGTTGAAGTGTGTTTCCTTGAATGAGGTGACTGTTGGCTTGAGAAGAGCTGTTTTGTGATTTACCTTTTTTGCTGTACGAGGCGGAACTGGTAAAATAGGGAGTTTTTTCATCCAATAATAAAATGTAACGGTCCAGCTCAGTAATCCTTATTCTAATGTAAGTTCTATTGACTTAGCTGCAGTGGACATTGCCTGAAAGCAGTGGAAAAATTAAGCCAAAATGAACTATGCTCATTTCCTTTACTGCTTTTTTTACTCTCTGATAAGTCAGTTATAGGCATGCAAAACCTCAGTTTTAAATAACCGAAATCAATTCTCTAGGTCAGCAAAGACATTTCTAAATGCCAAGGAGCATACTTCTACTAGGAAAAGATAGCATCCAGGCTTACAGCATCCAGGTCAGGTATGAGTCTCACATCGAACGAAAAAATCCTGCTTGTGGGATCTTGGCTGCAGCATGATTGATTTCATTGTGAAGTAAAGGACTAGGAGCAAGTGCAAAGTAAGGAAATACTTAAATATTTAGTCCTTTAATACCTACTTAAATGCTTTTCCTGAAGATTTGAATCCTGCAATGTAAAGAGATGGAAGGTTTTTGCCTTTCTAGTAAGGGGCTTAATATATTTATATAAAAGGCATAAAGATGCAGACATAGCTGCTTAATATCTGAGGTGCAAAGTCCAAGCAACACATTAGACTGAAGGCACATTGTGCCTCCAAGAGCCGCCTCTAGCTGAAGGAGTGATTCGGTATGTTAAGGGCTGTGATGCTATGTGGGGTGCTCTCTTTCAAATTACTTACTGCACTGCTGGTGAAATATCTTGCTGGCATGCTACCTGCTTTTACTTCAGTTAAACCTGAAATTCTGTTTAACGTTCATTTAGGTAATTAGAATTTTGTCTTACCAGGTCACTTTAAGGTTTCATTTGCATGTTTAACCCAGTTAAAAACTTTGTTATTAAAACAGATTTTCTGATTCAGCTCAGATGGTGGTATATTTTCCTTCTTAACAAGCATTCTGGTGTTGTATTAAAAAAACCAAACCACATATTCTCCCTCCCTTAGCTTCTTTTTAAATCAAGTATGTACAATAAGTCTGACTCCCTATTGAGCTGGTTTAATCATTTGTTTTTCCATCTGCAGAGAGCCAGTTCCCAAAGTAACTTCAAAGAGCCTTGCCTCAGTAAAAGCTTCCAGCTTTGGAGCAACAAAGATTACAGAAATATGCTTATGCAATAGCTTGAAACCTCTGGCTATCTTGGCGTGGAGGCTACAGCTGAGTATTTGCCTCTATTATTCTGTTACTACAGACCTTAAATGTTTGTAACTGAAAGTTTCACTGCCACTTGCTCTTGCTTCCCACAGTAACTGTGCGTAGTGTGATGTGTTACACAAGTGCACAGACATGGCATTTGTAGGCTGAAGGGGAGCACTGGCTTTCTGGGACTTGAGATGATCACATATGTAACTTCATCAAGAAAACAACTGTACAGTTTAGGCTTGACATAAATTGTCTGTAGACAAGCCTGAAGACTTGCAGCAGCAAACACAGAGTATTTGTTATATTTCAGATTTAATCCAGACTGATTTGTGCAGGCTTTAATCAAATGACGAAGAAGCTTCAAGTGAAGGCGCCTGGGAGAGTGGTACTTTCCCTCCTTCATTTTTAAAATTTTCTATGTTGACATGTGTAATGTCTCTGCTTGCTAAAAATAAAAACAATCCCCTGTCCAATACAGATAAATAGATACGAGATAAATATTTCATATCTAATGGGTATGTCATGTTTTTGAGTACAGTAACAAATATAAAGTAGTTAAAATTGCCACTAGGGTGTTTGTGAGAATCTGCTTCATAAAATCGCAATATAAGTAATTGTCTTTATTTCTGTGTCTTCCTATCTGGATGCTGTGCCTTACTGATGGCATTCCAGCCCAGCAGTTGTCATTGTCGTTTTGGAGAAATGCTTTTTTTAATTTTTTTTTTCTTTTTTGACAAAACTACTAGCTGAAAATCAGTGTGTCTGGGATTTGTCCCAAATTAATTTCCTGTGGAGAGAAGGGCTATGAGTTTGGTCTCAGTACAATGACTCTTCTGGATTGTAATATCTGTCAGTAGAAATGCACTACTTTGATTTTAACTGAAGCTATTTCAGATCTTAATTTTTGGCTTAGTAGAATCCTTACCACAAGAAAATCTAATTCTGACATACTATTTCAGTTGCACAGAGTTTCATTTCTGACTAAGGATTGGAAGGCTTAACCCAGATTTTAGCAGCTCTCTCCATGACCGGGTGGATAGGATTAAAATCTCTGTGCTGCTCATTGTGCCTGTTTATTTCAGCTTTTGAATAATAGTTATGTCTGTTGACTGGGACTGGAAATTTTCTGAGAGTAAGAGTACAGCTAAAAGACAGTATATTGAATTCACTGGACTGCATTTTATCTGAATTTTTTAAAAAAAACCAACCACAAAACAGGACCACAATGTGTAGTTTAACATATTCTAGATGAATTTTGCAGCCAGCAGTATTAATAAATTTATTGGCTTTTAGATATTTTAGAAATAGTTATTTTAGAAGAAATGAAAGGGGTAAAACAAGGACGACATTAAGTTTAATAGGACCTAATTGCAGCATCTTGCTAAGAACTGGTCGCATGCAACAAACTTTTCTGGGCCAGAAGCTGGCAGAGTGTTCCTGTATTTTTTTCTGTCAGGGTTGCTATTAGAAATAGAAACAATTTCACTCCACTGTGCAGGAAATAGAGGAACTTCTGGAATATTGTCTGCAACTAGTTTCCCACATTCTAAGAAACCCTGGCTAGTCTTGGAATGGGTTTAGAAATTTGTTATTGCAGTGACTGGGGAATGGAGAGTCTTACCTGTAGGAGACGAGGTGTGTTGGTTTTGTTTAATCTAGTAAAATGAGCCTGAGAAGGGAGTATGGTAGCTGGACACGGGATGAAGAAAAGCTGATTAAACAACATAAAATGATTTTATAGGAGGACTAAAACTAGGGTGGGCATCATTTGGGTGGGAAACCGGAAGTAGTGACAATTATTGTCATGGTTTATTGTCTATTCTAGCTGAAAACAGGACAAGTATTTAGAAGGAAAATCAAGAAGCTCAGGAATGGCAAGAAGGCAGTTAGCATTATGATGAAAACTGGTCAATGAATGAAGAAGGATGAGGACTTGCAGCATGAAGTTCTTTCTAATCCTGCATTCTTATTTACATTTATAAAAGCTTGAGATAGCCTTACAATACCATAAAAAGATTGTCTCCGAATCTAGCCAGGCTTATATAAATGCTAGATTTGGTGAAGATGAAGTGGGTTAAGTAGAATCTTGAAGTACAGGTGATCAGAAAGACAAGAGCTATGCTTATCAGCGACGGAAAGACAGACTGGCCTTGGGATCCTTGTAGGAATACAGTAAACCATGTTCCAAGAATTTCTAAAGCCTCAGCTCCTAGAAAAACACATACTTTTTATTTCCTGGGGAAATGTTAATTTTACCTTTTTATTTTAAGTAGGCGAATTTATGACTATTCTTTGGATATTTCTGCTTTTTTGTGTGTTATTCTTTTGTGCCTCAGGCAGCAGCAGAATTCTCAAGAGAGATGTGATGAAGACACACTCCTGACTTGGAAAAATGGTGCTGTTTGCTGCATGTCATCCTGTTTTATTAGGGGAAAACGAGAACCTTTTAACAGCCGTGGAGCTGCATGTTTGGAAGGTGACAGTGTTCCTATCAGTGAAAGCCTTGTAAGTTCTGTGGTCTTGTCTCACCGTAGTCTCGGTGCGATGTTGCCCGCACTTCAGTCATGCTATGCAGTAGTTTACATTACATAAATTTTTGGACAGTCTGGGTTACAGTTGCAGTTGAACACCCCAAATGCTGTAGTTTTCAGTGGCTGTGCTGGACATTCATTGCCATTCTGTGGATTGAAGACAGAATTGGGACAAGCAAGAAAAAAATCTGATGTTTTGCTTGATGGCAATGTGTACATAATTACATAAAAATCAGATCCCTGTTGTGTTTTCTTCCGGTAGCTGAGAGGCCTTGTTTTTCTTTGGAAAAGCAAGTCATTAGTCTCCTGTTTGCATGAATATGTTCCACGGGACGCTTTTAATTTTGTTCTGTTTGGTTTATGGGTTACACAGGCATGTAGAAGCCAATCATAAACTGTTTATGTTTTTCATGTTCTTGCAGATTACCAGGTTTAACAACTTTCTCACTCCTATCCAATTGCTTCTGCCTGTTACCAGTTACTGTGATAATTTCTCCCAAAGATCTTAGTTTTGTGAGCTCCAAATGCGAGAAAGAAAGATTTAAAACCTCCTTACGCTCAATTAACTGTTTTCAGGTTCAAGTCTGTGGTGGTATTTTTGTGTCTGTAAATAACCAGGAGTTCTAGACCAATGAACTGCCTTTGGCACTGAGAATTGACTTACTGAATGTGCTGACTGACTCTCATTCAAAAGTTTGGTTCATAGAGCAAAATCCATTAGTTCTTTCTTTTGCTCTGGAGAGCGGATTTCTAGTGGGTGCCATGACATACAGGAGATATGTCATGTGCCATGAGCGTATGTAGTGAATATAGAGAGGTAATGTTGATGTGATTATTGTAAGTAACCAGGTGAAGGATGTAGAAATTGCTGTGTAAGTACAATGACATTTATTTTTTTTTTAGTGAAGAAGAAAGGCTGATGTAGTGGTGGCTGTGAAGAGATGTAGAACTGTCTTTTTTCATATCTGAGGAAGGATACACTTTAAAAAAAAACCTAGATAAGTGTACAGATAAGCATTTTTCTGGATTTTGGGCACTTTGTAATTTAATTTCAGGGTCCTGGTTCCCGGTCCCTTGTCTGGCCAGACTTCACTTTTGAGTTTGTACCTGGAGAAAACTATTTCCCTCCAGGTAGAAACCTGAGCATGACAGGCAGGCTAGGTTGCTCAAAGGTGTGCTCCTTGCAGGTGATATGTGTGTAGCAGATCTGCTCCCATGGGCACGAAGGGCAGCACAGCCTTAGACCTGGAGGACAGCATTTGCCCTGTAGCTCAAGAGCAGCAGTAATGCAGGTGGTGCCACTTTGATCCATGGCTGAATTAAGCTGCAAGAAAGAGTTTCAAAGACGCAGTGAGACAGAGAATGAGAGTTAGAGATAATGATAAGTAGCCTTTTAAAATTTCAAAATTTCTCCTGGCTGTGGTTTTTCTACACAGCTGTCCCAAAGAACTGATAATTTGAGGTGTCTGCTCACAGAGCTTGCACAGTCTTCAACTGTGAAGGGTTCCTCAGAGACAAAATGCTTCATCTGGCCTTGTTGAGCAATTGGAAAAGAGTGTTACTATCATTGAGAATTTGATTTTATTACAGAATAATTCTTATAAAGGGCTACAGAAGGTAATGCATTTCAGAATCCATAATTTTTGTGCAGATTCAAGCTGGGTAAGGTTGTATTCTCAGTATGTGAGAGAGGCTCTGCTCCAAGTGCAGGACATGATATACATATGCAGCAGAACATTAGCAAAGGAAGACCGTAAAAACATCAGTTATGCTGCGTTATTTGTTTGCTGTTCTGTGTGGTTGTGCTTAAAGGACTGAAATGGTGTCCTTGAAGGAACAGAATATCTTCCTAAAATGCTTTAGGGAAATGGCCAAAGTCTTCCCTGATAATTTACTGTGGCTGGAGAGGAAGGCTGAAGGGATGTGTTAATGAATGCTACATATGGTCTGCAACACATGGGTAGTACTGTTTATAAAGAATTTTTTGCACCAAAAAAGGCTGAACAGCAAATAGGATAAAGTTCTGTTTCAAAGTGACCAAGCCTGTTTCTTCCCTGAAGCAATTCAGGCTTCTTCCAGACTTCATTAATACTGGAATTATCATAATCTGTTTACCTCTTACAGCTGTTTCATTTTCAGAGACCTGCAGAAGCCAATTATTTTGTGATAAAGTGCTTATTAATGAAAATATTTGGCCATGTGGAAAGAGAAGGCCAGCACAGGTGTAAAAAAGTGCTTCAGAAAGTTTAAGGCACTCTTACCTGTGCTTTTGGGAGAGAAGAAAAAAGTCAGAGCAGCATCCTTGGTTTTAGTGTAGTTTTGTTGTTTGAGTGATGACCCTCGCTCTCTTGCAGTGGGAGTGAGGCAAGAAGGATACATCTCAGTTTGAAACAGAAAACAGATGAGTGCTCTGTTTGTACTTGTGTCACTAAAAAAGGCAATATGAAGTGCTGGAAAACATTAGTGTTGTTTTGTGAATTCCTTGTCCAGGCACAAGTTTTTGGAGTGTGGGGCTTAATTGCTGAGTTAGTGAACCCAGTACTACTTAGCGTTTCCCTCTTCACCAGCGTACCTAACAGAAGGGAGCACGTGCAGAGTCACCAAACAAAGCTGTGTTACTTGTGCAGCCAAAACTCCTGGAACTGCCTTCGTGTGCACCAACAAAGCCAGTTCCCCTGAGCACCCAGGGCTTCATTCCCTGACTCTGCAGGGTGGTTGGTATCTTCCTGCTTGGGGCATTTTTGCTATAATAGTTCTTTCTCCTCATTAAAGCATCTGTTTCATGAGCTTGAGCCCACATGTGTTTTTCCTTATAAATGTAGTTCTAATTGCATGGTGTAATGCTATCGTTCCCCTGATTCTTACAAACATTCTATGGGGAATGCCTTCACCATTTTGGATTTTTTCCTCCCTTTGTTTCTTTTACTAATTGAGGTTTAGGTTTTTGATGTTGACATGCCAGCCATCTGCTTTCAGCTTTATGTTCTTCATATCAGTTGTGCCTTGATTCCCCTCTTCCCCGTGCTGCCCCCGTCTTTGTGTTCTAGACTTACTTCTGCTGCAGATAAACTCAAAATACCTTTCCAAAGCTCTCTGTGTAAGTTGTCTTTTACATTCTTTTGCTCCTTTGCTGCATCTGATCTAGTCTGACTGGCACACAGAAGCCCTCAGGGCCTCAGCTGAGTTGCCCATGGTCTGCCTCTGCTAAAAGTGAGAGTTGGCCTCCTGCCTCAGTTTCGTTTGAAATGCCTTGGAACGGCAGCTGTGCTTTGTGTGCTATTTTGGACAGAAAATTGGCAGAATTTACCACGTGCTTTTTCCAAAGTGAAGATCAACATGCTGCAAAGAGAGCAAAACAGTAAGAAACATCTAACAAGTCAACAAATGAACAGTCTAATCTCTGTTGTTCAGCGGTACTTTTGAAAAAAAAACGCAAACCAACTAAGCCCCATGCATCCATAGTTTCTACTTTTAGTCATGTTACAACATGCTCTCAAACTCAGACCCTGATTTTTCAAACGTGACTGTTCTCAGAGTAAGCATTTAAGATCATAAGTACCTATGTGCCCAAATAGATGTGCAGGAAAATTTGTAATCTTCAGAGGACTTAACTACAATACAAAGGCAGATAATAGTGTGTAATTGTTGCTCACGTATGAACAACTGTGTTGCCTTCTGTGATGTTGTCTTCTATTGATGTCTTTATTTTCTATTGCTTTTCTCTAAGAGGTGATCAAGTAGTCCTGGTAAGAGATAAATTTGCTTAAGAAGTAGTGCTCCTCATGAAGAGGTAGTTCCGTGAAGAGGGATAAATCCGAAAGGCTGCAGGCAAGACTCCTAGAGAAGGGTGTGTGGGTCAGGTTCCTTTGCTCATGTAGGTACCAAGAGCTCTAAAATTCAGGCTGGCACTTTGTCCAAGGGACGGTAAATCTGCTTTCCCAAACTTCATTTGTGGTTTGGGAATAGCAGTATTTTTCACTTGTTATTTCAGACTTGGGCTGTTGAACCATGTTGCTGTGTTAGCTTATTCCATGTACTCTCTGCTCATAGACAATTTGTGTCTATATTTGTAATATTTTAGGGTGAAGCAGTAGACATTAGCAGAGAAGCAGGTTTGGAAGAAGAAACTAGCCAAAGTATAATGACAGAATGAAGCAGAGGATCCTATTTCTCATGCTGTCAGAAAAGTAGTTTCTGACAATTCTATGACCTTACTCTTTTGGGGTGGAGGGGTGGGGAATCAATAACCCAACATACTTTCTCACTCTGGAACTTACTGTTCTAACTTTTCTCATTTTATCCAAGTTAGTCCAGTGAGCACAGTCTCTTATTGACCCACAGGTACATGAAAAGTACCTGGTGTTTTACTTTGGCATTTAGAATACCTCCTGTGATGATTAAAATCCTGCTGATCTGTTTCTCTTTGGGAACTGCCTTGGTGAAGTTTTGAGTGGTGAGCTAAGAAGTGCCTGTGCTGCTGCAAAGAGAGTGTCAGGTAAATAAGCTGGAAATCCCAACTGAGAACAAGTGCACTAATAGCATATTAGGTCTGAATATTAATTTTGCATTACCAAGTATTCCCAGTAGACACGTAATCCACTAGCTCTTGAAGTAACCTGATTTTCATGTCTGAATAATCAGTATGGCAACAAGTACCTATGAAAGAATGTATTGAATTGTTAATGGTAATTCATGACCATTTCATTGGTAATGAAATGTTCCCCTTCTATAGTGTTTGATCGGACCTTTCATTGTGGACAACATAGCTCTTGATTACTGGAAAAGACAAACAAAGCAACAAACCAAACCGCTCTTTATTTCTCCTTAGCTTAACTTAGCGTGTACATGGTCGCATGTGCACTGAGAAGAAAGCTAGGAAATATACTTTTTCCACTGAGGCACATCTCACTAGAGTAGATCAATTGAGCTAGAGATAAATGCTGAAACATACTGAAATATACCAGTACTGATACTGTAAGCTATTAAGCAAGTGTTAGCATGCTCTTCTGTGAAAATACTTGTGATGTGAGGCTGCATTAAATTGTGGGTATGCATGTTGTATAGTAAAAGAATAGTACCTGGAGTCTTGAATGATGCTTTTACATTGAAATTATTTCTTCCTTTTATATCTGTAAGAGTATTTATCTCTGTGTCACTAGATAGTGACTAGAAATAAATCCCACCTCTGATCTTCAGTTATTATTGCATAATACCAAGAACTAACTGAACTGTTTTGAGCAAGTTTGTAACATCACACGTGACACTAACATTAATCAGAAAACTTTACAGACTCCAACACAGTCCACAACAATCAGGTTTCGCATTGTATCATTGCCTCTCTTTCTGCTCTTTACTTTTTGAGAATAAGCACAGCACAGGAAAACCACAGGGCAAAACCATGGTATAAGGAAAGATCCCTGTGCTTTGACATCTTAAACAAAGCAAACAGCCTCGAAAGAAGGCTTAACAAACTGAAGTTGGCTGATGCAACAGGGGATGTGTACAAAATGACAAAGCAAGCAGAGCTGTTTGTATGGTAGCCATGTCTCTCGAGGAGAGACAAATTGTGTCCTATCTGTGAATAATACCAGAGTGTGTCTGTAGAAGATAGAAAAAACTGAGAATTTTTGCAATGTGGCAGTGTGCAAAGTAAGTTCTGCAACTAGTACGCTATTGTTCGAAGTGGGTTTAGTCCAGAAATAGGTATCTTGTTGCCTCTTTTTGTTGTCTGTCTTATACTTTTCACTTGAACTTGCAAGTCATTATTAATGGTAATTAATATTAGTTCACTATCAAATGAAGTTAAAATGGTAGCATTAGTGAGACTATGGGAAAATATTTGGTTATGGGGGGGAATGGCTATGTGAGGTACTGTTGTAGAGGGAGAAAAAACACTGACATTGTCATATGCATAAATGCATTTTCTGCTTATCCCACGAAAAGCAGAAACAGAATCAGTACTTCCCATTTTAAAGGTTTTTTCTTCTGTGTCATATTAAAAGAAGATGAAAATGGACTATATCTACATAAAAGAGCAATCAAAAACTACTTACCAAAGAAGTTTCTAAACAAGGTTCTCAATGGATCCCCCCTGTATGCTTGTGGCAGGTAATTTAGGGCTTTACAAAAGAGTGGTCTCGTGGTGAATACCCTTGAAGTTGTAGTTACGATTAACTGTCCCTTTCTTGGAATATGTAATAATGTTTTTTCTTAAAAGAAAGAGGAACAGTGGTCTGTTTAAAGATAACTGATAGCTTGCCTCCTTCAAACTGTGACTAATGTCAAGATCCCCATCTTGGCATGCACCACTGAGCTATTTTCAGGATAGTGCAAATAAAAGCTATAATTCCCCCTGGCACATCAGGGGTGTAATGGAGGTGTCTGGCAGCATTTCAGTAAAACAATTAGGTTTAGTGAAAAGGATTCCCTCTTGGCATGACTGACAGTCAAAGTATAAATAGAGGATGAGAACCTACTACCCAGCCTTGGTAGCTCCTGGACAGCAAGTTTCAAGCCCTTGCCAGCTAACATAGGTAATATATGACTCTACCCCAATATTTTTGGATTTATAGCTTATGTATTGACAGGCAAGATTGAGCACACTTGAAAATTCGACAACATGTACAATCTCTGAGATGGGGCAGAACCTCAGCTATTTCGTTGTTCACAATTTGGAAGAAAGTATGTGTGAAGGGGAGGCAGCTGAGATGTGGATAAATCTTTGGAAAGACTTTCAGACTGATTTATTAAAAATAAGCTTTAGGGAGAGATCTGATCTCACTAAACTCCATTGGCTTAGGCTTTACATGTGCATGATAGCATGATGATTCATATGCTTTGTGTAAGTTGAAAAAGTAGAAGCACTTGATATTTGTCATTTGCACGTCCATAGCTCATTGAAGGGAACATAACAAGTGTTAAAATGACACACAAACAGGTACTTGAATGCTTCCCTGAATAGACAGGACTAGGAACAAAATAAAAACTGGCCAGTGGTTATTTATAGAAACATAGAATGTTGTTGGGTTTTTTTCAAAAGGTTTTATAATAAAGTGGTTTTTTGTAAACATAGTGAAATGTTCTTTCTTTAACTTTAATTTCTGGCAATTCAATCTGGTGAAATGTCAAAAGGGCACATTACAGTGGCATAAATGGTGACAATTCCTTCAGAGTGATTGCCTTCTTTTAACAGAGAACACAGGGCTGCTCTTGAGGGCACAGCTGTGCACAAGCTGCTGATTTATACTCGGGGTGGGTATTTTGAAATCTAGTAACTTCCATTGCTTAGTTATGTAAAATATGTAACAAAAAGTGAGGATAATTACATTCCTAATTTAACTAGTGAAGTATAATATGTGAGACCATCCTCTTCTTATTTTGCGCGTGGGAGAGAACTTTTTTCAGCTAGGATGTATAGAACAGGGCATGAAAATGTGGGATGACTTTTTCTCCTTTTCATGTTAGAGTGACTTTCCTTAAAATACTTTTGCATTTCTTGTTGCAGCATTAGAAGTTTTCATTTCCCCTACAACATGGAGGGCCTCAGGGCTCTGCACTTCATTAGATTACTCTGCCAAGGTGCTTCAAAGTGGTGAAAATTCAGATATTATTTCCTTGCAGTTAGATTCCGCCTTTATGTCTGACTCCCATGTTTTTGTTTGCCATTGGTTGTGGTTGTGCTCTATCTCCTAGTTACACCAGCTGCACCTGACGAGGTTATTTGGACAAGGGGTTCCACTTCTTTACCTCCACTAGTCTCCTGCAATTGACTCTCACAACATGGGGTTTTTTTATCCTCTTGCTCCCTCCTCCATTGCAGGAGTTTGCAATGACAGCTCTCCCGGGTATAGATCTTCTGCAGCAACATCTCCAAAATTCAACCTGATCTTCATGACAATGTAAATAATTGGTTACAGCTTCAGGGTCCCAAATCCAGAATACGGCATGCGGTTTCATTCCGGGCAGTTACCCATGGATTGTAGAACATTTAGCTGATGGCTTGAAGACAGATTTTGTAAAAAAACTCTCGCATCCTTTGCTAGAGATCACTAAATGAGATTGCTTTATGCATATTGTATTCAAGTGTTTTACGTAATGTTGAGCAAAGGGAAGACAAGCAAGCATCAGGAAAGTAAACCTTCTAGTTGTATCATTTTCTGGTTCCTATTTGTTGGAAATTTCAACTTTTTTTTCTTTTTGTATTCCAGAAGCCCATTTTGGAGCAACTTGTCTGTGGTATATGGGACAATTTATCTGGGCTCTCTGGTTTTCTGTTAAGATATGTAAATCAATCTTGCTTTTTTCATATGGAGCTACCCTGAAGATCAGACAGACTTATTCTGTGGGAGGTGTGGTGTTTCACTTTTAATTTTAATGTGAATTAAGAGTTCAGATAGGTAAAAATAAACCTTTTTTTTTTTTTTCTTCTTCCCTAGTTCACCCTGTAAATGTTCCTAGCTACATTGTGTGGTAATTCTCCACTGTTATCCGTTTCCAAAGTTTGATTAAGTGCTGGTAAGTCAAGGCTGGCTGAACAGAAGGAGGTTTTTTATAAAATATGCAAATTCCTTTACAAACATGTTCAAGACTTTGGGCAGGTGTATCAAAGTGCACTAAGGTTTGCATACAAGGGGAGTGAGCAGCTTTCTGTAGAACAGTAACCCATGCTTTAGTTCAGAGGAAGTACTTTTGATTTAACAAACATCTTTCTTTTGCCACATTTAACATACGTCCTGCATGCTTAAGCAATTGAAATGGAAAATTGAGGTTGTGGAAAACTAACATTAAGAATAACCAAACATCATGAATCAATTTTAGGTTTATTTTAAAACAGGGGTTTTAAAATTGAAAATGGATATGACCTAATACTTAATGTCATAACTTCATTCCTTACCTCATATAAACTATTTTGGTATGAATAAATCCCATTTATTTGATGTTTTCCATAACTCTAGTTTTCTTTGTGCCATAATTATTTATGTTCATGCATAACTGCACCGCTGAGGAAATAACAAGTGAGGCTGCAACAGTCATCTGGAAGATGACTTAAGCTGTGGGATAAGCATAATAGTTGGGTGTATTTGCTAGAATGATCAGTAGTGATTGGAAGTTACAATTCAAAAATGAGAACTGCACTTCCTAATGATCCCTCTGAGATGAGCAGTTTTGATTAAGTGATCTTCTGAATATTCAGGAAGATATTACCATAGCATTTTACATCTGCTTGATGTATTTAAGGCTGGCTTCGTCGGTATGATGCTAGCCATAAAACTCCTTACAAAAATTGAAATCTGGGACTTGGGTTCAGTATTTTGCAGAAGATGGTAATTTTTTTGTGCAAAAGAGTTCCTTTTGCACTGTTTGTTTTGCATCCTTTTGTACACTGAAGGTGAACAAAAGGAATCCCCTGGTGTATTACAGTGATGACCTATCTTACACATCTTACAGTTAATTCTTTCACAAATTGCTTGAGAGCTCGCAGGTGTCAGAACATGATGTCACCAGAGTGCTACATCTGTGGTTCCTGCTTCTAAAGATGATGACTTAGCAGCCATCATTTCTCTGCTGTAGCTTCATTTGTTGCCTGTATGAGGCTTTCAGCTGCAAACTTCAGGGACTGTCAGAACTGCTTGTCTCATGAAAAAATTGAAGTACTATGCAGTAGGAACTTCTGAATTGGTCTGTCTATATGAAGTTGTTCCTACTGTAACCGTAGCTGCTCTGTACGCTTAGCAGCCACTGTGGACTGTTTCCGTGTGGTTCATCTTGTGTGTGGGTCTCATGTCCATGGGTATAAATAGCAGCAGAATGGCTGTCTCCAGGTGTGGGACCTGTACTGATACTGGGCACAGACACCAGGCTTCAGTGTTTAGTGGCCTGGTTCCACCACTGGAGCCTTAATGACAATAGCCTTGGAGTTTGTGTTGGGGTCCCTGACAGCAAAGTTAAAAGGGAAACTGTTGTTGATCGGTGTCTATACCAACTGTGTGTACCAACTCCTGAGGGGCTCCTGGCTGTTTCTAAAATTGTGTGAGTCATAACTTCATTGGATCTGTACCGACAGGATTAGGAATTATCTTGTGTGGGAGTGTGCAGAATAACCTTGGGAGGAATTGCAGTGTTTTTTCATTTCTGCCTGTTGTGAGGAATGCAGTAAGAGAAAAAGGAGTTGTAATCATGATAGCAAATATGACTACTGATTTCCTTTGCAACTTGTGGTCAGTAAAGTGCCCCTCTGTTACATAGGGCAAGCTATAGGTTTCGAGATGACAATGCACTCCCTCGTAGCATTGGTTATTCTAGGTCATCATCGATGGGGATTGGATTTCAGCATCTATGAGTGTCGGTCTGCCACATCATTACTGTTTGGATTTATTTTTAGTTTTTCTAGTGAGTAAACTTAGAGTTTGTGGAGGTGCTATAGACTCTGAATGCCCAGGAGACAGAATTTCAGCACCTGCAGTCTTGTGCCTCACTAAAGAGGTAAATGTTCCTTGGCAGGAACATGATTCTCCAGTATTATTTTAGTGTTTCCTACCACACATGCTTGGCTGTGCAGTCCCTTCTTAAAAGTTTTCTGGCAACCATCCAAGGGGCATAACATTTTATTTTGTGAAGGTGGGAGACAAGCCAACCTAGAGAGCTGTGGCAATTTTGGATTTGGTTTATTCTGCAACCTGTTTTGGTTTGGACCGTCAGTCTGCCTGGGGACAGCCCCACATCCTTGGTTTCCCTCTGCCCTGGGTAGCAGTGAATGCAGGTGGGGAACGTGCTGCATGAGCTGCAGTGGATGCTGTGACTAAAATGGGGAGGGAAAAGGCTCGTTGCAAGGTTTTGGGAAGGTTACAGGGGACTAGAGGATGGACAATGAAGGAAGTGTCTGCTGATAGTTGGGACTGAGGCTTTTTTTTAGGGTGGGGGAGAGATAGAGAAGATGGTTAGGGTTGTTGTGTATGACGAGAGGAAAGCTGTTTGAGACAGCTCACATACCAGAGTTATATGTACATATATGATGAAGGAAATGAGATGGGTAAGGAGAAGAGAAATGAAATTGATGTGGGGTATTTTTTGGTTTGTTGGTTTGGTTGTGGGTTTTGTTTGTTTGTTTGTTTTTTAAAAAAGGTTCCTGGACTATTGAGCAAATGCTTTTCTTCCATCCTCCTCATACTTTCTTCATTCAGATCCATTGGGCTTATGCTTGGGGTCTTATATTTTTTTTTTCCCAACTCCATGAGGAGCTCTTCTCCTCAGTGGCCCTTTTCTCATGAGAGGAGGGAGAGCAGCTTGCTGCTGCGGGAGGAGAGCGTCTGTGAATAACTTCTAGTCGTGTTCCATTCTGAAAAATCAATACAGCTGGGAGACTTCAATCTGAGGCAGTATGCTTGTTTTCATCTACAGCTCACATGAAACCTAAAATTTATGTGCATATTTCCCACAGAAGCTCCCATCTGTTACCTTAGAGTGAGTTTTCATATGTATAAATAAAGTTAATTTGCAGTTGAGAGAACATAAACAATTACCTAAAGGCTCTGTAGGTATCTCAAGGGTTGCCTTTTACATTAATGTGATGAAATGAAGGCTGTCCAAGCATTAGTATTAATGTTAAAGAGTAACTCATGATCAAGGATCAACTTAGATTGAGCATTTCCCTTTAAAGGTATGTTTTCATTTTTCATGGAAAAGTTTTATTTTTATTCAGCCTGTTAAACTGGCTGAAAAATAGATACTTGAAAAGCAGAACTTTACTTTTTTGATACTTAGTAATGTATATAACTATGTGAAGTTTCCAGAAGAGGAAAAATTGCAGTTTGTAGTCAGCTATATAAAAAATAGGTTACATCTTCTTTTGAGTGTAAATTATTATTGGTGTTTCCTAAGTACCTCATTGAAAGCTTCATTGCAGTCATATTTCTGGACCAGAAGGCAAATAGAGCAAGTCTGAATCAATTCAAATGAGCTGTTTATGAAATGGATCACTGGAGAGGTTTTATTTTGCAGCTTAAATTAAGAATGATACTTTTAAGAACATCTTATTAACTGTTGCTTTTGCTGAGGGATTGTAACCAGTGCAAACTCACCTTCCTTTTCTATGACCCTGGTTTTTAAACTTTCTGTCCCACACTATATCGATACCTATTCCATTACTGCAGTTGTGCTTTTCCTGTGTAGATTAGATTGCGGGTGAAGATGGTCCATAGCTTTAAACGACCAACTATGCAATTTCTCATGAGCTTTTCAATTTTTTCAAATTCCAAACCAGTGTCCTGTCGGGTATAAGAAGTCACTTCCCTTCAGTTATCCTCCTCTTACAAAGCTTTCCTGCAGTTTCCTAAAAGATTCGCACACTTCTGTTAAGTATCAGTGACTTTTGACCAATGATTAGAAGCTTGTGACACTCCGCTGGTGTGCATGAAAGTGAATTGGGAACGTACTCCACTTGTGTTTCAGAAATGGGCATCACCTCCAGGCTGGGAGCAGGGTGAGTGAACTTGTAGAGATCTCTCTAGTGCTGTTCTGCTTTGGATAAGTAAATACTCATTGACTAAGAAGTCTGAGCCTTTATGGAGAGAAAAAGACTTGAGTGGTGGACGGAAGGCCTTGTCTAGCATTAAGTAGGAGCTGAATCCTGGTAAGCCAGAGAAAGCACATCTAATTCCAGGAATTCCACCTGAGTTGGAGAAACAGCAAGAGAAAGGCTTCAATAAATCACCTTTTCTGGTAAACTATTTCACTGTTTCTACGATCAGATATGTTTTCCCGGTCACTGAAAGGTTATGCAGTAATGGTTCTCAAAGCCTCTTCTGTTCCATTTGGATGACTCAAAAAAGTGAAAAAAACCCTGGTCTTCTCTATGTTACTTTTAACAACAGCAGGTAGTATTTTCTCAAGTGACGTCATGGTAAAGAAGACACCCTGTTTTTCTTACTACTCTGCCTTCAGCTGTGCTTGACAAACTTGTAACTGTATCAGCTATAACTAGGTAATACCCCAAATGCTATACTGCGAACATTCACACTCATCTGAACTAGAAACTACTTCATTTTGAAAACTTGCTGGGATTGAGAAATAATGGCCCATTTTGCATGAGAGAACAAGTAATGAAAATTAATGTGCAGTGAATTTGTCAAAAAGCATTAATAGGGAAAGTATGTGTGTGTTGGGAAGCAATTAAACCTGAGCTGATGAGGGAAGTTCACTGTACTGTGAGTGAGATTACCTGCCAAATATGCTTATGCAAACAAAATGTACATAATAGAGAAACATTTCATGTCATAGCCATGACCTTGAGGGATATTTTAAAAGGGTGTTTAATGATAAAACTCATTAATTTGTGCAAGTTACTCCTGTGTTTTATAAAGATAGTTGGCTTTGCAAGCTTTGTTGAGATCTAACAGAGAAGCAGTACGACCAGGCTGAAAAGGTCCCCTTCCAATAATATCACTGAACATGTAGGGTCCTGTTGTATAATGAATGATCTAGATTAAAGTTGCTGACATTCAAATAAATGCACCCAGTGAGAATATCCCAACAGTTCTCTTACTGGTTCTACTCACACTTCTGTGATGTATTTTACACCTTCTTGAACAGATGAGTTTGAGCTTTCTCATAGTGTTTTCTTTACTCATAAGGAAGTGTGAAGGAGCCTTCTGTAGAGAAATAGGCCAGAGTCACTAGAGGTTCTTTGACACGTTCTCACAATCTTCTAAATTTTCATGACTCTATAACAAGAACTCCCATCTGATGTCTATTTTAATAAATACAAGCTATGCATTTTAATTTTAAATAATGGTTGCTTGTAGATGAAATACACAAGCAACTTCATAAATATAGCAAAGTGTTATTTAAACATCCATCAAAATTGCCACCTTGTCCTGCCTAGTTTCTTAATGTAGGTAGGAAAAAAGAGATGAAGACTGCTGGCCTTGAGGCTGCTACAATAGATATTGAACCCGTGGCTATTCTGATTATTTGCTCCTTAAGCCTCTACAGTTGTAGAGGCTTTGTAGGATTCTGCAATATAAACTGGATACTAGTTGATGATGAAATGGTCAGGGAGGAAAAACTCTATCCTTTTTCTCAAGGGACGCTTTAAATTAATTTTAATTCCAAACTAATGTCTAATTTTGAGACAATTAGCTGGATAGGAAATAGCTGTAAAAGTCATATATAACTTTTTTATAGGGTTCATTGAGTAGTGCTTTTTTTTTCTGAACTGCTGTGTAAACATAGACAGGAAAGTAAGCCACAATTTTTTCATCTGAACTCAAATTTCCCATGTTTTCAGTGCAAAATTTCAGCATGATCCTTTCAAGAGAGTGTTAGGCTACTATATGTGTGCAATGACAGAGGAAAGGAATTGCTGACAAAGAAAGATATGCTACTCATATCTTTGTAGCAAAGGAGCTTATGAAAGTCTATCTAGGAAATTATTTGAGATTTTGTCTGTAAATAGAAACTGTTTTTTCCAATGAAGCTTTTTTTATTCCTGCCCTCTGCTCTCTACTTTTGAATGAGACGTGAGTCAACCATTTATCCACTTCTGCTTCTGAGTTCTGAAGGTAAAAGAATGGGGGGATAATTGGAGTGGTGCAAGGAAAATGATTTATCTTCCTATTAGATCTGCTGCTAAGGGCAGTTTATTTTATTAGATCACCTCAACCGCTGCACATAAAGATCTCATTCCTATCTGCAAACCTTGTCAGTGATACTTAACTGCATCTATAGAACATGAGTTAGTCAGCTAAGTAGAGATGCTACACTCAGACTGAAATTTGCTGGATCCTGTGTGTGTGGATAAAATTATATTTGGGAATGTGGTGAATAAGTCTCAGTTGTCTCATGTTATTCTAAGGAACCTGTCTGTATCCAGAGAAACAGAATTGCCCAGCATTTTGATGTTTGCAATAACAGCCATGTTTCTAATAAATCCTGTGTGAAGAAAAGCTTCTCAGAAGCTTTTCCTTCTATCTTGCAATACATGCTTATAATCTCTTCCGGTCTTTGTCCCCTAGACTGGCTTTGTACTCGCCAATTCAGAAATCTGCACAATGGAGGAAAGAGATCTTGAAATCAAGTAGGCCTTCAGTACTATGAAATTAATAGATAGTATTTGCAGCTCCTTTGCGTATGCTTACGTTAAGAATTCGTGTTCCCCGAACAGATATTGAAGAGCAGTAGTTCATGCGGTGGACCCAAGTCAGACTTTGTGCAGTGTCCATGTAGGAAATGTAGCTACTTAAACTAGATGTTTAAAATGGTGATGTAAATACCCTTCTCTCCTGACCCATTTTACTACAAAATATGCGTACCTTTTCTACTTTGTATTATGAGTTTAGCTTTTAATTCTCTAACTGCATTTAAATGCAAACCATTTCCTTTCAAATATGAGTTCTTAAATGATGTTTTTCCAATTTAAATATCATGGTAAAATATATTCCCCCAGAGGCTTGGTACAGTGTGAAAATGTGCGAATAATGGATGCATGTGCATTGTACATCTTCCTACCAGATGGTACTGCTCAAATTTATAGTGTGTTGCGTAATCACTTTAGAAGAGGCTGAACGAATTTCATTAATTTTAAAATTTCCTTTGTAAATGTTAAAGGATTTTTCCTGCAATGTGTGGTGTTAGTTTCATCTCCAGTTTTGCCACAGCACTGATCTAGGCCACAGAAACCTGAGTTAAAAGAAAAGTCAATATTGTGTCTGCTACCAGTCGGAGGGCAGACAGCTTTTGATTGCTGAAGAACTAGTTTAGCTATTGATTTTGGCATATCAGTAAAATAAGAATTTTTGCCTGTAGAGCTGCAATTCACATGAGACGATGCATTAGCATTAGGAATTATTTTGGTTGATTATCACAAGAAAGCTTGGTAAGCTTCAATTTCTGCTTCCCTTCCCCTCAGCCCTTACATTTCTGTTGAGGCACATATTGAGTGTCCACGCGGTGGCCTTGCACAGCAGTAGTTGCTAGAGTACAGCATTTAGCTACTTCTAGTGCATGTATTTCCTAGTGTGTCAGAAATGACAGTGGAAAATGAGCGATGTTAGTGTTGGCTTAGGCTGCTATCTCAATGAAACATGTACTCCTTCAAATGTACTACTTAACAAACTTAGGAAGACCTTTTGTTTCTTAACATGATGTTAAATGTAAAGAAAACCAGTAAAGCTGTCTGAGAAAAGATGCTTACAAGAGTGCGCTGGCTGACTCATTTTGTACAAGCAGATGTCTTCGTTGCTCAAAATGAAGACCATTTGTAAAATATAAATTTTTATACGTGGGAATCATCAGACTGATGCAAAACTTAACCTTGGACAGAATTCTGTATGTAACTAACAATATATTTGCAAATATACCTATGTATGATTTCAGCTTAATGGTAATTTACTTTGAAGGAGAAAGGAAGCAAATCTGAAAGGCTTAAGGTGCAAGCAAAAGGTTTGTGTCTTAATTTTTCTCTGCGACTCTATCTGCTGTCTTCTGAGTACCATGATCTTATTTCATCACTTGTTTCTGTCCAGCTTATAACTCAATTTTGGTTTTGACAAGAACTTCCCTAAACAGTGAAATACTGTCTTTGGATGAAAGGCCTTTTACTTGTGTTTCAGGTTATTATGGGAAATTTTTAAATTTTCAGCCTTGTTTGTAGTATGTCTTCCTCTCATTGAACTTCTAATCCATTTTGGTTTTGCTTTTCTGTGCATTCTAGTGTCACTGCCACCACTTGTCTGAAACTGAATCAGGACTAAGATGATCTATTTTAAATTCAAGTAGAGAATTCTAATATTTAAGTATTAGAGTGTGTCAATCTGGCTTGAAATCTAAATATAATAGCACAGCATCGTGCTAGACTAGCTGTCCTGTAATTCTGCCTTCTGCTGAATGTTCAGAAGGGCTGAGAGCATCTTTTAAATTTTCCTCTTCAGATGAAAGGAATGGTTTGGTTGGTCTGTAAAACCTTAGCACAATGACTCAGGGTCAACAGTGGGCTTCTTTCCAAGTGGGCTGTGACTTACAAAGAACCTCTTTGCAGAGTTAGCTCTTTACTTTTCAACCTTGTTAGTTTTTATCAGGAAACTTCCTCTTCTGTTCAAAAACTCCACTTGGTTTCCATCTCAAGAACTGCATAAGAAAAATCCCTCTCATAAACTGTGTGAATATTACATTAAAGATTGCTTCGTGCACACAAAATTCCTTTTAAAAGGATGATGTTTGATAGACTCTTTATTTTCATGGTTAGACACCTTTCTTTATTTTTGAACCTAAATTTATTCAAGGTTGCCTCATACACACTGTGACTGAGTAAGCAGGATTCTTAAATTTAGACAGATCTTACGCTTTCCTAATGCTCCTTTTTCGTCCCATTCACACAGTAGACAAGAGTCTCTCTGTCAGTCTTCACTTTGCTAGGCTAAACCAGCCTGTGTGAGGGGTTCTTGATTTTCCCTGTCATTCCTATAACCTTTTTTTATACTTGTACAGTTTCGAGTATCTTTCCTGAATATGGGTAAGAAGACCTATACAAAATAAGATTATTTCAGATCTTTGTTCACTAATGCTTTGTCAACTAGCACTAATATTTCTACAGCTGTGCAGGAAACACTGACTGATGCATCCTGAGAGGAACTTTTTTCCTCAGGATTACATTGCATCATGATCAGTGATTAATATAATTCATGCCAGGCTGTACATTTTTGGGATAAAATAGCACATTCAGTGATATGAATGTGAGGTATCTTAATATTGTTTATCTTTTCTACTAAGACAAATAGAAATATTTATTTCTGCAATAAATGTTATTTACCAAGAGTAGCTTTTTTACCACTTAAAGTGTGATTTTTTTTCAAGGTTACATAGTGTTGAATGTACAACTCTCTTCTCAATTCAACACATTCTACAGGAAAATGCTCATTGTAAGAGGCTGTGATTTCTTTTATTTGCAGGGAGCAAAGTGGGAGCCTAGTTCTGCCTCAGATTGTCTTCCTTTTTCTTTACATTTACAACACAGTTCTAATCCTTAGTTTGAAAAGCCCAACATAACTCTTTTCAGTGCATCTAGAGTGGTATCCAGAAGACTCAGTCTCTAAGGTAAAGGCAGCCTGTTTTCTGCAATTAAAGTACTGTAACTTCATGGTACCTTCATGGTTCTAGCTAGAATAAGATGGTGATTTAAAATCACTAAATGGTTTAAGAGCAATGACAATTTTCTATCTGTTTCTCGTTATAACTTCTGAGAAATTTCTGGGACTTATACTTTTCCATAAGCTCTGTGGGCTTGAACAGGATGGATTAGTCAGGGCTATAAAATCAGGAAGAAACAATAAAAGAAAATGGATATAGCTGCTTTAATAAGCTAACATTCATATTCTGGTACAGACAAGATCTGTGAAATTAAACAGTCATTAACACCAAATTAACCTTTATGTTAATAAGTATTTCTTTTGGTCAAACACTGTCCATGGCAGTCAAAATGGTACTAATGACTGTTTACCAAGATTGGGACTATCTATCATAGAACAGTTCTTCAAGTGCCAAGATCAGCTTTCCTAGGTCTTTCCTGTACTCTGCCAGTTGCATAACAACTGAAATTATACCTGTCACTCAATTTGTCTGTATTTTGATAATTGCACAGCTTGCTGAACTTTGTTCTGTATCTGTAATTAGCTATTTCCAGCAGAAAAATGAGTTACTATTCTAGTCTACTTAAGATCTGTAATGGACTAAATTTGGATCTTCCGGGAGTCAGTATGTCTGTCTATATTTTAGCCTCATTTATAACTTCATGGAAGACTGATCTTTGCTTTGTACTTCATGGTCCATTGTGCTCCCATAAGGTTAAATGTAGCCTGCTTTGTATAACTGGTTTATAGATCTAAAATAATACATTTATTTTACTAATGGTTAACTTTTAAAAGTTTCAGACATACTTGTTCCTGTACTTCTAGCATATGGGTTTCAGGCTAAAAGGTTCACACCTAATTATATTGCATTTAATAAATCTAGCAATCAAACCATGCAAAGTATAATTGATGTGTTGGCAATGTAGCCAGACTGTCTAGAATACAATGTGATTTAAAGAGAATAGCAGGACCTTGGGGGGGAAAAGAGTGTGCTATAACTTTTCAGCTTTCAGATGCAAGATTTATATTTTCACTTGTTTTCCCCTTTTCAGTAGAGGGATAAAAGAATGGAGTTTTGTTAGTAGAATAATTTTAGAGGGAATATTTAGAAATATTTGTTTAGAGGAAATAACTTTATAACTGCACAAGGACAGTAGGTTACATGCGTTACACATACATACAATACCATGGTTGATTTATATATGGCCCTGGATATTTGTGATAATTTATACCTAGATTTTCTCTCTCTAAAACAGGTAAAGAGAAGGATTATTGTTTTAATGGATTTTCTCTTGTGACAGGGTACGATACTGTTAATTTTGCACCTTCTGCTCCTAAGGTTTTACATGGTGGATGGCTCTTCTGTGTAACAGAACCTGTATAACTGAGTTTTATCCTTTAGAATATTACAAAATCCCCTTGTTAGTACAGAGGTACCGTAGTCTAATCTAGCAGTAATAAAAACTGAAGTCACAAGAAAAACCATGTCCTAAGAACGTGACTGTGTACTGTTTTGATGAGCTCTTGCTCGCAAGTTGAAGAATGTCTTGAAGCAGTAGAAGAAAGGGCTTGGCACCATTTGTTCTTACTTCCAGACAGTGCTGGTGACAATATAGGTTACATCTGTTCTTGTGGACATGTGATGCTGACTAGTGATGACTTCTTGAAGTCTGGCATATGTGTCAAAGCAAAGTGGCGAAGTACAGAACAAGGCCAAACCATTTAAGGACTTTGGCGTAACCTGGAACAAGTCCTGGAATATTTTGCTGCTTGGCCTGCGATAGATCTGTCGTGCAGGTCTGCACCTCAGTCAGCATTACCAAAGCGTGAGAGAGATCCAAGAATAAAAGAGTGAAAAATTGTTCTCTGTAAATGGCTATAGGCAAAGCTATTTTGATGGAGAAGCAACTAGAACAGCTGTGATGAACAGGGCAGCGTGGGGTGGGAGTGCAAGTCGTGCTGTCTGCAGCATGGGGAGGCAGGTGGTTGTGAGGAGCTTCTCCCCTTCCTCTGCTGCAGGCTGACGTATGTGTCTGTTGGCTCTGAAATGGCTACTGAATGCGAGGAATGCTGCAGTCCTCAGCCTGATGCTGAACCTCCTTCAAGGGAAACTGGGATGAAGGCTGAATGAAGTGTTGCTGGAGAGTCTGTGTGTAAAAATATATGCATATATGTATATACACACACACAAAAAAAAAAAAGCATGAATTTCTGATGTGATGATCAAGAAATCTGACTGTCTCCTTTGGAACTTCCCACTGTTCCCTTTACAGAGGGAATATCCAAGTGAACCTGAGGCACAAAAATCAAGAGCAGCGAGTTTCCGGCTCAGTGGAGCATATTTCACCTCTTCCCCAAGGGGAAATGTAGAACATTTCCTTATAATTCAGGTGTGTAAATGAGAAGCACTCTGGGTGCGTTACATCAGTCTTCTCTCATGGCTGCAGCTTACTTACAGAATCATTTTTTCAATGGTGGTATTTATTCTGTGGTCACTCTTATTACAAAAATAACTTGGTGGTTCTGATTCATGTGGAGCTGACTTAGACGTCAAATAAGAAATTTAGGTTATAGCATGCTCATTTGCAAAGTTTCACACATTGCAGGAGTATGACCATCAGCATATAAAAAACATATTTTGGAAAAGAATATCCTATCTATGAATGTACCAGCTTTTTCTTTAGACCCTTGCACTGTTCAGTTAAAGAAATGAAGATACCTAATTTATTAGATAACAAAATACTGTTGTTGCTTACATTTATAGAGAATCCTGCAAGGTATATAAAATGTGAGTTTGATCCAAGTTGAAATGACAGCGCTGTCCTACCCTTTTATTCATTAGATACTTTGAGGAAATAGCCTCTGACATATACACCTCAGAACAAATGTATTTTACCATATTATTGACAGACTAGCGGCCCAGTATAAATCAGTGTTTTCTGCAGTTCAGCTCTTATCCTAATTTGCCCTAATAATAAGTTGCCCATGGGCTGAGATTGCTGTACAGAGGACTGATGATTCCTCATTTTGTTCTCTTGACATGGCTTTCATCAGTCGTAGTTTCATTATTTCAATACTGCTGCACCATTAACCACAGAGCATTCTAGGAGATGTTCATGAGTATTCGAAGGATTTGCTGGATCAGTGAAACAATCACAGAATGGTTGAGGTTGGAAGGAACCTCTGGAGGACATCTGGTCCAACTCCCCTGCCCCATCAGGGCCACCTAAAGGAGGCTGCCCATGACCATGTTGAGACGGCTTTTGAGTATCTCGAAGGATGGAGACTTCACAACCTCCCTGAGCAACCCGTGCCGGTGCTCGGTCACCCTCACAGTGAAAATGTGTTTCCCGATGTTCAGAGGGAACTTCCCATGTTTCAGTTTGTGCCCATCGCCTCTGGTCCTGTCACTGGGCACAAGTGAAAGGAGCATGGCTCCATCTGCTTTACACCCTCCCTTTAGGTATTAGATGCATTAATAAGAAACAATGAGAAACATTCATAAGAAATGACTGGAAACAAAAGTGGAAGGACAAAGGAAGCTGGATACTGCTGTCATACCACTTGCAGCTAATTCAGAATTGGTGTAGGAAGGTCTTCAGCATTTCAAGCAATATAAAAATTGCCTGCCTTGAGGTCTTTATCTGGTTTTATCTTAATATTTGTTATTTGATACATACAGATGGAAACACCTTCCTTAGATTTTAACATAAGAACTGAATGTTTTTTTATCTTTTCACTGTTCTGTTTATGTTGAGATTATGATATGGGACTGATCAAGTGTTACAGTTGTCCTGGTTTTCTTGTCTGAGCATTTTCAAGGATGATGTGCTTTCAAGGAGAGACAGCAAAACAAAGCATGGATTGAAATACGGTGAGTGCTGCAAATCTACTTACATAAAAGAAAAATCACACAACTGAATGCAATATTAACCAAGGAATGAATCCCCCATGCCTTGAATAAGGCATCTGCATTCACTTGCTACTGTTCCCTGAACCAAGTCCTTCCTCCCTTTGTCTTTCAAGCAGAAGTTTTCTTTAAAAGGGTTTTATATACAGCAGGAATGTAAATAAAGTGGACTGCAGGTGATTTTGAATAAGAGCTATATGAGTCTTGAGCATATTTGCTTATGTTTGAGGTTTCTTTATACATTTTCTTTATTTGAATTGTGGAGAGCCTTAAGTTGGCTGGAAAACTTTTCTCAAACCCAGTGTCCAAGACAAAGTTAGATGTGACTGGTTTATACAATGGAATACACTGCATCTCATTTGCATATCCTGTGCCAAAAACTGGAGAATTGCAATGCCACGGGGTTGAGCTAAATTTAGGCTTTAGAGCATGAAATTTAAGAGGCTGAAAAAAAAAGTGCAAGACTGCCCCCAAAATCTGATCATTTACTAGCAACTTAATCTAAGTATATTTTTAAATGGTAATCTTAAAAATTGTAGAAAAGAAAACTTCTGGGTGAAGATGGCTGAGGCACCATCCCTGGAGGTATTTAAGTGACGGGTAGACATAGTGCTTAGTGACATGGTTTAGTGATGGTTTTTATCAGAGTTATGTTGATGGTTGGACTAGGTGATCTTAAAGGTCCCTTCCAACCTAGACAATTCTCTGATATATTCTGAGAAAAAATAGTAATATAACAGATTTTTAAAAGTAGACTGGATCATCAAATTCGCTACTGTAGCTGGCTCTGCAGGGTATTTCAAGTAAAGATAATCTGCATATATGTAAGTATTTGTTAATGAAACATCGAGTAAAATACTGCTTCCTTTGTTTGACTCCATAAAGACCTTAAAACCCCTTTTGATAAAGTAAAAAAATTGCTCCAATATAGCTTCTAAACTTTCCTTCTTTCTCTCTGTCCTTATGTACAATGGGATGTAGAAGTTTCTAAAGCTGTAAAAATCCATGGGTTCTGGACATACCTAATATGTTGTTAATAATTTGGAAGGTGTGAAGAAGTATACATATAAATAGTCCAAATCCCAAACAGAACTCTAAATTTTTGAAAGAAGTGCATAGTATAATAGGAACTCAGTGACCACAGTGTGTATGAATGTAATAGATTACTGAAGGACAAAGAAAATCTAATAATCTACAAGTCTAATTCAATGTTGCAAAGTTTTATTAGCTGCTAGTTTTAATAAGATTTCAATTAAATCAACAGCGGAGGATTTATATTATCTTCATTTCTCTGTTTATCATATAAATGCTCTATCTTCTTTTCACTGGTGAATGTAGGGCTTGAAATAATTTTTCTCTGTCTACCAAGGATTGTTTTTCTTGACAGAAGGATGTGTTTTTGCAGCATTGATAATGATCAGAACATATTCAGATAAGCTCCATGCGGTTCTGTAACATAGTACATGAAGCACATTGAGATCTGAAAAAGAGTTAATCAAATTTTAGTTCCCCCTTAGCCTTTTTTTATTAACTACAGAAGTATAAATGTGTTTCTTTAATGTATTCCTCATAATTCAATTTCTTTAGCCATTTAAGTAATTTTATATTCTTTAAGTGTCCTTCTTTTGTCTGACACTTCTACCACTGAGTTTTGAAATGGCAGACAGTTTTATAGGTGAATCTTAGAGATTTTCTCACAGAGATTTTCTTGATTTGTTCCATGTCTATAAAAGTGGCAAAAAATGATAATGGCTTTCTCCTACCTTTGGTACATTCTTTTATAGCTGGTTGAAAAATAGAAAGATGTTTAAGTGAGAACTTCTCTGACTGTCATTAATATTCAGATAATTCATTTTTTGACATGTTCAGTGATCGTTTTCTAATGGGCCACCATCCAAAATGGCGTACAGCTTCTCGTTATTACAATCCAAGTTCAGTATCTTGTTTTCTATTGCCTATTGAATTACTCCAAGTTTTGTGTTTTAATCTTAGTGCTGCCATTGGCATTTGGCTGGATTGCTCTTTAGCTGCTGTCTAACCTCTACTGCTCTATTACTGCCTTTTAATGTTAAATCTACAAGGTGCCCTGATTCATGCAAAGGCAAGGCTTGAGACTCTATTGTTGATTCTGGGTCTAATGTAAAATGGCTACTAGAATATTCCCATGTTCAAAAAGCCTAAGTTGTTTAATCTTTACATAGTGCTGAGAAAGCAAGTGGTTCAAGGCACAGCTGTTGGAATAATAATCAATATGAATATTTGAGTCTAGACCTTAAACAAAAGGCAAATCCATTCTCTCTATGGAACTTTTTTACCTATCTCATTGTCTGTCCTGTAGATCTGTCTCTGTCTTGTCGGCCAAAAAAAATATAACGAAGTCCTTAGAAAAGTTTCAGTGGCATATCCCTGAACAACCCTTTGCTTAAAAAGGGCTGCCTTCTAGCCCAAGAGCTATGTTGAAGTGTTTGTGACTGGAAACGTATCAGAAGGTCTCCGGGCTGAGGTGAAGCTTGAAAGAAAGCCCCATTCTTAAAAGTTCACATTGTGGACCTTAAAATGTATAAACAAATGCTGAGTCTCCTGACTATTCTCAACTCACTGTAAAAATCTGACTTTTTCTAGCCCTTCCAAAACATACTTGAATGATCATTTTTGAGTATACCTTCTGTGTGCCTACAGTACCTGCCACAGATGGAAACATACTGAGTGTACCTGGTGAGAGGTTGAAGAAAACATCAAACATTTCATCATAGATTTTAGAGAAATGTCTGAAGATCTATGGGCTGTGGCCTGTTCACAAGACACGGTGAGATCACTGCAGTCCATGGTGAGACAGGCATGGGAAACATCCAGTGATCCTTTCTGGATGGATGCGAATGTGCTTTCTATTGGAGACTGAATCTTTTCAGACACATTGGTGGATCTCAATAAGCTTGTTTATAAACCCTAGATGATAGGATACGTGCTGGGTGGTAATCCATATAAAAACTCTGAGGGCAGAAGGGCCATTTGCACAACCCTTGACTGCTGATTGAGAAAAAGAAACATCACCAGTGAAAGGCTTCCATCTGCTTCTGACATACAATAACCTTATGACCTGAGTGCTGGATGGCCATGAGGTTGTGGGACTTGCAAGGGGTCTAGGGGAAGTGTTTTATGTCACAGGCTATTGTAGCAATATCTGCTGCACCATTCCTCTCTGAAAAACAAATGAAGCCTCTATGGAATGAAAAGGAGGGAGCAGGATTTTTTTTTTCTTCTTTCAAAGTCATGTAAGACAGCAGGCAACCATCACTGCATATAGATAAGCCTTCTTTGGGAGACCTTTGCTGCTTTCTGCTTTGGCTTTTCTGTATTGACAACCTCCTGCCTTTGAGCATCCAGTATAGTTTGATTTCTAAATAATCATG
This sequence comes from Calidris pugnax, assembly GCF_001431845.1. NCBI lineage: Eukaryota > Metazoa > Chordata > Aves > Charadriiformes > Scolopacidae > Calidris > Calidris pugnax. Next base: position 8,720,056 of record NW_015090794.1, read on the forward strand.
AATCAAGCCATTCGACTAGCAGAGAATAAAGGACATGTTTAAGACTGAAGGGGTTTGCAGATCTTTAACCTGGTTCAGGAATTCAGTGATATAATTTTTGTATTTTAAGATTGAACAGGAGGAACAGACATGTCCTCATCATATTCTGAACCTGTTGCCTGCCTGGGCAGTAGAGGTGGATGATTAAGTCTCATCCACAGTGCTAACTTGTGATGCTCTGCCACTGTGTTAACACACAGTACACGCTCTCAGTGATGAAATATGAAAACATTTTGATGGTACTTAGGAACAGGACATAGCAATAAAATTTGCTTTCCACTGTGGTTTACTGCTGTCTCTTGAGCAGCATATGCTAGTGCTTTGCTTGTTTGCTTCATCACTGCCTGCGTTGTCGGGCAAACAGGTTGTCACAGGTAAATCTGCAGATGGTTTTCTTAGCTTTGATCCAATTTATCTAATTTGTAGGTTCCCTGTGACTTCTTGCTTCTCCCCTAACTGTGAGACATAGCAACATTAGAGCCACATGAAAACACTATGCAGCTCGTTTTCAACTAAATTACCCTGAGCGTGTAATTATAGCTATTAGTAAAGCTCCCTCTGTCTTTTAGCGTTCTCCAAAAAACACTCTTATCAGGCAAGTCAGGTGAAAAGCCCACAGAGGTTAGTAGCTAGACGGTTAAACAAGTCAGTCATATAAGAAATCTCTTGATGTGACCAGGACAGAGTTTATTGCATGCAATAAAATAATATCTTGACTGGGCAAAAGATCTGTTTAACGATACTGTTGTTTGGAATTCACAACTGGAGAAAAATGAATTCTTTGTTTTACAGTTTTTATAGTTAGTTCTTTGCAGTGTGTTCATCTGTTTGAATAGTTGGGGAATTAATAAATACCATTGGAGAGTGTTCAGAATGTTACAGAAAATATTTTTCCAGAAGATAGTTTCATTTTATGGATCTGGTTTCTTCTCTACTTTGTGGTCTGGAAGCAAAAGGTTATTTTTTGTTTGTAGTTTTGGGTTTTAGATTGTGTTTTGGTTTGGGTTTTTGTGTGTGTGTGGTTTTTTTTTTTTTTAAATTCAGGTTTAATTTCATTTCATTTAACTGCCAAAAGCAAAGTACTTAAAAAAAATTAAATATACAAACCATTAGGGTTTAAATTCTGGAAGGAAACAAGTCTTTTAAAGCAAAATTTATCTTTCTTCATTGGTGATTCCTTACTGGGGTGGGATCCTTCTCATTGTTGGCATAGTTGACAGTCCACATGGCTGTGTCAGAGTTCAACACTATTGAGAATTGGCTTGATCAAGTGTTCTTGAGGTAAAGACCATTCTGTGCCCCAGGAAAAATCTGTCTAGTACTGCGGAGAAAGCTGAGAACACCAAAAACCGCAGCCATGTAAATGACTTCAGCTCAAGACATTTGTCTTATTTTCAACATTGCGTCCATGATGGCTTGATTTAACTGGTTTACTGCTCTTAACTTTTTTCAACCAAATCTGTTAGCTGTGGGTATTGTGGTGGGCTTGTGAAGTGGGTGTTCTGCGGCATACTTCTTGGGTAATTTGAAGATTTGAAAGTGTTGCAGAGGTTACTGGATGGAGAAGTGTTGACTTTCTCTCATATTTTTACCTCTGCCCTCCCACCTACTTCAAAAAGATTTCAAGAAGAGTTTTGTACTGAAGCAGATTTCTTGCAAACTCCTCACTTTCCCTGTATGTCTTTGCATAAGATGATAGGGAGTGGGCAATTATCTTCTGAGGGATATTTATATAGATACTAGCTCTGTTGCTGCGTGTACGCTAGTATATATTAGTTCTTTCTTTTTATAGGCTGGTGATCTGAAATAGAAGTGACTGGCAAAGAGAAATGTCTTAAGGGACTTGGGCATCTTAGCAGAATACAAAATGTTCCATGATATATATTTACCTACCTAACCAACAAACCTTCCCCACGGTTCCTATATTAGGTTTAAGTGGAATTGTTAATTATTCACACTGGTCTTCTCTCTCCTGATTTTACTTTTCTAACCATCTCCTGATTTTACTTTTCTAACCGTATTTGCTTATAAGTGTTCTCAAGACAATCATTGCATAGCACAATTTCTTTGGTATAGTATAATAGTATAATACACCAGTATTACAAGAGGTGTTTATGCAATGTATCAAGCAGTGTATCATTCTATGCACTTGACCTGGTATTTGTTTATCAATCTCACCTTTTGAGCTCAAGCTTGTAATACCAAGTGTGCCAGTCTCAGGGGTTGGAGACATTCACTTCCCTCAGTGGTAGCAGAGGGATGGTCATTGTAGCACATTTTATTACAGCTGCAAGTAGTCGTTACCATAACCTACCCAAAATGCAAATCCTGATTACATAAAGTACACAAACACAGTCAGTTTCTTCTCCAAAGACTTCACTGATTTAAATAAATTATTTTCCCCATGTTGTGATTTTGGTGACAGAATCTATATTAGCCACAGGAGAGTATCAACTATAGGGAGATATCACTGTGTAAATGCTAACAACTAATAGAAGGCCAAACCGAGACTACCGGTTGTTTTATGTGGGAGCTGATATTAGCAAGCAGCGAAGGGAGGCCAAGAATGAGAACAAGGCAGTGTCTTCACCAAGTGTGCTGTCTCACAGTAGCCAAACAAGAAGGGCAGTGCAAGGTTGGTGACAGTAGCCAAGTTCAGCCACAGTCATTTTAAGATAAGTCCGTGGTGATCAGACAGGTTGGTGGTCAAACAGGGAAGTCAATCGGCAACCAGTGTCAAGTGCAGATCTGTGAAGTAGGTGGCTTGCGCAGACCTACTTGGAAAACAGCTTATTCAAAGGCCAAGAGCCTGAGCTTCAACAGAACTCCAAGTGAGTCCCCAGGAAGGCTTCTTTCAGCTCTTTGTCCCACTGGTCTTTTCCCACCAGTCTGACCCGATGTTACATTATCTGCACTGTATCAGCTGGTCACCCAGCAGGCAACCAGACACACAGGAGAAGGGGGAGAGGTTGCAAACCTCTGATGGTGCGTTGAGAAGCATGACAGGTGGAAGATAAACTAATACTAATGATTGAATTTATAATATAGCTTGGAAACATTCTTGTTCAGTTCCTGCTTCTGACAAATGAACCTACTTCTGCAATAGTAACTTTCTTCATCTCCTTCTCCTCTTTGCCCCTTCTCCATGGTTTGCCATGGTTTATCTTTCTTTTTTCTCCAAAGAGAAAGAAGTCACAGATTTTAATAGTTTTCTCCTGACCTTTCCAGCTCAGCTCTTGAGAAACTCCAGATTTTGATGTGCTTATTCAACCACATCTCTAAACAGCCTTATGCCTTAGAAGAAATATATTGTCTAATTACATCTGTGTGCCATAGGCAATTGAGAATATTTATTTGGGTAGATAATTGGCCAAAATATTTTTACCAACATCTCTTATCTGTTGTGCTGCCCTTCACTACAGCAAGAAAGAGAAGAAATCTAAATGTCATCAGTAAGTGAATAAGTCATTGAAACAATAAAATCCTCTATGTTTATAAAATAGATAACTCAGTTAAGTGTCTGCTTTCATAGCAAAGCATGGCTTGTCGAACTGGCCGTATCACGTATAGAAGCCGCATACAGTTTTCATGCCACAAAAAGTGTGAACAAAGTCTTTCCAAACTATCTTTTTTTTCTTTTTTCTCTGAGGTCCCTGAGGTTTCCAAACTCAACACAAAATTGAAGTACATGCACCCAAGTATTGCTGATATACTAGAATGCAGGGTTTATATAAAACTTTTTGAAATGTTAAAATAAGGACTATGTTTGAGCTGGAGGTAATTAAATTAATCCCATGAATGAATGAAGGGTAGCAGGAGAGCAATGAGCTACCCTGAACAAACTTTCACAGTGTATAGAATGCCAAGTAACATTTATCAGTAACCAGAGCAGCTTCCTACCAGGTGCACTGTAAATCTCACTTGCTGCAGTAAGTCCCCTTGTGAATTCTGCAGATGGAAAGGCAGAGTTAATATGAAAACCTTGCAATTACTTAAGAGGTTTGATTCTAGTAAAATTAGATGTGATAAATAAAAATCTGTTTCCATGCAGACTGTCATTCCTTCTTTTACATAGGAAATGCTGTATTTTTACATTTCTCAAAAGTGCTGCTAAGCCTTCTGTAAGTGATCAGAACCAAATACAATGACTTCTTTCATGGATCTTTTTCATTTTTTTTAAATATTTGCTGCCAGTACAAAGAAAAGGGACTTAGCTTGGGGAAAGGTGAACATAGAACTAATTTTTCAGTCATTACTTTGAATCCTGCCAAGAACAGTCTTCACCAGCACTTTCCCGTTGTGGGTGGCTTGTTCCTAGTCACAGGGGAAAGAATATCTTGCTGCAGTTCAGATGGAGGTGGAGTACTGTTTGTTTTGTAACTCTAAGGGTGGTTTCCACACTCAGCTATAGGGCAAGAAATGGCATAAATATAACTCCAAAAACTAGACTTCTGGGGTGTTTTTCTGCTGTGTATGTGTGCATAGCACAAATCCCTGGAGTGTTGCATTGGTGTTGCTGTTCCAATTTTGGTTTTGGTTGTCTAACTTCAGTGAAACAGTATAGTTAATGTTTCTGACTGATCTGCTAAGAACTGGCTTTTCTCATTTGTCTGGGGATGGCCACTCACCCTGTATGTTAGATGGAGCTTTGTTTGCCTGTGGATTGTTTCTCCTGTTTCTTGACCTTGAATGAGAATTGTGCTTCTGCTGTCATCATGAATAGTTTTGAGGGGGCACATACAACCTTTTCATCCATGCACTTGACCACAGGCAGATGCTGCTTCAGTGTAAACCTTAGTGACCTCACCAGGTCTCTGTCTTTTTCAATTCTGTTTACGGTTGATAGTTTTGGTCTGTATTAATGTTCTCTGTACCAAAATAATAATAGGACCGAATTATTCAATAACTGCAGTGTACTTGTCTTATACAAATACATGAGAACTGCACAGGGGGCTGTACAAAGTGTTGCACAAATAATACAAAAGAGGTGGAACAAGAATGAATCCTCTGGACATTTCTTCCTCTGAATAAACATCTAGGTAATTCACTACAGTACTAGTAATTAATCTGCTGGTCAAACACATAGAATCTACTATAATTATGAAGAGATTACTGGTCCAAAGTCACTGTAGTTATTATCTTGAATTTGATTATCCAGTTGGACTAGATGATCACTATAGGCCCCTTCCAACTGAAATATTCTATTCTAAGTATGAGCTAAGCTGTATGTATTTTAGAAGACTTGAATAGAGCTGAGCAGATGGAGTCTTTTTCATGTCAAAGACTTTATAAGAACAGTTTAAAAAAAATAGGAATTTAATAACAACGTAAGTTAGTTTTTAATGTCACTACCTACTGTGCCAACTCCTATGGCTTTGTTACATACATATCAGCTTTTGCAAAAAAATCATTTTCTTTAAATGCAGAGTATTTCCAGGGCCATTTGTAGTCTGGCCAGAATCCACCTTGGCAAAATCTAACTAAAAGATTTGATTCAATAAATAATTCTTTAAGGAGCCGACCATTTATATTGTTGCTTTCCACTTGGAAAGAGTTTCTGTTCTGAAATGTGGGTTTCCATGTAGGGCTGCAGCAAAGTTTTCCAGTTTGGGGTAATGATATGACGTACCACTGCTGGAAATGATGCTGTTAGGTTTTTTTCATGTAATTTGCTGATGTGACCTCTGTTAGAAGACCCACACTAGTTGCACTATATTTGATTCACTGCAAATGTAGTGACAATTTTAATGGTATGATTTCTTACTTTACAAAAAATGGGTTGCTATTATATATATGACTGCTTTGCGTTGTGACTCCAGATCTTTGAAATCATGTCTTCAGAGAAGGCATCAGGTTTGTGTTCTATTTTGCCGCGTGACAGAGGTGAGAGAGACCTTTCTATTGATGTATATGTTCTATGTGTCTAGGGGAAAATGAAGGAGATGAAATGAAGGCAGGCAGGGAGGGAAGAGGACAGAGCATTCATGGACTCTAAAAACAGAGCTCTGCTGATTGGAGTTTTCTTCCTATGTTGAACGCGAGCAAGTTGTTTAGCTGTCGTGTATAACTGCAGCTGCAGGGAGTCCAAGTTATTCCCAGCTTCTGCAGCAGATCATCACTTGCTGGATCTGTTGTTCAGTAATCATTTTGAGCCAAGGAGGCTGAAAGAAGTCTTTGTTTGGTGTCTGCTTCTCACAGATCAAGATTGTGGCTCCTGAGCTTCTGTACCACCTATCAGCCAGGTCCAGCTGGTTCAGGAGAGCGTCTTCTATCAGGCAGCACTTTTCTGTTGGCTTTAAAAATGGCTTTTAAAGCTGCAGATGCTGGAGGTAGATTTGTGGATTATTAGCTTGAAATCGGAAATATGAATCTGATATAAAACAAAAATACCACTGCCAAAAATCAAAATACATTGAAATAATTAAAGTAATATAACAGTAATATTAAAGTAGTAAGAAGAATTTATACAGCTTCTCCCCCAAAAATCCATGGCACGTTTCTAAAAAAGTCAAAGATTGTAACAGGAATAAATTAATGATTAAACATTTAACACTAGAAAAAAAGCTGCTCTAATAGAGACTCTTTAAAAAATACCCATAATTAGCGATCTGTACATAGAGGTTTTCAATGTCTTTTTTTCTAATCCATAAATCTTATCTTGCTAGAATTGGAGCATCTGGGATGTTTGCCCAGGCCACCTGGAAATCCTTGGTATATCCACTGAATTGTGCAGATGACCTGTTCCTATACAGTAAATTAATCATATTCTGATGCGTTAGATTTCCTGTCCAGATGGGTAACCTGTATAACACATGTACAAGGTTTGGAAATTCTAGAAAAATAATATGATCTCTGTGTTGAAAAAATACTGTATAAGGGTCAGTGGATATTATTACCCCTTTCTGCTGATCTGGGTGATGACAGTGTCTTTCATTTCAACGCTCCTGTTGTATAGGAGCCTGCTTGTTTTTCTGCCTCCTCTCAGTTCATTCTCACATTTTCTGAGATACATTAAAGATCTGTTCAAACAACTGTGCAGATAAAAGTGCATAAGAGCTGCACTATGCAAACTAAATATGCTATATAACTGGATGATATATTACCATTATGTAAAGATAGAGACCATTTAAATCTTTTCTTTTCAAAAAATTCACACAAAGGTGAAATGTTGGAGGTTTCTTCAAAGTCAACATAAAAAATGAGGGCAATTTTTTTGTTAAGCAAGCAAATGTTGGGGGGAATATCTGTAGTTATTAATTATAAAGCACTTCTAATAACCTTGAAAGTTGGAGGGTTTTTTGGTGGGGTTTTTTTGGGTTTTTTTTTCTCCTTATGACAGAAAGATAGAGAACGTGGTTATCTCGGAAAAAATAAATGATTAGACAGGCATGATCGGAGATGAGGGAGCACCCAAGGGACAACTTCACAAGCCTTTGCTCAGTCAACCCTGCAATGAAGTGCAACCTTGTGGAAGTAAAGACACCCGAGAGGCAGAGGCAAGGCACGTCCCAAACTTGGAAGTCTCTAAGTCTTACTATTGGTGCAGCTTCCTGCTAAAATACTTAAACATTACCCTAAATGCAAACTGTGATTTGTTGCTGAACTTGCCAAAGCATATAAATTCTGCATGAAATCGAATGCTTTTTTATTATAGTACAAAGATGCAAGTATATACAATTAAGATAATTGAGTTTCATTGCTCTGGCAAATTAAAGGCAAGGACTGGTCACTAGTCTGAGCTTATGGTAGCTCAAACAGCACAACAGGATCACTTTATAAGGTAAAAAATGAAAAGGTTGCTTATAGAAATGTCACATATTTGATTTGACTGTTTCCTGGATCTCTTACAATGAATTCTCACTAATATTTAAGGAGTTGCAGACTAGATCAAATAATGATTTTTTTGTTATTGTTTCAAATAAACCCCCTCAAACTATTTTCTGATCAGAAAACCTATTAATACTGCATCTATTTAAATAGGTAAAAGACTTGTGCATTGAGACCATCTAACATATGAAAAAGATTTGTTGAAACATGGCTGGATACTGCCAAGTGTATTTTTATATTCTTCAGGGAAGTGGGCAACACGAATGTGACAATGACTTGAAGTGCTGGTTCAGTGATTGCGGGTGGGATCCGACTGTGCTAGGCAGGTGTTAGTTTGATAGATCTCGAGGACGCAAGGGCTATTCGCACACTGCAGTGAAAGAAGTGGGTCTCTTTCTTTCCACGTGGGCAGTGATCCTCAAGTGAGTCTTTGCTGAGGTGCCTCTATGTGTAGAGACCTTGAAGGAGTTTACAAAAAAAGTGAGAAGGCTTTGGTCTTACTGAGCCAGGGGGCAGTGGGCCCATGGTCAGAAGGAGAACTGAGAGATGTCCAGCTCTGAGGAAGAGTTTCAGTGAGTATCAGAAGTGAGAGGGAAAGTAGTCATCATAATGCAGAGATGTTGTTACAGATATTTGGTTATGACTGAACAACTCTAGAAGTTTTACACTGGTTGTCATGCTGAATCCAGCAGTCAGCCTTAAACGGCAGTACGTGGCCAGCTTCCCACTGAAAACAGTCGTGACGTTACCCAGGGAGCCTCTGAGGCTGTTCTGCACCTGGCATCCCAGGTGTGCCCGGGGAATGGAGTGCCTCGTGGTGCTGGATGCTCACCACATTGGGCATTGGTGCAGTACCCATTTCTGTGTAGACTTTATCTGGTAATTCAGTGGTGTCAGAGAATTCACTTATTACTTGGTGCTGATATTTAATTTTCAGAAAAAAATGAGATTTGACTTCTTTTTTTTCAAAAATGATGACATGCAGGTTTTTGCTACCTGCTTGAGACATAGAGGACTGTTTGGTGTTATGTATATTTATTATAGGTTTTGGATTTTGGAGAAGTTTAATAATATGTTTTAATTACATTTTATAACGGCTTTTGTTCCTGGATTGTACACTGACACCCAAAATGTCACTGGAAATAAAACTAATGCTCAGTAAGTGGATTAGAAGTAATGTCCAGTCCAGGCGTAGATATCCGTAACTGTTGGGCAGTGGTTCTGTTCCAGACCTTCAGCAAAAAGACCTGCTTTTGCAGCTTCCTTCCCAATTATAGTCTGGCATACAGATGGGGCAAAATGATTTGACTTTGTATTGTAACACTGTTAGTAACTATTTAAATTCCTCTGCTCAAAGCCTTTTAAAGGTTAAGAAAGATTGCACATGTACTTGCGCCGAGTTGGTGTTTGCTCTGAGGGATGAACTGCCAAAGGGCATCCTTTGCAGTAAAATTGAACAAATGGATATGATAAGGGCTGACATACTCTTACCAGTGGTTTGTATAGTTAGAGTTATCATTTTGTTGTTCCACTGTAGTTGGAGACTATAAGAAAAGGGAAAAGTTGCTTCTCCTTGGGCTGAATATATCAAATAGTGCCTGAATGGCTTTCATTAGACATTCTAATTTTTAATGTTTGTTCAGGGAGGCAAGTATGTAAAAAACCATGGAAAAGCAGAACGAAGTCCAGTAAAAAAAGGTGGAGTGAATTTTTACAAAGAGGTTTCTTCTAGCAACGTCTGTTTTATACGTAATCATGTTTGGTTACAGAATTAGCAGCAAACTTGATTATTTGCCATGACCTTTTTAAAATATTTCCCCCTTTCATCCATGTGATGTCTGTTGAAAAGTTTTGGCAGCTTTTCTTCTTACATCTTTTTTTTTTTTTTAGGCAGGTACTTGCTGTCTACAAGAACCTGCTGGTGAAAACCTTCTAATTAAAGCATATCCTCTGTGCTTATAATTTCAGAGCTGGCCTTAGCTAGTTCTGCTTTCAACAGATTTTGTATTTTCAGGCTTAAGATAGGCTGCCTAAATCTTTGGCTTCTAGATAACTGTCATCTTTAAAATAAAACTAAGTTTTTAAAATTCATATGAAGTTAGAATAGAAACAACTTCTCTCCAAGTTATGATGTGTACAAAACTTTATATATAAAATTAAAGCAAAGGCGTGTTTGCTCGTTTGAGCTTGCTGACATGTTTTTCGCATGGTGCTCAAGGGAAATGTGCTCAAGGGAGCATCTTTTTCTGTGCTCCACGGTTGTTCATGTTACATCCTTCCACCGCGTGCTATATCATGAACGCAGGGCAATGAGCTAGAAATGGAGGTTGAAAGGACCTTTAGTATCTTGGATTTCTTCCTTCAAGTTTTCCATAAAATGGGCAAGTTGTTAAAATCTGTTCAGAGGCTGTTCAAGGCTGTGGTAAAGTGGAAATGCGTCCTTGCATGTCAGCTGGGGAGGTGTTTATTTGTACCTGCACCATGCTCTGCAGAAGCATCTTTTGCAAAGCCTCAGGTATATGGTGCTACAGCCGTTGGTAGAAAAAGTCCCTTGGTAGACATTGGAGGTTTTATTTTTGCTCGAAAGAGTGGGAAGATATCAATGTCCGGTGGCTCAGCATGTGTGACAGCAGCATTATATTTTCATGCATGTGTGTAGCTCGGGTCTCCGATCTACACTAACATCTCATCGCTGTACAAAAGTGACTGGAACATTACTGCCCAGTGGCTGAATTTTGTGAATTACCGAGCATGAGCTTTGAAAGTATACAGCTGTTAATGCCACCCTTTTATTGACAAGTTCTGCTTTTGAATGTCACTTACTGGAAATGCTGGCTGCTGTGAGAGGGCATATGAATGCCTGCAGAACCCACTGCATGCTGGGTTCACTTATATCATGTATTGTAGATGCTTTGCTAACATTTTCATAGACTTTATTAGTTTCCAAGGTGCTCACTGCAGCACCCTGCTGCCTCCCCTCTGGGAATGGATTGGTGCTCTGGGTGGGAAATCTCAGGGGCTTTACCACGTATGCAGTGAATCCTGTAGGTACAGTTACAAGTGAAGATCACTATTAGCTGTCAGATCACCATTTGCTTAAAATGCCAGTCAGCAGGAGAATAGGAACTTGCTGGAATTAAAAAAATACAGCATGGGTGCATCATGCCCAGAACTGAGCTGAAATTTTTGTCAAATCCTGCATAATTCTTTGAACAGGCATCAGAATGATCACGTTAGATCTTGAATACGAGCATCCCTCCTGGTGGGAATGTGGGAGGTGGTTGGTCTGGGAAAGGCTGTGAACAGGAGGAAGGCTTGGAAACGGCTGGGCCATTTTTCTGAAGGGCTGCCCTGGACAGGAGGAGCCATTGGAGGACAGGGTCGGCTGTGCCACGTGAGGAGCAGAAGCTGTGGAAAGAGCTCTGGCAGCACCAAGCTCCTGTGGTTGGTCTCTACCAGCAGCATTCCAAAATGCTTTATGGCACAGGCTTCGTTTTCTTTCCTGGTTTTCAACCTGTCCTGGCAACGTGTGCAGCTTCAATAGCCAAATATACTTTATCATCTTTATACTTTATAATCCCACACATGGAAGAAAACGAGTCCTTTCTGCATTCAGTTCCCGTGTCTGTACTGGAGCGGCGAGGTGTTGGAGTAAGGCCAGCTCTCTCTGCCAGAGCAAACAGCACTGCTGGGGCTGTGGAGCTAACCTAGCATGGTACATTCAGTTAAAGATTTAGCACTGGAAATACATGAACAATTATGACTTCATTTCCTAACCGGAGCGCATTTTGTGATTACAGAAGAGAACCCACCCAATGGGATTTAGTGTATTTGGGGCTGAAACGTGGTCTTACACAGTGAAACCTGCTCTTTACAGAAGAGCTGACTGAAGACAAGACAAAGCGAAGTTTTCACCATAATTGTACCTTCTAGAGTGAGATTTATTTACATTAAAGAAAGTTGCCTGAGTTTGTAGTAAATATAATTCAAAGCTGCCTTTCAAATGATATAGGTTATTGCCTGTATTGTAAAGCAAGACCAGATGTTGCTGTAGAGATCATTTTATCTTTCATTTGTATTATTTTTGTCATATTTTTCACTTAGCTTTTTGTATGTAGAGATTTGCTTGTATCTTCTGAAAGTTGGTAATTGTGATGTGAAGCAGTTGTAGTGGTGGATGAAATAGAAAATGTTATATTTTGAGATAGAATGCATTTATCAGAATGAATTATTTATTTTAGTCATATATTTATTTACTTTTTTTTTGTGGAGAAGTGAAAGAAAGGTGATAGTGTATTAGGAACACTGAAGTTTTAGTTCAGCTATTTGAGTGCAAATCTTTCACTGTTCTTCCTTGATTTTTATATTCTCTGTAAAATGCTGAAGTGAGTGGTGCATTACTACTGCAGGTGACATTAGCCCCAGCAGCGTGAGCGGATGTGGCAGTCTCTGAAATTGCTTGGAAATCATTGTTATCCTGTGGCGCTTTCCCACTTTGTCCCCCCAAGAAAAAAATGCAGAGAATGTAACTCTATTTGGGACTACTGCAAGTAGAGACTGAGGTGGCGTACATTTGGTTTCCAAGCAGTTTATTATTGGGCAAAGCAAAACCTCAAGGTCTTAATTTTAAAATAAAAATTATTTTGATATGGAGAAACGCTCTGTAGATGGCAGCATTGATGAGGCCTTACTTGCTTTCACTCTCAAGTGAAAAGCAGCAAAACTGTGGTTAACTGAAGGCATTTTCTTAGTCTTTTTTTTAAATACAAATATAGAAGTAGCACTTGGCATTTTGCTTACATAATAAATTGAAGTTGCTTCATAGTCCAGTGAGGTTCATTTTAACGCTATAGCTACTGTAGGTAGAAGGGTTTTTGGTAATTTACAATTTGCAATTTTAGTAAGACATATCTCTTTTCAAACTGTATATGATCATTTTTATTTTTGAGACTGGAAGCAGGCATTAACTAGATCAGTCATTGGTCCTCTTATTTGGTTAGAAACATTACGAAAGATTTTCTGGCTTAACGCCTATAATAGCTCTACAGACTATATGATCAGAGGCATCATTAGCGTTCTGTGTACTCCTCCTGAATTCTTTTATACCTAGTGTTGTCAGGAATTCGAAAAGTCTACCTTGATTAAGACATTTCTCTTGCTAAGGATCAAATAAGCTTTATTAGGAAAAGAGAGAGCACTTGTTTTCTAATGTAGCATACGCACTCAGAAGCCACATATCACGTACACTGAAATTTTAGGTCTTTGCAGTAATTCTGGCTTCCTCAGTCCTTGTTTGTCTGCATTGAACCTTAGCTTCTATCTGTGCTGGTCTTTCATGAAGCAGCCACAGGATTTTGTAAGGGCACAAGAAAAGTGAGGTTTTAAAGGAAGCGATAGCAGTTATTTAAATATGTTGACTTATTAAAAGGATATTTACTTAAAAAGTGCATTTAAGTTCCAGGACAATGTAAGATGTCTTCTTTATATCAGTTGTATTTGCCTTTTCCTTCATCATGAAGTCTATACTCGGGACTCTGCTAAACTGTAACATCAGCGGAGCATCCAGCATTTCCTGGTGGCAATGATGAACAGCAGGCTGAAGTTAGTCAATTTTCCTGTCATCTGTTTGTAAGAAATACTCTCCTTGCTTGGCATCATCTCTTTCTGTCTATAGGGTAGGGAACCATGGCGATAGCATTTGATGGTTTTTGGATCATCTGAACACTACTGTGTTCTTAATATTATTTCTAAACTTAGCAGAGTTATCAAAAGCTATAGCTGCTTCTCTTCTTTCGGATGCTTGTAACTGCAAAAAGTTGTACCCTTAAGTGTATATTGGAAAAAATACTGAAAAAAATGCTGAATAGATGAAGCTAATTTTTTTTTGCTGGTTTCAAGCTTCAAAATTTGCAACATCTTATATTCACACAATTTTATTTTCAGGGGAGAATCTGTATTATTGTGCATTGGCAGTTACACTTGCTCTAAGTACCGCTTTTGAGAATGCAAATGAAATAACACTTAATGGAGTTGGAGGTAGGAAAGTGGTCAGAGTTTTATGATTTAATAATTGTCACTTGGCTGTAAAATATTACATTGATTGTTTTCCTCAGCCATTTCTGATTTTCAGTGTATGACTGGAGAAATATAAGTCTTGATCCTCAGAAGCATGGACTGTGTGCAAAGCCTAAGCTGCAGCTGAAGTCGAGCCTTGTGTGGGTGCTCTGGGGCTGCAGCCTGCGCTTCAGCCCACGTTCAAACATGACTGCGTGTTGCTCAGTACATTGCTTTTGCCCCTGGAAGGTACTTCTTAACTTGTAGGGTATTGAGAATTAATTTCTTTGTATCAGTACATTGCTTTGAAACCCTAGACAGAAGAGTCAGAAGACTGTCAGAAAACTGAAAAATACTAATTGTTGTTGCAATATAAGTGTAATACTTTAATCACTGATGAAAATGAGACTCCCTGAGAATTAAATAGGAATGTTCTTGGCTTGCTAGCATATTAACATGCTAAACAGTCTGCTTATACCCTCATTTACAAGTGAGGCAGCCTAGATATTAGCTTCAAATAAGCCTAAAGCTGTTTTGATGACTTTTCAATCAATGAGACAAAATATAGATATGAAGGTAAAATCAATAGTAGCAGCTGCTCTACCGCAGCGCCACAGAATGGGCTGAGTAGCAGTGATGTAGAGACATTAAAAATGAAAAGCCTCCTCTTCAGATATGTAGAAATCACTACTACAAAAGGTGTTAATGAAGTTGTATTAATAATAAAGCAGACTTAGGATTTCATCCTATTACTGCTTTGATGCCTACATGGACTTTGACAGTAATTTTGAGGAAAAATTTAACTTATAGTGACTTTTTTTTTTGCCAAATTAGATCTAACATAATTTGGTAAGTCATAATATCTTCCAGTTCAGAGCAGATATTGGATGGATACTTCATTTGCTGTTCCATTACTATCAGCTGCAATGAAGTCATATTATAGACTCTGCTTAGTTTCTGCTGTTAGTTTCTGCATTATGCAAACTACTAAAAAGCCATATGAATTAGGGAAGAACCTTTTATGTACAGTTGAAGTGACACAAATGCACAATCCAAACGAAATGAACTTCAGCCATCTATTGTCATGTTAACTTTTTTATTTTTTACACGCTGAAACATGGAATATTTTATTCATTATCATAAGCCTGATTCTTTTTTAGTCTGTTGTGTTCCTATTAGTTTGCATAAGCCTTCCTGGCTTTGAGAGCAAAGGGTTTTTAGGAGATGGCAGGTATGTTGGTGTAGAATGCTTGCACTCCCCACCTTTTTCTCTGAGACTGCATGTTATCCCAAGTAATTTGTGAAGCGTATGTTGGGAGCTGGATTTGTCAGCTAAAAAATGAACTAGCATCATGCACTCTGCATATTGAAGCCCTCTTGGTCTACTATACAGATAGAGAAGAAGCATTATATTTTCTCTTCCAAACCTTTGTATTCTTCTGAAGTTTGACCCACAGAGCCCTGTTCTAAAATTTCTGAGAGAATAGTACCTCTGGGGTCATACAGTTTTTCACCTTATATCCGCTAGCAAGAGCTGGTCAGCCCAAGGGATTAGGTGCTTGGAAGTCCATGGACACCTTCCAAGTTTTTCCTTTGGAAAGTTCTGGTTTAACTGGTCATCATAAAAAAGGTTTTATTTTCTGTCCTATGGGCTAGTGATTGCCTCTTTCTAAGACAGTGTTTATAGTGTGGCTAAAGTATTTGAAGATCATAGGAGAGAAACAGCAGTGAGGAGGGAATGAATTTCAGAATGATTCTAGAGAGCACTGGTCCTATTAAAGTGATGCTCCCTCTACATACCTTGCATGATTTTAAGGCAAAAGAAAAACCCTCTAATACCAGCAGAGCTAAGTAATTAAATCAATTAGGATGTGATTTCCTAAAACGGCAAATGATTTCAGCATGATTAGTCCTAAGTTATTTAGGACAAATAGCTTCCTGCCATTGTTTCCTCAGCAGTGTATCAGTGTTATGCATGAAAACCAAAGCCTCTTCACTGCAGTGATGCTTGTCCTCTGCGGCACGAGGACGGTGCAGCGGCCGTGAATCACCCTTGTTCTTTGGGACAGTGTGACTTTCACAGTTTCACAGGTTGCCTTTCCTGAGATGGACTTGCAGTGTTTCTTTTTTCATATTTCCTTTCTAATCCTTCTTCTCTGACCATGTTTTTTATCATATGCTTCCTTGTTACTTTATATATTTTACCATCACAGTGATTTAATGGACTGCAGTGGAGACCAGGACCAAGAGGCATTGCTCAAAGTGACAGAGCATTAGAATTTAGATCTAGATTTTTAGCTCAGTGGTCAGTCTTTTATGTCACTGCTTTATCTTGAAATACAGCTTAAAATAGCTATCAAATAGGGAACAAGACAGTTAATGTAGATATTTAATGAATTATGGAGATGGGGGGAGGGAAAGGAAATTGGGGCTCTGATGCTGTAACGCAGTGTGACACATTTCCCATGGGTATGTGTGACAGCGAAGGGCTGCTGATGCCCCAGTGGAGGACTAGGCTGTCACAGGGCACGTTAGTGCTATGACACAAATGAAGGTTTTGTACGTCTCTTTGTTGCTGTCTCTGAAACAAATTGGAAAAATATGGACTTTTACACTTGAGAGGGAAATAGGTATAAGAGGAAAACTAAATTTTCATCTGTGACTCATATTACTCCTCTGTCACAGCACCAAGAAGGACTTCTATGCCAGAAAGACCTAGACACTGCCATTTCTCAGACTACACAGCTTCTCTCAATATAAAATGATGCATGAAAATGTTATATCTTGATAATAGACTCTACTTAAATGTGAAATATGTCCTTGGAGCTCATTTTTACAGTGCTGTACTCTTCCTGTGCAAGATTTCCTTTTGTAAAATAGCGCAGGCTTCCATTAGTGCTTCTGGACCTTTTCTTCTGGAACAAATTTTTTTAATACATTAAGCACGTCTTCGATGGGATGAAAAGGCTGTGGGACATCTTCACTTTAAAGCACATGCCTTAACACATTGACTGTTGAGTTTGGCATTGCCATGTTTATACCACAGCACTGGAAATTGAAGAATTTTGTATGGTTTTATGTGAAGGTCTGTCTTTCATGTGTCCTTTAAAACAAATCCTATAAGGATTGTATCTAATAGGAAGGAAGGGATAATTTAATTTGATTTCCTGAGTTGTCCTCGGTGAGCATTTGAAGTTGTTAATTTTCCCCATCCCTTTCTATTTAGCTGGACAACAGTAATGAGTAGAAGATATGCAGCAAGAGGTGGCTGAAGTTCATTTAGTTGTAAAGGTGTCTCATTTTTCTTTGCGTAGTTTGGCCACATCCTTGATGCCCACAATCCAGACAAAGATTCTGTCATCAGAATTTACCTTTCATTAGTTTGTCAAACTGATCAGGTTCTAGCAGTGCAAAGAAGTAGGTCAGCTTCGCATGACCTAATGAATGCAAGCATTAATTATATCTTTGTTAAAAAAAATAAAAATTTGATGGGTATTATTCTGTAAGAATTGGACAGTTGAGTTGACACGTGTCCTAGATTGCAGGTTGCATGAAGTAACTTTGAAGGAACAGAAGACCTCCAAGCACTGAAGGAGCTGAGATTCTGATTTTATTCCTGTCCTGGAACCTCCAAGTAACACAGAGATAATTTATCAACCTGTGTAGATCTGTGTGATTGCAACAGCATGTTTCAGTGAGGTAACATGAAGGAAATAGCAACACAATGGCTGGATTATCTCTTGTAGGTGACTCCAGGCCAGTGAAAGTTTACTATACGGCTTTCTTCTGGGATTTGAGAGCTAGATAGCTATACGCTTCTTGATGTCAGTTAGCCTCTCACGTCAGGGAGTCCTGAAAAGACATGTACTACAAAGCTGAGACTGCTGAATCACTTCCAGTTAGAGCTGATATGATGTTAATTAGCCTGATGCTGCTTGGTAAGCTGTTTAGCACTTTTGTCTCACCTATAATATGTGCTAGAGAACTGTGACTTTTCCCTTTGAGTGAGCCCAGTGAGTTTCTGGAAGCAGTAAAACTGCCTTGAGATTTAGTCTGTTTACATGATGACTGATTTCAGACAGGCAAAATTTCTCCTACTTGTGAAGCCCCGTGATCCATAGCAGGTCCATTGCTTATAATCTAAGTGAAAATTCTCTGTGAAATTGTCACATAACATTAATGTGTTTACCTACATGTTCAGTCTAGAAAAAAATGAATATGGAACTGTGTGTAAAGCAGCTGAATTAATGCTGGTTTTATTCCACATTCCCTGTGGTTTTAGGTATGCGAGTTCAATATAGATTTAATTGCTATATATGCATTTTTTGCATATATTCATTCTTTTATAGAGGTGGTAGATATCTTGGAGTTGGCACTAGTACTTAAGATGTTGCTACCTACTGAAAAAATTTCAAGTGACTTAAATATTAATAGCATGGGAGAAGCTTAAACACTTAAACTGGTTGAAATCTTTACATGGTGCAGGGTGTTAAGGCAAATAAACTACTAAGTGCTTGGATGGTTGCTCTGGCAAATTTAAAGTGCTAGTTTGGCCTGAGAAAAATCATAAGATTACTCCAGACAGAGTGCACCTGCTTATTCACATCTGATCACCTAGAATGAAGCTTGGAAAAATAATGTATATATCATATCATGTGAGCCCTTTTGTCTGAAACTAGACTGATACATTGTCACACATTCCTTAACTGAGCAAAAGAAACTAACTTGAATTCCAGTTGTGTCTATTAAAAAAATGGAAGTTCCTCCATCATCATCTATAAAATAACAAATATTTCTGTGTGTAATGGCCAATAGATATTCCGTATCTTTCATATGCAAGATGTCTTTTTTAGACTTTTGTATAGGTATTATTATCAAGGCGGCTTCAATGGTTCATGTTTGATTCATCTTCCTGCGGAAGTTTTTGACAGTACTGTCTTCTCAGCCTTCTGCAATGATGCTGGGGTTTTGCTCAGAAGTTCAGATAAACATACACATAGAGCAGAAACCCCATTTCACCTGTCAGCCCTGGAATGGCATTTCTATATGTATTTTTTGAAAGCTGTGCATGTCGGAGGAAATGCAGTTTAAATATTGGGAAGCTTTTTCTGGTCATCAGCTAAATCAGTACTATTTTATTTTTAATAGAGAGGTGTATAAAAATTAAGGAGTACCTGCTGATTTGTTAATAGATATCAGTTTGTATATTTACATGTAATTTGAAAAAGTTTCTTAGCGTGTTAGTGGAAAAAGCTCAGTAACTAAACATGGAAGCAGTATCTTCAGCTGAGCACTGAGTACAGTGAATGTGATTGTTTCTGTTTAATTAGCTTTGAAACGTCCTTGCCTTCAGGGAGCTATGTAAGATCCAATAAAAATACATACTTGATAGATTAATAGAGCTCATGAATTTCGAATGAAAAGACATTAGTCCTAGGATGCCTTTTTTCTTAAAATGCTTTATTAAATACTCAGGAATGGGTTTGTAGCACTGACAAAGTGATTTCATCTGTTTATGCTCAGTAGGTGTTTTGTTTGGATTGACGTGTCTCTTAGTTTAGGCCTTTCAGAGAATCGCCTGGGGAAAATGAGAACTGACATTTCATGTGACCATATGAGAACTGTGACTACAATAAAACAAAGATCTCATCTTTGCCTCCTTTCGAGAAAAGAAATAATAATAATAATAATTTAAAACTCAGTCTTAGAGGGGTTTGCACTACTATTCAACAGTCTAGGATTATTTATACAAACATTGATGCTGGTGATCAAAACCCTTAAATTTCAGGAATCATTGAGAAAAAGCAGCTGTAATGATTGCCTGTTGTAGTGCCACTGTTCATTTTGAACCGTTTACACCGTGCTTCTGAAAATGCCCAAACAGGATGCCCATCTCTGTTTTGCAAGAGCTAAATTTTATATAATTTTTATAAAATTTTGTGAAGCTCTTTGGCTTTGAGAAAACAGCACACTCCAGTTCACCAGGGTGCGGTTAAAACTTTCCCCCCAAGCTCTAACCCAAGCACCTGTTGGCCTGGCAGCTGCCACCACGGCTGCTTGTCCTTCGCACTAAGTCATCACTTCCATCCAATGCATCTCTAGGTGGAGATCTCAGCGGGGAAGCATCTGGCTCTTAGAAGTAATTTACATAGAAGCTGTTAACTTGCAATTATTAATGTGGTTGGATGGGAATGTGATGGGATGGCAAACTGGGAGAAGAAACAGATCTGCTGGGTCCCAGGCCCACCCAGAAGTCATTAAAGTGGTTTTCTTTTTTAGTCATAACTCTCTTTTTTGGTCATCTCATTTTCTTAGCTTATTGCTCCATTTGTTTGAAATCCTACCTCTAAATTATATTTCTCCTGAGGAGCAGGGATATGAGCAGAAAATTCATGAGCTTAGGAAAAAGAAACCCTGAATTATTACAAATAATCTAAATATTGCAAAGTGAATGCTTTCTCAAGGAGTCAGAGCAGTGTGTGGAAGATGAGCAGTGCTGGGCTCTTAGTAGTGTTCTGAGTATGAAGTTTTAAGGTCGTATTAGTCATTTATTTAAACCCCCCGTGCCTCACGTTAATGCTGACTTTTCCTTCCTGACTCTTAAAAGTCATCTTTATTTCATTTCTGTTTTTATGCACAAAGCTGAAAGGAATTCTCAGTTCAATTTTTTGCTTCCTTTATTTCATTCTCTCCTGAAAAATGCAATAGAATCATTTTATTAAAACAGTCTAAAGAGCATTACTCATGTTTCTGTAAAAATCTTGAATATTTGGGAGTCTGCAGATAAAATATAGATACTATAAATAAACTTTGTGATGTGGCAGCAGCTAAATGTTCTGCAGGCCTGGTAAACCTGTGTTGAGGATGGGCTTTCGGACTCCAAGCTTCATTTAAAGGGAAGCCTGTGCAACAGGAGGATGCTGACGTCTGCTGTTGTCAGATTTGATGGCAACTGCTATAAAATGCCATCCAGCATGGAGCACAGAATGGTAAAAAAATGTGGCTCTTCGGGGATCTCCCGTTTTCAAGCAGTCTTTGTTGTTGGCTGGGCAATTCTCTAACCGGCGTGGCAGCTTTTAGTAGCAGCGTAGAACGTGATATTTGTATAATAGCAACTCACATCAGACTCTTCTGCTCAGAGGAGGTTGGGGAAGACTCCAGCATGACAGGTGTTGCACAGATTTTATCAGGGTCTCAGTATAAATAAGCTGGCATTTACTGCTAGGGAGAGACAAGCCATAAATAAGGATAGTGAATGCCCAGAAATATTCTTATCAAATTAAATGAAGGGAACAGTATTTGCTAACTGAAGATGCTGAGTGGCAAGGAAGGAAATGTGTTTTAATCGCCTGTTTTCACCCAGGCGTGGTTCAGTATGTTTCCTGCTGTTGTGTAGCAAACATTTGAGTGGAGCCCGAATGCTGGCAGCTGGTGTGTCCTGTCTGGCCCTCGCTCCCATCGCACGGGGAAAGCACTCATCTCCTCATCAGCTGTGATTGGAAGAAGATGGGTGGCCGAGAGAGGGGCATGTCTTAGTGCAAAAAGGGTGCAGCAGAAAAGAGGAAAATGCAAGATGGATAGAAAAGGCCCATTCTGATAATTTGCCTAAGAAGTCATGTCTGGGCTTCACCTGTATTTGTATCTAGAGCAGGTGTCTTTTCAGAGTTAATAGTTTACAAGTTAACTAAGAGAGATTCAGGTTTTGTTCATTTTAGGCTTGAATGAGATAGGATGTAATTTCTTGCTCAGTCCCATTATTTTTCTTTTATATATTAAGGAGTTTGAAAGTCTATGTCTGATTGTTGTATACTGGATACTTGCCACAACATGATCTTTTTTGGCATCTCCAAGACTTTAATTACCGTAACACTTTCAGATATCTCTTATTACAGTATGCAGCCAACTTTTTTTTTTTTGTGAAGAAATTGCTGTCAATCTTTCTGGAGACAATTAAATGTGTAATTAAGCAGAACTTGGCTTACTGGCTTCTGTATGAGAACTGTGCAGTACTCTGCACCAAAATGACTTGTTATGATTAGGAGTTTTGGAGTATTTTCTTTGTCAGGGAAAAAAATGCTGCTGTTTCTTTTGGGGAATTTCAGTTGTGAGTAGCAGTAGCTGAGGATGGAAAACCCAAATACCAGTACAGTGGGATTATATTCTTGGTGAAATGCACAGTACAAGAACAGTGAGAATTAATAGGTCAGGTCTGAATGAATCACTCACAACTCTCAAATTATGAAAGATTAAACACATCATATCTGTATAGAGGCTTTATTAATGGGCAAAGGTGCTGAAAGGATAGGAGGAAGAGAAACACAAGATTGAAATTCAATACTTTCTGAAGAAGTGGGAGAGTTTCTGCTGCTCCTAGTTAGGTACTTCCTCAAAAATGAATATCTGTTTGGGCAAAATAAAGAAGTTATTTGTGCTTCAGAGGAAACTCTGTCTTAAAGGTGATAAAGCAGTGCCAAAAAAACATGGCAGAGACTATGAAAAGCCACGTAAAGAAGGGAAGTGATAGGAGTTTCTCCCCACTTCCCATCCTCCAAGAAATGCATAGAAAATGGCAGTCTCCAAGCCAATGGTGCAAGTTGGGATATCAAATAGTGCTTTGTTTCAACAGATTTCCTGAGGCTATTATGAACATTTCAGAAATACCCAGACAGACCATTTATGAACTTTCTACGTAAATATTTTTCAGTTTAAATGACTTCTATGAATATTAGTTATATGAAAATGTGAACATGGAATGTGTGACAGTTATGAAAACAGAGCACTTTGTAAATTTTTCACTTGGCGTGCTCTTGAATTTTGAGATTAGTTTTTCATCCCGATTTTAAATTGGAATTTTTCTTTGCCTCAAGGTTTTGTTGGCATGGAAAAAAGGGTTTCCCACTCATCTGTATGTTTTCAGAATCTATTTTATTAGTGTAGGACCAGCCGTTTCCTGAGCATGTCTGTGTAGCACAGTGCCAGCCCATGAAGAGACACCCTGACTGGTGTGGGTGTCAGGTGAGTAAAACTACTTCAAAGACTTCCCTGCCCCTCCTTGATAAGGCTTCCAGGCAGGGACTCAACTGTTTATTCCTCCTGCCTTCAGTAGCTGATTTTGCTTTACCCTTACAATTGCTGTAGTAATTACAGTCAAGAAGGTATAGAATATTTTTAGACTCATTTATCGTTAAGAATCAAACATATGGTTTTCAAGGGCTGTTTATTCTCTAAGTGGCTACTTATAATTCCCATCTATTTTTCAGAAAAGAGATAAGAACTTAAAAACAGAAGCTTTCATGGTGTAAAGCTGTATTCGCTACAATCAGGAAGTTATCAATACAAAATAAAAAGTGCTTTGTGTAAATAATGCATTTTATGCTTGAGGGTGCAGAATAATTAAATAAGGGCATGAAGTTTGATAACTGAAAAATATTTTCACTGTCTGAATCTATCAAAGGTCCAATTATATGTAACCAGCACCTGAAGCAAAGCAGAACAATGAAAGTTTCCTGCCATTTGACAGTCCAAAAATCCTGTGCCATATTCACTGAAATATAGGATTATTTTTATGTAGTGAAAGAGTTTACATAGGAGGTAGGACCCTAGTTATGAGGATGTTCTTACTGTATATAAAGTACATGTAAGTTTTTTAAGTGAAAATCCTTCTTAGTTTTTCTTATGACTAGTGCATGTATCAGGTACAACCAATACCTTCTGGATAAAAGAGATCACTTGGTGGGCTTTGCTTCCAAGAGATTAATCTGTATTTCATTTCTGTGTTTCAACTTTGGACATTAAGCATTCCAGAAATTGAAAAAAAACAAAAACCAAAAACCAAAAACCAACACTTCATATTTTAAGGAGCAAGTACTTTGTACCGAACCTTCTGCTTGAGCCGATGCCTCTGTAGATAAATTGGGCTGTGTTTCTTTCTTTCCCTCCAGAACACTTTCACTTTCTTCTAGTCAGCAGTCTGTGTACCAAGCCATAGCTGATTAACAGTATATTTACCTTTATAAGTATGTACTTTCAAGGGAATGGACTATGTTAGCAATGTATTTTGATGCTGGGAAACCAGACACCGTAGCAGCTGAGCCGTTCTCTGAGGCGCTCCTGTACCCTGCAAATTGTGGCATGTTGGCAGCAAGAAGGTAGATGCTTTTCTAGAGCTTTTATCCACAGAAGCTTGTATTTGAGATTATTCTAGGTTGTGGTTAGCTGTACATTTTGAGTAATTACATAGAAGTCTGATTGATCAAAATGCATCCCCTAGATAAATCAATCTCAGTATAATAAAAAAAATTAGGTCATGAATACAATTGCAGTATTTTAGGGGCACTCCTCGATCTGAAACTTGGGACACGCAGACTTAATGGCAGAAGCATTCAGAAATTTTTGCTCTGATTCTGAAAAATAATCAGGTGAACTCGTTCATACAGTGATAGTGCAGTACTTACCAACAGCTACTCACAAACTATGTAACAGTTACTAAAAAGACATTTAAAAATCGGTGACACGTATCTCACACCCAATAAGTGGGAAAGGAGTTCTCTGTAGCGTTAAAGGGGAGGGATTTTAGTATTATTTTTTAAGTAAATTGTGGACCACTAAATTCTCTTTCACCTCTCTGGTATATATTACCTGGGGATTTCTTTCCTCAGCCTTACATCAGTTCCAGGTAAAATAGCAGAACAGCTGATATGTGACTTGATTAACAGAAAATTTGGAGAGTGACATAATCAGTATTGATTCAAGTGAAAACTAAGCTACTTTTAACTTGTAATGAGATTAAAAGTAATAGTAATGATTAAATCTATTTCTGCAAAACCTTGAATTTGGTTATACTAGATAGGAGTTATTGAAGAAAAGTTACACAGTGACCAGCAGTCCTACATTCAGTTGACTATCAACATTGATATTCTACAGATATCCAAAACAAAATATAATTCCAAATGGAAATCTGTGTTCAGTAGATGTACTTGTGGCAGGCCTGGGACTAGCTGGACATCTAGAAGAAAATTTCGGAGACATGCTCAGAACAGTGACTCTGACTCCTAAGACATTTGAATTTGCTGATTATCCACCAGATACTCCTGTATTACGGGTGAAAGAGCAAATACGATCTTTTTAGTGCTGGGGAGTTCTGAGTAGCAATAGTGAAGCTGTTCCTGGCCTAAGGGTAACAGCTCTAAGAACTGATTGTCCGGTTCTGGTGACAATCGTGAAGAAATCTGTTGAGGGAGAAAAGCAACCAGCCAATACTTTTCTCTCCCAGAAGAAGCATGAGGAGACTTACAAGAATTGGAAACATTGCTTCAGCAATTTTATTTGCCAAGATAAAGTGAGCTGATGTCTTGACCACAGTACATAATTAAATGGACAACAGAGCCTTCTCTTCAGTTGAGTAACAAAGATTTGGGATGAAAGGTATTTGAGCTTAAATTTACAGAAGGCAGGCAAGTTTTTAACTCAGAGAGATTAATTATTAGAAGAATTTACTAGCGTGATGGATGGACTAAGATGGATACTTCTTCACTAAAAATGTGAGAATCTAGGTTTGTCTCCTCGCAAGTTGTGTAATGGAGTCCCAGTAGGAATAAATTCAAGGAAGGACTATGTCTGCCAGAGAAAGCCTGCTGGGTACCAGTGCCCTTTCATGGGCTTCAGATAGACATGTCTTTTACAAAACAAAAATAGCACATTCTTTGGCCCAATCTCAGGCTGGAAGGAGCACTGCTTAATATCAGTGTTATATAATGGAGTTGTAGTCAAATCACTTCTTATGTGCAGTCTTGTCAAATTTTTTGGTATCATGCCTAGGGCAGTGCTTTTCTTCTTGACTAATGATAGGATAGCATTTGGACTCTTTTTTTTTTTTTTTTTTTTTTTTCCCCAAAATGTCCTAAATCTTTGAAAGACAGCCATTGTGAAGAAACCCCGGGAGCCGAGTCTGACACTTGAAATCTGAAACAAGAAGAGTGATGTCGAAAGCCAACACTAGGTGCCAGCAGATATTGCAGAAGTGTGTTTTTTTTTTTTTTTTTTTGGTGTAGCGTAGCTTCTTTTCATTTAAGTTAATGTTTGGAATCTTCTTAATTGTCAGTTTACTACCATTGAGCAACAAAGACTTTACAGAAAATGGAAGATATCAGAGAACATTTGTTTCTTTGAGTCTGTCGGGGGCTGTAAATTTTTAAAATGATTTCATCTTGGATTTATTTGTATATTGTCTTTATATGGGGGCTATGGCTTCATGGTAAGTTGTTTTTGATAGCAATACAACATGAAGCATGCCTGTTTCCTCACCTTCCCCCAGACATCTGTTGTGCCAGCACAATGTTTGTACGGCTGTGCCGTGAACCAGATCAAGGAACTCATCTAGCTTTTAAAACAACCTTGTAAAGACTGTATGATATTTGGCCTCTTTCCAAAATGTGAATGAATTTCAAAAGGCAATGACTGTGTAAAAATGTGCCCATATAGGTATTTCCTGTGTATGGCATGAACTTGTTTCATTATCAAAATGAAAGCACAAGTTCTCTTCCAGAAGCATTTCAGACCTGTGCCTTAACTTCCTGGGAGAATTGGTTAATGTTGGATGAAGAAGCAACTGTCAGTGAATTCATTCACTACTTTTACAAGAAGAGGCTAGATGATTTTGAGATGAGAACAGTGAGGATGACCCCATCATTTTGAGAAAATTTCTTGGAACATTTTATGCTCACAAAAATAGATGTTCACAAAACTCTGCAATGCCAAAACCCACTGATGTCACAGGGTAGTGCCAGTTCCTAAATTGTCTGTGCAGTAAAGAGTTTAATTTTAGGTCTTAGAGACCCTCCCTTCCAACCCTTCAACCAATCTAGAGTTTCACAGCTGAAAATATTACAGACAGAATAACTGTTGGAGGTTCTTTTTTTGAGTGACTTTGTATGGGGTATGGTACAGTCATGGAGTTGGGGGGTTTTTTTGGTTCAGTGTTTTGTTTTTTTTTTTTAAATATATAGCTAATATGGGAATTGATCATAGACACAGTATAAGAGTGTTGTGAATATAGCTCTTGATTTATCACAAAATGCTCGAGCATTTCCTTTACTTTCTCATCTATTTGATTAAGTTTTCACTCCATTTTCCACTATAATGGATATTTTCTTTGTAAGAAACATATTAAAGTCCTTAGGTGTCCTCCCACACACCTAAAAACTCATTTGGCAGATTGAAAACACTTTGACAGCTGGCTTTTTGGGTCAATTAAAAATAATGCTACATTGCTAATGGTAGTTTTCTCTTTACCATGCCTGGGAGGATCCAGTAATCTTGAGGGAGCTGCTGTCTGAATGCTATGTTTGGTTTTTTATAGTGGGTTGATAGATACCATCACAAGTCAAATTTACTGTGTGTTTGATCCAGTCTATGTTTTACTTGGTTTAAAAATACTGTTTTCCTACCACTTCTTTCTCTACCACTGACTCTCCTCAATGCTGTTAAAACATTGCTCCCTTGTAGCTCTTTACTAGAAAGTCTCCTCATGTTCTCCAAAAACACCCTAGACTTTTAAAATCAGCCAGGCAATGCTTGCTGCTTGGTGTCCACAGCTGCTCTGCTCCTCGCTGAAAAGCGTGTAAAAGCAGCAGTTGCAGATTTGTTTTCAAATGCTGATTTTGACACCAATCCAAGGAGCAGCCTGTGGCCGGCCTCCCGGCTGCCCACGCTCACTGGACTAGAACACTTTAATCTTCTCAGCTGGACGGGGTGAGGCTGAGTTTAAGGACCTGTCACTGAAACGTTGTTCACTCATGTGCAGCTCGTGTGGGTAAAATCCTGAGAGAGAGGATCCCAAATACATCAATGAGCCCTTGTGGCCAAGAAGGCAAATGGCATCCTGGGGTGCACCAAGAAGAGCGTGGCCAGCAGGTCGAGGGAGGTCATCCTATCCCTCTACTCTGCCCTCATGAGACCCCATCTGGAATACTGTGTCCAGTTCTGGGCTCCCCAGTTCAAGAAGGATGGGGAACTGCTGGAGAGGGTACAGAAGATGGCCACAAAGAAGATTAAGGGCCTGGAGCATCTCTCCTACAAGTAGAGGCTGAGGGACTTGGGTCTTTTCAGTCTTGAGAAGACCTAGGGGGGATCTAATCAATGCTTACCAATACTTAAAGGGAGGGTTTCAGGAGGACAGGGCTGGTCTTTTTTCACTGGTGCCCAGTGACAGGACAAGAGGAAATGGGCACAAACTTGAGTATAAGCAGTTCCACCTAAATGTGAGGAGGAACTTCTTTATGGTGAGAGTGGTAGAGCCCTGGAACAGGCTGCCCAAAGAGGTGGTGGAGTCTCCTTCTTTGGAGACATTCAAAACCTGCCTGGACAAGTTCCTGTGCAACCTGCTCTAGGTAGACCCGCTCTGGTGGGGGGGTTGGACTAGATGATTTCCAGAGGTCCCTTCCAACCCCATATGATTCTATGATTCTAGGTTGTTCACTGCTTTGATCTATGTCTGTATTTCTTTGCCCCTGTGTCTGTATGGATATTTTAAGAAAAAGTAGTTCTTTTTGAACATATTTGATATTGATACAATTTATTCAACAGTTACGGGCTATCTTTGCAGATCTAAGACCCATATTTTGATTCATTTTACATTCTCAGTTAAGTGTTTTGCTTTTTTCCTGTTTTGTCTTGGGTACAGCCGTATTTTTCCTTTCAGTGATTTTTGGATGAGTGTTAAGCCCCTTATATCATCTGCTGATGGGTGGAATACTGTGAGCTCAACACCACTCAATAATTAGGAGGTATCTATGCATTTCATTGCTGTCCTGGGGAGTTCAGCAATGCTTTTTATGATAATTGCTAGACTTTTCAGTAACTCTTCTGATCATGCTTCAACTAACTGAGACCAAGGCTGGAAGAATGAAAAGCTTTGGAAGCTGTGGAGGCACAAAGCTGTAAAAACTGCATGAGGAAATCTAGTATTTTTCAGCAAAAAGAACATCTATAGTCCATAGAGACTAATCATCTTTGGGGCTCCATTCTGTGTTGGCATTGCAGATGATTGCTGTATCGCTGTGAAATGAGATGGGAGCACCCACCCTCTTGGAGCTGTGGAGGCTCATGTGTCACCTCAGTGACAGGAACTTTCTGCAGAGAGCTTGCATGCTGCTATAATTTTAATTTAAATTTCCATGCCCTGAAAAGGCTTCCACAAGTTTAAGTCGGCAAACTAGCTCAGCTCCTAGGAGTTACAGATGACGCACCACTTCTTGTTGATATATGCTCCTTTGTTAAAATAATTTGAAATTCTGACGTAACATAATGACTACTTAGGAAGTATTTCGGAAGCTGATTAAGAATTGATTTTCCTTGTGCTATGCTCTGAATAGTTCTGTGTAAGCAGGCTGCAATTAGCTGCCCCTCTTTAATGACTTAAATGTAAAACTGCAGCAGGTGTCAAAATAGGGCAGTGTTGCAGTATTTTGAAACATAATACCATCGTGGCTTGAGACGTTTGTATATAAAACTCCTAAGTTTAACAAAATTCTGTTAATCGCAAACAGTTCCTTAGTCTTTGGGAAGGCTAATATGTAGATTAAACAATCAAAGAAAAATTCAGCTTCAAAGGTGCCTCTCTGGAGGTTGCCTGGTCCGATCACCTACTCAAAGTAATGTGATTTTTGGAGATCAGATGGTTTGCAGCCTTACACGGCTTTACTGCTTTATCAGGTTCTCTTTAGTATTCTCTATCTAGAGACTTGCCAAGGCTGAACTTCCCTTTGAAGATCTGACATTTTTCCTTCTTGCATAAACTGGAACGTCAGAGGCTAAATTGTTCACTGAAGTTTTAGCAGAAAAAGCAGGATAAACACTTCTGCTCTAACCATCCAGCTGTTGGAAAGACAGACATTGTGTAAATGAGATTGATTTTGTGGAGCTTATTATCCCGACTTTTTATTCCACTGCAAAATGGTCTATTTCAGACTATTTGTAATCACAAATGCTGTATTTATGCACAGTTTATCTTACTGAGGATAATTAAATTTAGCATTTTAAAATATGTATGAACAATAGAGGAAAAATTTATACCTTGCGTAGTCAGCAAACATTTGTACCCTGCATGACAGTAAATCAGATGCATCATACCGTTTCTCCTCTTCTGGCAAGTTATGAAGAAACAGGTCAAAGAGTGCTGGCAGCCAGCGTAGCCTCTTAGACCTAGGTAGCTGGTAATGTACTGCCTGGATTCTTCACTTCTTGCCAAGGAAAAGAGATAAAATTTGGTACTGTATTTGATTTGTGCTGCTTTAAGTTATTCAGTTTCTGCTGAGGGAACAGAATCTCCTCTTCGTTTTACACACTGCAGCTTGATAACAGCTGCAGCCCCCAAGGACCTAGAATTTTGGGATTTTAACATTTGATCCTCCTGTAAGTATCATGAAATATTAACCTCCTTGTGTGCCTTCCTGTGAAAGTAGACATTATTTAGATTAATGTAACCATATAACCTCAGAATCTGTTAAATTTCAGCACTAGTACAAGTTAAGCAGAGTTGAGGGGACTGACTGCGAAGTTTGCTCAGGTAATGGTCTTCTACCACGCTGCTCTCCAGCGCTTCTGCATCTGACTGTTTTCAGACATATATTATTTCCTGCTTAGGGCAGAAGTCCTTAAGTGGCAGGTTTGAAGTCATTTCCCCCTCACCCATATGCTACTTTAATGGTGACAAGTGAGGAAATAAGCCTCTGTTGCAGTGTTAGCAAATGCATTAGTTTTGTGTGGTAAGGGCTCTTTTTTGAAATGTGCTTAGCAAAAGGAATCAGAAAATCCAAGAAACAGGGTACATGGACGATCCACTCATTGGTATCTCTTTCATCTTTAAGGCTTCAGGGAACTGGAACGAGATAATAAAAGCTTCAAGTTGTTTATATTGCTTCCAGAGAAATTGTTTTGCCTGGCTGGAAAGGGTGTAATGTAAAGGTCCTGGCTATTTAGCCAGTAATGTGTATTTTCTCTGTCTTCCAATCAGTCTTTGCACATGCTCAGAAATGTGTGTATCACCTCTAAATTGAAAGGTAACCTTTCCATCTTAAAATTTAGCTTTTAATTAATGTTTCAAGCATTTCCTTTCTTGAACAGGAAAAACTTTTATTTTCTTGCAAGAGAAATTACTGGTTTTTATTGGGGATGATTTTTAGTAGGATTCTTAGTGAGAAATCAGTTTGTAGCCTTTTGAAGCCTCTTTTCCTTTGCCTTATCTTACAAAATGGTGTCTTCCATTCTAGAACCATTTTAGCACACCGGTGAACAGATTGTGCATTACGGTGTACCTTAATTTGTCCCTTTAGTGGCATTAATGCTGAGGCCATAGGGCAGGAACAGTGTGCATTTGGCTGAGGATGAGAAATGCCTAGATGCGTAATTCAGACCTCTCTAAGAAGGTGGTATAGTTAGTGAGTTAGCCATTTCTGAATGCACCCAAGGAATTTTTGTTTATTCCAGGTCTTCCCTAGGGTTTTTTCTGTGCAGAAGCTGGGGGAAGGAGGATGAGGCTATAAATACAGGTGTTAAGGAGTGATTGATGGGATGGACTGAGAGAGATCCATCTCAGTATGTGTTTAGGATACAGATCTGCGACAGTGGTAGCTGAGAACACTAAGCAACTGTTTTCCAAAGCATGAACTGCCATTAAGGTTCAGAAACTTGTGATTCCTGTTTGTTGGCAAAATTCCCAAGTGTTTAGATGGATGTGGAGCTGTGGTTTGCTTACACAACTGTATTTAGTGGCAGCAGATATTTAAGGTAAGCTTGAAAACTTAGTGTTCCTCTCCCTTCTTTCTTTTCTTCTACTCTTCCTCCCAAACTCCTGTGCTTTTTGTACACATTAGTGATTATTTTTCTATACAATTTTTGTGGTAGTCATTTGGAAGTTGCTTGGCAACTACTAATTCTCATTTGTTAGAAGTACGCATACAAGAGTCCTGGGCTTTAAAGTGTTTATAACAATCCTAGAAGAAGAGAGTCGTGTCCAGGAAAGAATTCTGACTCATACCAGGAGGCTTATATGCTGGTTAGAGAGGCTCTTCTGTTAGGATTCACTTTAGGACAACATCTGCTGACCAAGGTTGTTCTTCTGAAAATGAGGATACGTTTTCAGTGTTTATAACAATGATTACAATGAAATCAAAGGAGTTGGCGAGAGTCTTTGCATAATATGGGAAATGCTGGGTTTCTGCTCGTACTCTTCAGTTTGGTGGCACAAGGAAATGATAGGGATTTGGCCAGCACAGCCATGACTCAATCTTTTATTCAGTAGGAGCCTTGCTGACTGCTGGGAAGAGACTGTGCCCTACCCCAGGCTTATCTCCAACCTTCTGCTGAAACATTTCTCCCTGTGAATGGCTCTTATGCTTATCCTGTTCTCAGAAGGGCAAGAAATGCTATTTGCCACTTGTTTTGGTAGTGAAAGATTTAATATGAATTCAGTCTTGACATCAAAGCACCATACTATCAGTTTCCTTGGTGGAGGTGGGGGATCCTTGTATGTCAGTTGCCCTTACTTATACCCATCCCTCTCTGCAAGTGGTCTGACTTTCACCCAAGTTGGCAATGATGAACTAAGATGATCCGATTTTTGGTGGTCTTTGGAGATACCTGCACAACACATGAACGTTGTTTGCTCTCTGCTCCAATTAATTGTGTCAGCTTATGATTGCTGTAATTCTGAACCTTGTGCTTTCTTATCTTGTAGCCCTGTTCTGTCATATTTAAAATTGGTTTGAAAGTTCCTTGGAGCAGTATAAAACCACCTATAATTAATCATGTCAAGGATCTAGCATACATCCAGTACAAGATAAATGGCCATAGATGATACCAGCTGGCACTCGTGCATGTCATGATCTGTAAAGCTATGCTTGTCAGAGGGGGAGAGTAAAGAATGGGGTGGGGGGTCCAAAGCAAAGTCTACAGATAGTACTTCGGCTTATACCAGTCCCTCTTCTGAAGATCCTAAGGACCTTAGGGCTCTGCAGTTGCCATGTGGCAGCTCCCAGAAGTGCTAACTCCACTGCAAAGGCGAATAGCTGTGGGGTTCACCTAAGATCTGTTGCCTTTATATGCTTAATTCCCCGGACGCTGCAATGTAATCCATAGGGTGTACAAGCTTTCACAGTTACTGTGTTTTGTTGCCTCTATTGAAATTATGGATGATGCTAGGTAACTGGGATATTTCTCTCAGAGGAATACTGACAATTATTAAACAGAAAGGACTTTTTGAAAATTCCGTATGTGTTAGGAACATATTAAGAAATGGGTCCCAAAGGAATTTGGGCTCTGATCACCCTTTGACCTTAACTGAACTGGGCACCTACCTAAATATCTTCAAAAATTAGAGCCTTGAGCCCCTAGGACATTTTCCTCCTGCAGTGCATGTAGCCCTGGGAACAGCATTTAGCTTTCAGAGAAACTTGACTCCTGTAGAGTGAATTAAACCGAATAATGTTTTATTCTTGTAAGACACTCTTTTTTCCTAAAGGAGAAAGAATTTAAAGCCTTTAGCAGTGCAAAGCACAGAGTTAGAAGTATCAAAGGAAAAAGATAAGGATAGATGGTTTCTTTGACAGTTTTGTCTCCCTGCTGTGCCAAGTGACAGCCAACATCTTATTTTAGAGGAAAGCTTTCCATGCTGAAGATGGTGGCACAGAAATTCTTTCATTTGGCCTGATCCAAACCACATCTGATCCTGGTGATGTTTCATGCTTATGGCAATTTAAAGTATTGTGGATCCAAAGATAATGGGATTCACCGTCATGGCCAAGTGGGGCCGATGTGACATTCCCCTTAGCGCTTTAAGTAAATAATGCTTTATTTATTTACATGTTTATTAGTTTGAATGGTATTTTGTGAAAAAAAAAAAAAGTATTATCTATTTACTGTTAACCTAATTCTGATGGACAGTTTGGCTCTAGCACTCCTGTATAAAATTACAAATCAGTTTTAATTACTGCATTTATTCATGGAAAAGTTAGATTTAGTTTTAGAAGAGCACAGCAAAAAGCACTCCTAATGAAATTAAATCTCTGGTCTCATCTGGCTGTGTCTCTGGAAAAACTGCTAAATTCAGCATTTAGTCATGAGACAAAATTATTCTAATTTTATTTATTGATTGGAGCAATGTTAGGTTAAACTAATATCAAATTAAATTCTTGCACTGTTCAGCATTGATGTAGCATTTTGCAAAAGCACAAATAAATATGTAGGTGCCTTCTGAAATTCTGAGAGATCAATTTTGAAACTCTTTTACAGACCTTGCCAAATTAATTTATGCAGTCATAAAAAATATCAAATAAACACAGAAACAGCCAGCAAACTCTGAAACCTTATTTTTTTTTTTCCTTATATCTTTTCTACTAAAATGGAAAGCAGCAGGGAACTAAAGAGGGCAATGACCAAAGAGTAGGATGCCAGCAAGAGAACAGAATGACAAGCTTTTCTTAGTAAGAGATCCCTTCCATTCTGCCTGGCGACCTGGTGACTTCTTAAGCATTGAGTGTGGGTGTTTCTTTTGGCTTGACATATCAGCTTGAACTGTGATTATACTGAATTACTGGGCAGCCAAATTGAAGATTTGATGATACAGTAGCACTTCAGTTAAAAATTCAGTGCACAGAAAAGGTAGTAAATCACACTAATTGGTTCTATTAGTATTAGTAACTCTGTAATAAATGATACATTATTATTACTTTTTATTTAGTACTATACTACAGTACTAAATAATATTATATATGTAAAAATATATAGAAATAGTAATAAATAACCTGAATTTTAAAACTGCAGGTTTGTGAAGAGAGTACATGTTTTCCTTGGTGGTAAACTGGCGGCAAACCAGACTGACACTGAAATTGCTGAGTACTTTTTCTTGGAAATAAAATATGGAAGACCTGGAGTTGAAAACTAGATGTCTACTATTTAGTCTGTAAATACTGAGAGTCGGGGTTTTTGGTATATGATTTAGATCTGCCAGCATGTTTATTTTTGTAAATTCAAAATTGCAAGAATTGGTGGTGAGCTGAAAGGAGAAGAGAAGATCTAAATGATCTCTTTACTCCTTTTGTTTGCATTTTACATAAAATAAATCTGTGAAATGTGGGCTGCAGTTCTCTGAACTGACTCCACTGAGGGTACGCTAAGGCTGATGCTGCACAGAGCGCTGTGGTAGTGAGCACGGCTGGGTTCTCTCTGAAGGTGAGAGAGAACGTGCCACGTGGGAAGTCGTGCTCTCGAGGGATGGAGATGGGCTGAGCGGCAGCTGCCCGAGTCCTGGGGAGCTTCATGCTGCCTCTGGGCTCTGCCTTGCACTCAGAGCGCTGCCTTGTGCAGCTTAGACACATGCATTCTGAATTTCAGTCCCTGATTAGTAAGGAGTAGGATGGGAGCTACAGGACTCTCATCATTAATTGATAACTTGCTTTGTGTTTTTCTTGATCCGTGAGCCAGCCCGGCAGGCCTGGGAGCAGGCTGATCAGACGGGCCAGCCTGATACATTCTGAGAGCAGTTTGCCGTGTATCTGCAACAAGCACTGCATCTCTGGCTGAGCCACTTCATGATCACTGCCATCTAATCAGTGCTGCATTCCTAATCTAAAAATGAAGGTTTCCTTTTTGCCAAAAAAATCAGTGATTCCAGTCAGACATGTAATCTTAACCTACAAGAAACAGATAACTTAGCACATGCCATTTTTTTGGTCAAGCAAAAGGGAATAGCGGAAGTTACTGTGAGACGTGGATTCTGGTTCGAGCGATCGTTAAGGTGGATGTGCTTAGCCAGACCTTTCCCTCTGCAATGAGCTCCCCTCCGCCCCCAAATCAAAAATGATTTTAAGCTTAGAGCAAGGATTTATTGTAAAAAGTAGAAGCTTTTAAAAATGTATTAAGTAAAAAAATATTTGAAGTGGCTTTAGAAGAGAAGACAGAAAGAGGAAAGGTTTATACATTATTTTCCCAGGAATCACTTTTCTAAGATGTGATTACTCTGTCTGCTTTGCTTTCCTTCAACAGGATAATTACAGTCAGACGTGTTGGGATAAACTCCTCTATGTTTAGGAATCATTCAAACACTGTAATGCTATGTTTATGGAAAGCCTGTAAATTAGCTGTGAGCACTCCAGAAATCATCATGGCTCAGCACACGTGGGGTTCAACACCCACAAACAGGCTTTTCTTGCTGCAAATGACATTTTTGTTTGTCTCAAATGAGGATCTATGCACTATAGGTCACTTGGGAGCTATGTCTCTCTTTCACATCTAATTAAAACAACTCATTTAAAAGGGAGGAATTTAATTTTCTCTTCATTATTTGTAAAAAGCCCAAAAGTGATTTCTATCATAGCCTTTTAATGACAGAAGAAAATGTCTTTCAGAAATCAGCAAGATTCCTCACTTGAGACAGCATCATGCCAAGAAGGGGTCTCTCTCAGATCTGGAAATTAAGGATTCACCTTTTTTAAAGTGGGAGAGGTTTTTTATGGAAGAGGTTTGCCCCCTTTGGTTACAAAGAGACAGATACTTGCTTTCCTTTAGCAAAATTGAATGTTTTCTGTTCCTAGGTTCCAACCAGCCTAAGCACTTGGGTACTGTGAGGCTTTACATTTACAGTTGTGTCACATTTTTCTAATCCGACACTTGTCATGTATGGAAAACAGGACATGCCAGCTCTGGACAGATGAAGAAAAAGTGGGGGGTTTTTCTGCTCATTGTTTATATCTACCAGTTTGTAAGTTTTCCTATGCGTTTGTGAATTCTGAAAAAAAATTGGTTGTTTCCAGTGTAATTCAATAAATGAAGCATAATATGGAATTTCCTGGTCAAGAAGCTTTAGAACATGTTTGGGAGTTGTTATGAACATATGCCAGTTCTGGGACAATCCTGCCATTAACCTCCAGTAGTCCCCACTGCCACCACTGCTTCCTTCTGGTGACACTTCCTGGTCTTTTGCATCATTTTTGCATGAGACAAGCTTGAATAGTTGAACGCTTCTGAGTCTGTTAGTGGTGATGACTGTGGTATACTGGTCATAAGAAGATGACCTCTGTATTTTGGAGAAACATACTCCTAACGTGATACTGACTCCACTGCGGTCACTCATAGATGTAGAAATAAAAAAATAATTTAGATTAAAATATTATGGAGAAGTCTTGCATAATTTGTAACAGATAATAATATGGGTATTCACTTTCCTTTTATTATGACAAGTGCAGGTTTTACAGCCGTGGATGTTGACCAGCTATAGAACTGTTTGAGATTTTGGATCAGGCCTTGGCTGTTTTAGGACTTTGCTTCTGGAAAACTGCTAGAAATACTTTTCTGGAAATTGATGAAGTTTTTAATTTCTTACCAGCACTAAAGCAAAGAACTTCCCTGCGATCTTACGTGTGTATTTGTATGCTTGATCTGCATGATGCGTTATGAAATTCGCTATTCCTTTCTGTAGTATTTCATCAGGCTGCCTGTGTGCAAGTGTAGTAAAGCTGAGTTCAATTTCTGTCAGTACATGGAGTATTACTGACATGAGAGACAGGGATGAAAGCACAGTGGAAGAATTGTAGCCTGAAGGCGATTTCAGCCAGTCCACCTTCATTAACTTTAAACGGCCTTGGCATCTGAGGTGTAATCTGGAAAGAGACTTGGAAGGCAGCAGGACTGTAGAAAGGGAATTGGGATATGAAGAGGATTTGTGGTCCACGTTGGAGAGGGAATACACACGGAGCTCAGAACATGACCTGGGTTCTGAAAAAGAAGCAACAAAATGCTTTATTACTGCTTGTCTTCATGACAAGTCTTCAGAACATCCTTTTAGGTTAGTGTTGCTATTCTAGTGCTTAATTTGGCTGATGGGGAAATTATAGGTGATGTTCTTCCGGTAGTAAGCGAACTAGAAATCACTGTTCTTGCCCTCTACTGGAAAATAACTGAAATAGTTTTGGCATTATAAAATTTGCTTGATTAAAATAAAATCTGATACTTAAGCCTTCAATGACTAAAGTAGTAAATGTCTTTGGTTCTGCAGTGGTTTCATGGTTTCTTCGTATTACTCATCAACTATTAAGGCACCACTTAGTATGATGGAGTCAGTATGACAGGAGGAATATGTTGTTGTTGTGTGTATATAAACATTTGGGTATTTTTTGGCTATACATAGGGATTCTATCTGTGTATTGTATGTATAATACACGTTATTGTTTGCATTTTTTATATGCAGAAGTTGTTATATTATGTAACAAATAGAGTCCACAATTTTTTTATTACATGGTCTCCAAATGCTGGATGTAGCGGTACCTAGATATGAATAATGTCATGACATGGAAAAGACTGAGAGTATCCTGCAGGGAACTGAACACCTTAATGACCATTTAGAAGGTAGAGCTTGGTTGAGGAACAGATTATTCCAGAGGTTCTTGTAGCTGCAGTCTTTGCTTTTAATCCTATAACTCCAGACAGCTGGTGTCACTTACTGGTATCCCTCAAATTAATTGGATACTGGTGAGCATTCTGTTATGCAAGAGGGAAGTATGCTAATCATGCCTAATGAACTGTTCATGACCTTACATGAGAGCCGTCACCAGTGCTGTTTCAGAAGAGGTATGCGTTCTGTGATCGGTTCTGATGGAAATGACAGTTGTTACTCTTTTGGCTTATCCTTTTCATGTAGTTTACCCAGCACGTTCAGTTGATCGCATTGTTTAATCGGCTGCATTATTAATATTTGTTCTTAAATGTACAGGTTATCATAACTCTCTGCAAATATATTAAGAAAAACCCACAACAAAAAACTACAAAAAACAACCCCCAAAAAAGGCACTTCTTATGCTGGACTGTGTGGCCAAAATTAGAAATACCAA
Source organism: Calidris pugnax (assembly GCF_001431845.1). Classification (NCBI taxonomy): domain Eukaryota; kingdom Metazoa; phylum Chordata; class Aves; order Charadriiformes; family Scolopacidae; genus Calidris; species Calidris pugnax. The sequence continues at coordinate 8,758,854 of NW_015090794.1, forward strand.
AGGTCAGTCAGAGGCCTGTGTTGTCTTCTAGTGTAACAGCCTTACTTGGACTATCTGTTCAGAATGGGAAAAGAGGATGTCATATCTATATGCTGGGCAGGGAAAACAAAAATGAAATAATTATTCGTTGATGCTAAGGTCTTAATAGGAGTGCAAAGCAGAATGAAGCTGAACAGCTGATGTGTAACACATCGTCTGCAAAAAAACCTGCATTAAATAAATGCAAAGCTTGCTTAAAGTGTTAGCTTACGTTTAATATTTCTAAATAGTCCCTTGATGCTACAGATCACAGATAAAAAATATAAATCCTGAATATGAATTTAAATAGGAGGAAGTGATTTTGAGATAATGTGCCTGATATGATTTTTTTAACTAGAATGTGGTATAATTTTTGCTGTGCTTTGCAGTTAGTAATGTATATCATTACAAACGTCAGTGAGATTCTAATAACAAGTGAATTTTTTTTTAATGTCAATACAATCTCTAAATGTAAGCTAAACTTTAAAGGTATAATTAGTTTAATAAATTTCAATAATAGGAGACTAAGTGTATAATCAGATAATGATTGCAGAAATAAGTTATTTCACTCCAGTCTGCATCCCTTGCTCCAGTCCCTGCAGTATTCAATAGCATCCCTCTCCTTCGAGGTTACTGCTCTGGCAGCACTGAAAATCACCGCACAACCTTCATCATCTTCAGAGCAGAGTTGGCCATTTTTAAGATGAATGAGACACAAGAGCCTGTTTAAGACAACCTGACTGATTTTGCACTGAAGCAACCAAGGAGTATTCACATGGATCTTTCTTTCAGCTGCACGAGGATGACAGCTGCCAATGGGAGGTAACAAATTAGAGGTCAATAAAAAGGGGGTGATGGGACACATCAGTTAAATAATTTCAAACACAGCAGGCTTTAATATTGATTATCATTTGTTGGCCTGAGAAATCTGAGCAGTCTGCCGACCTATCTGTTTTCATGATTTACAAGATTTCCCAGCATGTAGACCGTGGAGTGCAAAATTTGTGCAATGGTAGAACATGTTATTAAGGTCTTTGAGCAGCGTGCTCTCCCTAACTTTGATCAGAAGCTAAAATACTTGTTCTAAAGGTCTGGTGCTTGAATTGCATACCTTGCCGAGAAAGTAATGGTAGTTCAAACATTAATACAAAGACTAACAAGATTTGTAGAAAGTTCCATTCAGCCAAGGTGTCCTACAGTTAGCTATAAATTTGTAATGGTGTGACTGCCATGACTTCCCATGGCAGCTATTTAAAGATCATGGCTTACTTGTAATGTTTGAGATTCATCATCCCTCCCCCCCTAATTTTTTACCTTACTTCAGTACATAGAAATTGATCAATATGCCCTTTCAAAAAATGTACATTAAGCTCTTAGTGTGTATGGAACCACAGATTGGTCTTTGTGTAGAGACAGGGCTCTGAGAACCAGGTGATGAGCATAAAAGAAGTTGACTTCTCTGATTTGTGTGGTGAAGGGAATAAATGAAACTGGTTTGTGAGTATATAGCCTCACTAAACTTTTGTTCCTCTTAGTCATCTAATACCCTGAGTCTGTCTGGAGATATGGAAGAATTTAAGTGCATGGGCCCCATCTTTCTGAATTGGTCAAGAATTTGTCCTGCGCCATTTATTTACCTTTATTTGCAGTAAATAAAGGTGCTGGTGTTTTTCTATAGACACATTCTTCAGCTGCTGCTTGATGGGAGTGTTAAGAGATCTCTGTTAAAGATGTTAAGAAACTGTGAAAGTGTTTAACTAGTTTGGGGAATTACCTCCTGTTCATGAGTAGGAATATGCAGGTAGCTGTGGGCTTCAGGATGCACCTCTGTGCATCCAACTGGGTTTCTGAAAGAAACTGAAGAGATGACAAAGACTTCCCAGACAGTGGGAATCAGGCCCCATTTGTATCTCTTCTGCTTGTTTGCTGAAGGAACTACAATAATTTTTAGTGTAGTCTTCTCAAATTATTCTGCTCATTGTACACCAATTTATATGAGTTAGAATATCCCTTGTGCATCTATTTAATTTTCAAATGCACCAATGTATGTACAAATATCATTGCTCAGTTGAGATCTCATTTTGATTTAGAAGTCTAATTTTCAAGTAATAATTTGAGTCCTTCCTTATGAGCATAAAGTATTTTTCCATATATGCTTATTTTTGCCATAGCACCAAGCGCCAATATGTTAGTTTAATGATGTTATTTTTATTTATTTTTAATTCTGTGCTTTGTGTTGTATTTTGCTCACAAATACTCCATAAAATCTGTTCTTTCTTGGGGTTTTAGGTGAGGTTGTAGGAAAAACAATTTTTCATAGAAAAAACAAATGGAATATTTTAACTGATTGCCACAAGCTGATTGATATTTTCATAGCAAGCAAGAAAATGTAAGTGTGTCTTGTTTCTATAGAGTGAGTGTATAATAATAAATGTAACTCCTTTGTAAGATTGGTTGGGCAAGAAAAATCAAAGGAAAATGTGCTTCTTAAACTCCTAGAGGGGGATGAAGCATTCAGTGTGCAGAATTCTTTCAGTGTACATAATTCTATATGTAGTATATTGTACAGGTTTGAATATTTTATCAGGCTACTATAGTATTATGTGTATCTATAGCAACACATTATCATCCATATAGTAAAATTGTAAAACCACCTTTTTGACCAGACTTATGGGCACTTGAAAGAGAGACTAGAAACTATTTCCGTATGGACAGTTGCAAGACACTTCATGAGGTGCGCCGCTGTGATGTGGCTTGTGCTACGTTATTCTACGTATCACTGGGGATAAATAAATCTTCCAGGAGGGAAGGCTTACAAGGAAATGCATTATACTTGCTTATTCTAAGGCTGTACTCCTTATTGCAAAGGAAACCTGTTATATCTTTGAAAATTGATAGCTGTTGAATTGCCGCTTTTATAAAATGCCTCTTTGTTTTACAGTCATTGTGCAAATCCTGTCTGAAGCGACAGACAGATTATTGCTGGCTAAGGTACATTACTAAAAAGAATGGATAATTACTACTGTAATTTAGTGAATTAAACTTTTACTGGCCCACACTGATTTTGTTTAAAATCATGTTATTCTTAATATTTGTTTAATAATAAGGATGATTAACTTAAAGAAAAAGGGCTTTTGTAAATGGCATTCCTTAACTGTTTGTGATTTGTGTCCAGTCACCTGTCACATTGTATTAATTCTGCTCTATGCTTTTTTTATATTTTCTGAAAGCGAGTACAAATTCAAGTGACAGAGGATTTTGTGTTTATGTTTTCAAATGAAGGTGTTGCATTTTAAAATTGGGTAAAACTTTCATACTTAATATTTTCATCCTTAATATTTTCATCAAGAACCAGTGGTTGTCCAAATATTTATTAATAATAGATGATCCACAAATAGTGAAAGAAAATCTGCTGCTACCGATGAGGGAATTAATTTGTTTTGCAATATTCATCTATTTCTAATGGTGCCTCCAACATGCTGAATGTTTGGTTCTGTCAGCTCTGGACAGCAGAGCTGGTATAGGATGTGTTGGAAATGCTGAGCTGTCACCAGAAACGGCTTTCCGAGGCAGAGCTGTAGGTGACATTTTCCCCTTGTGGGCTGCCTCACAAGGTGTCTGTTGGGAGGAGGAAGCTCAGCCTGTGGGTCCGTAGTTACTGTCATACCCGAGTCTTCCTCTTTTGTGGTGCTTTCTAAGATCTACCCTTCTTGTCCAGGCTTATGCAGAGGAACTGCTCACGTTGCTCCCCTCCTTCACTCCTGTTATCCAAAGTCCTTCGTAGTAGCTCAGTGATCCTGAATTCCTTGCCAGTGATTTTGAAGCCTGTGCCAGGCTGCCCTGTGCAAAGAAAGCCAAGTAGAGGAAAAAAAAATGCACATTGTGGGACATCCCATTCCATGCAGCGTAATACAAACATGGCCTTTTGTGTGTTTTATAGTGACACTTTTGTTCTTAGTACCTACTCCTGTCTTGATCTTCAGCAACCAAGTTTACTTAGAAATCAGGGAGGATCAGAACAGATCTTTTCTCTCCATGAGCTTGTTTCTGCTTATTTCTCTGAGATTTCTACTGAACTGACAGACTGCAATTGTAGCAACAAATGTGTGTCCGCTGAGAAGAATCATGAATCTCAGGTGAACTTCCATCCAGCCAGGTATCCATCTCCCAAAGAGCTTTGTGTGTGGGAGCAGTTCTACTTTGTGTGGAATGGAGCATGTCAAGTGATATGGCATAGTTTTTACATCACATTTTTCTTTCCCAATTTTCAATACACACTGGGCAGGCAGTCTACCTTATTTAGTAGGGATTTGAAAAACCAATACTTTTCTCCCTAAAATGAGCTGTATCTGCGCCTGAACACAGGATAATCCCTGCTTGCTCCAGAGATCCATCTTCCTTGCACAAAAGGGGGAGATTCAGTTCAGCTTCATTATTCATCTTCTTTTAATTATCTGTTAATGTAACATGAAATATCATCATCTGCCGAACTCGAAGTTGCATAGCTTTTATATAGAGAATTATGATTCATGGAGAGGAGTGCCAAAACTGCCAAGTGAGAGCTGTGCAGTGAAGTCTTGCTCTGTTCTTCCACATTTCACCCACATTCCAGGGGTCTGGTGGAGTATATTGCAAAGAATCAGGTCACGGCTTTTTCTTTTCCTTTTGGTAGTACATCACGTCACCGTAAGCCGTGGCAAGTTAGAGGATCAATCCTAAAATACTTATTTTAATAGAATGTTTAATCATATTAAAATATTACACCTGCTGTGAAGAGCAAGAATCAGATGGTAATGGCTAGGATGCTGCTTTCAAGTCCCAGTATTTTTCAGGCTGGATTTTGGACACCAGAAGGTCCAGGGGTTATTTCTAAAGGACCTGCAAAAGAAGAGCAGTCTTGCAGTCTGTAGATTTGAGATTGCTGTTCTAGGATATGGCACTAGGGGACACAACTGGAGACAGATCGAGATACACTAGTTAAAGGTAAAGCACAATCCCTTGTGCCTATTACGCTGAAATCTAAACTGCAGTTGCAGCTTTCTTAACAAGCTTTGTTACATAAGGTCTCTGGGATGTAATGAGCTCTCATGTTTTATGTGTGGAACTGAGGCACTTAACAACTTGTAAGAACAGGTGTTTTGTTTGTTAGCAATCCTACACAGAAAGGCTTTCTTTCAAAGGAACCCAAAGGATTGGCATCTAAATCCCTTTGATGCAGTTTCATTAATGAAAATGAGCAAGTACCGTAGTACCCCAGCTTTGTATTGGTAGACAATCTAGTTTAGTTAACTGAGAATTTAAACACTTTTCTGAGGAGATGCACAGTACTATAAATGTTTCAGTTGGGCATGGCCAAATTCTCACATCTGTGCAGATGTTCCTTTCTGCATGATCATACCCACCTTTGGAGGAGCACCCTGAGCTCCCATTGAATGTAGATGTGAGCATAGTTACAATTTAGTTGCATTATGAATATTTGAAGAAATTTATTAACTGTTGTAGTCTATACTGAGATTAGTTAAAAATCTTTTGTGTTTCCTGCCTAGGTTAGAAATACTCTGACATTTCTCTTTATATTTTCATAGGAATCTATAGAAGTCATTGATTTGTGTGGTTGTTGTATCTATTTAGGAAATAGCTATATGCATAGTGTTGTTGAATGCAACTAATAAAATTTCTGGCATTAAAAACATCAACCCAAATAATATGTTTTATAACTTATTTGTACTCAGTAGAAGAGTTATGTCTCTCTCTTCAAAGTATAAAGATATTGTGCAGGTAAAGGAAGATGGCTTCAGTCTTCACACTGTACTGAACATTGTACAAACGTGATTTTTATAGCTGGAAATGAGACACTCAATTTGCTGTAGCGGTGTGGTATTTACTGTATCTAGTATGACTGTCAAATCTGTAGTAATTTCTAGAAAGAATTACTGTGCCTTGTAAGGATCTAAACTTAGCATTTTGAACATTTCCTTTCTTGAAGTGATCTTTTCCCTCTGATAATAACTGTAAATCAGAACCATGCTTAAAGATACTTTCCCTCAACTAAGGAGAACTTGAGCTAAGCTCTTTCATAGAAGAAATAGTTTTACTGCCCGTATAAAAATCTCAGTAATTTGAATATATGTTGGTAAAACTTGTCTGCCCAGAGTATTATTTCCTTATGGGAATAATGCTTGGCAAAGCTCTCGATATGTAATATTCTTGCACATAAGTCCCTAAACAGAATGCTAAAAAGAAAATGTAGAATTGAGTCAAAGGTGTGGAACAGCACAGGTGGAGTCAGAAAAAGTAGGTGCAAGAGAGCTTTTTGTCTGAATATCTCTTACATTACCTTACGTACCATGCATCACACAATAAAATGTTACATGCTCATGTCCTTAATCTGGTCAGCACATTGATATTGCAAAACTGTTGTATCTGCCTACAGGTGAATTCCACATTCTTCATTCCATGTTCTTCCTGTGTACCTTCTGGTAAGGGTGCAGGCGCTCTGAGTACTGGAGACTTTGCAACTACTTTAACACAAATGTGTTCTGTTTTGTGATTTCCACTGTGATTATTCAAAGGCCCTGCAATAAATACCAGTGAAATATCATCCACTGTTGGTGTACTCTGGGCTGTGTTCTTATCAGTAGGATTCATCCTAAGATGTGCATTTAGCCACCCTCTTGTCTTGAGCTAGAGTGATATGTAAGTACTGATATAGATCATTTACTTCTGACCTGCTGCTATTAAAAGTACAATGGAAAAGGACATTCATTGCTAGACCGAGGGGCTGATCGCTCACTTTGAGAAAGCCTGTGATTTCTATTAGCATAACAGAAGAGCAGCTGTAGCTTTGCCCAGAGGGTAAAGGTGATGCCTAAAGAGGAGAATCTAAAGGATAAGCATTAATGGTATTGCCCTTGAGTATCTTCTTTTCCTCAGATCTACTGATTGTACATGAAAGCAGAGGAGGATACTGAGTATTTTGAAACGCTTCCTTCTAGGAGAATTTAAAAACAGCACTCAAATTTTGGATAAGTTACGATTTTTGTGACTTTGCATTCCAAAGGCAGGTGAATCAGGTTTGCACCTCTTTGGGTTTAGCACCCAAACTACTTGTGGAACCAAAATGTATACAGTCTTACTGAATTGATCAAGAATTTTGAGTCTCTCGTCATCATCTTCCTCTGCTGATTAATATACCCCACAAATCTCTGTTGCCATGGAAAGCTGCTCTTAACAGCTCCTTGAACTCTGTTAAGCCTTCCTTTTAAAAATTTTCCTTCCATCTGTCTGTCTGTCCTCTCCAGCTAACCTCTTGCTGTTGGATTTCTCTCTTCAGCCCAATGCCACCAAAGCAGACTAGGTGCACAGAGGTTGCTAGTCCAAGAGTGCTGCCTCATAAAGGAAAAGCACACAGTTACAATCACAGTAAAAAATAATTTGGCTTTTTATTTCTTTTATTTGCTTAATATTTTATACTCACCATTTGGTGAAAGGGGGTGGAGGGGGAGGTTGTTTATTGCCTTCATTTTTACTTGTTAAGTGTAGATGTATGGAAATGACTTAGTTAATGGTTTTCTGGCTTCTCATCATCAACACAATTTTAGCATTCAATTGAGACCAAATGTTTTCAGATAAGGAGATGATGTCTTAAGGCATTTTTATTGATATTAAATTATGCGTATCTTTCTATGTAGTGTAGGACACTTATGCACATGTGCAATACATACTGTAAGTAATCCGCCTATTTGGCTTGATTCAGCTATTAAATGATAAGTTGTTACTGATTCTGGATTGAATGCTGGATTCTTGGCCATAGCATATTTAAATGTTATTGTGGGCCACCGAAGTTTTGATTCTGTTTACATGATTAAGTTTGGATGGTGTTGGTTTTAAAGCTCCTAATGGCAAAAACTGTATGAAAATGCTTTTGCAAATTTTGTTGATACATGAGCTGGAAGTAGGTTGTTATGCAGAATTTTCTTGTGTAATATTTGTACTAGATAAGATAGAAAATTTGAATAGAGAATCATACTAGTCCTCAACTACTCTAAATTCTTGTTCTGAATCACTTTTCCAACAGGTTGGGGGTATACGACACATATCTAAATTACTCTGTGATGTCATCTTATAGTTAAATGAAATGGTTAGTGTGTTACATACCAAATAGCTGGAATGAACATTTGTCCCAAGGATTAATTATTGCATAGCATTGATTCTTGAAAATTTCCATAAGCTATTAAAACAATTTATATGTTTTACTCCACAGCAATAGTAATGTAAGCACATGAAATTTTGCTTAGCTAAAATACTAGCATTAAACTGAAAAAATATTACCAAATCTATGTAATTTAATTTAGCAGGTACCCAAAAAGATGTCAAGTAAATTAGATTCTAGCAGATTCTGTGGATGGCTCACAGTAATTTGTGTGTGTGTTTAAACTTATGGCTGAGATAGAGCTAAATCAATTTGGAAAACTCATTTTTTAAAAAAAAAAAGAAAAAAGAAGAATTAGGCTGGTGCTGGAAAAAGCTGTTAATCAGATAAAATGTGGCCACTGTGCTTTTAAAAGACTAATGATATAACCCTTTTGGGCAATAACATCTGTAAGACTGAATTATTAGAATGAAATTCTATTTGCTGAAAATTTAAAAAATAGAGATTAGCAAGCTTCGCTTGTTTTTTGAAAGACAAAGATAAAACACTGCTTTTTCATTTGTTTCTTTTTTTGGACTTCCTTGGATCCTTGGAAATTTTGGGGTCTTCCTTTGTGTCAGAGATCCATCTGCCTGTACCAAAACCTGGCTATCAGGGTCTCATTTTGCAACCGGACAGTTAAACCCCATATACAAGGTTGTTTTCAGTAAGCATGGCCATTAACAGCAGGATTGTTTTCAAGATTTATAATTAGAACCAGCTCTCTGTTTCAAGAAATAACATAACTCACTGTAAACTAAATGCTTTGATTTTTATATCCATTAAAGTTTCCCAAATTGCCCATGAATAAAGAGTAGCTCATTTCTGATGGCCTTATGGGAGCAGATGTGGTTCAAAGTAAATGAACTAATGGATTTGATAGGTGATTCTCTAATGAAACTTGAGGAAGGTGAGAAATTCCACATAGCCCAGCGTGTTCTTTTGGTAGTAAAACATGTAGTTTCTCAATGTTGATATGACACAATGTGAACATCGCTAAATAATGCCCCAGTGAGGATGTAAGAGAGTGGGATAGTGGGGATGGACAGTCATTATACCAAGACTTTTAGTTATTTTCCACAGACCTGTCTGGCTCATTTGGCTGGTATCCTTCATTCATCCTATGTCTTTGTGGTATTTTATTTCTATAGGTAAATTATGTGAGTTCCAATGAAATACCAGTACTAGAAGAGGAAAGTTATCCAGATTTTTCATTTCCTCAGATGTCTGTGTCTATCCCTGCTGGATTTCCTGAGTCTTGACCTTTCACTGGGCTAATTCAGAAGCTCACTTCTAAACTTTCTCCCATTGCCATGGGGAGAACAGGAACAAGACCTGGTTTTCTTCTAATGCTGTCACCACAATTGTGTTGTGATGTATTGAATGTGAATTGTTGGCAGATGAGTGTTTACATAGAGCAGAAAGGCAGTTACTTTCACCAGTGTTGTTGGAGTATCTTCACATCAATTGCCTTCTCTGACTCTGGAAAGTCATTAAATTTCCTGATTGCTCTCCAATCATTCATAACTACTGTTTGAAGAGTTTTCAGTGAAAGGACATGCTCAAGAGCTCTCCACGTGAACTCAGGTGTTCCTGGAGGTGAAAGATGTGCTGCATTGGCTAATTTAAAGTCATTTTCCCATAGAAAATGTAGTCTTTTGGGCTCTTCAAGAGGCTGTTTACTTGCATCTCTTTAGTCTTGACTAATTACATGAATAAAGCAGAAGGACGCTGCTTGTACAAACCATGAGAAGATCAGACACTCAAATTTAAAAAATGGCAAAACATTTATCTGCGGTCATGACAAGGGGCATAAGAGAAATTATACACAGCTTAAATCTATGGCCTGAAATTTGTCCTTGGTAACTAATTGATATATTAGGTCACACACATTTTTCAGTATTTATTTTCATGGTCAAATACTTAAAGGAAATTAAAACCTTTTATACAAATCTCATCTTCTCCATAAAGGAGAAAATCTTTTAGGATAATGCTAACACTTTACGCTGACATAAAGTACCACGTGATCCTCTAAGGGTTAAAGAGTGACTGGTTTATATTCAAGAAACATTTGAACATACAAAGCAAATATAATCTGTCTGAAAATACTCTTTATTCACCCTTATCTTCCTTGTAGGCATCAGTACTCTACTTCTTCTTACATGTTGGAATTCTTTTTCACCCCAAAAGCTGTATAATAGCTATTACTCATGCAAATAGCGATTGTACAGCCAGCTCCATGCTGCATTTTTGTAGAACCATGATTTTGCCCTTCCTCATCGAAGGGCGTTTCTCATATTCACAGTGTAACATATTTCTGTAACAGTGGAAGTAGGAATTTATCTAGAAAGCAGGCCTCTTGTGAATGAACCTTTCAGCAAATGACCACACAAAAATCCCTGCTGGTTTGCACAAATCTTTTCAGGATTTTATTAAGTTGGGTCACAAACTTGTTGATGTCATTTCAGTCTTTAAAAGCGTTTTTCACCTGCCTGTCCTGGTTGAACTGAGACTGAGACACCACAATTCCCAAGATTTGAACAATCTGTGAATGGAAACCCAGACGTGTTGAAAACCCAGAGGGTGTGCTCCAGCTCAGGGAATGGCTCCTGAGCTCTGTGCTAAACCAGTTGTCTTCCATAATTAAGTTACGTTGTTTCACTCCGATGGCATGTTGAGTTACTTTAGTTCAAACCCTTTTCTCATTGGTTTTTGTTTGTTTATTTGCTATTCGAGTATAGAAAAAATAGTGCCAAAGTTCAACTCTTGTGGCAGGTCCAGATAAACCAAGCAAGTAGTATAAAATTAAAATTAAATGGGTATACTAAAGAAAACAAAAAACCCAAACAAAATCCCCTATCTGTTACCTAGCAAAATTCTTAGGATAAAACCATTATCTGAGAATACAGAAACCTCTGCAAAATGAATCCCTGCAGGCTCCCTCTGGAAATGGGAAAGAACATGCTTGATTAAACTCGTGCTAACCTTTCAAAATCATGTTTCTCTGATATTTATTCCTTGAAATAATAAAAGAAACATGTCAAATGTTGGAAAGCCATAATGTAGTCCCTTGCTGGCTACTGCCCTTTTCTAACTTGAGTGTTCCTCTCCCAGAGCAAACTTTAAAAATAAAAAATAAGACCTTAGTTTGTCCTTTTTGTTGACCTTTATACATTTTGTGGCTCTGCATTTGCACCAGTTCAATTGCAGAGTAAGTGAATTTCCATCCCTTTTCTAGCTCTGCTCAAAGGCCTGAGTCTTTGGAGTGGCAAATGGTGAAACACATTCCCAGGTTCTAGGTGGGCAGATTTGGAGAACTTCAAATCGGTCATGTGGGGCTGCAGGAGCCCACACATCCTTGTCTCCAGAGCCCCTGCCCTGCTGCCCCCTCCCTCTCGTTGAGCTCAACTGGTGCCTTGAGAGGGCTGGCATGAGGACGAGGCATTGCTGGACAAGGAGAGGGGATGAGTTGGGCTCCAGGTCAAGTGCAAGGAGCCCATTGTTCGCTGTGGCCGGGCATGAGCCTCACTGCAGCTGGGCTTGGCGCAGGGTGAAGGCAGCTGGGTGTCCCATGCGGGGCGATGGTGGTCGGTGGGGAATGCCCAGGGCCTGGGCAGGTCCAGAGCCCCAGTGGGAGGGCAGGAGCACCACTCCCAAAGGAGAACTTGGCATTGGCAGAGAAGCCTGCTGGTGGAGGTCCTTCATCTTTGTGCCATGTGTGAGGCCAGAGAGGTGACAGGTCCTTGGGAAGCAAGTCTTTTCTGTTCTTTGTGATGATTAGTAAATTATTTCCACCCTCGCAGCTCTGCTTTGCCTGAAAGTACATAATATTGTATAATTTCCCCCAAATTGCTCCCATGGTGATAATGGGGGAGTTTTCTCCCTGGGCGCCTCAGTGAGATGTTTGTGTTGGGAATTGCATGTTATACACTGTTAATGAATAGAGGCAGGAATTTAGTAACTTAAGAGTTTAGTAACGTGCAGGGTGTCTTGGGATGAAAGGTTTTCCCTTTCAGCTCCTCCACTTCAGTGTTTGCATTTACTGAAAGCTTTGCATGGGTTCGTATAGTACTACAAAGGAAGATCGTATGGCTGAAATCTAGATATTCATGACAGATGAACATGATTTACCTCACGTTTACCTGGGGATTATTGCATCATTTCAAGTAATCCAAGGAAAATGGTACCAAGTTAACACACTGCAAGATACGTTATTTACCTACATTTGAGATTGGTGCAAATAATTTCCTTCTGTGTATTTTTGATGTGATGCTAAGTTATTCAGCTCAAATTAATGACTAATCTCTGGCTTTCGGTTTTTCCATAAAATGCTAAATAACTATTATCACTCATTAAACAGGAAACAGCTTGCACTGTATATGTAGACCTACCACCACATGCCTTAAATCTGTTATAAAATGGAATACCTAAGTTACAGTGGTGTAAAATAGGAGAAAAATATTTTTTGCTGGATCTCTGTGGAAGATAGGAAGTGAGTAAGAGTGAAGTAATTAAGATAACTTTAAAGTCCTACTTTTAGTCCTGTCATAATAATCTTGTTTCTAGCTGAACAAAGTCATCCTCTGGATTGCTTTTTAAACCGTATTTCATATTGTTTTTTGCTTCCTGTCATAATATTGTCTTTCCGGTGAAACAACTGTCCTCGACAAGTCTGCCAAGCGGAAAATCAATTTGGTCTTTTGTTGACCCCTATTTTGTTCTGGTTTAGCATTTCATTTTCATTTAACAGTATATTATTTTCAATAACAAATGTTTCTTTCTTTAACCAACTATTGCCACTTTTTCCCTAGTAGGCATAAGCTGCTGTCAGGGCTCACCTCAGCTGCTGGAGCAGCTGTGAGGATGCCCTGCTGATCCCAGGGAAAAGCTGGAGCTGGGAAATTTAAGATGTCATGAAAATAGCTGAGGATGATGTTTTGAGAGAACTATTCCTGTAATTTGTTGGAATTGGGGAAGTGAAATATGCGATTCTGGCAACAGTGACAGATTTATAGACTCAGTACACTAATTAAAAAGCAACTTACTCTAATATATTAATCTAGGAAATGACAGCACCAGAGCGAGCTGTTCTGTTTTGTGCATAAGCATGGGAACGCTGAAGTGCCCTTCTCCTGTAATGACAGGATTTTATATTGTATGCAAAATTCTAGAATAATGTTAAACAAGAAGCAATTGAAGGATTGCTTCCTTCTGGTGTGACACATATGGGGAGATGTTTTGCTATAAAGTGTATGTTCATGAGAACAGAAAGAAACAAAAAGTTTTCATTTGTTCTTTACCTTCTCTTTTCGTTGCTGGTTTTTGTTTCTGTGGCTGTGGTAGAATTCAGCTAAGAATCTAGAACAGAAAATCAAATTAAGCATTACTTAATCGTTTCTACAACTACTTCTAAATAAATTTTTGCTCATATCAGTGTAACGTCTTGGGATTTTCATGCTTTGAGATTTATCTGTGGAATTCCTTTCTAGAAAAGTTTTTTGCCTTTGGTAAGTGGTACAGCTTCCTTGCATCCTACCCCAATAATCTCAGTAGGTGGGGCCATGAGGAAAGAAAAAGAACATATTTCTGATGTGCATATAAAACACCTCTGATATTACAACTGTGTATTCCTACTTCAGCAATGAATTAGAAAGATGTCTTGGTAGATGACAATTAAATGAAAATAACTGAATAATTTTTGTTTTTTGCAAACATCACTTTAGTTTGTTTATGAATGTAGGAAATTAGAACTTAAATTCTACATGTGTAACAAAATACTAAGTCTGTGTAAAACAAAGGAATAATAATGCTCTTCAGGAGGAATGTGAAGCTTCAAAAAACCCAAAATTAAAAGTTTTGTAGATGTTTAAGGTTATAGTAGTTGAATGTCTTATAGATTTATTTATTTATTTGCTTTCTCTCTCTAAACTTTCTTTTTATCCCCCCCCCCCCCCCCCATGCAAAATGACATGCAGATCTGAGGACTCCAAATGGTCACTGTACTTAATAGGTAGGAGCTGGAAGACCTAAAAATTGAATCAGTGTCTATTTTCCTCTCTTACCTTCTTGGAAAGTTTTTTTTTTTTTTTTGTTTTCTCTCCTAACCTTTTTTTTTTCCCCCCCCCCCCCCCAAACTGAATGGATAATATGTCCTAGAATATTCTCCTTACAGGCATTTAAATGTCTGCTGAAGTTCCTAAGGCTGCAATTTGCTTGTAATCTTCCATCTGTTTCAAATTTATTGTAAACACATGCAGTCAGATCTTCAGCTCTATAAAAGCATCACATGAAGTCAGTGGAGCTACACGGAATGTCTTCAGATGAGATTCTTCCTTGTGATATGTGTATCTCCACTTTTCCTGAACCCAAACTTATTTTCATCATAAAACGACAATTTTTTCATCATTCGGTTCATAAATCCCTGCCCATGTCAGAAGGGTTGGAACCAGGAGATCTTTAAAGACGCTTCCAACCCAAAGTATTCTATCGTTCTATGATATATAAAAATAGGGTAAAGGCTGGCACTGGCAATTCAGAATGTCCTCATGGAGGCACCAAAGAAACCATGGCAGATGATTTCATTACCACCAGTGGTGTGTATTTTGTACCTTCGATATCAGTCTTCATGGTCTTACACAAGTTGTAAGATTTGTATTGCTGTCAAGCTATATAAAATCCTGGTGTCAGGTTCTTAACACTTGGCAATTAATAACACTCCTCATCTTCTATTAAAAAGAAAAAAAAAAGGCACTCAGATTGCTTTTAATAGATTTCCATAGAAAGAATACAGGACTTGTACAGCTGAGTTACTGTTCTCACTAATAATTGGATGTTTAACACCACCTTGCCGTGAAACCTAAGTCAATTAATCTGTTTCTTTTCTTTGCAAGTGTAAAATAGGATAGCAGTTCACAACCACGTTCATAAAACTCTAAATTAAAAGCACCATGTGTCTCTTTCCTGTAAAGGCTACATAAGAAATCTTGCATGGTTAATATCTTATTTTTAAATCATAAGCTTTTCATTCAGTGAGAGCTCATGCTCTCTGTATCCGAAAATGATGCACATAAGCTGCCACTACTGGTCAGGAATGAATACTGAAGTAAAATGAAAATAAAGAATTATATAGCATACTGTATATAGTTTTGGTACAGTAATAATTATGATGTATATAAATCTAGAATGCAAATTTTAAAAATAAATTTACATACAGCAACTTGGCAAAAATAGACCAATGAAAATGTTTGTAAGTGTAGTGCTAACAAAATAGATTATTGTGTTGCCTATTTCTGATAGATGTTGTTAAAATAAGAGGCACCTGACCTTAAGCTGTATAAAATGTTATGAATGCTGTAAAAGCCTAAGACAAACATTAGGAACAAGTCTCATAGCAAATTGACAGTACAGCTGTGTCACGCAATGCACCTACCAGTTACAGATTATGAAACCAGTGTTTGAATTGACTTCCATTTAAGTCCTTTAATGAGAACTCTGTTGGCTTGCTGGTTGTCCCTGGAGTCTCATCAGGTTAATTTTACACCAGACATCAATGGGCCATGTGCTCTGAATGGAGCACGGTCAGGAGTGAGCCCATGAACACTAGTGAACCTGGGGACGATAAATCTACTCCTGCAGAGTTTGACAGCTCCCACCAGGTCCAATAAACCTGTGGAAATGAGGTATCCCTCAGACATTAGATCTGGAAGTACAGAGCTTTTTCATATGTATACAACATGTGCATTGCAATTTATTTCTATTGTAACTGAAAATTGGTATGAATTTACTGGGTCCTATTCCTAATAAGTTTGATCAAACTAAAGCTATCTGCTGGAGATGAGTTTTTTAACAGTGGGTGGCTGTCTCTAGGGAGCTTCCTCAGTGTGTACTGCTTTGAGTTGTTGTCTTCAAGTGATCAAGCACTCAGAAATTTCCTACTTAAATATCTGTTTGTTACTTTTTGGCAAATATTTTAATTAGCTGCGGTATTTACTTATGATCAGTGTTACTTGTTGATGATGTGACTATAAGGCATAGAAAGTTATTTGACTGCAGCAGAAGTTGCATGGTAGACTGAAGAGAGAATAAAGATTAGAGATTCTCTTCCCTTCAGACTTGTACAGAAGCAATAATCTTTCACTGTCTTTGGTATTCTAGGATGTGATGTCCACGTTCTTCCAGTTTGGGGCTTCCATCCAGCAAGAAGCCATCGTCATGCTGAAGATCATGCAGGATTATGACTGGCATGTGTTCTCTCTGGTAACCACCACCTTCCCTGGATATCGAGACTTCATCAATGTCATTAAGACCACAGTGGAAAATAGTTTCGTGGGCTGGGACATGCAGAATGTCATTATACTTGATACTGCCTTTGGAGATGCCAAGACCCAAATTCAGCTGAAGAAAATTCATTCATCTGTCATCCTGCTATATTGTTCCAAGGATGAAGCTGTCTACATACTGGATGAGGCTCGTTCCCTGGGCCTTACTGGCTATGATTTCTTTTGGATAGTTCCCAGCCTGGTTAGTGGTAACACAGAAATCACTCCCAAGGAGTTTCCTTCAGGACTCATTTCAGCAGCTTATGATGAATGGGACTACAGTTTAGAAGCTCGAGTACGGGATGGCCTTGGGATTATTGCCACAGCTGCATCAGCCATGCTGGAAAAATACTCCTTCATTCCTGAAGCAAAAACTAGCTGCTATGGACAACCGGAGAAAAATGACCGGCCGTCTCACACCTTGCACAAGTAAGGTTTAATGGTTTGGGGGCTTTTTATTGTGTAACCTTGGTAATTTTTCTTTCTATTGCCATTATATGTTCTTGAAGGAGAATACTGTTTTTTGTTAATCCCATCATGCCCTTTTTAAGCAATGATTTTCAGAGGGAACATGAAAGAAGACTTGCTGCATCGGTAACTGTGCATGGAAATTCTGTTATGTGCTGGGGAGAATAAATACTGCTCTGGATCTGATATAGAAGATGACAGAAATTGGTCTTAGAGGGTATAAAGCTGAGCTAATAAAATCATGCCATTGTGTACTTTACCTGTGAGGTAAAATTGCCAAAATGCTCCAGAGGCTGTACCTGAATGACTTGCATCAGCAGGAACCTGGTAAGAGTTTAGAAGACAGGAGATGTACAGCATTAAAGAGGTGTCCCTGGAAATTATAGAAGTATTAGATTAGTTAGGCAGCTTTTATCATCTAATAACTGAAATCTGTCACTTCTGCTTGTGAGGATTTTATTTTTGTCACCTGAACTAGAATAGCTGTAAAAATTAATCTGCATTAATAATCCAAGTTGATATGGATGTTTTCTCAATACAGTTTGTCATATGGGAACTGCCAAGGTTTAAATCGTGATTCTTTGCACTTTCTTTTTTGCCTTTTAATTATCTCTTTTAGACAGGATACTCCTGATTACTGCTATCCAAGTTGTTGCATAATATGTGCCACACAGTAATAAATTCCTTTATCTGGTTTATGAGAGGAAGTAAAGGGAATCTTGCATGTTTTTTAATAGCTCTTTACAATATCTCACATGGAGGCTACTAAGCAGTATTTATGAAATTTGTTCTAACCAAATATTGCAGATGAAGCGCTTCTTATAGAAAAGCAAGATGGAATTGGCACAAGAAGGAAAGTCAGTGCAGATTTCATATAGGAGATTGTGGAACATTTTTAATCTTCTAAAATGTACGTGCGTATTTAGATTAGGGGTTGATTGCCATATGATGTCCTGGAACAGTTGTTTTCCATGAAAATGGGATCTTTGTGCACAGCATTCTTGAGACTGTCTCTTAAAAGCCAAATACAACCAAGTAAACGGATTTTAACATTTCATACGTGTATTTCATAGACAGTGTGACCAAATTTCAGAAACTTGCACAGTTTTACTCAGAGAGGACTTGTCTTTAGTATAACACTTCCACATTTTTTTGTCTCCCCTTTCCTGTTCCTAAGCCTCTGCCTCAAAAACTGTATAAATTTACCAGAGGTGTTGCAGAAAACCTGTGATTCTTTTCCTGCTGCCCCACCTGCCCATGGGTTCTGACAGGAGGCAGGACCCCTATCCGATTGTTTTGCTAATACACTGGCATAGACTTGAATTAGGTATTCAGTATTCAGCAGAAGTTGTCTTTCTTCAAACAATCTTTTTTTTTTCTCATTAAATCTGTATTACTACAAGGATAGGGCTTGTGAGTGCTAGGGCAGTGAGATTAGACTTCACCAGGAGATTCTGCAGTGTGCAGCACACGATGCACAGAGAAATTATTAATAGGAGAGGTTGTAATGTAGTGCACTGTGGTTAATAAAGTCACCTCCCAATGCAAAACACTGAGCTATGAAGTGAGAATGTATTTCCTGTACCAGAGATTCTCTGAGCTTCTTCAACACCACAAGAACAAGAAGCAGGCTGTTTTTAATTTAGAAATGTCAGAATTACACTAAAATGAACAAACTTTAAATAGTTCTTCTTATGTAATAACTCCCCAAGACTATTCTTGTCACATATAATCTGCAAGAAAAGCAAGTATATACAAGCATTTAGCAGTGCTAAGTAATCTCTGGGAGCTGACCAGTCTCTCCATGCCAAGGTGAATTATGTAAATTCCTTGCTCTTTCCTATCCTTATCAGTAAATTGTAGGTTCCTTCCTTACATCAATGCTTAAAATCAATGCATAAATTGGGGTTTTATTTTGAGATGTAATCTTTACCATTTCAGGTCACAGCGCAGCTTTGTATTTTAAACTACAAGATAAATGTAAATGATGCTGTATTAAGGAGATAACTTGAACAATGGATTTTAGAGCATCCTCACAACAAAAGGGGCTAAAGTGATTGTAGGCAGCTTATGGATCTGGAATCTGCTGCACTGTGCCTCCCTGTTTGTGCTGGAAATCAATGCTGGAGAAGTAGGATTACACGAAGGGACACTGCTTGTGAGCTCAGGAGCATAGAACTCAGTGGAAAGCAAAGAGGCTCTGTGCTTGAGCAAAACCAAGCTAGAGAATGGAGCACAAAATAGACTCCATCTATTTATAATGACAGTCTAATTCAACTTTAAACCCAGTAGAATATTCCAAGGCTACGCCATAATAGCTGATCTGCTTGTAAAGGGAGGTTGGTTATGCTTTATGTGCGACTTTCTGCATGTAGATAGTGATTTTCATCTCCATTTATGAAGAAATTCTATGTAAAGAAAGCCATGGGGTGAAAGCTCCTCCTCCCTCTTTCTCAAATCCTTTGAATATTAAATTGGTTTGAAGATACATGTTTTGAAGCACACAATTTATCCTTCCTCTGTCACTGCAATTTTAAGATGCTTTTATTGGCTTTGTAGACCTAGAAGAAAAAACAGGTTTGCTTTAGTTTTTGGAATTATTTGATCAATGTTCAGTACTGATACATATGGGAAAACTAGTTTTTCCCTATGAATAAAGGATTTAAAATAAAATACAGGGATAATTTTCAATGCATTAAAAATATACACATAAATAGATAGATATATGGTTTTCCCATCTGTGTAAAACCCAGATTCTCCCTAGACAGAAAAATAGCATTGTATAAAATCCTGGTACTAGCACAGCAGGATAGATAGAATTAGCAGCTCATTAATGCAATGTCAGTGGAACAAATGCTTGCTCTCACTCAAAAAAGGAAAACATGTAAGCAAACAAACAGCCAAACAAAATAACCCTGCCAGTCGTCATGGAAAATGCTGCTGCTTTGTGAATAGAAATGCTTCTGCTTTGTCTAGAAGAGTGCTCATGTTGTGTATAAAAGTCATAACCCTGGGAGATCCGTTTCACAACAGCATTTCCAAATGCTCTGATCTGTACAGGGGTGGATGGGGATGACACAGCTCTTGCTCTATTGTCATTATCCTGAAAAGCAAAAAGATGTGTCTCTCCATAGGTAGTCAGGCATCTACCACACCGTGCTTACATTTAATTACATTCAGGTTCCAAATACAACCAATAACTGTCAGGAATTAGAGGCTCATCCTACTTTCGGTGGTGAAGGTGTAGGGGTAGCAGGCAGTCCGAGCTGATCTGGGCAGGCTGTCCCTTCACACCCTTTCCAAGCAGTTTCTTTTAGTTGTCATCACCCAGCCAGAGAGCAGGAGCAACGTGAGGTCCAAAGGGCCAGGTACAAATGCATTAGTTGATCCTGCCCTGAATCACCCTTCCTTAAATACTTGGGGGCTCGGTGGGAACAGTGTTCTGAAACAAGCTACCCAATGTTGCTGTCTTTCCGTGCCCTACCTTGAGGTTCATTTTGTTCTCCTTGCTGGACTATGAGACAGCGTCATCTTCAGAGGGCCAGGTCATATTGTCTCTCTTGTCTTGATATTCATTCAGCAAGTTCAGTATTTTAATTCCTGCTTTTAGCAATGACAGATAGATTTTCCTCTTTTTCTTCGTGGCAAAATCAGGTATTAAATGGACACAATGGTTTGATCCAGCAAATCTGTCTCCAAATGAAGACCAAGCTGCCAGTCCTAGATTTAATGTTAAGAACTTATTTCAGACATCCTGGATGACAAGAAATTATTACCCTCAACATGAAAAAATGAATGAGAAAAGATACTCAAGACAAGAAAAAATTTTGTCAGTGGCAGGATCCCACTTAGCCTCAATCATTTGTGTGGAGATGCTCCCTAAACAGGAGACTCAGTAGAGTATTGTCGCAATTAGATTGGTACAGAGACACACAAAGTCTAATTTACTGCTGATGAACAGATTTTAAACAGTCGCAACTCGATATTTGCACTTCCTTTAATCCATGTGCTGTAAGTGCCCTTTTCTATAGTATGAGGGCATTTTCTATATAGTTGCATTAAACAGGAGGAAATGAATTCATGAAACTCTTGTCATGTTCCTCTGAAAGTAAAATTAAACTTTACCAGCAGCAAAAGAGGGGCTGTGGAGGAGGATGCTCCACCAAAGAGATTCCGACGCGGTGCTGGTTTACTGATGAAGTGATTCAAGAAAATATAGAGAATCTGTGTCAGAATTTTCTCCCAGGTTAGGTCAGTTTAGGAAGCAGAAGGTACCAAACAGTTACCATATTAAGGGCTTTTAGAACATTTACCCCTTTTTGCGATAAATATAAAAATTTTAAAAGGAGAGAACAAGCATGGTCTGCGTTCTGGAACTGAGCCAGCCTTCAGGGCTGAAAGAAAGCCTTAACATTCAAAATGTAAGTGAAAGTTCTTGGACATGGAGTTGCTGCAGACACCATCCCCTTGAACGAAGCCAGGCAGGTTCATGGGAAGAGCTTGGGCTATTTCTGAACTGGTGCAGCAAGAAGTGATCACATTAGTGCTTTTTATGAAATGTTATTTTTAACAAGAACATTAACTCACTAAACCTCCTGGTGTTTTATGAGTTACGTTAGTCTGCAGCACCCTCCCAGGCATCTGGGCCCTTTCTGATTTTGCTTCCCCCCCCTTTCAGAATGGGTCCCCAAGAGTTTTGTCACTTGTCTGGCAGAGTTGGGGCAAAATTACTTTTCCAGACCTAGTGGCAACTAATGCTTTAAGGAGCAGCTGGCAGGAGGTACAAGTAGTTGGCATGGCATTCCTTTTTTACAGTCACTGAGCATATTGTTCCCAAAATTTTATTCATCCATGCTGGCTCAAGGCCTAGGGAGATACAGCTCCAAAGCAGGGTATCGTCACGGAGTTTTATTCAGGAGAGCGAGGGCTGGGGGAAGTGGAGGAGGAGGAGGAGGAGGCACAAAGAGGAAGAAGAGGCTCTTTGCATCACTGCGAAAGATTTGAATTTAGAAAAAATAATCCTACATAGCCTAAGATATAAAATTATCTTTAAAAAAAGCTTCACTGTTTGAAAAATGCATCCCTACCTTGTTTAATAGTGATCTATTTCAGACCTATTTCTATATGTTCTTCAGACCACACATCATACATTCTGCATTCAGCATTTCTTGATTTAATTTTATAGATGTTTTTAGGAAATCTGTTTCTGAATGTTAAATAGTTTGTCTTGGGGTTTCTATTGACAAGTGTCTTTCAGATTTCACGGTAAAGTCATATCAAGGCAGTTCAGCAGCTCAGAACCTCAACAAGATAAAGAACAGACAAAATTTGGATTCAGTCCTGGTTTAGGTATGGTGCTGGGTGAATGCCAAGCCCAGACAGGCTGGCTGTCTAGGTTATTATAAAATGATTGGTTCATACTGTTTGGAGGAAAGAGAAATATCACCAGATGACACGTTGGTTATAAGGCATTTAATCTGCTTTAAATCTCAGTTCGGAAATTCCTTCTTTGGGAGAGGAAGGGGAGAGTTTCTTTTATGAAACCTGTGTTTCCCAAAGTCTCTGCTGTTTCCACTCATTGCCTGCAGTTGTCATGGATTTGAAACACTGCCCCGTGGTGAAGAGGGCTTAAATAAAAACTGATAGTCCCCCAGTGATGACACCTGAGGAATTTATCAAGTTTGATCATCTGATATGGGCTGCAGGATGAGAGCAGGAAAAGGGGGTCTGACCTCATGGCAGCAAGGAATCCCATGGGCTTTCACCTCCCTGCAGCTCTCAGGCCACCTGTGTTATTTTGCAGGTCTAGTAACCAAGTTCTCTCCTGTGGAGGGAGCTTAGGAGTGATACATTTTCATTAATGCCTCTGCCTTACCCTTTATATTTTTCCCAGCCAGTGATCCGTTTGGGAGCTGGATACTGGGTGGATTTCATACTAGTTATAAACCAGCTTGTTATTGCAGAGCTGCCTCTCTTCCTGAGCCCGAGTCCTGCATTTCTATTTCTAAAAGTCTAGATCTGTATACATTATACAACAGCAACAAAAAAGGAAGAAACAAGTATCAGAGCAATGAGAAGAAAGGACATCTAAGAGAGCCTGTGCTTCTGTCTCTAAACTTGCTTTTAAAACCCCAGGAGGTTGGCTGAGGGTGTTCTTACGAATTCCCCTCACGTAATTCCCCTGGGGTGGGCAGCCCCCGGCCAGCTCCCCCCTGGGCTGGACCTCGGAGCAGTTTCTCCTGTGATCACACTTGCATCCACCAGACTGAAGGTTTTAAAGGTAACCCTGGGAATTCAAAACGTTCCCCGCCTCATTCTAGCTATTTATTTATTGGTAGATGCTGTAGTGTTATGAAAAGAGGTTAGTGGAGAAGAAGGCTTAAACCTTGGCAGGGGAGAAACCAAAGAACCCTTTCGGTAGGAAAAACAGCTGTTGTTACTAATTGTGCTCAGTTACACAACTTAATTCAAACACACAGAGTTTCATAGTCATATTTTAGTGGATAGATTGAAAGAAAATAAACATGAAATAGAGAAAAATGGAGAAAACATCAGAATAAACAGTTTGGAGGGGAGGAGAGGGAATTTTTTTACTGTATTAGATTTGGTGCGATCATTTTTTGTCATATATATATAATAATTATCACAACTACGTTGTATGCATTTATTTTTAAGGGTTCCATTAATTAAAAAGTTTTAATTTATTGCATTGTTCCAAGGACTTCCTGAGTCTCTGCAGGGAGACTGGCCAGAGAGATGCTTCTGTTTCAGAAATATTGTACCCAGGCAAATGGTCTTCTAAAAATAGAAATCTTCTAAAAATTGAGGGCTGATCGTTTTGGTAAAGTCTTCCCCCATTTGTTAATGGAAATTGGAGTCAATGAAGTTGTGATATAATATTTACAGGGTAGGAAAACCCACTTTATTCAAACGTGTTCTGTCTTTCTGGGTAGAGTCAAAATTTTGACTTGGATAAGTATTGCACTGTTCTGGCATTAATCTGAAGCTTTATCTGAATTACTTGATGTTTCTGAGTCTATAAAAATCAAGTTGGAAACCTTGAGAGCAGTTTGTAACCTTGGTGCTTCAAAAGCTTGCTGTAAATACAACGGGAACAGTGTTTTGCTGTGGTGTTTCAACTATTCTCTTTTCAGTTTTGTTGGGGAAGGTGACAAGCAAAAAAGAGTTGTATAAATGTTTAAAAATGTTTTAAATATATAGTACAGGCTTGTTTCATTGCATGATAAAAACCTGTTTTGGATTCAGTGTGGAGAATAGCTTAACTTCTGCCCAAAAAATCCCATTTTTCATGCATGTATCACCTGCAAAAGTTAATTAAGATTTCTGTGTCATAATAGCATCATAAGGCATTTTTCTATCATGTCTTTGCAAAGGTTATATCATTAATGAGGTATGAAAACAGATTAACTACTAAGCCAAGGTGTATGCTGAATTGCCCCCTTAGAGTAACAAGCTCAAATAATGAAGCATCTCATTTAGTTAAGAACAGGAATATGCAATTCCAAATCTACTTCAGAAATATATTTTGACCAAATCAGAAACTAACATCTTGCACAGAATTAATCTTGGGCTTAAAACTCTAGAAGAATAACATATAATATAAATGGTTTATTTTCTTTACTCTTCCTCACTAGGAAAGAGACAAATTTGGGATCTTGGCCAGTAAGAGCAGGACTTCTGTCCTTTGTGGAAGAAAAATGACAATTGAAAAGGGAATGTAGATTGTAGGCATTGGTTTCTGAACCAGCAACATGAGCGGTTGATGAATTTTGTACACAAGAGTGTGCTTGGGAAAACAAGAGTCTCTTTGAAGTTCTTTTTTATTGCTGCAATTTGAGAAACTGGGGTAGCTCAGTCTGCATCATTCACTGGTACCTTTGTATATGACTCAGACAATGCAATTTGAAGAGACTTTTACAGATTAGGGACTTTTTTTTTTTAACATGCAAAATGTGTTTCACTGCTAAATGGCTGGTACATTCACACAGTTTAAAAATATGTGCTGAGTTCAGTTTTTTATTTTAGATTTGTGGTTCATCTTTCTATTTGGAGCACTTGAGCATCACTGCAGCTACAGCACTGCATCTTGTGATGGTCCTCGACTAGCTTCTAGGCTAGGGCTTTTGCATATTAATCCCAAAACATCAGTTGTGATCACCAGTGGTGTTTGAAATCTGGGGTAGTGATCCTACCAAACAACATAAATTAAGGGTTCAACTCAAGTCCAATCACCAATGGCTACGTAATTAAAAACCCAACTGGACACAAAAGCCTGATGTAGTACAGCGTGCGTTTGTGGTCCAGCCCTTAGGAGCAGATAAAATGCTTGGTTTTCAGTTTTATTGAAATGAGGTGATTTCTGCCTGGCCCCATAAGACAGGGTAGGGTCTGCGTGGTTATTTAATGTGTATGAATCAGGAGGGAACCTGGGAGGACGGGTGTAGAAGTAGAAATACAAGTAGTACATGTTTACATAGTGTGTCATTGTCCCTGTGTGATGGCTTCCTGGGCATTTTATTCCTTGGGTCACAACACATTTGATTTTCAGTGGTGAGCAAATGTTATGCTGGTTTCTTACATGTAAGCACAAACAAATCCTGCCTGGTGGTTTGCCACTTGCTGTCAAGGTGGCAAACAAACTTTTTAATCCCAAGCAAGCTCTTTCAGTGCTGGATAAAAAATGTAATATACAGGAAATTAGTTCAGCTGAAAAGCAGAGTTCTGCCAAGGGGAAAATTTTCACGCTGAAAGTCTGTCACAAAATATGAGTTATTACAATGGGTGAATTTACAGATTGCTGTCAAACCAGTGCTGAATGGTGTTAATATGGTTGTTTAGGGCAGCGCACATTTAATTATTAACTGTTATGATACAAAGCCATTATTTCTTCTGGGTCTATACACTTTTATTTAGTGTGCTTCTGCTATTGGGATTTTCAGGCAGTGATGTCAATACAAAGCCTTCTCCTGTGAATGTGGAGCTGAAGAATTTTGTCTAGGTCAGATTCATCAGGAGCCCATGCTACTACTACCAAAAAAAAAATAATACCTGTTTCTTGTGGGTATAACATTACAGAGCAATGTATGAAGAACAGTTAAAGTCAGTTTGGTGCCCATCAAAACACATATGTTTGAGGGATGGAATGATATAGGTATCGAGTTGAATTCCAGAAGGAGAGCACCTTGGTGAGAGCTCAGACTGAATTTCATTCAGTGAAATACACCGAGAAATTGGTAAAATTCAATGCAATTAATTTCAGACCATGCATATGGGCTGGAGAGCACATTATCTTCTGGAAGTGTCATGGGATCTCCAGGATCTGGAGTTGCACTTTTACCTCTCACACATGGGATAGCCCTGGCAGGCTCACATTGGCAGTCTGGAGTTTGGGTTTTTTTTCAATAGAAAATGTTTTTTTTCCAAAGAACAGCAATGCCAATACCAGCTCTTCCCTTTTGTGCCTGATTTGTATAGGTGAGGACATTTCAGAAAATGTATAAAATGATAGATTTTTGCAATATCACTATCTGGGGAGCTTGACCTGTGTGCTGTGATAGTTCAGCCTCTTAGCAGTGAGTTCCCTGTATTTGCGCTTTAAATAAAAACTGCAGTTTCTCTTCACTCTTTCTGACCCTGGAGCAGTGGAAACAAGCTGTTCTCACTGAGAAACACTGAAGCTATGTGAAAGTGGAGCAAATATAAATATGGATTTATGTTGTAAATCTGTGGAAAATTTTGAGAGAAAATTATTTTTGAGGAAAGTCAAGTTTGTTAAATGGCCAGAATGCTGCTTTTTCTGAATCAGTGAAAGGGTACTGCTTTGGAAAAGAGGTTCAATCATGAATGGAAAATAGCAGTTAGAAATCAAAAACTATACAGACTAATCAGAAAATTGAAAAACTAGGTAGACTATATTAGAATCAGTATAAATTCAGTAATGAATTTAAGAACTCCAGGGGCAAATCAGTGGCTAGAAAAGCTCTAGGACTCTAGAGTTGAAGGATGTCTCTAAGCTGCTGAGCGGAGTGCTGAGGGGTCCCAACCCCAGGGCAGATCAGGTCCACTGCAGTGTGTGGCAGCTGAGTGTGTGTGGTCCATGGCTGGTATTTGTGGAACCACCTGCAGTGTCATTCCCCAGAGTTCCTAAGTGTCCCTCAACAGCACAGTCCGTAATCACTGCTAATGACAGGATTGCATAAGAAGTAGTATTCTATCCTTAGAAGGTGCAGGTTAGCATGGTAATACAGGACACCAGAGAGAGCAAGCAACGGTATGTGGCACATCTTAGGAGAGGCGCCTCTTGTTGTAGCACTCTGAGTAATGTCCTTCTGTTGACATAAATTTATACAAAATTTTCAGTTGAGTAAGTTTTCTCCTTTGTAGCTGAACAGAGAGCGTGTGGTAAATAAAGAGTTTTATTGATTCAGTGCCCAAACTGATAAGTCTAAAGGCTGGAAATTTGGGATTGAACCGACATTTTCAACAAAATTTTAACAATTCTGTTTCTTCCTGTACATTTTATTCTGAGTCCCTCTATGTTTTTTTTTTTTTCTTTTCCCCATTAATTTATGTATATTTTGAAAACCATTGAAAAAAAAACCTAGATACAGAAAAGTTTTTTTAAAAAATCTTTTTTTCTTTTTGGAAATACTGAACTGAATATTATCAATCCCTTCAAAGTTTTCATGTCTTTTTCTTTTCGGCTGAAGTCATTCGTGGAATTTACCCACAGTGTCAGGAAGGGCTGTTATGACTCTCGGAGGTCTAACCAGGTGAAGCCAGAGTAGATGCACTTACCTCTGAGTATTACTCCCATGAGACAATAGTATAATGGTTCACACAGAGCTGATTTAGACATGTTTAAAATGGTCCTGAAAAACTGGTGAGGTTGCTCAAAGTGCCAGAGAGATTATTCCTAGAGTGTACAGGTCATGCATAATGTGGAGGCTGCTTTAAAAATGATGTCTGCATTAAAAATCACACGTAATCGATACTTGGCTTTGTTTTCTGCTAAGGACTGCCTTGAAGTGCTCATGCTCCCCGTGATGCAAGTGTAGGCTTTTCACGGCGTTAAGAGGATTTGGTGCATGTCTTTAATCAGTGGTTCTGATGACTGAACTAGCTTGCTCATTAACTGCTGGACAGCTCATTAATTTTTCAATGAACTTTTTTCCCTTGCCTTCTAGGTTTATGATGAATGTGACTTGGGAAGGCAAAGATTTGTCCTTCACGGCAGATGGTTACCAGGCGCACCCCAGGCTGGTGGTCATCGTGCTCAACAACGACCGCGAGTGGGAAAAGGTGAGCGTTACCTCGGGGGAAAAGAGGGAGAGGAGACAGGAGAGACTTGGTAGAAGCCTGTTAATGACAAGTAGACAGATTAACATCACAGATGTCAATGATGATATTCTGCTGTAGCAGGTTTGTCACAACAGTTCAGAAAAGATAATTTTACCTTATTCTGAGTAGGTCTGAGGAGTTTTAACAGGGAAAGCAACATATCAGTGAAGATATGCCATGTGGATTTCAGAAGATTTCTGTGAAATGCACCTTGGGTTTCTTCTTACAATTGAGTAAAATAAAATGGATGACTGAAAAGATCTCTAGAAATTTGCACCTTAATTACCTAAATTTGTTTGGATTTGTATATCTTGGCAACTCCAGTCCTCTTATTTGCTTGGGTTTGTATTCTTCAACAGATTTTAGAGTAAATGTACATTTAAAAAACAAACAAACAAACACAAACCTGTAAAATTCCTGTTGAATTGGAGGATAATCCTTATGTTTGCCTAAAAAATCAGAATCTTGACTTGTGTTCTCCTGATAGGCCAATGATCTCCATAAACCTCTATAGTGACTAGAAGGAAAAGTGTCTTAATATGAGGGCTAACCACATATGCAAGTAATAAAAGAAAAAGTTTATCACGAGTGTTTTTTCTTTAAAACTCCCACCTCACCCTGTGATTGTTTTGGCTAAGATTGCAGGCTATCTCTGCTCCCGTGTTTTAAAAACAGGGGACTTTAGAAACTGGTTGCAATATGAGGCTATAGCAAAAAATACATCTGTATCATCCACCAGTTTTAATTTAAATTCCTAAAGCATATCCTACATTATCTAAATTGCTGATGAAATCTATGAACTCTTTTTCTTATAGTTTTAGGATCACATAAAATCAACTTAAAACTCCTTTTGTAAGACTGCAAGATTCTTCACAACGTTGAATAATAATGGCAAAATAAGAATTACTGAAGGACATCTCAGTAAATATGCTAGTCATGCAAAAACACAGAGAGTAGTCCTAGATTATGCTATGTATTTCTTTATGTTCATTTGATGCAAATTTAATTCTCTGGATAAATTTAGTCCTATCCAAATGTGTCAATCTGAATCTTTGGAGGAATCTTTTGCCCAGTAACCATTACAAAAATTTCTTACCCTATTTTAAATTCTTCAGCAGTTTGAATATCATATATAATGTTCTGGAAAAAATATTATACTACTTGGGGAATATTACTATGAGGCACCAAAGGGAGGAAATGGTTAGAGAGGCAGCCAACAGTGATTATGGTGTAATAATTTCATACATTTTGTACCTTGAAACTTCTCTAAAGAGGCCACTCAAAGGACAAGGAGAAACAGGTTTGATGTTTTTGAAAAATGAGCTAACAGCAGCAAAGAAATGCTGAATATATGAACTGATATGGTTTCCAAGAAATCACTTGAGCCCATTTTAACCTTCAAGTGACTCCCCTATCAGAGAATGGAAGATTTGGTGCAGGTTTTGCTGTACCTAACGGTGCATCTTGTACAACAGCAGTGCATGGTCCACCGGCTGCGCTGGGCTACAAGACTCTCTGTAGGCTGATGCTTATGTTGTCTGTGCAGTTTTCCGTCTAGTAAACCCCTTCCTGCTTATTGCTGTGTTTGGGGGGCTTCTAAGAGGAAAAAAAGAGTGACTGAAGGGAAGCCTCTGG
Organism: Calidris pugnax; assembly: GCF_001431845.1. Lineage (NCBI taxonomy): Eukaryota > Metazoa > Chordata > Aves > Charadriiformes > Scolopacidae > Calidris > Calidris pugnax. The sequence continues at coordinate 8,788,845 of NW_015090794.1, forward strand.
CCAGAAAAAAACGTATGCATCTGCTCCTAGCTGCCCCTTTGCTTCAGAGCCCTTTTGGTACCTTTGTGGAGTTACTTGGGCAGAGACAGCCTGCCCCGAGCTGCAGCTTGCGTCTCTGCTTCTGTCGTAGGACTATGGGAAGGGGGCCAGGTTTAATTATGTCAGAGGGGAGAAGTGAAAGGCAGCCAAGAACGGGCTGTCACCACCAGAATCATTCTTCTGACCACAAGCTGATCCCTGCCTCTGTGGATGAAGACAAATAAACTGACTAATCAATTATCCTGGCAAGCTGGACGTAGCTCTCGGCTATCTCGGAGCACCCCACAGCTATATCAGCAGAGCGTCACTGTGCACTGCAGAAATAATAGGACAGTTCCTCTCACTTAGAGACACGAGAAGGTCTTTGCCCACCCCTGGTTTGTTTGAACATCCCTCTAGTATCATCTCGACATTCTTTCCAAGTTGCATTTCTCACCCCATATTTCTTAGCCGATTTTTTTTCTCCCTGTTTCCTTCTCCTTGTGCTGTTTTGCTCAGTTTCAGAACTGTCAAAGTTACTCATCAGAGATCTAACATTTCCTGCTTTGAGTTTTGAGACAGGTACATGCTTTTACTTCCAGTTACAATATTGCAATGAGTATCACAGAATTGTTTTATTGAAGTCTTATTAAATATCCTCAATCCTATATGGAAAACATCAAGTCCTAGAATCTAATTAAATGTGAACTCATGTGAAAAACTGACAATGCAACAGCCTGCTAATCCTTGTAATATAACTAATGTATACAGAAATTGCAAGTAGCTATTTTATTATTTATGTAAGAAAGAGTAATTGTGGTTTATGTGAAGATTTTTTTACCCAGTATTCTCTTGAAAATACAAGTTCTAATTTTAAAACTTAATTTTCTTTGGTTTTAGTATAATAATCTGCTTTTACTTAAATACAATTTTTCCCTTGGTCTCAAAATTGATATACTTGACTCGAGGCTTGAACTTATAGAAAATCCATTCAACCATAGTTGAAGAGCATACATCTTACCCCTAGGAAAGTAAGTTCCTTTTACTTTACAAATGATTCAGTATGGAAACTTTGAAGTGGGAACTTCACATATAAATGGGGTTGACAAAGAGATTTGTCCCGTATCAGATTCTGAAAAAAGCTGGTTGAATGATAATAGTTTGAAGACTGAAAATCACTTTTGGGCATGTTCAGCAGGCATCCAGCAAGATATTTTGACAGATCCTAAAGCAGCTACTCAAACTTCTGACATCAACACTCATATACTTGCTGCTAATCTTGACAGGCAAAGGGGCTGCTCTTCTCAGGCAAGAGATTTTTAATAAGACAAGCGTAATGTGCTTGTTTCAGTGAAACTTGATAAATTTGCTAGAGTCAACAGTGTTGCCCAAATATCACCAAAGCACTGCAGGAATACTGTGCTAGTGCTGAAAACCCCCTCAGAGGTCCAGCAGTACCAGCTCCAACTTCCCCATCGAGCTTATCACGGGGAGGTGTGACCTTGGGGTCTCCCCAGCCCATTAACTTCACTGAGTTGCCAACGTCACGGTCTGTTAGTCTATCTTTTTTTGTTGTTTTTAAAATTTTTTTAATGTGGAAATAAAACCAATCAATCTAAGATTAAAATCATACACTGGAACGTTATTAGCAGTGGCAAAATTAAGTGGTTTAATTAGCTGTGCTTATCATATATGTTAAGTAAGGTAGGGAGGACTGCATAGCATTTAAAGAAGACTGTATTCCACGTGTAAAGATGAGTTTCAGGGTAAAACTAATTTTTCCTGGTGCTCTCAGATAGATGCAGATAAAATTACCATGGTGATCTGTATTCTGGGTGAATTTGTGAATATAAATATCCTACATTTTTGTAGCCAATGAATTTGTACAAGAAACAAGACTAACAGGTACTATATAGCATAATTACTAGTTAAATGCCACTGCAAGAGCCATTACTTACATTGAGGTTTATTCTAAATGTAACCAATTACCTTTAACTTTCTCTTAATGCAGGATTTAATGTAGAACTTGATTTTGCTTGGATTAACTAGCATGTGCCAGATTGATAAACTCTGTGTGAAGTTGTACACATTTGTATCTAAGTAGGAATGAGTGGGCAGAGGGTACGCGATTCCTGCCTGGAATAAATGAACCAAGGTCTTCACAGAGAGCTCCATCTGGCTACTAACTTCCACCGTTGTTTAGCCGAGAAAAGACAGCTATCGTATCTAATGGTGTAGCTGAAACTTCACTGGACAAGAACTGATAAACCTAACGCTTGGTCGGGTTTCTGACAGAGCTTTGTGTCAGAATGCTGAGATAATAAAAGGTCACTGAGATGATACAGGGTAGTTTCTTGGGAAATGTCAATTGATTTCAGAGCAAAGGTTGTGACAGCTGAAGGATCCTGATGCCTCGTGAAAGACACTCCCTAAAAGTTGTGCAGAAATGCATATATTTTAACTGGAACAGATGAAATCGCATGATCTAATCATCCCTTTGCTGGTGTATCTTTTGTTGGTAGCTCTGTGGCCTAACATGATATATTACCTTTGCCCATAGGAGAAACAGTGTGCTCTTTAACATCTGTTGGGTTGTCGTTTTCTTTGTCCCATCCTTGTTGCTTCATTTATTTGGTCTTCCTGTGAATATGCCTATCCTGACACTTGCTGTTGAGTAAAAATTTGGTGGTGTTTCTGCATCGGTGAGCTTTTACTTAGCCTAAAGGCCTTTCCTTTGACCTTTACTGTACTGAATTGTTTGAATTGCACCAATTATTATGCAGCATTTCTTAAATCCCATCTTCCCAAAGAGGATGGTTCCCTCCTCTCTGCGGCTGTAAAGGAATTGCAGCTACCATGGAAAGCAGTGGTAAAATGTGTTTTGCTCCTGTTCTTACAGCTAATATTAGAGAGGAGATTAAAGAGTAGGAAGACTTTCAGGGCAGCTCTTCCTCTCTGGAGGTAAAGGTGTGGCTGTCTGGGCGTTTCTGGAGAGCTGTCAGGTCTTCCCTAAGTGCAGAGGTGACAAAAAGTCTTCCCTCTGTAAGGTGGACAAAGATTTAGCTCTTTTCTTTTCCAATGACATAATCAACTCATAAAACGGCTTCTCTGGCATGAGTTTGAACTCTTGCACTACATAGAATTATTTGGGACGTTTCCCAGTACCAAAACTCTACCAACCACTGAGGATTTGGTAAGTGCTAATTACTAATTCTGTATTGAAAAATGAGGCTACAGGAGGTGGTAGCTTTTCTTTCTCCTACTGTTTGTTTATAATCTCTCTGGGTACCGTCTTTTCCTCCGAGCCCTGTCAGTTCCAGGGTTGGAGCCTTCCTGGCAGCGTAAGGAGCAGCCACAGGGGAGGAATGGTACATTTGCATACCCCCTCTGAGATTTTGCAGCAAATTTTGAAAACTTCAAAGTCTTTAAATGGAAGTCTTCAAACCACCCAGGACTGTAAAACACTCCCTATTAATAAGACATGAAAGTGCTCGCATCGTATTTTGTCATTTAAATTTAGAGTGTCATTGTGAAATACGGAGCTTCAGAAATGTGAAGTGGCCCCAAGGTTTGGGGCAGAAGGTAGACAAGAGATGCTGCTTCTGGAGGAAGGATTTTGTTTTTGTGTTTTATTCTGCAGCTGCCTGTTATTGCTAACCCGACAAACTCAATTTATGCTTTCTAGTTATTGACTTAAAACTTGCCAGCGTAGCTCTTCCTTGTAAGTGGAAAAGTGTGATGAAATAAAAGTAATAAATAGTTTTTCTATAAAGCAAGATGAGTTAGAGTTTGCGTTTGCTCAGCGTTATTTTCTTCACAAAAGTGAGACAGCTCAAAAAGTATGTTTGCAATATGTGTGTGTCTTTAATGTAGAAAGAATATCCCTGATTTTTTTTCTCTATTCAAAGGTTTGGCCGGGTAGTCCTGGGAGTGCACTTAGTATCCATGTTGTCGAGTAACATTTTTTCTTACAAAGGGATGATGACTGTGTATTGCACACAGTTCCCATCTGCTGGGAAGAGGGTGATAGGACCGAGTTATTTGTTTGTTTTCTGTGAGATACGCCGGTGTGACAGACTCTCGTTTCGTGCCAGCATTGGCACACAGGGGAGAACACATTCTGCTCTTTTCTCTCTCTGCTCAGGATCTGGCCTTGCTCCTTTTCTCTGATTCAATGGTCTCCGTGAGGGTGTGTGATTAAGATTATGTCAATCATGCTCATATTATTTAGAGACTGCTTTAGGGTGCAGGGTAGAGGGGTCTCCGCGAGGTTCAGCAAGGCGTAACTTTGCAGGCAGGCTGGCTGTATTTATCTAGCTGTTACACAGAAACAAATACTTCATTATCACCCTCTTCGACTGCAGTCTTCAAAAAATAAATAGGCATGTGTGAGGTGGTCAGACCATGTATGTAATACAGTGAGTTTGTAAGGTCCTTTAGACAACAGTGGATGAGACAAGGACCCTAGGATTGCTAATGCAGTCTGACATCAAGCATGCTCTCCTGTGCTCTCAGCTATCTTCTGCTTTCCTTCCTGTGTCCTGTAGAGCTTCAACCAAAGGGAATATTCCAGACTGCGTATCAAGGTGGAGAAAATAGGCAAGAATGTGCAAATTCAAAAGAAATATAATGGTGTGTGTACCATTGCAAGTCCACGCTTGAGTGGACACACAGCTGTCTTGCACCTACAATAGTGAATCAATGGTTCAATTTGCTGTTGACACTATTTTTACAAGAGTCTTAGTCTTCTGGCCATAAATTAAAGATTTTTACAAATTGAGGCAGGATCTTTCCCCAAAATGATTCTGTTGCCCCTTTTTCAAGTGAGGGAGATTTGTATTTCTCTGGGATCACATCATGATCAATCTGACTAGAAATGACAGAAATTTACCATAAATCTCTGAATATTTTGTGGCATTTCCACACAGTAGAATAAAGGTATTTGCATGCAGTTTTTGACAGTTCCATCACAGAGCATGTCTGCATTCTTTGAGCATTATCCTCAGCTTGGATTTTCTTTAAAAAAATATTTTTTTTCAAATACACACTACTGTGTTTATTACTTTAAAATCTTTCTTAATGCCGTTTTGTCATCCCTTTCCATTTTTCAATGGAAATTGATATTTCATTGTATATGATCAAAATAAGCCCATTTTCCCTTTTAATTTCTCTAGTAATGCTCTTTTTCTAGACACATTTGTGCTCTTTGCACTCCAGGCATGCTATTTTATTCTCCATTGCTCAACTTGCTATAGACTGTAACTAAATGTGGTACATTTGGTTTAAGGCTGGAGCATAAATCAAATTTTCAGACCTGTCTTTGAACTATTCAGTAGTTTTATCTTTCAGATTGCCTAATCCAGAAATCCAAATGTTCCTCCTGTACTTTATTTAATACTCTATTAAATAATTGTCATTTTAAAAAAGCCATGTTCTCTAACTGAAAAAGAGATTTTACAGAACACAATTTACCAAAATGGTTGTATTTTCCCCATGTTCTACATGTGCCTAGAGGTGCTAAGGAAATGATTCCTCAACCCGTGAGGTTTTGTAACAGCATATGGTTGCAGGTGAAGGTGACTGTGTGTTACACCAAAATGGGGATCTTAAATTCTCTTCATCTTCCAGGTTAGAGGCAAGGAGTAGGTGAGGAAAGGGATGCAGGTAAAACTGAGAAAAACCCCCTGATTCATCCACAGGAAAATTTTCTGTCATTGGGCAGTGGCTACACCAAGTACAAATGCTTTATCTTATATTGGCCTCATTTAAATTCAGCACGGCTGGGCCTGCCACACCAGCTGAAATACGTGAGATTCTTCTCGAGGCAGTTGGCACATCTCTGGCTGCCTGCTGTTAGTGAGCTCTGCTCTCAGCTGAGTTCTCTGGGGCAGCAGCCTTGCTTCCAGGAGCTAGGGGAAATTGTTATCCCAACCGACACAAACTTGAAATCTTAAAAATGTTTCCATTCTGTTTCAGAGAAAAAGAAGTTAAATTTTCAAATTCTGTGAGTCTTTAACCCAAACAAAACAAAACAAAAAATAGATCGGAGTAGTTGCAATTCACCTCAAATTCACCCCTACGTATTTTGATAAATTAGTATGTATTTCTAGATAGCAAGTCCAGAACTGCAAGTGCAATGTCTCAACATCCTTATTTCTGTTTACAAGATATTTCAAAGGGTGATTTTATTTTTTGAACAGTAAGAAGCCCACCTTCTCAACTGTTTTCATTAAGAAATTATGACAATGGAAACTATCTTCAAAAAAGTTCTCTTCTACTCCTTTTATTAAAACATCTTTATTTCTGTTTACAAGATATTTCAAAGGGTGATTTTATTTTTTGAACAGTAAGAAGCCCACCTTCTCAACTGTTTTCATTAAGAAATTATGACAATGGAAACTATCTTCAGAAAAGTTCTCTTCTACTCCTTTCCCATGCTATCAAGACACAATTTTGGGAACCTGGCAGGCCTGTGCAGTATTTTAACTCCCTGTTGTCCTCTGTCAACCCTTTTCCAAGCAGTTGAAGACAGGAAAGAAAAAGCTTCTGAATGGCAAAGAGTTCACTTGAAATTGATCAAGTACAAGTGGGAAGTTTAAGCTGCAGATGGAAAGAATGAGTGTCATTCTTCACTGTAGTGTTAAAATTTTCACAGTAGAGGCAGTTGTGTTTCTATCCTACATGTGAGTTTACCCCTGTTTTATTTTGTGGATCATCTTTATTGGACTGAGTATGAAAATTATTTCTGGACTCTGCAAAGTGTGTGTAGGGTTATTGTTAACTGCTGTGCCCTGTTGGAGGCTTGTAGTTTAAGCTGCAAATTCATGTGTTCTAGTGTTCAAATAAATTGTCATTAACATGAGAAAATATTGCATAAAGAATATCTGCGTCAGAGATACCAATATTAGTAGGTTAAGCATATTAATTTAAACACAGACCCCTTCTACCTCAAATGTAGATGCTTGAACTTGGTCAGCGGATGCCATGTTTAGTTCATTTCATCAGTAGCTATAATGATCACAGAGTAGCACATTCTGAAAATGAGTGCTGCAAAGCACTGGAGGCAGTTGAATTTTGAAGCTGTCTGGGTTGGTAAACTATTTCACTGTAAAATGGTTTATTCAAATATCACCGTTGTCTCCTAGTGGGAGCAGAAACTGAACTTTTCATATTCTACTTTTCATATTTTACATATGAACTTTTTCATATTCTACAGCATTTATAATGACCTTCACAGGTGACACCAGGACTTGTAGGTTTTTTTTAACTTGGATATTTTGCTTTGCTGTCATAGGTAAGCCACTTTAAGAGTCAGTGTTGGAGAAGAACTTAACATTTGGGTTTGCACATAAATTCTTACACTTTATAAGCATACCTCTTTACAGTGTTCTGAAATAAAATGAGCATTTATAATTGTTATAAGCTGTTGTTTTTCTCCCTAAGCATTTGAAGGTTTTAAAGACATTCAAAATGGATATTGACTGCATCTAATACTGGATCTGACTTCCATAAGTGACATAAATGCCATCCTGCAGGACAGCTACAAATGGATGCAATTTCTTAAATTATTTCGATGGGAACCTGCTCATGTTTTAGTTTTGCTAATTCTACAGCTTTTCTGTGTCATTTTGACCTTCATCCTGTAGAAAAGGGATACTATCAATTGCACAAGGATGTCAGAAAAATGAAATAATGTTTGAAGATACAAAACATTGTGTAAATAATAACATTCATATTTTTAATAACAGTGCTATGATTAGTTCTGCACAAGCTAAAAGGCTCCTAATACAGTTACAAAAATACTTCAATCTTTTGATGTGCTTTAATTGTACAAAACTAAATTCTTATAATTCACTTAAAATAAACAAAAAAAGAAAAAAGTGTTTTGATCATTCAAACCTGTAGCAGAATGATAGAAGTGCAGCATGTAATCTTCAACAGTATAATTATTTTAAATATAAAATACCAAATAAACACGGAAACTGTTCACTTGTGAGTTCAGCATCAGCAGCAGAGCAATCCAATGCCTGTGCTAACCATTTATTAATTAGAACAAGCAAATCCAACAGAAACATTTCCTAAACAAAAGCAGTAATCTACAGGCTCTTCCTAATTACTACCCTTCCTCATTTGCCATTCTTGCCTGCTAGTGGGGATTTTCAGAGCTTTTCTGCCTTTTGCTTTTCTACCATTCTTCATGACATTGATATCTTTCTCCTATACTTTTTTTTGTGTGCTTTCTGACCCTATGAGTTGCTCAATGTACGGGTGGTAGTAGGGCTGACCAACAGTGGATAGACAACGTGTGCACCATGTAAAGCTCAGAAGACATTATTGTGACTCCCTGAGACTGCAGCAGTAGACCTCTTTGGACAGAGAAGTAGGGATGCCCCGAAGACCCAAGACAACTTCTTAATTTTTAATTATTTTAAAAAATTTTTTTTAAAAGTTGAGGAGTGAATATTGAGATAAATCCATGGAATCCAACAGATGAAAAAAGATTGACCTAACATTAGAGACTCACTTAGCAGATAACACTTCAATACAGATGCAACTGTCAAAAGAAATTAACGTTTCCCTAAATTCAACCATTAAAAAATATCACGGGTTTATCCTTCTCAGAACAATAAAATGGCAGTGACTCCAGTTTAAGTATGAAAGAGAATCGTGATTCATTTTTGTAACATCATCAAGACAGTTGTTACTTTATTGATGGGCTTAGAGAGCTCATATTGTCACGGGCAGCCGGTATTGCTGTTGGTCCATGGGACAGTTATTGGGACGGTGCTGGAAGTGCAGGGGGAGCTGGCAGAGGGAATTGCTTCAGGGTCAGGCAGAGCTACCTCCTCCCAGAATCCTGGAGCGAGTGATGTGAAGGGAGGTCCTCAACGCAAATGCAGTTGAGCCTCAGTCACATTTCTTTTCTTCTTGCTGGTTGGAACAGGCAGGCAGTTGGGCACATTTTCCACTTCTGAAATTCATTGTAGTACTTGGCACGTTTGGTGTTTGACTGAAGAATTGAACTGGCTGGAATTCTCCCTGTTCCAGATGGCCAACTTCATGGTGTACTTTGGGCATAGATGTAAACAACACTGTGTAAGCTAACGTAAACCAGCACAGACCCTGCTGTGACTGGGCTTACATACCATAACTTGATGATTAAACTATTTTTGCAATATAACTGTCTCATACAGTGTTAAAAAGAGGTGTTCCCCTGTTTATGAAATTGGTTTTCTCACAAAGGCTTCATCCATTGTATTTTGGTTAAATTTCATACTAGAACTGTACATAGTATAAATCCTGTGCCCAGTTGCCATTGATTTAGGTGGGAATTCCTAATTCCCTTGAGAAATTTTGAATTTCCTAATTTAAATGTATAGAGATTTGGCAGTACTGCCTCCTACGTTAAAGTTCAGCAAAACATCTTGACTTACACACAGGATGGAAAGGAAACGGCAAAAGGCGTGTGCTTGTATGATTCCTTAAATAGGAATGGATATAAATCATGTTCTTTGGGAATTTTTGTGATTAATTTTGAGATCTTTAGAAGACAGAAGGTACAGGACAGAAGCACGGCAATTTCTTTACTTTTTTTGGGGGGGGGACCTGACTTTCTCATTGTACTGTTAATTCCCACCATTTTCATTGTAAAACAAATATTTTAGCAGTCTCTTGATTATGTTATAAATTATTTTAAGCAACTGAAGAATTATTAAAATGCATTAGGTTATAAATTTTGTGGATTGCTAGCTCATTTGTATTATCTATCGTCGCTATTTGGATAAAGCATGCAATTAGATTTATGGATACAAAGTAGTTAAACACAATCTGAGGAAGAAAATGCAAGAGTTTTCAAAATATTTAAAATATATGCCTATTTCTGGTGTTCTGGAAGTGGAAGTAAATGTAGGTAAATTTATAAGGTATAATTTATTATAGTAAGTAAATAAGCTTTCTTAAACTCCCTCAACAGTTGGCATTAACTAAAGCAGAATAAAATATATTCTTTCTAATAAGAACTAAATCATGCACAATTGAACTTGTGTTTACTAAAAACATGGTTTTCCCCAGCTCAGGTGTGATGGAACCCAAGGTAAAAGCTTTCACAATGGCTTTTCAAACTATAAGAACAGGGGACTCTTCCCTTTTGAGAAGATACAGAAATAGTGTTATGATACTTTGGTTATCAGCCTGATGTGTGTGGGGAGGGATTAATTTCCTTTTTCTTTTTTTTTTTTTTTTTTTTTGAGAGCTGTTTTCTTATTACTGCAATTGGTCCTGATTTGTGGGGGGGGATTTATTTCTCTTTTTTTTTTTTTTTTTTTTTTTTTTTGAGAGCTGTTTTCTTATTACTGCAATTGGTCCTGATTACAAATGGAGTATCTGGTTGCTGTTCTGGCTCAAATGGAAATGATACATGTCAAATTTTAGTGCAGCTATAGCCAGGTGATAGATAGTGTTAATTGATGCCATCCAGTCTTAAAGCAACATTACCTTACCTGTCTTTACTACAGCACATCTTCCTACAACTTCATGCGATTACTAAAAAGTTCTAATGTAACTTTGATAAAAAAAAAACAAAACCAAGGCAACTGTCTTTGAATGTAATTTCCTGTACCTGTATCCCAGCACATTTAATACTAGGTCTCATTTGTCAAAACTGAGCAAGCAGATATCAGCAGCCTGTGTATCTTGGCATTTCAGGTGGGGAAATGGGAGAACAACTCCCTGAGCCTGAAGTACTCCGTCTGGCCGAGGTACAGCTCTTTTGCAGACAGCGACCCAGACGATAACCATTTGAGTATTGTCACCCTGGAGGAGGCTCCCTTTGTCATTGTTGAGGATGTGGATCCTTTGATGGAAAGTTGCCAAAAAAACACCGTGCCATGTCGTAAATTTGTCAAAATTAAGTAAGTAAATATGTAACATTCCTTTTTTTTTTTTTTGAGTGCAAAATATATTCCCCTGTTTTCTCATTAATTCACTCCCTTCTTTAATTATATAATTGCTTTCTGATACTTTGCTGTCCTTTTCTTCTTGCTTCCTATATTTGCTTTTCCTTCTCCATTTCATTTCCTCTTTCTTTTTCCCTTTCCCACACGGTATGCTTTTGTTTGCACATCTTCCTTTTTAATCAGTTGAAATGTTCTGGTTATATGCATGTAAGTCACATTGAATTAATGACAAGATAGTAAGTTTATAGGAAATTCAAAGTCAACTAGAATTAGCCGTTTTCAGTCACACGGAAGAAGATCGTGTTCCAAAATTGGATTGTTTTAATGAGTCCTCTTTGAATTGTTTCCGGTTATGTTGAAATATGCCTGTTTTAATTAGTCTTTAACAATTGGAGAATGTCTCCTATTGAAAATGCATGTTTATGCTGAAGTTTGGTACAGGATGAACTACTCCACTGTAAAACACCACTGTGACATACCACCTAGAGAAAAGTCCCCTGCTTTGATTGCTCTATAACTTTGGAGTAGTCATTAGAAATCAGTGGAAAATTTTTCATTGTGCATTTATCAGTATTGTTTCCCCTGTTCTGTGCTTCAGTCTACATATTTCTGAACTGAATATAATAGTAACAGCATTTTTTTACTGGGCAGATGTTAGGGAATATAAGGTATGTTTCTGAACATTTGCAGAGACTGGTTGTCCACATTTCCTAAGTCCAGAGAAACTTTTTTTTTTCTTTTTGACATAGCTAAACTCAGTCAAGTCAAAACTATTTTCTATTTCAATTTTGAATTCTTTCAAAGTCCACAAAATATCACATTGGCTTATGAAGATGCTTATGCTGGAAACTTCTAGAGGTCATGAAATGAGCATTTCAGAAAAAAGTAGGAGAAAGTCACCATCTTTGCATTCAAAGGTGGCCTGAAGTTCACCTTCTCAAAGTGCAGAAAAAGGTGCAGCATCCATTCTCATTACGGTCAACTGCTGTGCCTTTATACAGCTTACGTGTTGGGGAGTTCTCTGGTTACTAAATGACACGTAGTCTTATGTCTTGAGAGTAAAAGTAATGAATATTTAATCTAAGCTTAAGAGAGAGATTAGTAAGAGGAAACTGTATGTCTTGATGGAGGAGTGAAGTGCAGTCGGCTGGATACTGCAGCAGAGAGTGTGTCATACAAGGTCTACCATTATCTTCTATTTATCTCCCTGTGTTACGATTAGTAAGAGCTACAAACACCATGTAAAGCATCCTCTGAGTTATTCAGAAAAACATGGTCACTCACAAGTGCGACAAAATGTTGTTTCACAGTATGCTAAATCTTGCTCTTACGGTTCTTCTGTTTTTCCCAGTAGAAACATTTATGTCTCTGCTTTCTGTTGACAGCAACTCAACTAATGAGGGAACTAACGTAAAGAAGTGCTGCAAAGGATTCTGCATCGATATCTTGAAGAAGTTGTCTAAAACTGTCAAGTTCACATACGACCTGTATTTGGTGACTAATGGGAAACATGGCAAAAAAGTCAATAATGTGTGGAATGGAATGATTGGTGAAGTAAGTTCTGTTAGGTAAAAGAGCTCTTAAGTAAGAACTTAGCAACGTTTGTTTTTAATTCTTTTGGAGAATTGAGGTATTCTCTACTGAGTGGTGTCTTCTCTTTGTGGCTCAGGTGGTATATCATCGTGCAGTTATGGCTGTGGGGTCTCTCACTATTAATGAAGAGCGCTCTGAAGTGGTTGACTTTTCAGTGCCATTTGTTGAGACTGGGATTAGTGTCATGGTGTCACGGAGCAATGGCACAGTTTCACCATCTGCTTTTCTAGGTATGATTCTCCAACTCCTCCAGATCATTTAATTGCATTCCTCTAGAGTTGGGTAGGTTCATTGGTTGTTAAGCTCTACAGTGTATCGACATGTTTCTGTCGAGTTTTGAATTTTACATTTGGAAGTTTGTACCGTGTCAGCATGCTGATTAACATGATTATTAGAGCATTGGTACTGTTGGTTTCAAACGCAGTAAGTGAAAACCAATGATAGTGCTTTCAGTATGAAAAAGAATCCCTCAAAATCCTCAGTTGGGAAAATTACTTTGTCAAAACCTGCTTCTTTACAAACGAATTTATGCTTCTTTAGCCATTATAAATGGTTTGATATCTTTTCCACTCACATTTACAAAATAATTTTAAAACCCCTTGTAGAACAGTTAAGAAAAAGAGACTTCCTTATGATTAGAGGAGATCTGACAGCTACTTTGGTAACAGTTACTTCTGGCTTCTGAACCCCGTAGTACTGCACTGGCGAGCTGCTGAGTGTTTTCTCCATTGATGTAGTTGAACAGGGGTGATACAGCAAAGAAATCAAAGGCTGGACAGAAAGATGATGGGATATAGGGAAACAAAGACATTGGTCTTCTTTCCGTATTTGTTTCTTGTTTCAATTGTTATTTCTCCTTTTTTTATTTCCCTCTCCTTCTCTTTTAGTGCTTATTGTTTACTTTAATATTTGGTGGCTAGCCTGAATTTACCTGAAGCTGAAAAGAGAATGAGCCATGAGATAGATCAAAAGTACCTGGAATGTTATGCTCCTCAGAGTGTATTTGGGCCAAGTGTTTATAAAGATATTGTGCACAGGAAAACAGTGCTAGTGACACTAAAATCCTTTGAGTGAAATTGAACAAAAATATCAGTATTTTCCAGTTATCTTAATGAACAGTTTAGTATGTTCAGGTCCGTTGGGTCAGTGGTGAAGCTAATTTTGCAGCACTGATTGGACGGTTTCTTTTTAGATTGCTAAGTGTAAGTTCTTCACTTCCACTGAAATCACATGTAACCATTGAGGAACAGATTGTTGGAGTAGCTTCAAGTAGGCAAATAATCCAGTTTTCTTGCACAAAAATCATCATTTAGCCACAGAGCCTGTTTCTCATACCTGTTCTGTAAAGGCACATTACAGAGATGATGCAAATAAATATAACCCAGTGAGTATTCAAATAACTCCCAAACCCAATGAACAGATTTTGGTGGTGGTTATTATTTTGCTTAATGAATGAAAGACTTTTTAATGAAATTACAAAAGGCTGTATTTTTAATGAAAACATTCAGACAGTGGCTTTTCATTTCTGTAAGTCACTGACTTGTAAAGTTAATTCATTTTTAAAATTGCAGTCGCAGCATGTTGAAATTATAATTCGAAACAGAAGTACTGGGGTGTCTTCTAAATGTGCTGCAAGTGCAGTTGTTTTTTATTATGGACTTTGCTTACCTCGTAAAAACCTGCTTACAGCTGCCATCAAAAGAGATGCTACTTTTGCATCTTTCACAACAACATAGTTATTAGTTTTCTAAAATGCATTTAATGTTATTGGTTTAGTTGGACATACATATAATTCAAAAAGTGAAAATAACCCCTTCTTATAAAGCTCTGTAGAATAGCATTGTTTTGGAAGAAATCTGATTTACTGCACCAATAAATCAAGTCTGTGCTCTCAGAAGTATGTTCTGGTTTTTTAGACGTAGATGAAACTGTCACTTTACTGGAATTGACTGTGTATTTCGATGTGGTGTGCAGAGCAGTAAAATGCTTTGCCAAGCAAAACGCTATCAGGCAGATAACTGAGTTTATTCACAGATAGAATTTGTTTCAATTAGGTGAATGTCTAAAAACAGAGTTACCTTACATAATTAGTTTAAAATATTTTTAAAAACATGTAAAATACAATATTTTTTTAAATTGGCACTTGATTTTACAGTTCATGAAATATCAATTTTTGTGATTTGTTACTATAAGTGTAGACAAGTGCAGGATTTTGTCTGAACTAGGATTCCTATTCAGTGGTTGTGTCCAATAGAGCTTCTTCCTCATTATCTGCTCTGTTCTCTTTCTGATGTGGATGTCTCCTTCAAAGGAGAATTTTATCCACATTAAAACATTTTCATATCGTACTAGAAATCCTATATAGTAGATGCACAAATAATGTTTTTAAAGAGTCTGTGGATATTTTATTCTACTTAATTTAAACAAACAAGCAAACAAAGGGAAACCTCAAATACAAATTTCTATATTTTTAAAAGGGAGAGAGTTCATAGGTGAGGTTTTCTCTTTTGGAGGCATTGGTGGAGTAGGAAATCTATGCCCCTGTTCATTTTATGTATTCTTTAAGCATTGTTTGGGTGGTGGGAGGTAAACTCGATGGTACCGGAGTACTGCATCTTTTTCATTGCTCAATATTCTCCATTGCCAATCATTTGAAATGCACACTGGCAAGTCATGTATTAGTATTTTTCTGCCATATCATAGGTTTTCCGAAAATTCTTATAAAACCTGCTGCTTGCCTGAGGGAAGTGCTCTTTCTGTCCTTTGAGAATCAAAGAATGGTGCTGAATGTGTAATTTGAGCTCTAATATGACAGGAAGATCGACTTTGTTATTCAATTGATTTTGTAGTTGTTCAATCTTACTGCTTGCTATTTTAAATAGCTTTCTATTTTCCTATTGCTTCTTTAATCCTCCACCTCATTACCAGACTGCTTAAATTATTAAAGACCATTCTGCTTAAACTGTTATTTTTTATAGCTCACTTTTTCACATCAGCTTGTTTTGCCCTTTGCCTTTTTAGATTTTGACAAATTACTATTGCTGTTTCTACACTGTTGCTTTTGATAAAACTCTTATCATGCTTGCTTTCTTCTATGAAAAAGCTCTCAAAATTGTATGATGGTTTTATGTGAATTCCAATTTATTCCAGTTAATATGTGAATTCATAGAATATTTATTGTTAACTGCATTTGGCTACAGAATGTCCTTTACCTGCCTGCATCTCATGGATCTTTCTCTGCCTTTTAAGAATTCTCATTTTTTGCTAACTTACTATTCTCTTTCAAACAAATAATTATAGTGTTTGAAATAACTTCATAACCTCTCTTAAAAATAAAATAACTTTAATATTTTTTTTTTAAATACTGTTTCTTACCCTTATCTTAAAAACAGAAAGAGAGCAGTTTGACTTAAAATTTTGCTGCCTTACCTTGTTAGTTCACATCCAAAATCACCAGTGGGGCTATTTGGAATTTTATCTTTTCTTGGTTCCAAATTTCTGAAGAAATTGTAGCAAAGGCAAATGATCTCATGAGATTTCCATGCTTGGACCCAAATTGTTACACTTCGTTCTGGTTCTGGGTTAACCATTCATGGTAACTCAGGCAAGGTTCAGACCAGGCTATTGGGTTTAACACACCTCAACTCTCACTCATGATTGTTTCCTGCAACGATGGAAAATGATGGAATAATGGTTCAAATCTTAACTTAAATTCACAGAATGAAGAAGTCGGAATGGAGGAACCTCTTGGGCTTTCAAAAACAGGCAAAGCATTGCAACATACTAACTTGTCACTTCGAGGGCT
The DNA here is from genome assembly GCF_001431845.1 of Calidris pugnax. Lineage (NCBI taxonomy): Eukaryota > Metazoa > Chordata > Aves > Charadriiformes > Scolopacidae > Calidris > Calidris pugnax. The sequence goes on from NW_015090794.1 coordinate 8,805,216, forward strand.
TCTTGATCCTGCCCTAATTTGCAAGAGTATACTAGGTTTTACTACCTCACTCTTCAGAGCACACTCACACTTGCATTTTCTATCAAAATGAGAATATAAAATGCCCCCAAATAAGATGACCTTATAAAGAGATATTACATTGTCATACAAAACCTTTGTTATGTATATCCTTGTACCATGACAGCTACCACAGGGATTCCTGAAATGGCAGAGAATTTGTGATTGGGCAAAGGCGTTATTTAAGAACTTTGTGTTATCACATGCTATTACCATATCCAGCACTTTCAAAAAGCTGCTGCTTAGTCTGGTATTTGAAACTGCTTTTAGTTTTCTGTTCCAACCTACTCCTTCTACTTAATCATGTTTTTTCTGTCTTTCAAACTGACATTCAGTTTTCCATAAAACCCTTTTGATTTCAGAAATTTACTCCCAGATGAGAAAGAGACTTTCAAAAGGATGTGTTTGCAATTGGTAAAAAACAACATCTTCATTTCAGGTAGATGAAAGTGAACACAAAGAGAAAAGAATTCTGAAACAAAAATAATTAGATGAATGCAAGTATTTAGCTTTTTCCCCTAATACTTTTTGTTGGCTAGAAAATGAGAGAGAATTCACTGAGTTACTAAATGTATTAAACATATGTTTAATTGCTTTTGCTCTGCATAAATACAGTCATAATGGTAAGATCATTCTGTTGATACATGCATGTAATATAGGATAAATAGAAATGGGTGACCTGATTGTAAACCCAACAAGCAGCGAGTCAAACCACTTTGCCACTCGGTGTCAGTTAAGGTGTACAGCCCTTCTTTTTTGAATTGCAGCTTACATTTAAGATTTTGACTGTATGAGTTTTGTGTATAGTTAGAGCAGTTCTTCATGTATTGCTACTTAATTATTTGCTAGCACTTTGGTTGGTAAAAGGTAATTTAAAGCAGGGCGCTGGGCTTGCCTAGCCAAAGGCATTAGAATTCTTGTGCTGCAACTGGTTTAATGAACTGTGTTTCTGTTTTTCTTGTCTGTTTTGCTGCAGAGCCTTTTAGTGCTTCTGTCTGGGTGATGATGTTTGTGATGCTTCTCATTGTGTCTGCTATGGCTGTCTTTATATTTGAGTACTTCAGTCCTGTGGGATATAACAGGAACTTAGCACAAGGGAGAGGTAAGCTTTGCATTTTACACAACCCTAAAGCCATAAAAAAATCATGTATTTCCCATCCTTTGCCCTCTATCTTTTAAAAACAACATAACATAGGAATAAAACAGTAAAAGCAGCTATGAAACAATGTTTGTTGTTAATTTAAAATGTGATTTCTTGTGGCCTCATGTGCTTACATTTGTATTCTAATTCATTGGCATAAAGACATATAGAAAGGTAAGTGATATCAGAGAGAGCTGTATTCAGGCAATGTTTGGTTAATATACTGTATCAGTTGTAAAGTGTCAACTTAAAAAAAACATTGGACTAAGTTCTACAGGCTCCTGACTTATGAATTCACACTTAGCTCAGAGATAATGATCTAACCTAGTGTGGTTTGGTGGATAATCTGGAAAAATAGCAGTTATGTTGAATTTAGTTTTATATAGTCACCATAAAAAGTGATTAACTCAGCCTTGAAATGAGGCCAGTGGCAGAAGGGCATCGCTTCTTTCTGTGTAGTATCCATGGTTATAGACACTTTGTTTTTAAAATATACCAGCACAACAAATTCAATACAGCACTTGCCTTTCACGGTGAAAACTGCAGTTATATATTATTAGCACTTTGACCTGAAAATGAGGATTCCATGTATTGTAGTGCCCTCATCCTTCCCTTTCTTTACTTACAGTTCAGAGTGCAGTCTGGTTTTAATTTCTAAATCATGCTTGCCTCATTTTGTAACAAGAGATCTTCCAGCTTGGTGAACACAGTTCTAGGGACTATTACAAGCTAATGGTTTATTCTAGATTATGATTGGTTTGTTCCCTGAAAAAGGAGATTACTGTAATGTTCAGATGATGTTATCAGTTTGGTAAGATGGTAACTGTATAACCTCTGTCCAAAGGAAACACTGTGTTTATGAAGACAAAATCAAAGGTGAACAAAGAGACAGGGGATCCAAGGGCTAGGCTGTTCTTTTCTGTGCCACCTCGTGTGCTGGAATTGATTATTTTGTGTACTTATGGCTACAAAGACATATTATGGTACTAGACCAAGCTAACTTAGCTCAGAAGACTTGCCACGAATCCAGCTGCCATACATTTGAAATGTGGGAAGCTTAAAATAAATGGGAATCTTTCTGTAGATTACTCCTTTCCCTAGGCATTTTTGGCAGGATGAAGCTCAGTGGTCGTACGATCTCCAGCAGCATAAACAGAACTTTAGACTGCTGTCTTGTCATATGCTTTCCTTGCTCAGAATATGCTCAGAAAATGCATATTGTCTTGGCATCAGCCCAGTCTTAAATGGCTCTAGAAGGTGCATCAGCTGCGTTTTACTGCATTCTATCTTCTTAGCACTTCTGCAAAATATAAGACGATAATCTAAGATGTTGTCCTTGATTACATTGTGAAAAATTTGCAGTATATTAGAGAGCATTGCCACTGAAATGAGAACAGAGTACACCCACTTAAGGTTTCATTCTTTTAATAGTAATTACATTATTATTAAAATAAATTATAATTACATTAATAATGAAATCAGAATTTGTAATGTGCATCCCCTTTGATAAAGGGGCAGAGAGGGAGGTAATATTACAGGTGTCTGCATCAGACCTTATTGTCTGAATTGCTATTTAATTAAAAAATACTTATATAAAGGTCAAATGAGTCACAGTCAGGGGAGGCCTGTTTCTCTCTCTATTGAGGATGATGGGAGTCTAGATGATGAGCACTATGTGATGACTGCACTGTACTTACCTAGAGCTGGGTAAGAACAAACTTCCCTTTATTTTCATAGCACTCTACAAATAAGGCATTTTAAGTGGATAAGAGCATTGCTAATCCCTATGTGGGCATGAGGGCATCATGCTGACCGCTTCTTCTTGCTTTGGGATGAATTTAGAATGGACTGAAAACAGGAATAACAAAAATTACAGAATGGATTAGCTGGGTCAGGTTTTCACCTGCAATGCCAACAGGAGCTGAGTCTGAAGGTGTGAGGTGCCAGAGCCTGGGTCGCTGTAAGTCATGTACCTGTGCAGGCAGCCGCTTTGGGTTGCCCTACTGATTTATCCTCTGAGTGCAAGCTTGCTTAGAAGTAGGTGATGTATTCACACACTTTGATCTTAAACATGCTTACATAAAGTTCAAAAAGCATGATGTTGGAAGACTGGAGAGGACACAAAATAATTTGTGTGAGAAAGGTACTAGAATTGAATTATTAACACCTAAATCCCCAGTTTTCCTTTTTACATATCCGCTGGCACTGATGACTGAAAGGGGCGATACAGTGGCACATACCTGAATACAAGAGCCATATCACTTTGCTTCTCCAAACCTAGGCTTTCCATGTTAATTTTAAAACTTGTGGAGTAAATGCGACATAGAAAAATGTTGAAATATTTTTTACAAATACAGAAATAAATGTCATTACAATAGAGAGTACCTATGGTAAATCTTGTGGTTCTGTTGGGAGCACAGTGAATATGTTCTGCAATATTTTTTAACTATATCTTTGTGAGTACTTTTTTGTTATTATGTAGAGTATCTTGCCAAGGTTTAATTTAATTGCAACATAAATAGCCGCTCTTTGCAATTACAGATCCCCACGGACCATCGTTCACCATCGGAAAGGCAGTGTGGTTACTCTGGGGCTTGGTATTCAACAACTCTGTGCCTGTGCAAAACCCCAAGGGGACGACAAGTAAAATCATGGTGTCGGTTTGGGCTTTCTTTGCTGTCATCTTCCTGGCTAGTTATACTGCCAACTTAGCTGCATTTATGATTCAAGAGGAATTTGTTGATCAAGTGACTGGACTGAGTGATAAAAAGGTAGGTCTTCAGCTCAAAAGAGGTCAGCGTCCATTCTTCATAATCCTTCTACAAATTTGTACTTTGTGTTAAAAGTACTCCGAGCAAGATATAAAGCTAAAACTGGATGGTTTGATTTTGAGTGTAAGCCTTTTTCTAACAAACCTAAAACCCAAAGCGTGAAAATATCAGACTGTTTTCAAAGCCTTTGAGTCACCTTTTCACAAGTTACTGCATGAATTGAAAAGTACCTTTCTGTCACATCATTTTGTGATGGAAATCAATTCCTGTTTGATTAAAAGGAATGCCTCACCAATATAAAAAATTTGAAAAATAAAAAAGTCAGCTTGAATGCAGGGGCATTATTTGAACATCTCTGTGTGGAATATTAATAATATATTAATAAAAAAAAAAATTATAAAAACCAGCAAATATCCAGTAATTATTGGAAGCCAGTTAAGGCTCCTGAAGAAATGTCATTTTGCTTTCTATGTAGTGTGCAAGGAAGTTATAGAAAGAGTTCAGATTTAAAGTGGTGCCAGCACAAATAAGCAAAGAGAAATGATAAAAAGTGATACAGTTGTCTGTGTATGTTTGAATGTTTTCCTTGTATGAAATGACAAGAGTAAATAGGAAGAATAAACAGAAAATTTTGGGGGGGTTGTTACCATATTGAAGTGAGATGTAGATTACATAGGATAAGGTGCAGAATTTTGATGTGTTTGTGGATTAGTTTCCCAATTCAAAAACTTTTGTGAGAACTGCATTTGGAGCAGTAGACTGATAATTCACGTAAACCCTGCTCAAGTTTCACACAAATTGACAAATAATAAATATGCTTATTTTTCATATTGTTGTAGCTTGACTGAACTTTCTTCTGCTGAAGATATACTTCCCAGGTGTTTGTACTGGTGAAGTTTAATCAATATTCTTATAAATCAGAAACCTGGCAGTTACTTCTTTTTTCATTTCATTTGTGTCTGCTTCGTAACGGTGGTATTGCATGAAGGGACTGAAGCCCGTTTGTAAAGAGATTGTTGAGGTGGATATGCACAAAATACATGAAGGCCATGTTGTTTTCAAGTTTGTGCCCAGTTGTTTTAAAATTAAACTAAATATTGACATTAAGAAGTAATATTTAAATATAGTATAGCACAGGGGAGAACTTCACAAGGGATTTATCTCAAAGGACAGAAAATACAGGAAATTGTTATTCAGAAGAAGGCAAGAGCTCAGGTAGCCTTGTGTCTGTTTTTTTTTTAACTGCTTTTTATGACCCACCTTTGATTGATCTCCTGAAGTATCAAAGCATGAATTGCAAGCATGGCTGGGGGAAAGACAGATAAAAAGAAACAAAAAATGATAGTAGTTTTGTTTTCATTAAGTTGTGCTGTCGCAAAACCTTTGAAAGAGTACGAAGACTGTTAAATATACCTCTATTTTAAGATAATATTCTTAGTAAAAGACAGATAAAAGGTATTCTTCTCTTGAGGATAAAAAAAAGGATTTGAGAAATGTCTTTCTGCTGTTTGTGAGAAAGTACAGAGTGTTTTCCTGGGAAGTCTTGGTTTTGGCAGGATTTGGCTTGCACCTGGCACAGTACTAGTGTTCGGGTCTGGCAGTGCACCCTTATTTTCCTCTGCTGGCTGTTTGCCACTCTCACCTATGGGCTGGGAAAATGTCAGTATTTGTTCTGTAGCTTTTGGCTAATAACTTCCTTATTGTTGTTATTTTTCTATTCTCTCTGGTAAGTACGATTTTATTTGCACAAAAAGCAAAATAAAAATAAAAAAATACTTGAATCAGAAAATACCATCTGCTTTTGTGCAGTCTTGATCTGCCACCTTTGTTTTTATTTTACAGTTCTTTAAATTTTGCCTGCAGCTTATAGATATAAATCAAGGGAGCCATGCCTTTTCTAATTAAATTAAATAAGGTAGAAATCCAGAAAAGCAATGATGATCTATTCCAAAATATTCCTCATTATGCACAGTTTTTGCTACAATCCTGAGGTTTCTCAGATTTTAAAAATTCAAATAATTTAGGATAATTTATGGGGATATAATCTGGTTCATGTTAAATTATTTTTCTCCCCTCTTTGCCTTGTTGATGCAACATTGTTAGTAGGGGAGCAGTTCAGGAATTTGATTTCACTGTTGTTCAGTAGAGAACTCTGATCCTTGCTGAAGCAACGTAGTAATAGGCAAAGGCTAGTGAGAAGGGACTGAAGTATGGGTAAAATTAATTTTAAGTAAATAATATCTAGAAATTCAATAAATTTTTGATAAAACTTCTGGGCTGGTAAAGCAGTTTACGGTTCCCTCCTCTCCCCTTTTTCTTACTGCCACAACTGAAGAGTCAAGGTCTTTGTCAATGCTCTATTGTCAATGCAATAAAGTATTCCCAATTAAAGGTACCGAGGTTTCTCAGTCCAGCTCCGTGTGTGACAGACTATAGAGAAGAGAAGCCAGGAAAAAGCCCTTCTCTCTCTGAGCAGTCATCCCTGACCCTCAGTGTTTGATACCTTCCTGTTCAGGAGACGTGTTACGCTCTAGCATCTGGTTCACCAGGTTTGCTGAACACGTGATAACATCCTCTTCACCCTTCTATGCTTTGAGACCTCTTGATAGTTTCCCCAGCCTTCATAATGTTGCTAATGAATTTCTGAATGCCATGTCATCTATGTGTCACCCAGAAATATATGGCACAGCATGTACTGGAGTTATTAGGGGTGGGTGTTCATAAACTCAAATGATTCAGATGATGAGGAGAAAATTATATTTTGACATCCTTGTGTATGTAAAAGAATTTTAAAAGCTTTGTGTTCATAAAAAGTTACAGAAAATGAGTCCAAAAGTATCCAGCACAGCTGCCGCTTATAGCAGTTGTTGCTTTTGATACCATTTATGCCTTTTCATGTAATGAAAGAGAGACGACATTACTGAGGGAGAATAGATAGCAGTGGACAGAATTGTCTTGCAAAGCATTTATCTGCTGTGATTCCTCCACGCCGTCATGTTTGGAAAAATGCCCCATTTGCATGAGGTCTAAGGGATTCTCTTCAACCTTCAAAAGAAGCCTTAGTTATGCCATTTACAGGTTCCTTATTTTTGCAAGATTCATAGTATTCTTGCAGTGTTGGCTTTCTATTTTTGTGCAAAAGATGTTACAAGTTCTATAATGACTTAGAGATATGTCTGTGTCAAAAGGCAGCACGGATGATGGGGCAGTTAGGGTGACCCTCTTACCCCAGTCCATCTTTCCACTTCAATATTTGACCTTTACAGTGCTTTTTGAGAGTTGCCAGACAGATACTGACTGCATTTCAGTAACTGGTGATTATAATAATAGTCTTGGAATTGCTGAACACAGTAGCTATATTTTTCAAAGATCAGAAATCAGATTGTCAGTGTTTTCCATCTGGTAAAATTAGAAAGCAGAGAGTTCAAATATGGTTTTTTTTTCTATCACTCCAAACCAGCCATAATTCCCATTAAAATCTGACGGAGAATATTTACTATTTTTTACTGTTTTACTAATATTTCCCACAGCTCCTTAAAATACTCCAGAAGAATAACAAACAACCGCTCTGAATACCACCTTTTCAGGCAAGCATGCAAATCTTCAGATTAAGTCAATATTTAATATTTGTGAAAGATCTCTTTAATGAAATTGTCAGTTGTATTAAGGCATATAGGTAAAAGAAAAGAAAAGTAATAGGACCATTTCCTCAGCTCAGCCATCCTGTTTGGGATTCCTAGATGAGTAGGATTTGAGTTCTGTTACCATGTGCCACAGTTTTAGCAGCTGGCAGAGCATGGGGAAACAGGAACTAATTGATTAGTCTTCTGAATAATAGTAGATCTCTCCACAATTACGATTCAAGCAGGGGGCTTGTTCATTCAATTTAGAGATTTTATTAGCGATTAAAAAAACTTAATATTTCGGAAAATGTCAAGGAAGAAAATTGCTTCCTCATAGACATGATATATTTTATTTCCCATCATGGGGCTTCAGGGAAAATGAGTCCATGTAGAGACTTGATACTTTTTTCTTTCTTGTTTCATGCCTGCTGCATAGATCTTTGCTGCAGTCTCGGAGCCTATTTGCTTCTCCAGGACATGTCAGTTCATAGGATATAAGTTTACAATTATTGACAAGAACTTTATACACTTTAAATGTGAGTGCACTGTTAGTAAAAAAGACTTTAAACTTGTTCTTTTTTACAAGTAGTCTGTAAGCAGGCAGTAGTAGCAAACAATCGCTTTCAAAAAATTATCTCCTTATGACTCTTGTATTTGTTGGTTAGGTGTCTTGTGCCAGGAAATTCAAGTCAATGGATGGTGTTGGAACCATTTATCTCTGAATTTTCTGTATTTGAATTCCTGTATTAATTATTTCATCCCTTGAATTGCTTGTCATACCCAAGATCTTTGAATGAACTAGTACTTTTTATTAATCTTTGCTCTCTTGCAGAAATATTTTTGTGTTCCGTGAATGTTCAGTTGGGATAGATACCTCAATTTCTTCAACCATTCCTAATGGAATAAACTCGTATGCATGTTCTTGAAAAGTGAGAATAATCAGAACCAAACTCCATTTCTAAATTACCAGGACACTCCACCATAACCTTCCTGTTCCTTTAATTCCCGTGCCGTACCCCAGGATTAGGAATTGAGCTTGCAGAATACTCACACAGATGAATTTCCAAAAAATGTCAGCTATAGGAACAGCAGCAATTTTTACAGGCCTTGAAATTGGCGTTGTTTCTTTAGGTTTTTTTTCAGTTCTGTTGATTGGAAAATTTGATACAGACATTAAGAAATAATGGAAGTCATCTTACTACTTCAGGGATCTGTAGATTTAAGTAAAGTTAATAAAAAGCTACATCTATATGAGTAGAATCTCTAGACATATATTTAAGTGCTGGGTTTGTCTCAGTGTTGCATAATAAACACAAAAGGAAATAGCAAATATAGACTAAGAACCATGACTAGTATACAGTGTAATTTTAGTGCATGGGTCAATTAGTATGTGTAAAGTAGTAGCAAAGTAATAATTTAAACAGTTAAGCTATGAAAAGGGGAAATGAGAAAAGTAAGACATCTGTTAGCTAAACAAATAGAGAAAAATAGAGTTCATTCCTTTATGCTTTGTCAAAATATGCTTAATTAAAATGAAGCATTTAATTGTAGTACTGTAACATGAAAATATTGTTGCAGCAATAATTTCACAGTCAAGGTTTGATGGAATTGCAAATACTCCCAGTTGTTGTATAAGCTTATTTATATTCTCTTTGCAAATTGGCACTGGATCCTGAGAACTCTTGATGCACTGAGACCAAACTTTAAAACGAGAAGCATTACATATGTAGCCCAAAAGAAGCAGCAACTGTATAAATATTAGCTGTCTCTTGCAGCGCAGAATTAGAAATAGATTGCTCTTCTAACTTCAATAGTAGAAACAGAGTGCATTTTACCGTGGAATTCATGGGTGACTGCTTTTATCAATGCTCAATTGAATTTCCCTATTAGCCAATAGTTCCTCTATTTGAGTGGCCTTTTAAATTTATTTCTTAAAGAAACATTTTAACTTAATCCTGAATTATCACTTGGTATTTAAAAGGAGATATTGAAAAGGTGCATATAAAAGTTTTGGTTCTGTTAGCAAAAGTTTATGTGCAATTATTTGAATGATTTCCAAATCTGAAACCTGAGGGTGCTCTGGGCTATTGCTATTCCTTTGCAGATATTCCCTGGCTTGTTTGTCTGTGCTGATGCAATAGTGATAGAGAGAGTAAAATGGGAGAATAAACCTATATGCCGTCAAGCAAATGGTTTGTAGTTTTAAATTGTAGGAATAAATAGGGACTAGGATTATAGGTGTGAGAGCTCAAGAAACCCTTTTCGTGTCAAGTGATGTAGCTGCTGAGCCCCTGGGGAAGATCCAAGAACTTCCATTCCCCTTGAATCATGGCCGTGGAAGGAAAGCCAGCCCTCACCCTGTCCCTCCAGGAGCAGTGCGTTAGGCTCCACTCAAGTAGCAAAAATGATCATTTTGCCTTCTTTGTTTGGGGACACACAATGTCTCAACTGAGATGAAGGTGTGAAATGGCTACCAACAAAATAGTCTTTTCTTTTGACTGCTGTTTACTAGTGTGTCTGCTTGTAGTTTGGGTTCTCTAGGGAGATGTCAGCAAATAAGGAACATCTCCCAGTATCTCTCTGCTGCATTTACTGCAGACCTGCTGTATTTCAACGGAGGGGAGAAAGTCACATTAGAGTGGCAGAACTGAGCTTTTACTGAGCATTACTGAGTTTTTACTTTGCATGTAGATGTTTCTGTAAGTTCAGCCAGTGTGAAGACACAGGTTTTGGTATAGTAGAGCTGAATTAACTCACAACATTTGCCTAGAAGAAATTTGAGGCAGCTCATACAGCTTCTGTTTTGTTTTTTTTTAACCTGAAATTGCCCTTCTTCACATTTTGAATGCCTGAAACACTTTGCTTTTCCTGTTTCTCTCTAGTTCCAAAGGCCATATGATTATTCACCTCCTTTTCGGTTTGGAACAGTCCCAAATGGAAGCACAGAGAGGAATATCAGAAACAACTACCCTGATATGCACCTTTACATGACGAAGTATAATCAGAAAGGAGTTGAAGATGCCTTGGTCAGCTTGAAAACTGGGTAAGCTTTTCCCATTAGTTTTAAAGAATACTGAGACTTTGCAGAAAATGAGAAATATTGATCTGTACTTACAGTGATACTGAACAGACTGATGTCGGGCATGCTCTGTGCTACATGGCTCTTTTGGTTTTTTTCCAACTGCACTGTACAGATATCAGAAAGGGAAAGGATTGCCTGTGATTTGTATGACTATTTTAAAATTGCATGAAAGCTTTAGTGTCCTATATAAAATAGATTCAAAGGGCAGAATTAGTATTTCTCACATTTAAAGAGAGATGATACAGATGGACCTCGATTTGCGTGGGGGCTCAACACAGAATATATTTTGTCCAGTTCCTCATTATCTTTGCAGAACTCTCTCTCATAGGAATGTGCTTTCACAGGGAGAATTTCTGACAAAGCTTGTTTGCCTGGGCAGTTTACAACTACTTGTTATTTCTTTTCAACCTCCCATCCCTTTGGTATGCTTTTAGGTCTACTCTTACATTTTCTTCACTCCTCTAATCAGCATGGCGCCGTACAGTTACTGTCAGATCTGAAGTATTGACTTTGTTCATAAAATCTGTACAGATTAAATAGTCTCCAATGTACTATCTAATCCTGCTTCTGGGAATCTTGGTAAATATTGTGGCAAATATTCTTGTCCTTCTTCCTCAAGATCTGAGATTTAGACTTGAGTGCCATCCATCTCTTACTCTCTCTGAAGTAGCTCATTCTGCCTGGTTGGACAAAGACTAAATTTTCATTCTTAATCCTCAAAAGGCATGAGAGTTCCTCACTACTTGTATTAGTATTCATCTTGGGGACAGGAATGTGTTAGCTCTAGTAATCTTTTCTAAACATATAGGCTTGATAATTGCATGTGTATTTTTGTTAATAATACTGGATTATAATAATCATAATAATCATAATTTATCAATATAGTTTGTTTAGGTGAGAAGGCTAAGTTACCCAGAGTGCATTTGAGTACATCTACCCTAGTGGCTGTTTCAAGGCACGTCTCGCCTGCTATTAGTTATGGTGAACATGGACACATTTCTTCCAGTAGTAATTTAAGCTGTTAGTTATAGTGCTTTTTTGGGAACTGCTTGTCCTTTTAATTGTTACTCTCCTTCTCCCAGACATGTAGGGGATTGTAACATATTTCTTATCCGAAAAACCCTGAAGTCCCCAAAACTTTCCTTAGAGTGCAGGTTCCCATCTTTAAAACGTTATCCTTCCTTCCCTTTCCTTCTCTGCTGTCTCCATGTTGCTGTCTAGAGTCACTCTGTCATCAGGTCTCAAGGCATTCTCAGCTGGCATTTCTAAGCATGGTTTGTCCCATCCTATGACAGACGTGTAGCATAATGTGAGATGAACCTCACCCAAGGTCTTCCAAACCGGGGGCAGAGCTCCTGCTCTGACCGAGCCTGTGCAAGTTGTATTTCCTGGGTGACAGCTAAATTATGCATTGTAGATAGTCAGCTGAATGCTACCGTTCCTGCTGTGAATTTTTAAAGAAGCTATCCTTAATTTCAGCCATTGCTAGGGCTTGTTCAGTTGGGTTGATAGTTTATTTAGAGGATGTATATTCCTTGTACTTTTCACCAACCATTTGAGTTACTGAAAGCCCTGAAAAACTGCTGTTAGCTTTAAAATCAGGACACCTGTCTGACACATAAGCATGAAATGGGGGGGCTACCTGACTGCAGGGGAGTTCAGGACATTCACTAAAACTCAGGCTGGCTGCTCTTGTGCCAGCTGCTGCTTTTCCTCGGAAGCTTTAGTCCTTTTGACAGCATACGCTATTCATTTTTTATAGATAGATATTTTTTTTTTCCCGTTGGAATTTCTTTCCTCTTCTAAGTGATTTCTCAGCGTGGACACCCCAGGTGTCTACTGTGCTCCCCGTGACTGACATTTCTGTAGCAGATGGTGCAAATAAGCTACCATGTGCAATGTTTTCCAGATCAATATAAGTAACTGCTACATACAGCTGTGCTCCTCAGTATTTTGTCTGATGGCACCTACAGAAGGATTAAACAGCATGCCGTCAGCTGCTCAAGTTTCTCACAATGGAAGTGTCATTTTGTGTTTGCTTATGTGGCAGGTTTGGACATTCCAGCAGGAAGAGTAGTGTCAAGTGGGCTTACATATTCCCTGCCTTCAGTTTCTGTTGAGCAAGAAGACCCTGTGCAAAGATCCAATCGGTGTGGTAATTGTGGGCAGTAAACTCAGTTACAGATCAGGCAGCATCATTGTACCTTCTTTTTGCCTCAGAGCAGTTTCTGTCTGGAAAGAAGATTTCATTTAGCTGTCCAAACTGATCAGGCTGTCATCCTCACCTGCCACTGTCACCTTGAGCCCACCCAGATTTTCCTTTTTGCTAAGCCCTTCGGTGAGGATGTGATGGAAGTTCCCATGGGTGACAGTTCCAGGGTCTGATAAAAGTGTTCTGAATGAAAGAGATGAGACTGTAAACTGTGGGACTAATAACTTGCATTCTCTGTAGAGAAGACAATAGAAAAGCAATAATAGGTATTTGGTCATGTATTGCAACTACTTGCCTCTTTTTCTCCAGACTCATATTCTTCAAAACAGCATTTTTCAATTCTACAAAATTTTCTGTTCTGTTCCTCAGTATACATATCTGTTTCCTCATTTTTTATATACCTGCTCTCAGTCTTCTTCGTTTTTCCCTCGTGAATTATTTGACCAGATTGTTTCTTCCAAGTAAAGTTTGCTCTTTCATCCTTATCTAGACTTGGTCAAGCTTTCACTTTCCCTATTTTGCTTGATCACGTGATTTTTAATACATCTTGCCCCATTGAGGCCACGTTGTCGCTGCTCTTTTCGGGATGACCTGTCTCTCCTTCCTCAAACTGCTTCTGCTTCTGTTTTCCTCTTCTCTGTGTGTGTGTTCTGCTTACCTTATTACAGCTATTTTGTCTGTTTTCATCTTCATTTCTTGTCAAAGCTATTCCTATACTTTTATCTTTTTTATTTTTTCATCTTCATCATTGGTAGCATGCAACAAGCAATTTTCCTTACATCTCATAAAGCTTGCTGCTCCTGCACAGCTTTTTGAAGATGAACTACTTGGTAATTATAGGGTCATAGACTATAGACCTGGGAAGGACTAGAACAGATTGTCTGGTTGATACTGCTGCTGTGAGTCAAAATAAATACTACCTGTGTTATTCCTGAAGAATGTTTGTATAACCTGTATGTATTTCTAATCTCAACTTTAAAATAATTTTTGCTTAATTGAAGACATAAGATTTAGTCCCCCTTTAATTCCTTATGTATATTGTTTGATTCTAATTTTAAGTAGGGGCAAAAAATACCAGCAATCAGGCAATACTTAATAACTGAATAATGCTACACATGTGGCATCTGGTCTACATAGAATCAAACCATAAAGTAGTCTCCTGCCACAGTTTAGTCTGGTTTTATTGTATCGCAAACTCTTAAGTCTTTTGCTCAGCTTTAATTATTGTTAGCCTATTGGGATCTATTGGGAATATCTTGTGTTTAATACATAAAGTTATTGAATTGAACTGGAAGGAGAAAGAGGGAAGGAGACAAACATAAAGCTACAGATGCACAGATTTCTCTAAAATTTATTTTTTGTTGGAGATGTGCTTGTGTTCCTTTCCTCATTCTGAAAACATATTAAAAAATAAACTGGATTTTTTATCTTGCTTTCTCACAAGACGTGAAAAATCAGCTGCCTGAGTCCAGTTCCTGACACAGCCAGGAAAAACCTCAAAGGCAGAGATATGTATAGGAATGTGTCTAAAATAAATTATGTTCCTGCCTTTATTTCCTGCCTGGTGTAGGGGTTAGATGGGTCTTTTGTTGGAGCAGAGATGAGTGTGCACACATTTGTGTCCAGGAAGCCTTGAACAAAATACCTAGCGCCTTCGTGTTTTCATCTTTCAGAGGTGAACTAATAGTGTTTCAAAAATTAGCTTAAAAGGAAAGCATCTGCATTTGTTTTTTTTAATTAGAACAAACAACTTCACTACATGAACAATAGGCTTGGACCTGTCTTGTTCAATTAACGTTGGAAGTGTTTAAGATCATTCTAGAAAATAATCAACTGGGAAACACTGCAAATCAAAATGGAAATGAGATTTTTGCTTTAGACTGGCATTGACGTTGTACCTCCTCCTTCAAGTGAATCCCCTCGGGGGGGTTCATTGCAGCTTACTCATGACGGTTTGTTGCCATCAATGGTGAAGGCAAATTTATCAGCTATTTTGGCTTTTCCCCTTTGTTTGATAAGAAATCAACCTTTATTTCTGAAAATATTTTTTAAAAAATCTATAAAGTCTCAGTAATATCTACCTCTTGTTATTAGTGTCTTATTTCTGTGATTCACAGATGCAGTTCTCAGCTGCTGAAACACCATTTGAACAAACAGCAGAACTTGCTCTACTCCATTTATTAATTAAAGGTATCAGTTTGCAACCAGGCCTGTTAAAAAGGAGCAAAATTCATGCATCTTGCTATTGAAGTACTACTTACTTTTTTTCAAAATTGCAAATTATTGTACCTGCTTCAATGCAATTTAGTACTGAAAGTAATCACAGTCTTATAAGCTTGTCAAAAAAATGTACCAGTGTTTTTCCCTAAATTTCATGCATTGAAGGGATCAGCTGAACCACATGTACTGTGCTACCTGCAGAGCTTCGGATTGCTCTTTAGGCAGGAGTGAGCAGCTCAGGAATTCTTCAGAAGTTTTTTTTTTTCCTTAATGAAAACAGAAATGGCTGTTATTTTCCTGCGCATTATTCAGAAGAGTAGAGTCTGTAAGGCATTAGCTAATGTATTCTTGGCGGGTGAAGTCCGGCTCTGGTAGAACTGTGGTGGCTCCTCTGTGTTCTTTAGATATTTATTGATCAAATAAAGTTCTAAAAACGCATTGCAAGCATTTCTGTCAATGCTGTGTTCAACAAATCTACATTTCTGGAATCCTCTGTATCTGAGAGACAGATCCTATTGATTTTGCTTCTTAAAGAGAGAATGAGTCTTTGACTAGGAAGTAGCTAATTATTGTGTTACGTTTACAGTGCCTGTTTGGGTTTGTTTGCTTCTGTTTGCCGTGCTATACTTTTCCAGAAGAGGTTATAGTTAAAGAATGCTATCTTTTCCCAAGCAAAACAACCTTCCCTGTTGTAATTCTTTGTGGGTTGAATCGGCTCGTAGCTGTTGAGTTTCCATGTCGTGTTTCTCCGTGTATGAATCTTCTGCTGCTGTAAAACTGTCGAGAGTAGAAAATGCAATGGCAATAAACTGGAAATGTATTTCATGTTCTCACCTTTGCCCCAGCACATATATGCTGGAATATTGTCTGGGATTTAATGCTAATGGTTGAAATGAGGAAATTTAATTGGGACAGTCTCTTCTTAGTATAGAAATAAAATTGAAAACTTTCACTTGCCTATTGCCCATCACTGGTGAATCCATCTGATTTTTTCTTCACTTAATTTTCCTAGATATGAGGACTGCTGCTGAGTATCACACAGCGTATATCTTGTTTAAGAAAAGAGATGTTCTAACTGATGCTGTGCAGCATATTGATGTGAGGACTTGATTTCAGTTTCATTGCAAAAAAAAGCTGAGAATATAGCTCGTTTCAAGGCAACTGCAGTAATGAATCCCTTGTGTTCCACAGGCGAGCAGCCCCTTGTACAGCTGCAGACCCTCTCGCTGTCGTGAGCAGTTTTCAGCTTTTATTTACAGCCACAGCTGTGGCTATATATTCAGGGATTTGAGGGTAAAGTTTACTTGGGACTCCATCTGCCTTCCCGTTAAAGATTGCTATGCTTGGTAGTTTATACATATCAAGTTTAATACCTTGTTCCCCAGTCATCTGTGGTAAACTGGCAGAAATATGGAGCTGCTTGGAAGGAATGTTGATTTGAGTTGTCCCCCGAGAAGATGCTACGGGCCTGCAGGCACGTCCCGAGCTGCTAGTCGCTTTGGTAGGAGCATGTGATGATTCTATTCCTCGGCATTTTTTAATGATGAACAATAATGCTAGAAGAAACACCTGAAAGTATCTAACTGACCAGTGTGGATGGCATGAGAAGTTATTTCCTCTCCACCAGCACACTACCCCATGTGAAAACCACAATATGATTATTAATACTTTTTTTTTTTAGAATCCAGTGGTACTAAGCAGAGAAAGTGCAAGCAAAGACCCTAGAAGGCTCTGATGCCCTTTTAACCCTCAATCTCTAAGTTTATTGGCCCAAATTGGATTTTTGTTGTGCTTACAGTGCTTAGAAATTGCATCCAATTCACAGCTTTGCACACTCTGTTACTGGCTGAACAGCTACAGACTGGTCAGAGGCTGGGCTGGCGGCTTCGGCAGCGCCGCTCGGGCATCACCAGGAGGCAAACATCTCCCTTTCTGTCAGCTGGAACCCAATTAAGATTGTGCCCAGCAGGTCCTTCTGTTAATTAGGTCTGTCAGTTAAAGTGGTGGTGTACTGAAAATTAAAACAAAACCAAACTTGTCTTTTAGGCAGCCAGCTGACATCTCCACTTCAATGCAAAACCAATTTAAATATTTTTTGTGGTATTTTAAATCTATTTTTACAGAAAAAAAATTAACAAAATTTTCATCAAGGGAAAAACTTGCTAGTTTTTATTCTTTCTGTGGTTCATACCTTTTCACCTAAGAAAAGGAAGGAAGCTATGAGAGAAATTATCTGTTTGAGAGAAAAATTATACATTTTAATTTTATTTTTCTTCATCATTCTTGTGAGCAGATAACAGCTTGCAACCGGAATTCAAAGAAGTGTTCAGCAGACATAAATTTTTAAACTTTTAATCTAGAGGCTCAATATATTTTGGCTGTTTCTGATTGACAACAGCTTGCAGTATTTGTAATTGAGAATATTCATTCTTTTCTTAGACATCTAATGTTACAGCACATATAGCAATTCTTCTACCAAATTTTTCAGACGTTGCCAAAGATGGTTGACTGAAGTGTGTTTGAGGGAGAACGGGAAAGGTCAGCGAGGCAGCAGGAGGTATCTGTAGTCTGTAATAATTTACTGCTTGCAACCCTCCTGGATGCCTGTTACAATACATGAGGAGAGAAGCTGTGCTGAAGACAGCTTTAGCACAAGCGCTACTTTATGCAGCTGAATTTTAAAAGAATGTATCAAATCCTTAATATCCAGCTATCATTCTAAGAACATGGTGTTTTCCTGCTTTCTCATGGCCTACTTGTCAAAAATCTCTTTTCTGAGCCTGCTTGGCTTTTGTGTTTTTCACAAGCTTCAAAAACAGGATTAAAAAAATCAAATGCAGCAACTGAAATAACGAGTTTTTAGGTGGGTGATCCTTGCTCCAGTCACATTTTTAACGTGTCACTGAAAAAGCAGCCTATAGTTGAAGTGTGTACTGATCTTAATAAAGAGGGAATGTTGTTCTCCTCTTTCAAAGTGTATTATAAAATATGGAAGCCTTAGAGATCTTTTGGGATACTCAAAATTCACCAGTTTAAACTGCTGAATCTGAAACTTGTTTATTCACATGTGATTGGAAAATTATTTTCCTGAGTCTGTGTCTACTGTTCTTACAAGAAAATTTATAATCTAAGATAGGAATTAGCCTTTAGTACAGCAAGTACTAAATTATTGTACAAATACAAACACACTTTCCTTAAAACCATCTGAAGAAGCTAATAATGTGAATAATGATTTTCTTCCTGACATTCTGTAAAAAAAATTAAATAATATCTCTGCTAAACAGTTTGGTGCATTTACTCCAGGTTGGCCAGGTTCAGGCAACTTCCACAATCAATACCTTAATTTAGTTTGGCATCAAATGGTTTAGGTATCTTAATTTCAATTTACGTTATGATGCTTCCTTTTGGACTTCAATCCTAGATTTGTTTCAGTGTTCATTCTAATATGCATTTTGGTATTACATTCTGAGGGGAATGGTTTTTGATGGAAGTTATAACCATAGTCACCCAAGCTAGGAACTGGAAAATTGGTTTGCAACTGGACAACTGCTCTGTGTGCCAAAAGACTGCAGACATTTAAAGACATTTAGATTTGCTGTTCCATCTAGGCATGTTCTTCAGAGAATCTGTTCACTGAAGTATCAATTCTGAAATCTAATAGCTTAAAAAAAATGTGTGCCTGAATCAGCATAGCTTTCCAGCTTTTACTGCTGAAGTGAGCAGGGTGCAGGGTTTGGACTACAAAACACCACCAAGCTGGCAGCACAGAGATAAAGACTTCCTATGGAATTTCCACTTGTGGCAAGACTTTTTGGCACCATTTTTTCTGAGGGCTGATCCCTGTTCCCCATCACTTGCCATCCTTTCAGGAAATGTAGCTATTCTCACATTCTTGTACTTCTTCCACATGTATTGAAAAGTCTAAATAAATAACAGACTGGGTAGAATCAAATGTGGTGTTCAGGGAACTTTCTAGGGGAGATTGATTTGAAGGCTTTGAAGCCTTCTTTGAAGAACAGGCAAATACTAATATTGGCATTTAAAGGATTACTGGGATCTGAGAAGGCGCTCATTGAGATGTCTGGGGAAGTTCATACCTCTATAGTTTCAAATTATCTATAAACAGAAGCAGACATCATCATGTCCTTCTAAGATGAGACACATTCTCAAGAATTTCTTCATGGCCATAAAATAAATGCGCTGCCTTTCTTTGTAAAAAAAAGAAAACCAGCCTGTCTCCTGTTCAGCTTATCCATGGCAACTTGCCTCTAGGAAAAAAAAATAATTTATAGTAATTTATTTCTAATTCCTTTACTCAGTATCTGAGTGCTCTTCTAATATATTTTTTTTTGTAAAAAAAGGTTATCTCCTATATTGCCATTTTTGTAGTTATCTATGTAATGTTTTTAAATATTATAAAGTACCTGGAAATAAAATGAACAGGTGAAAGTAGCTATATCCCATCTAATCCCTCTTCTTTTGAGAAGAAGCTATTCTAACTTTTAGTATTCATTTGATTTGGGGATGAGATCAGGTGCTTGGTGAAATGTGCTGAATTTATCCTTCATTATGCTATTGTAACTGGGACAAAACCTTTAATCTAAAAATATATTCCCCCTACTCGACTTTTCAAATTTTGTGTTTTGATAAACTGACGCTTTGCAAGTACTTCATTGCTTGGCTTCTGAGACTTGAAGTGGGACACTATTCCATTGCATAAATTAATCATAAAGGCACGCTAAATTTTCCATTCTGTTGTTGCTAAGGGAAATGCTGTAGGGCCTGGGAAGGTGGGTGGGCAGAGGGGCGGTGAAGGGGAGCTCCTGTGAGTGAGGGGGTGACTGTGCCTGTCAGGTACCCTCAGCCAAGTGATGCAGGAAGGTTTGCAGAGGCTTTTCTGGCAGCCTGAGATTGCCCTGACAGGTGAGGTGAAACCGCCACGATCTCTCATGGTGGTGTTAATGTCTGTCAGAGCTTGCTCCTTCGAATTTTGTGTCTGCATTTTCTGGGTGAAGATTGAAGTGAGGACAGTTTGAGCTGGGAGAAAACTTGAAAGCTCATTCCCTGCTAATGAGTTCATCATTTAACAGGGTTAACTTTGCCAACCTGCGTTGTTGCGGGGGGATGGTTGTTAAATTTTCCCCTAATGAATTAGCAATGCCAAGATGTCAAGAAATCCATCCAGTATATGTGAACTTAAGATCTGCGTGGAGCTGTTCGAATATGTGCTAAAAGATAAAGTCAGTGCTAGTGATGAAGTGCCATCAGATAACCTGAAATGCATTTTAGTCAAAACTGGGTAAAAGAAATCATCAGTCCTTCGTGCTAAAGGTTAAATATCTGCTTCTCTTGTTCCAGCAATATCAAAGTGTCACTTTGGAGCACTTTCATTGAAGCCTCATCTTCAGAGCAGCCTTCTTTCCCTTTGAGTGCTGCATCATTCCATAGTGACCTTTTGGCATTAGATCCCCTGGACGTAGTTTGAGAGATGCACAGATGACGTCGTGTCTCTCGTTGTGCACTCTTGACATACATTCTTTTATCCTTTCTGTGGATAAAGAAGGGATAAAATGTAGATTATTAAATTTGTAATACATCAGTAAATCCATCATCGTTTAAAGCCAGTATTTTTGCACTTGCTGCCTTACCAACAATGGTATTGATGATCTCTAAAATATATGCTCATCTTTAATCCAGCCTTAAATGGATAACAGTTTTTTGCCTAATATCAAATTATCAGTGTTACTTTAAGGGCCATGTAAGGCGTCTATTCTGCAGACTATGCAATTTATTTTTAAAAGCAAAAAATCTGAGAAGTAGTGGGTGTTTGCAGAATGTTTTGAATATGAGCTGTGTCTCCAAAATTGTGTTAAGAAGACAAAAAGTATTCTTGATGATGTGGGTGCGGGTAGAGAGGGGAGGACAAAGGTGGTGTTAAAAGTACTGTTTGAGGATGCGCTGGACTGCAGTTTGATATTTGTAATAAGGTAGTAATTTCAAATATCGTGCTTTCAAAAGACACTACTGGAGCCTTATTAAACAGGTATGGCACTTACTATGTAATAATCTTTGTAGTCTCTTTCGCATTTATTTAGAAGCAAATTTGAGGAATAACATCTCTTAGTTTTTTAATTCACCTAGGCAAACCTAAAAAATAGATCTGATTGCATTAACTATCTTTCCTCAGAATAAAATTTATATAATATATAATGAATATTCTTAAATATGTAATTGACCTTTAATTTTTCAGAACAAGGCCCAGAAGGTGCATATTTGAGTTATAAGGTACCTTTATTAAGAATAGTGTAGAAAAGTAATTGTGATACTGCTGTTTACAGCAAAATGCAGTGGAAGCAAATTGCTATGATGGTGCACTCCATATATTACATGCATTCTGGTTTTGTGTAAGTCAAATCTGTGTTAATAATAATACACAGCTTCTGTCTGGCCAGGAAAAGAACATATTTAGGGTGTAAGAAAACATAAAGAAATGAGAGTGAGAAAAATTGCTTCTGAAGTTAATGTCCTGGATCTGACATATGAACGCTGCACTGAATGGTACCCACTTTAGCAAGAAATTAATTCCGCTGCAGATATTGTATGTTTGGATTTACTGAGTAGTTGAAAACTGGAAAGTGACTTCAGTCATGCTTCAGTTTCTCTGATCCTCAATGGAAACACAGTATTATTTGTTCCATAGACTCCAGTGCTTGACAGTAGAATAGATGAATGTGAATAAACAGGACTGCATTAAAGCATCCCTCTTGTTTTCTGAATACTCGACACAGGTCATAACAGTACCCAAAGTAATTGAAAGAGATTGATTTCTAGCATGCTGGATTATTGTTTGTGTCTCCAGAACTATGGAGCAGATCCCCATTTGAGATTTTTCCCTCTTCTTTCCATCAAGAAAACAAAATCCCTGAAGGATCATTTATTTGCTTAAGGGAGCAAAGTAAGATTTTTCAAGTGAGCTATACTTCTGTTGTTGAGGAAGAAGCGATGACTAATAAAGGGACATTTTCTTAATCCTGCTTTTCAATTTTTATCATAGGAATTTGGTGAAAAGTATGTGCCGATAATAAAGATGGGAAAAATTGTAGGGAAGTATTTTCAGCTTTTCTGAAATGACTTTTCTGTACCTTTTCCTCTAACTTTAATTTTCTTTACACAGGCATTTTCTGAATGTGTACAGCAACACTTTAGAGAATGGGTTTTTGCAATAGCTATTCTGATTTTTCAACTCTTATACTTCTCGATGACTCATAAATGTTTAGGTACAAGACTGTCCACATTCGGTTTTCACAGATCTCCCACTTCAAATTATTACATTCCGTAATGCTCTTTCGGGTTATTTTAGAACTATTCCAATTCATAATTTTGCAACACCTGATGTGCTCCTGTGCTGTGTGAGCTAGAATTCTCCCCATCCCCTTTTCTCTTTTGTGCTTGCTAGGTAATGAAGGACATTTGCCTTTGTAGACTCTCTTATATAAATATCCCCAAATGTTTATTTTCTGTCCTACCCAGGATTATTGCAGTAGTTCAGAGGAAGTTTACAAACCTGCCAGTTGCTCAGATGAATCACAGCACTGTAGTCTTCTTCCTCTGTGTTCACTGAAGAGGCCTGGTGTGTTTGGCTAGTTTGTGGCAGTTATAAATCTTGTTTCTTGCTGCATTCCACTTTCTGTAGTTCTCTTTTGTCTTTCTAATAATTCTTCACAGTTTTTTTAAACCTACACAATGTGATAAAGTTTTTCGCCCCCTGAAGTGGCTGCATTGAAGTGACAAGTTAATTGATTCATTTTTGTGTGACTAAGGATTGCAGGAGGCTTTGAGCCTTTCTTGATGTGAGGAGCTGTACTCAGTGCATTTAAGCTGCTTTACAGTGAATATGTAACTTAAATGGCAGAGTGGTCAGCACTCAGAACAATACAAACCTTCTCAGCTCTGTGGCACAGCTGAATTTTGCTGCCACAAGAACAGAGATCCTGGGGCTTGCCGGTCCTTCTGTGGAAAAAGAAGAGTAAGAGGAAAAGGGTGAGGTGTAGAGCACAGCTTCAGGCTTCCCAGTCCTGCCTTGAGAATGGCAAGGCAAGGATGGGCTACTGCCTTCAGCCATCACTGCCACACACACAGCTGGCTCTGCGGGCAGTGCCAAGCCAAGCAGCAGATGTGGCTTTCCCCACCTAGACGTAGCAGGAAGGAAGGTCCTCTGCAGCCCCAGCAGCCTGCTGGCCTGCTCAAATGCTGCCTATGTCTTCTTCCGGAGCTTATGCTCACTGCCATCCCTTCAAACAGCTGGGAAAGGGTCAAATTTTCAGACTTTCCCAGATTATGCTGTCTCAGTTTTTGGAAACTATTATTGAGGAATGTTTAAAGTTGTCTGAAAGTTCTTAAGAAGTCAGAGTGTGAGGAAATTCACCTCCTAGTGAGGGAAGAGTTGGGTGCCCTAACATCTGAGCTTCACTCGTGGCTTGTTACTCCCTGCCCACGCTGCAGGGGTACATCATGTTCTGAAGCTTTGCTTTGCAAGGAATAGTACTTCTGTAATCAGCACAGGGTGAAGAGATAATTAAGCCTTGAGAGGTTATGAGATTTGTGTTGGAAATGGAGAAAATATATTCTGAATATGAGTTTGCATTTGTAGAGAGAAAGACTTTTTCAAGGCAATCAACTTTTTGGTTTACGGTTCAGGCACTGGGCAGCAACTGATAGCAGAACCTTTCAGCACTCAGCATCATGTTTTTAAATTGATTTGCATAATAAGATTTATTGTGACCTTATAGAATAGTATAGAGAAAACCCTCAAGTAAAGCCTTCTGTGTGCTCAGAACCTGCTTTCCTTGTGTGTATCCACTGCAGCTGATACCAGCCTCTCTAAAGGGAAGCTGGGGAGGGAGCCACAGTGAATGAGTGAGACTGTGATTGCTTCTTGTCTTTCTGTCCCAAGGTTTTCCTAAACTGCCGAATAACTGAGGAGGTGAGCTACATGTGTAGAGTGTGATTTCTGGGGTAGCAGAAGACTTTTGCCCTGGAGTCTTTAGCAAAGATACCTTTTTCCTCTGTGTTTCTGACCGAGTCTGTTTTGACAGAAGAAGAGCTGACTGTTTCTATTTTCTCTATGTTTACCAGCATGTGTTTTATATCCCTACATTGCAGAACTATAAATCACAGAATAAACAGATGCCAAATTCAAGAGTGTATTTAACTTAAGCCAGTTTGTTGCGACAGTGTCAGGACCCACAGAGAGGAGCATTACCTTCCAACCCCTTGTTTGAGCCAAAGGTATCCACTGAGAGGGGAAATATCCTTCCTTCCCCACAGATAAAAGCATGAAATTGGATTGTATTGATTATGGTAACTGTCTGCTGTAGATCAGAATTGCTACAAGTATTTTGAGGGTATGGCAAACTGTTTTTCTTATTTTTATCCCCTTGTGTGCCTACCAAAAGGACATGGATTTTTGTTCTTTCTCTCTACTCAAACCAAAGATTGCCTCCAAAGTGCTGAATCAAAGCACATCACTTAGAAGACTGGCCTGGTGCTGAAGGCTACAGGCTTGGGCAGTGTCCCACCCTCCAGAACTGCCTCTTGGCTGTTTCCAGTTCAGTTACCCTCAGTGCTGGGTAGCTATATCTTGTTTCTGAGTTGAATTTGTGACACATCCCTGTCCAGCTCTTTAGCATTTTTTTTTCTCCATGTTCAATTACCTGTTTAAAGGAAGGAGAGAGTCAGACTTCTAGCATTGATGGAGCTAAGCTGACTTTTAAGCTGAGGATTGTACTGAGTCCTGGGGAAGAGTGGAAAAGCCAAAACAAATGATGGCCCAGCTGTTTCTTTTAATGGTTGCATAAGCCACCTGTACATTCCCTAAATTAACTACTTCACTAAATTCTGGTTTGATGGCTGGAATGGTGACTGTTTGGGTAAGTATCCTTGAAGTGAAGCAATAAAGTACAGAAGTAGTGACAGGAACTTCACTTTTTCGTAGCAGCAGACAAAATCCAACAACCTTACCCTCTCCTGGTA
Organism: Calidris pugnax; assembly: GCF_001431845.1. Taxonomy (NCBI): domain Eukaryota; kingdom Metazoa; phylum Chordata; class Aves; order Charadriiformes; family Scolopacidae; genus Calidris; species Calidris pugnax. The sequence continues at coordinate 8,830,354 of NW_015090794.1, forward strand.
TTTTTCTTGGTTTAACGTGAGATGGATAGGGGTGTTTTTTAGTGCCACGTTTTTGCTATCTGTTCTAGAGTTCCACAAAAGTTAGAGTTCTGTATGAATCTGTTAATTGATTATTTAAGAATAAACATTGAATTATATCATGAATGGAAGTATATTCTTTTTCTGTCAGCAGCCAAAATCTGATATGCCTAGGTTTTTCTCTGTTCTGTGGATATAAATGAAAAGCTTAATCAACATAAACTGATTTAAGCTAATGGCAAGTATGATTCCAAAACTTCAACACCAGCAGAATTCACAACTGGTACATACCTATACAATATAATTGAAGTTGATGCTCTTATACCTGTTCGTGCCACAATTAATTTATTTTTCTAATTCCCTTTCCATGAAGACAGGTCCCAACTGTTTATGAACAGCATTTTGCCAGCCTTTTTCATTTGCATCCCATCAGAAGATGTTAGCAGAGCTCCATAGTAATGCCTTCCAGCTCTTCAAAGGCAGGGCAGGCAGTGCCAGTGAGGGTGGCAGGGCGAGACTCCTCCTGCACCAACCTGTGAAGCCCATGGTGTAGCTGTGTCCTCCCCATTGCTCTGACTCCTATGGGATGGGCAAAGATGTTGAAAAGGGAGAATATGTTGCTGGGGAAGGTAATAATTTTGTTTAAGTGTCTCATTTAGGTGGGGTTTGGACTGAGAGGGTAGGTTTTTCCTATTACCTCTATATTCTGCTAATCTTGTGCAAGTGGTAGAAATCTTAAAGGGTTTGGCTGTAGAAGAGGGCAGCAATACAAAATATACTTAAGTTTTACTTTTTTCCATTTAAAGATTGCATATGAATTTTTGTAGAATGTCTTTTCTTTCTTTGAGGTCTACTGCTGGCAAGTGATTGTCCTTCTAAACAGCCTCCTCTTCCTGTGTATGTGCTTTAATTGGCTTATAGTAGATGCACTTTTATTTTGTGAAATATCCATGCCCCTGTCTCTTCTAACACTTGCTTTACAGTACTTAAAAAAATTATCCCTGAAGAACACTGCCTTTTTTCCTTCCCTTACTGGTTTCCTTTTCTTCTATTTTTTTTGTGTTCCCTGTATAACTTAAGGAATGGGATTATCCCATTCTTATGTTTTTAGGTAGGTGGGCTGAAAGGCTTGAAATTTTCCACAAGTTCCTGCTGTGCTCCAGGTACAAAAATAATATGTTTGGAACAGCAAATCATAAAGAAATATTTTTTATAATTTTAAAGCAGGATTTAGATAGTAATATCAGATATTCTCCAATACATTCCTTTGTTTTAGCAAGGACTTAACCTCCACCTTCATTGTTTATTTTTGGAAAAAGACATAAAATAACAGTGTGTGTGTAAAACTGGTGAAGTCACGTTTTCAGTCTTATTCAGTATTTTAAATAAGCTAATTGGTTATTGTTGTTTCAATTCTAAATTCTCTATTGTAACTTGTGTTGCTTTTGGAGATCATTTTCCATCTTAAGATATTTATTTTGAGATTTTGAGAGCAAAAATACAAAGATAACAGGGCAAGACATTTTGTAGCTTGGTTTCTCCTGCTCAGTATTTTTTAACAGCATCTCTTAAAATAGAAATGCAAAACTATGTGTCCTACTTTCCCCTCACTAAAATAGATGCCTTTTGTTAATTTTAGATACAGCAGAGCAGGATATGTAATTAATGATATCAAAGAATCCATATGATATTCAACAGGGTCCTAACATCAAGGACAAAAGAAGTCTGACAACAGCTGTCCCTAATGATTTGGTTTGTAAAATGTTTTCTTTTATTTCAGGAAGTTGGATGCTTTCATCTATGATGCAGCAGTGCTGAATTACAAGGCTGGAAGAGATGAAGGCTGCAAACTTGTCACAATTGGGAGTGGGTACATCTTTGCCACTACGGGCTATGGAATAGCACTTCAGAAAGGATCACCTTGGAAGAGACAAATTGACCTAGCCCTCCTTCAGTTTGTTGGAGATGGTAGGGACCAACCTTTTTCCTCTCTTCTCTTTCTCTTTGTGTGCACAGTTAATGCAGTTTTAGTAGCTCTGAGCCTTTTACTCCTGTTCTCTTACAGTCTTTAAAAAAACCCAAACAAATACAATACAAATGAGTAACATTATTTCTTGGTGCTGAGACAGGAATTCTCTTCCACTCTGTTCTAACTCACCTCACCACCAAGGACATTTGCATCTATTTTCAGAAAGTGTTTTCATATACATCACAAAGTAATGCTGGCCTCAATGTTAAAGAGCATTTCTAAATTTATTTATCTTCTTTTTTTTATTTTTGCCTTTGAGCAATTCCTGAGGAGTTTTTGCTTGGTAGATGAATTATCTTTCAGCACGACTGTTTCGCTGCTTAAAAGTATTTCTCTCAGTTCTGAACTGGTGTGAGTGATCCCTAGTCTAGGGTGGATTAATTTAAACTTCTGGTTAAATAATGTTTATGGAGCTGAAGTAGGGTGACTAGTTTAATTGGTTTTTCAGACTGCTATTTTTCATTGTAACACAAAAATAGAAGAATTTAAATGCTCTTGGCTCTTCTGCCCTGGAGAAGAAGAAAACATACTGCACATCTTTGATATATTTGTAGACCGTAATAATGACTCAATCACCACATAGGGCTTCAACTACATTTTGATAGTAGAAATGTCTTTGCCACAGTGAAACTTCAAGCCTTTCACGTGTGCATGCAAATAAAAGTATAGTTTAAAAAAAATCTGTGTTACAGCTGACCAAAATCCTCCATCAGATTGGAACATGGTGTTACATAGTCATTGGGATATTTCCTATTACATAGATGCATGTTTTAATTTTGCATTTCTCTGTCAGTGAAAAAGAGGGCTTTATTGAAAAATAAATATGTACTTAAGATCACCAATAGCATGCCATTGAGACAAAGAATGGTAAATTTCTGTATTAATGTGACAGGTTAAATGGCAAAGTACAGGACCGTAGCATAGTGGCCTCCTGTTCCATAAAGAACAAGACATTAATTTTCATACTGGAGACAGAGAGTGTGTTAGTCTCCCAGCACATGGATTATATTGCTATTATAATGCTAAACGACTGGAGGAGATGCAATCATCATGAGTGATGCATTTTTTCTGGTGTACATGTAGAGATACCAGTGTCATCATTATTGATCTGTTGGATTTAGAGAGGCTTATGGAAGAAACATCGCTTGTTTCTGCTAAGGAATGAATATATGATCCATAATAACAAGGTTTCAAGCAATTACATATTCCTGTTTTAAACAGTTGCAATTAATTGACTAAAATATTTGCTTTATTTTTCTATTTGTGAATATTTTTTGGATAGAATATTTTTTAATGTGTGTAATACTACTAAAAAGTGTTAGGTGCTGTGATTCTGACCCATTTTTAGGTAGGAAATTTGAATGAGGGAAGTTGAATTATTTGTCCCATACTAAAGAAGAAAATGCTTCTGTAGCCGGAAGGAGGATCTGAAGTGTCTTTCTCAGTTGTGGGCTTAACCCCTCCTGATATTGCATCAGCATCACTGAGGTTTTCATTCTTTTCACCATGCATTTCTTCATGCTCGCTCGTTCATCATCTTTGATACTTCTCATCCAAGAAAAAGGATTGAAATCACAGGGAAAGAAAATAAACTAAATAGACGGGAAAGTATTTGAAGCTGTTAAAGAAAAAGCTTGTCAAAATACCAAAGGTATTGATTCATTTTTATGCATCACTTTGTCGCTGAATATCAGGGAGAAAACAAAATGGATGAGAGGAAAGAGGAAAAAATCTTACCATGTATTTGCACTTTGAGCTGTGGATTTACATGGCATATGAATGCTTATATCTTTAACCCATTTTTAGTAACTGAAGATAATACAAATGAATTGTCTGCAAAACTCAGTATTAAAACTTCCATATGAATAGTTTATAGCATTGCAGTAGATACAGATGGCATTCAGGTGAATGAAACCTTGTCATGAAGTGTCAGCTCCCATGTTCATCTTGCTCAGATACTACTTCAGAAGACAAGCAAGTTTTGCGTGTGCAAACCATGGGGATTGGGAATGTGTTCATGGTATTTTTTCAGTTGTATTTTTATATACCTTTAGAAGGTACCCTGAACAACCTATGAATGCTAAAATGTTCATTTTCTCTTGTAAAGTATCCTTAAATTTGTTCAGAAAATGGTGTGGGCACTATTAAAGAGAATAGCGACTGGATATATATGATGCGTAGGAATTATTGTAGGTAAGTTTCCTGTAGTCCCAGAAATGCTTGCTACCTTGTCTCACTTCATTGGTGTAGATGGTAATTTTCAGAAGAAATACCCCAAACAAACAGGGGGAGGGGGGGGGGGGGGGGAAGAG
>NW_015090794.1:8834793-8970540 GCF_001431845.1 Calidris pugnax
GGGGTGGGAGGGGGGTTTGCACACCAACGACTCACAGTTCTCCTCGTCCGAGTTGTCCTCGCAGTCACTGTCCCCGTCACACACCCAGGCCTTGCTGATGCAAACACCCAAAAACGGGGGGGGGGGGGGGGGGGGGGGCAGAGTGGGAACCAACCGAAAAAACCCTAAGAATGATATGGAGGCTGAAATTTCTTCTACTGATTTATAGCAGGTGAACTGGAACAAAACACCAAGAAATTAAAGGTAAAGAGTGATTGCCTGGAACGAGCATGAGCTGTTTTTGTAACCTGCATCTAACTTCGGTAGTTTGATGAGTTTAGCTATGAACTTAGAGAACTCTGTTTTGATGAATTCGGAGGGATGAACCCAGAGTTCATACCAACATCACTTTGCTGTATCACTAAAAATCTCTTTGAAGTCATCAAGACTAAAAGCGAGTGTGGTTGGGGGGAGAGTTTCATCGAAAAATGATACTCCTGGGAAAGCCTCTGGAGCCCAAATGAGATTGTTTAAGTAAAGAGGCAAACACAAATGAAGGCAGAAATACTTCTTTCGCATGTATAGCTTCTACAGAATTTATTATTCTCTAATACCAAGTCTATAAAACAGCAAAGCGCGTAGTAGTATTGAATTATGATTCAGTAAATGTAATAAAACATTCATCACATTATGGAATAATTTCAATGAATGATTATAAATCTAATGAGTTTCATAACTGTAAGAAAAAAATCCTAATGAGTTGAACAAACATAATTTCTTGATGTGGATATTATGTTAATAAGAGGCAAGAACCTTTTGGATGGTACTAGATATTTGGATAAGACCAAGCAATTTGTTTAAGACGATATCTGATTGCACCTAAAAAACCCCATGATCTCATCTCATTGCACAGTTCTGAGATAGCCTTTTGAAACGTGTTTTAAAGCTTTCCATTTCCTCTGCATGTGTCTTTCTCCTCTGATTTTTTCCTTGCTTTTTCTATATTATTCCCCTATCTAAGGCAGTTCACTTACAGATTGAAGTGAAATTTTTGCACAGTGGATGGGAACCTTTTCCCTCTTCCTTGCTGATATAAACCCTCCAACTGAAGTATTAATGAGCATCTCTTCGTACTTTCCAAAGCACGATGCTTTTTCTGCATTAAAGTAATGGCTTTGAACCCTCTTTTTTATCTCTCTGTCACTGGAAAAAAATGAGGTAAATACAGAGGGATGTAGGTTTGCGTTAGAGATAACTTTAAGCTTAGAGTGGGTGGTTTATATGTATCTATGTGAGTAGTGTTCTGATCCTGAGGATAGTTCTACTGGGTGGACAAATTATACTGACAATTAACAAATACACTGTGAGAGCAACTCTGAAGTCTCAGTGGAAGGAAACAGGCTACAAGATGCCCAATTTGTTCATCTAATCTAGCGAAGAGGAAAAGAGGCAGAGGGAAGGAGGATGGGAAGAAGTTGCTGAGGAATTTAAAGAATAGCTACTTGGTTGTCTCAAAATCAAATTATCCCCAAAATGTTTTATCACTTGGTCTGTGTAGGTTCATATACATAGCCCAGTTCATAGGAAGATGAGATAAATATGCATGTTAGTATAAGATTCATTGCTTTGGAACACTGAATCTTTTTAATATAAAATGTTCGGAGTTGCTTTTTCTTGTATAAAGGATAGGAGTGAAGTGTATTACTAGTGAATTTCTGGCCGTGTAGATCACATCTCATTATCTGCAAAACCTTCCAGTTGATGATTAGCATCTGCAATTTTGTTTAAAATAGTTGATCATCGGGGTAATCCTCTAAAGGTCAGTGGTGGCTGTGCTTTTATTTGGCTTGCTGTGGTCACAAGACGAAACTTTGTTTTTTAACAGAGAAATATTTCTACTGAGACACAGGAGACTATTTCTCGATCTTCTGTGGGGAAATAGAAGCACCCAGGAGTTTGAAAGCAACTAAAATGATGTGGCTGCTGAGAAGCAGCACCATCATTTTGTTTGGATCTTCCGCCCACAGCCACAGGAATGTGTCAGAACAGAACTGTTGTGCACTGAAGAATCGCATGATATGTGCTTTGATTTCTTTTATAAACCTCTGTAGAGAGCAGCTGGGCAGGCTGACGTCCCCAGAATCCAGCATGTTACCCCAGCAGCTGTCGACTGCTTCTTGGAGCCAGCTTGCCATGTGAGCAGCACAGTAGAGGCTCAGGCACACAGCCTGCCTAATTTAGCAAGTCTGTAACTGCTGGACTGCGACATTTGTAAAGGCACCCATGTTCCTCCAGCCTTCAATAGGCTGGCCTATTGAAGCTTCAAACTGCTGGCCAGCTGTCTGAAGGCCCAGGTAATTCTCCTCTGGCTTGTGCTGCAGGGTGCCCTTTAAAGCAGTGTGGTACTTTTCTGAAAAGATCCTGCAAAGCAGTTTGAATCATGTTCCTTCTGAAACCTGTAGCATAATGTCTTTGGGATTTAGAACAGAATCACTGGTGCCTAGTAGGTGAGGAGAACGTACTTTTCCTTCTCTTTCTGTCTGTGCTTCTATTTTTCTTTTTCTTTTTCTTTTTCTTTTTTTTTTTTTTTTTGATTTGTGAGCAAATGAGATTATTGAATTGCAAATGACAAAGCTGCTTTGGGATTAAGAGAGTAAGAGGACTTCAGAGTCTGCATGGGATGGAGAGAAAGACAGCAAGGGGCCTTTTCCAGTGGGGGATGCAGCAGAAATAGAGGGGTAAAAGACGTATGACAGCAGAAATGGATGGAAACAAGGAAAAGAAAAAGTGCTGGGTAAAGAGGGCAAATATGGGGAGGAGTGGGAGAACACCAGCCAGCTGGCCAGGTCAAGCATCTACTACGTGTGAGGTGTTGGACACCTCCTGCGCTACCTGCAGGTTATGGGCTCAGTTCAAATGAAGGTCTGGGAAGAGATCTCCAGGAAAAGAGGGGCAGATGGTACAGCTGTATCAATCCCTTAACCCTTAAGGCTGCAACCTTTGAAGCAATTAGAGACACAGGGATGCAAAGAAGAAAACTGGTTTTGGTTTGAGTTTCCACAGGGAGTCTGTTATCCACTTCCTAATAACTTTCGGTTCTGGTTAATCTGTATGTGCTTTTAGGGTGGCTTAGTGCACTAAGAATTATTTTCCCAGGTGGATAATTGCTTCTCACTCCTTAGGGGTAATAGGTAACTGTGGAAATAAGATTTGCCCCCTTACATCTGCAAGAGGAAAGCTCTTTGCTATTTTTTTCATATTTTAGCATAAGCCTTCTAAATCGCTGTCTAGATTATAGAGAAGTGCAGCAGTGTGACTCACACGGGCTGTTCCAGACCAAGAAGGAAATCTGTATGTGATTATAAGGACGTATTTCAGTGCGTGCTGCTCAGGCAGAGCACACCCCCAATCCCAGTGATTTTCTGTTTATATATTTAGTGTCCTCCTTAAGCAGTGGGTGGAACAAATGTGACTGGAGAGTGTGAGTGTATAAGTGGAGGGTGTTTGTGTGGTTGAACAAGAGTCAGAGAGATTGTAATATTGAAAGTCGTGCTTAGCAGTTCTGTTAATTCATCCCTGCCTAATGGGGGCACGCAGAGCACGGTCATTAGCTCACAATAAGTTTATTGCTGTCAGTCATCTGTGTTCCTCTTGCTGTTTTTACAGGGGGAAATAACTCAGAAAATGAGAGGAAGAGAGATTGTTTTGAGGGATCCAGACAACTCAGAAAGTTGTTCTGCTTTTATATAATCTCATCTATGAAACATACTGTATGGATCATATAACTCGGTCAAATTGAAATCGATGAGCTTATTGAACCAAACACACATCACCCCATTTGACTTGTGATTTCTCTACTCAGGGTAAAGACCCTCTTATGTTGGGGGCTGCAAGTGATGGGGTGCTACCTGCCTCCTCCATCATTTAGTGGGAGTTCTCACCAGAGTAACTGTGAAACTACCTGTCCCTAAATTTGAAAAATGCTTTTTGTCCAGTCTGAATAAGTGGATGATTTTGCTAGTGCTGCCACAGTCTTTCGAAGATGATGCCCTACATCTGACCAGTATGAAAGTATATAATTAACCCTTTTATTCAAGATCTATACCTGTTCTATGTCAGTTCTCTTTACTTGCATGCTGGCTTTACTTGCTGGCTGAACCTCAGGTCAGTGCTTGCGCAAGAGTCACCAGCCTTACACCGTCAATACCAGCCTGTTTCTTTCTGCACCTTCTGCTCCATCACATGCACTGTGATCTCCTGCTGGGGTGGCCTCCTCCTGCCCTGCACCTCACAGAAGTCTGGGGGATCTGCTGACACTAGAGGTCTGTTGTACTCAACTGATAAAACAACAAAGACATTGGGCAGCAGCTTGGCTTTCTCTACTTGGACAGAGCATCCTTTCCTCGCTTGCCGAGGGAGGCTGCTGCAGAGCATGCCGACTGCACTTATGGAGGGATGGTTGCAGTGTGTGAAGCAACACAATTTAGGGGAGAATTAATTTTTCCAGACAACTCTCATTCATACAAGGCAATGTGTTTTGGAGTCAGAGGAGGGTGACTTTCCATGCAGTTGCAGTTAGTTGCCTGATACCCCTGCTGCGGGACCTGGCTTTGGTGCAGGCGTATCCACCACTGGAGGTTTCCACAGCTCAGGTGGTTGCAGGTGCCTTTGGGCAATGGATCTCCCTGTGTGAACCCGATCTCTCACCCGTGGTCGAGAGCAGTAGCCCATTTTAGAACTGCCACTGCCAGAGAAACCGCCATTAGATGATTTTTTCCTCAGTTTGTTTGAGGTTTGCTGTTTCTCTTACATTCTGTTGGTGCCTCGATGCCAGGCTTTGCTTTGTGATAAGGTGAAAGTCAGGCTGGCATTCTGAACCACCCTGAAATTGTCATTTCTGAACAGCAAGTGAAGTGTTAAAAATCTTTTTCTGGATTCAGAAGGGATATATAAAATAGATTTCTTCTCCCTTTGTGTGTGAGAATAATTAAATAGGTTAAAATTGAGGCAAGAACTTGATGAAAACACCCCTCCAGAGTACCTCAGGAAGTAGTTGAGGCAGCCTGTGAACCATCAGTGATTGTAGCCAGGAACCTATGGCTTTAACCTACATGGTTAAAGTAGGGCAGAAAAGCACCTGTCTATTAAAGAAGAAAAATAAGGACTCAGTGAATTATGGACTTTAGTGCTTATAGAAATATTAAAACAAATTATTCAGCAATTTACTTTGATCATTTCAAGGATAATAAGAGAATCAAAACTGAAAAGTCAATTTTCCAATTACAAATCTCATTAAATTAATGTAATTACTCATCTTATAGGATAACTGTTCTTGCAGAGAATGTAGATCTGTGAAACAGAAGTAAATAGTAGATTCTTCCCAAGGGCCATTTCTGTTTCCTTTAGCACTTGGTCAATGCTTTGACTGTAATCACTGCTTATACGTTGCTGCTTGTTCTTCCCTCCTGTAAGTTTTATTTAGTGGCTTCTTGACAAGCATTTCTCATGTGTAGAGCTAATTCCAAAGTCATACCTCGGTTATTATTTCTTCAATTTCCCTCCATTGAACCCCCTGTCCAAACCTCTGCTGGTGGTGGTTCCTCCAGGGGTGGCTGAGTGCAGCACACCTTTTAAAAGCAAACGGCGTCCCGAGCTTCTGACTGCAGTTTTGGACTGCCATGAATCTGTGCTCAGTCTGCCTGTGTTTCCGGGCCAGGCTTGGCTGACCTCCCAGGAGGGAAGATCAAAGGAGGTAAATCATGGGCTTTGTTTGATTTTTGGGGATGATTTTCTACCAGGGTGGAGCTTGACCCCCAGCTGCACTGGGTGGCAGTCCCAGGCACACAGCACTTGTGCTGCTTCTTACTGACTGACTGGTGTCACACGCTCTTGGTCCTGCCATCAGGAACATTCAGGGTTAGATACTCCATCTCTGTCCCTTGTTTCCATGTTTGTATCCTCAGGGAGAGGGGGAGAAGATACTCAGGTTCCACCCAAGCCTCAGAGATCTTCCTTTCTTTCCTGGGATGGAGCAGCAAGTTGATTTTATTATTTTCTTTTTAAATAAGCAGCAAAGAAGGTTATCCTAGTCTGTTTGTTCTCATTTGGGATGTAAATGTTTGTGCTTGTTTATTTCTGGCAAGTTTGTAACTAGGGACACACTTGGGTAATAATGAAAGATTTTAATTTTTTTACTAATCATGAGAAAGGCATCAGAGAAGTATTGAAAAATTTTTATTTCCTCTCAAAAAAAAAATTAAATCTTACTCTGAACTGTTTTTCTATAAGTACCTGGTGGAGAATGATGGACCATGTGGGTTTGGGGTTTCTCTTTTTCATAATAACATGTTTTCAGTATGTGTGCATCTTCCCGGACGCACGTGTAGATGTAGAGGAAGAAATGCTCAGAAAACAAAATAACATCAGTGAAATGACCCAAAAGTTAGACAGCTTTACCCACTGGCATCTTGTGGCTGCCCATCATTTGGGAAGCCACTACCTTTTTCTGGAAGATGGTTTTCTGAGCAAAGCTGGGAACCCAGGGAGGATGCCAGGCCCTTACAAGATGCTGGGCCCAGGAAATGATGGGAATGTGGGGGTACCAGTGACCCCCCTAAAAGGACCTCTGAGAGCTGACACGTCTCCAGGAGAGACAATGCAGGGACTGAGTGGGACAGCATGTTTGTCAGCTGCGAGGGGATGGCGGCAGGGATAGATCACACTTACCACAGCCTGCAAAAACTGCTAAGGGCTGGGATGAGGAAAAGTGTGGAATTCTGCCCTTTGATCTGTATCTTTTCTGTGTCGGGATAATGATGTTTTCATTGTGAAAAGATTTCTCAGAGGGCACAGCGGACAGTTTGTCACTCCTTCCCAGAATGATAAAGTGTCAAATACACTAGAGGTGCTGCACAAAATGTAGAAATGAGGGTATTTGTGACATATTCAGAGTCAGAATGGCCAACTGGGGCGTTTCTGTGCAAACAGCAGCCAGAGCAGAGCCCACTGTAGCCACAGGAACAAACCCAACAGAAATGCAAAGGCATTGGAGTATTGTTTGTGCTGTAACCTAAAAACATTGTAAATAGTCTTGAATTACCACTGAGAGAGCTGGAATTTTGCAATTCATTGGAGAAGACTATACTGTGTTTCAAGTTAATATTGTAGAGTCTCAACACTGCTTGAAATATGGATCTTTAAAATACTTGCTTTTACTGATTCTTACACTATAAATGAGGCAGACTTTTTATGATACAGCACTACAGAAATTATAAATATCTCACTGTAGGCATCATACAGTTACTTGTGAATTTTGCAGGTTAAATATACTGTGAGCATATTAAGCAGCAAAGAAACACTATTTTTTTTTGTTAAATATATTGGGACTGTTAATTTTCTAATCTTGTGCTAGTGTCATGATGTACTTTTTGCTGAAGTCTAGAACTATTCATTTAATCATAAATCTCATCCACACGTGAATGGATGTAGAAAATGATTGTGCCATTACATTACTTTTAGTAAGTGCTTGAAATGAAAAAAAAAAGCCTTAAAATAAGTCTGATTAATATTTATAAGTAACTTGAGACCCCCCCTACTAGCTGCAGACTTGAACTCCATTAACACTTGGTTCATTGAGGCCTGGCATTTGTGTATATTGAGGTTGCTGACTTAGATTTCCAAGGTCTTTGTTATGGAATATTTGGAGCTCTTACTTGTTACTTAGAATTATGCACGTGTTGAGCTAACTGAACCCTCCAATTCCTATTAATTACAATTTTCTGGCCTTTCAAGTGCCAAGACTAGTATATTGCTATAGGTGTCATCACCCTGCACTTTCACCTCACAAGTTAGACCTCCCAAAAAGGTTTGAAAGACAACAACATTCCTCCAAAAGGACTTCATTCTTTTAAATATTTCTTGTTTTCTGAAGCAAACTACCCTTTAACTACCCTCAAAGTTCAATGTTTTGAATTCCACCTCCGGGCCAAGTTTGGAAGTGGCTGATTTTTATAAGGAATGAATCGACACCCTAGTTAAAAAACTCCTCATATCTGAGGATTTTATAACAAAAATGTTATGCCTTCTGTAAATAGCTTGGGTAAAATGTAATGGGCAGGAAGAGCAATAAATAAATTGGGCGGTTTTTGCCAGTTTTATAGGATCAGCTATGCTGAAGTGTTCTTACAGTTGAATTAGTAACTCTTTTCTCTGTGTTTCTGTGTGTATATACACACACGTATATAAATACATTCTGTAAATGGCAACTGATTTATATAGGTAGACCAGAATTAATAGCCTAATCTGTCCATTCCCAGATAATATTTCACAAATATGACAGTCCAATGATTCATGGTGCTTTGCAATTCATGAAATTGTGGATTGCTTTTGGGTCTTAATCAACAGTGATTTCTGTCATTGTCAGATGCGATGGAAGGGGTAATGCAAGAGCAGGATCAGCGAGACGCTGGGATGCTTTGTTCTTTGCAGCTTGCCAGGGCACTGTCATTTATCTCCACTCAAAACAAACTTGGTTGGTTTCTGTAGTGACGTTTTTGGAAAGGTTAGTGGATTATCAATAGTTACTTTAGATGTACATGCCAAAGGGAAAGAAACACAGAGGAAACAGAAATAAAAACCAGGTTTAAATTCCGTTGTGAATTTTGTTATGAATTGTAAAAGGGCACAGCAGTCAAATCAAGTTGATGTTTGACAATCCTGGGAGATGTGAATTTTCCTGTGGGAAGTAATGAGAGCTGATTGTCAGAGCTTCGGCTACTAATGCAAAACCCAGAAATACTCTGCTCTCTCTGGACTTGGCTTCTTTTCTATTGCCTCTGTGAGTTTTATTCATAGACCTTGGGGAGGACTTGAAAGGGAAATGAGGGGAACAGTCCACTGAGGTTTAGCAGAACAAAAGAAATCCAAAAAGATAGGGAATGCAATAATGAACTCCAATTATCTATGTAGTGATAGTGTGCAATATCTGTACTGTTACAATTAATAATTTATTGTCCCAATGTCCTGGATTAGAAGACTTGTAAAGATTCATTAGGATTGACTTTCTTCTTTGGGCATGCTCTTAGGTATTTTGAAGATTGAACACTGTAATTTGGGAGAAGATACACTGCCTTTTTCAGATGTGGAGGTTCAATTCATTCTTCAAGCACAGAAATAAACGCAGAATTAACTAGGAACTGAATAATCTCTCTTACGAATTTGTGAAATGCCTTTACTAAAATGCCTCGATACTTGTCCTTCCTACTTCATTTTTTCCTTCATGTTCTATGAGAAGCAATTTCTCCATCAGTGTCCTGTGTTCCAACTCACACGTCCAAATTATCCGTCGGCTGCAGCTTTTCTAGTGCCCTGCAAAATGCTCTTGCACAGCAGGTCATTGATCTTCTAGTCTAGCTTGAAGGTAGCTGAAATGTCAATATAGGTTCTAGCTGGTTATTTTCTGATCTTTACTCCAATGATGTATGGATTTCAACTTTGAGTATGTATTCCCCAATTCTTGGGTAAGGATTAGGGATCTGTAGCATGGGAATTTTTCCCTTAAATTGAAGCCATATCCTAAACTGGGAAACACACCACCCAACTAATACTGTATTTTCTGGCCCTCTGTATTGCCTGCTGTATTTTCTAGAAACAGGGAAGGTTATGTCGTTAAAAATAATGATAGAATTACTCAGCTAAGTGTATCCCCAAGAGCAAAAAAGGCATGTATGCACATGCAATGCTTCAGCAAGAGCAACACTAAACATTTGAAAATGAATTATATCATGCAATATAAAAAACAATCTTGGCAGGAGCAATTGCAGTTTCTTGCACCCCTCTGTCTATGTTGGCAGCAACAACCACTGCTAAGTGATAATGTCCTTCACCTCGGCCAAATCTCGGTGAAATGTGGATTCTAAGACTAAGAATATGCAACAGAGGGAAAGAGCAGATCTGCTTCCTTACCTTTAAGTAAATGAACTGTTTTCATGGCAGTGAGGATGTGGCAGAGCCAGAACCAGAAACCAGGAATGCTCTGTTTCGGGCACATGATGATGCCATTTATTTTTCTGCTGCTGCCCAGGAGGCAAGTGGTGGCAGCAGCAGAAGCCAGAGGAGACTGGAAGAAGAAAGGCCGGGTGATCGGGGCAGGAGGGAGCAGAGGGAGGTGTCCGGGGCACCACGAGAGAGGAGGTGACCTGGGAAGGGTTTGCAGTTACTGCATCCCAGGCCTCTGGGGGAAAACAGAAAGTGAAGACACAGAAAGGCAGGAGAAGGGCTGTATCTGAAAGGTACTGCTAATTATGATAAAAATTTAAAAACAGAAGCTTAATAGGAGAAGGGGCATACTGCAAGTATCCAGGCATTGGGTCAGTTATTTGCTATAGAAAAGCAGATTATGTATGAAAGACAATAGACTTTCTTAATACATACTGTATCATCTACAACTATTTTTCCTCACTTGCTGCATGTGCTGTGTGGGTAAAGCTAGCCCTAGCCACGCTTTCTATTTCCAATATGACATGACTGTAGCCTGCAGGAATAATGATTTGGGGGATTTTACATCCAGTGTGGGTGATTGTCATTACTTTGCAATAAATAAAGGTTTTACTGGGAAGAAAAACAGAAAGTTTTGATGAATAATGTATGTTCCTTCTAAAGTGCTTACAGATGAGAAGGTGGTTTAAAACTGCATCTCTGAATCAGTTCACTTATTGGTGAAATGCAGCCAACTACCAGAGGAAATGTGGCTAATGACTAGGGGTGGCCGACTGCTGGACCTGGGTGCTGCTGCTCATGCTGAGTTTTTATGCTTGCCATTTAATCTTTGTTATTTGGATGGTCTGTCTTTTAACATTCAAAAAGGTCTTCTTGGGCTGGAAGGCTGGAGTAAAAATGTGTTATGGAAGGGTCATGTGGATGTAAAGGACATGCAGATCCCTGCATTCTGAGGTTGTTCATGAGGTTATCTGGGTCAACCAAAAAAAAAAATAAAACAAGAAACAATAATGCTTATAAATGAAATCCCCAAATACCCAGACCCCAGGAAACAAGTGATACCAGAGACGACAGCACAGAGCAGACCTGTCAGGAGAGGTTCAGCCAGAAAATTGCAACTTATACAAAAAGGGGAAATAAGGTTATCATTGGTCTCACAGGAGAGAACTTACAGCATGCTTTAAAGGGATTGTGGGAACATGTGACATTTATTTTGCGACGTTTAAGGGAAGGGCCAAAGTGAATCAGGGAGGAACAAGCGTAGGGCAATGGGGATGGGAGGGCATAGAAGGCTCTGGTGGTGTGTCGGAGGCTTGTCTGACTGAGCCCTGTGTCTGGTTGCTACAGCCTGTCCCATCTCTTCACTAGTCTCAGTTCCTAGCTGGTTTTGATGTGATCTTGCTTTCTGGTCAGTGTTAGGAGTGTGGGGGCATTTGATTTGTTAGGAGAATTCTGGAAAGGCCCAAGGTCCCAGCCGATGCCTGGATATGGGGTGAACGGGCTCTGGGCACCGTATTGCAGAGGCGTAGCCCGTGGCAGCGTCTGAGGGGGCTGTACATGCTGGTGTGTTGGTGAATCACACGAGTGATCACGTGTTAAATTTCAGTCCTCAGCAGCGGGGCAGGAGGAGGAGGACCTATTTGTGTTTGTGGGTGCCACGTGGGTACTGCTACTGACACGGCTCGCTGTGAGGGTCCCTGTGTGCATCCTCACCCCACAGCAGCTTATGCCAGCTGCACCTGGAGGGGGGAGCAGCACCAGCGGCACAGGAGGAGCCTCCTGGGCCTGAGGATGCACCAGACGCAGGTCTCGTGGATGGGGGGGAGGAATCCCCTGGGACAGGAACCCTCCAGTTCCTCTCTCTGTAAGAAGGGGTACTAGTTAGAGCACGCAGAAGAAAGTTTTACCCAAATCACAGATGCTACTTTCTAGAGCAGCCAGCCTCCCACGTAATTTATGAAATCTGAGGACATCTGAAACTAGGGTGCTGTGAGTTGAAATCTGCTGTATTTGCACATCCTTAGTAGATAAGACTAAAGTGCTCCACAAATGAAGCATTAAATGGTGGTGTATTTTTAAACTTGCAAAGATTTTCGAATACTGTGGGTAGTAACTTTTTGCATTCTAACTGGTCTGACTCCCTGCTCTCCCCAGGGGAAATGGAAGAGCTAGAAACCCTGTGGCTGACTGGTATTTGCCACAACGAGAAGAATGAAGTCATGAGCAGCCAGCTGGACATTGACAACATGGCAGGAGTGTTTTACATGCTTGCAGCAGCCATGGCACTCAGTTTAATAACCTTTGTCTGGGAGCACTTATTTTACTGGAAACTTAGATTCTGCTTCACTGGAGTCTGCTCAGATAGGCCAGGATTGTTGTTCTCAATCAGCAGGGTGAGTAGTGCTTTCATTTCCCCCCTTCAGGCAACAGAGAGAATAAACTCTACCTCCCTAAAACATTCTTCTTCCTTTTATTACCACTTGGACATTTGAAATATGTTTTAGAGCATCAGCGTGATGCTCCAGAGTAGTCAATGGGCTTAGGATGTACTTGCACTCCACGGGAAGTCTTTTCCTCATTGGATTATTCTAAGGTAGGAATTATCATATGCCAGGATAATTGGTAATCAAATACTGAAAACTAATACATTTAGGGGAAATTTTGATGAAGAAATGGTGGAGCTGCTCAGATACAGAAAACGGATTAATTTCCACAAAAAAATCCAAACAAAATAAATGCTAAATTAATGAGAGACATTAGTTCTCAGTTTTGTGTTTTTCTTAAACAAGTGGATTTTAAGCAATAAATATATACTGCAATATTTTAATAAGCTTTTCTTGATGGCAAACTGGAATAAAGCATGAGAAGGGGCCAAACACAAGTGTCATTTATGTTTGGTTGGACACTAAGACAGGTTTTAATGATGACTTTACCAAATCCAAAGTGGATTTACATATCCAAATAAGTGATACTTTTCATAAAATAAGGGAAGTATGTGCTTTTCTTAGATTTTTGACAAATTAGTTGGGTTTTTGTCTTTTTTTTTAAACACAGTACTTCCATTAGGTAATTGATTTTGCTGGATTTTTTTATAAAGCTGAAGAGAATTGAAAATGATACTAAAATGCCTAATTGCTTTAAAATGTGCTGAAATTACCCTGTTGAGTAAATTGGACTGTATTGGATCTGCATTACAAATACCCTGCCCTACCCTGTTGGGGATTGTCTAGAAAAGCAGATATGCTTTAATCTGCACATTTTACATTTGAACTTTATACTTTTGGCGTTTTACGTTTGAAATTCTCCTAACCGATCCAGGGGAAAAAAAGTACTTATTTCAAAGGCAAATTTCTAAGAATTACAAGTTCACGGGGTCGGAAACGTCAATTGAGCTCACAGGAGCGACAGACGAGGTTGGAGTTAAAAGACAGACTTCAGCTTTTCACTCAAAATGAACTCAAATTCAGACTTTAGAAAGGGATGGGATTTTTTCATAGGTCCTAGGATAGAAAACAGAAAAGCTAAAATACCATGACTAGAAGCCTTTTTATTTCAGTGCAAGTGAAGAGTACCTTGACCTCCAAGAAGGTTTAGGGGCGTGACTTAATCACTGGTTTAAAAGAATAGTTTCCCTTACTGAAGGTTAGTTACATTTTGTGATGGGAGTAGGGAACTTTTTCAAGTACCTTCTAGTCTTGTTTTCTAGAGCAAGCAGGGGATGCCAACACAGACCATTGGTTTGTAGAACACTGGCAATTTTTCTCCTTTACTGCTGGAAAATATGGCAGAAATTATTCTCCTGTATCAACATAAGGAAATGTTAATAGAGTAGATACGTACTTTTAATCTTTCCAGTAATTAGACAAGTGATGTATAATTGTTCTTCATCGTTAAAAAAAAAAAAAAAGGAAGTATTTAAAATTGACATCTAGTGATTTAATTTGTTTTATATTATTCATTACAGGGTATTTACAGCTGCATTCATGGAGTACACATTGAAGAAAAAAAGAAGTCTCCTGACTTTACTTTGACCAATTCCCAAACCAACATGTTAAAACTACTGCGAACAGCAAAAAATATGACCAATATCAATCCTTCAAGAATTA
This sequence comes from Calidris pugnax, assembly GCF_001431845.1. Lineage (NCBI taxonomy): Eukaryota > Metazoa > Chordata > Aves > Charadriiformes > Scolopacidae > Calidris > Calidris pugnax. Next base: position 8,848,875 of record NW_015090794.1, read on the forward strand.
ACTCCCCCAAAAGAACAGCTGATTTTATTCAGAGGGGTTCCTTGATTATGGATATGGTCATGGATAAGGGAAACTTGATATTTTCTGATAACAGATCCTTTCAGACTAAGGATAACTTCTTTGGTGACAACATGAGTGAACTGCAGACACTTCCTGGCAATCGACACAAGGACAATCTCAACAACTATGTTTTCCAAGGTCAGCACCCTCTCACACTGAATGAGTCCAACCCAAACACAGTAGAGGTTGCAGTAACAGCAGAAGCAAAAGCGAACTCCAGACCCAGGCAGCTTTGGAGGAAATCTGTTGAATCTTTGCGTCAAGATTCTGTACGTCAGGGCCAAGGTTCCCAGAGAGAGAACGGGTCTGACGAAAACAGGCAGCTTTCAGTGAAAAGCCAAAGATACCTTCCTGAAGAGATTGCCCATTCAGATGTATCGGAGGCATCAAGCCGAGCTACTTGTCATATGGAAGCTGAAAACAACAACAAGCATCACAAAACCAAGGACAATTTTAAAAAAAGGACAGTAGCGTCAAAATACCCAAAAGACTGTAGTGAAGTGGAACTGACATATCTGAAAACCAAACCGAGCTCTCCACGGGATAAAATCTACACGATTGATGCTGACAAGGAGCCAGGATTCCGCTTGGACACACCTCAGTACATCGAAAACATTGTCCTTCCAGATACTATAGAGTTTCCTGATGTTTATCAAGATCACAATGACAACTACAGGAAAGCAGAACACGCAAACAGGACTCCCTTGCATAACGAAGACAGTCTTCCAAATAATGACCAGTACAAACTTTATGCAAAGCACTACACTTTAAAAGATAAAAATTCTTCCCTAGTTGACATGAACGATAGGTACCGACAGAACTCCACCCACTGCAGGAGCTGTCTCTCCAATTTGCCCACTTACGCGGGACACTATTCAGGCAGATCTCCCTATAAATGCGACGCGTGCTTGCGGATGGGGAACCTCTATGATATTGAAGAAGATCAGATGCTGCAGGATACAACGAACTTATCACTTCCTGAAGAAGTCTACGATCATAGTTGGTCACAAAACAATGCTCTGCAATATCATAAAAAAAACAAGTTGAGGATTAGCAGGCAACATTCTTTTGATAATATCGCTGATAAGTCCAGGGAAATGGATATTGGAAGACCTTCTCGTAGTATAAGCTTGAAAGAAAGAGAGAAATTTCTACAAAGTAGTCCATATGCAAGCATGTTTAGTGTTCCCTCAAGCAAACTGTTGGGCAACAAGGCCTCACTTTTAACTCATGCTCTGGAGGACAGTAAGCGGAGCAAGTCCCTGTATCCCGTTCACTCGGACGATAACCCCTTCCTGCACTCCTACCGCGACGACCAGCACTTATCTCTTAGGCGGAGTCCGGCTGATCTTTATAAACATTCCTTACCAACAAGAGGAAGAAATGATAATTATTTAAGGTCATCCATACAGTCTACAGCATCATACAGTTCCAGGGATGGTCGGATCCATAATGACATGTACATTTCACAGCATGTTTTGCCTTACGTTGCAAATAGGAATAGCTTGTACTCAACTCCAAGGGTTTTAAATTCCTGTAGCAATAGACGTGTGTATAAGAAAATGCCTAGCATTGAATCAGATGTTTAAATTTTCCATGAACACTTTATCTATAGGGAAAAAATAGTTGCCACCATCTTAGAGGGAGAATTTATCCTTTAACAGTATCCTGCTATGGTAAATGATATGTAAACCTCTCCCTTTCCCAGTGTACTTCTGTACATGAATAGGTAAACTAGTATGCTCTTAACCATCCTTTTAAAATATGTCTTGTTGAAAAGGATAAAAAATAGCCATTTATGTATGCTTTATATATAAATGGCAAGCTGTACGGAAATAGCCCCAATATATGTTGGCAACTATGCTGTTTTGTATCTAATCATTTTATTATTTCGGTTATTCTAATTTATGTTGCTAAGTATCATTCAATGTACTTTTGTCCTTAGAAATGTTTAATGATTTCCTAGTACTGGATAAGCAATATGGTATGCATGTAGTGTGACACAGACAAAAAGAATTAGGAATGCATTTGCACAGTTTCAAAAGTAAGACTCTAAAAGAGAACAGAAAGCTAGACTTTCAAAAATATATTTTAGCTTCATAAGCATTTTCAAAGCCAAATAATAATATAAAAAAAACCCCAACCCCTGGGACCTTAATAAATAAAATACAGCGTGTTAGCACAAAATTAGTATGTTTGTTCTAGACTGACAGAACATAAAGGGAAAGGCTGTAGGCCCAAACATGTGAACTGCTGTGTACCAAAAGGAAGCCCCATGGATATTGGTTAATGTTAATGTACAAATGTTTTTCTTATATTTCACACGGACTTACCATTACAAACTAAGTTCATTGAAAAGTCTGCAGTCATCTTGTAAGAAACTTCACAGCTGCCTAATCCAGAGTATATATTTTTAGATATCACTATATGACACTTACCGTGGAGCTGTGGACTTTATTAGTAACCTTGAGGCCTAATGTGTACGTAAGTTTGCATTTGCCCCTTACTGGTGATTACTCAGGGCTGTATAGTATTTCTTTTATTCCTTCACTTCCCAAACCAAATCCCAACCCGCTGTAATTCTTTGTTCATAGTGTATTAGTGACATCTAATCAATTGTACGTTACTAGTATTAAAGCCGTTAATGCAGTATCAAACACCGACAGCCATAGATTCAGTGTATCAGTGAGGAGTGCAATGCCATTTATCTCGATACACAGTGAAGGATTAACACCTTGGGAGGGACTTCTTCCTTCCAGAACATCGTGCATATTTGTTGAATATCACACCACCTTAAAAAATTTCTCCCATCAAGTCTGTTATTTAAATTGAATATATGCACACAGAGCTAAGAAACAGTATCTGTATTATCACTTACTGGTATACAAAGATATTCACATAAGAGGGATGTGTTGTTACATGAGTTTACCTCTAGTAAAGATCAATCAGATTATTTCACAAATAAAACATCTGCTACACGCCTCTCCTTGCCCCCACTGGGAAAAAAAGAAACCACTAGATTTTAATGGTAGGGGAGTGTGGAAGGGAAGAGAGGAAGCTTTCCATGAGTAGAATGTAGAGCTGTACATTTAATTTAAACTAAAGAAGTAAATTAAATTGCTAATATACTTAAATACAGAAAACATTCGACAGGTGCTGCTCTCCCATTCTCCTGCTGCTCTGAGAATGGCCTTAGGTTTTTTGTGTAGAGGAAGTTTAGATTATTCAAGCATTATTCCTTACGTTTCACTGAAGAACAGTGAGCAGGGAAACCATTACACTGTGAATTGGAAAATGTGAATATTACCCTAACTTTTCTCTGAATTGAAAGTCTTTTCAACAGAATCATGCCTGTCAGCTGTAATTGTAGTATCTGCATGCCAGAGGTACAGTATGCAAACTGTTTAATTTGAAATAGCATACTGCAAAGCAGAGCTGGAAATAGGAGATAATATAAATGATGTATAGGGATAGACAAAATATAGCTTCTTCAATTCTGATTGCAATTTTTTTATTAAACAGATTTAAGCTGACATTAACTACCAAATAGTCCAGAATGAGTTTTTGGTATTTACAAATGTATTTGTATATTCACCATAATGGTGAAGGATGATATTTTTTGAAGGAAGGGGATGTAATGAGGTTTGGGCTTCCAGGTCCCTGTCCAGCTTCCAAAAACCGCATTATACTTTATGATAAGTGTGTTCAGAAAGCATATCTATGGGTATCTGTATGCTGTCCAGAGCAAATATGTGTCGAGTTTTCTTTATTCAACATTTGGTCACAGTTTTTGGCCCTGATTCACCTGGTATGCTTTCTGGTTCCTCACTGGATGTAGCTGTATGAACAGAAGATCCTCACCTGCCCTCAGAGAGGTTCACGTTTCTTAGGAGGAGCTGTATGAGCGAAGCAGGGCTGGGGTGTTTGTGAGATGAACGTTACTTTTCATCAACCAAAACCTTTTCCCAAAGACATAGGTATACTATTTCTCTTAGGTCTACAGGAAGGCAAATGCACTAAAGGCATAAACATTGTTGTAATGAGTTTAATAGAAATAGTTCAGGCAAATTTTAATTTTTAGTCCAAATTGTAGTATACCAAGTGAAATCTGAAGTATTTGGAACTACCTGGTGTGTTTCAGCAGATGTGGCATCTGCTGGTATCATACCGAAACCTGCCATGCAAGTCACTGGGAATTTTACCAAGTGAATCATAAAACTCAGTGGTGGCTCTCATCTTTCACATGATCTTAAAGCTCTCAAAATATTTGCTGATCACTCCAAGTCTTTTGCATCATCATCTCTCTCTAACTCGACACACATAGCTCAGTATATAGGCAAGTACTGTCTGTGAAGTTCTGGGAAAGAAAAATTCCCGTTTACAACATTTTCTAACTGTTGAGATCCAAATGTAAACATCCTAAACCCAGGTGGATTTATCCTTCTGTGAAATGAAAAAGCAAATTAGCTGTAAAGAAATACATTGCAGTGTTTGCTTTTTCTGATTTTGAGCAGATTTCTGCTGACTGTAGAGATTTATTATTATTAGCTGCAAATATGCAATACAACCACCTCCCCTAAACCAAAACAAATTTAAGAGACAGAGGGAAGACTTGATAATGTTGCACAGCAGTTGTTCACATGGAATTAAAAAATGCTACCTTAAAGAAGGAAAGAAAAAATCAACAAACCCAGATACTGAAAGTAGAGGGAAAAAGAATCTGCATGCATTTGTTGCTTTGACCTTGGCATATAATATGAGTGAATAAAGGGGGAAGAAAAGGCTAAAGAGTAGGATTGTAGGCGAGTAGCTGGTGTGGTTGCAGATGTATAACGTGTAAAGAAGAAGAAGCTGGGAAGTTGAAGGAAAGTCTTCAACACTAGAGCCACAAGCCACAGCTTGTGAGGCTCAGCCGTAGAGCGCGTGGAATTCTGAATATTGCCTGAGCTTTGTTGATATATTTGCACTGACTTTCAGTAAACCGAGATCAAGACTTTCTGTATTTCCCTCTCTCTCACTCTAGCTGCTGCTATTCTTGAAGAGGAGAAAAGAATCTTCCTGCATAAGTGGCCATCCTTTCTGTACCTTTCTGGATGGTGCTGGTGACTTGTTACATTTTCCTGATTACAGCTCTAGCAGTTTGTTGGTCTTTCCTATCACCAAGATTTCCCGTGACTCCAGCTGGAACTGAATCAGGCTGTAAATGATATGGGCCATTCTTGGTAGCATGTCCTGTAGTGTTACACTGCTCCTGGACGACAACTTTTATGGAGGCAGGATATTGAATTGCTGAGGAATGCAGTAGGTACACGGAGGTAAAAACAGCTACGTAGACATACCTGCCTCTCGCTTTTTTCCTCTTTTAAAGACATTGTAGAATTTCTTCATGTTTTTGTCTTTCCCTTTTCACCACAGTAAATTTTCCTTTTTCCTTTCAAATGGATTTTGTGTTCTGCTTGTGTTCCTTAGAGCAGTGTAGCCACCCACTAACTTAAACGCATGGAAATAAGATATTTTAATATATAAGATAAAATTAAGGAGAATTAAGAGTTTTTGTATTTCTAGAAAATTTCATTTAATGTTTTTTCAGCTTTTGCTCAGAATTCGTTATTCTGCTATGTAAGAAGCTTGGTGAGGAGAAAGAGTGCTGTGGACAAACAGAACCCAAATCACCGCCAGCTCACTGTGTTTTAGCAGCATCTCATAAATACATGTCTCCTGCTCTACGATCTTTGAGAACCACTTAGGAGGTGAAGTAAGGCTCACAAAGGAAATTGGAAGTGGTGGGGCTTTTCCTGGTGAAAATTAATCCTTTTACAGAGTTTTAAAGAAAGAAAAGCTATAGCTGTGTGTCTAGCATTGGGTGTCTGTGCTGGAAGGCTCAGCTCTCTCTGTTGCCAGTGGGGAGAGAGAGAAAGCTCCCTCTGGACGGTGGTTCAGAGCACAAGGCTGGGAGCAGGTCTGGGTGCGGTGTGTCCTGGAGATTTTACCTCTCTCTGTTGATTTTTGTAGAAAGTATAGGCTCCTAACGAAGACATCTGAGATAGGGGGGCTTAGAAAAGTAATGGTCTACTTATTCCCAGCCTCAAAAATTTGCTAGTTAAATCTGCAAGTGAGTTCCAAGTTAAATCTTGAAGGTGCATGGAGGTTCCTGTGCTTATGCAAGTTGTTACTGAGGTGGCACCTGGCATTTGTGGGTTTTGCAGTTCTCCCAGCCTAGTCCCCATCATTGTTTTCTTTAGACCACGTGGCTGTCCAGTGTGAAATAAAAGTGTCAGAATCTATTCCTTGTAGAATAACTTGCTATTTTCACATTTCTGCAGTGTAGCATATGCATCTTGGTGAAGGGGAAGATTTTGGTACTACTTCTTCCCTTGCTTTGTTAATCAATGGAGAACAGGAATTGTGGTACCAATTTAAGCGTATAAGAGTCAGCTTGGATTTAGGAAGAATTCAAGAGGTGAATCTTTTTGTTGTTTTACATTGCATTTAAGATGTTTGATATATAAAACCTAGTGAAAACAGATCTTTTATGGCAAAATCCTCTTTTGGTTAATACAGAACAGTAACTATCCTGTGGCTTGACTAGATCATGTTGTGTTAATCATCACATCGTGTGCTTCTTTCAAGATGGAGTGTCATACATTCCCTTGCTAAACCTTACCTTTCCCAACTCCAGTCCTGGTTTAGCTCAAAAGTCTTTTTAAAGTAGGTATCTTTCCTGTGTAGAGCAATCTGGTTTGCAATGTAAAAACATTTTTCAGTATACACTTAAAATTGTTTGCTTTACCAATGCTATTCTTTTAATCTAAACTTCCTTCCTATTGAGAGCTGAGCCTTCGAAGTACAACAGTGCTGAAGGAACTTCTGAAAAAGCAAAGAGGCCTTTCGAAGTACAACTTTTATGATAGGAGCCATTTCCCCACCCAAACTCACCTGTACTGTCGTATTTAAATGTATTAGCAATATGTTAGTATTTACTGTCAGTAGGAGGGAGCACAGTTTGGTCACAGCTGTGTATTTATTTGTGGGTGTAAATGCAAGTACAGCCAGGTATGTGATGTTAAGGACAGGCTCAGCCTGCTGTGGCTGGAGTCCCCTGTGCAGTCCCCTGTGCAGCTGCAGTTGGATGGGGGTAGTAGCCTCAAGACTGTCATGTCCCTTCCATCGCTCTGGTCATGCAGACTCTCCTGTCTGATGTGCACATATTGTACATAGCGTAAAATTCTTGTTGATGCTCAGCTTTCATTGTGGAATTAGTCCCATGTTCACCTTCATTACACTGTCACAGCGATGTTGGTGGGATGGAGAGGGGGTTGTCTGTGCTGTCTGGTGTCTGTTGCCCTGTTAAATGGGAGCAGAAACCCTGCCCTGCTTCTTTCTGCGCTGCTGGGAAGGGTTACTGCACCCCTTGTAAATAAGCTCCTCATTTATTTCACCCCAGTCAGGCCTTTAATTTTATTTTTTTTTTGCCCTGCTTCTTTCAACCTGTGTACAGAGTATGCTCTCTACAAACCTGTGCTCTTCCAATGTCCTGCAGCTTTGGAAGTCAGGAGTAGGAGTGTGCATCGCCCTGCAATGCAGTGAAAATGCACTTAGTTCTTGCAGGTTCATGAGCTTTTTTTGTTACATACTGCAGAATATATCTGCTGTGGGTGAAACTGTTTGGGGTTTTGTTTGGGTTTTTTTTTTTTAATGAATGCCAGTCTAACAGCTGTAAGAATCCACTGCTGATTATGTGATGATTTTGTCATATCTATAATTTAAGAACCAGAAATAATATAAGTAAAATTAAGTTACCTCACTATTTACCAGGTTTTTGTTGTTTTGCACTTAAATGACACTTTTTACTCCTTTTGCTTAATTCTTTACCTGTATTGAAAACGATGCTAAATTAGTAGAGAATATAACCATGCTGTAACATTGTCATGCAATACCTTTATTAGTAGATAACCACACTAAGTATAGTATTACATATTTAAAAGAGAGATGGTTTTGACTCTCCAACTCTTAAAAAGTAGTGGTGATAAGCAGTTATACTCCTAGATGTTTTGTCCTTTCCCTTTTGTATTAGTATTTGTTTTCACTAATATATTTCAAAAATTATATTTCTATGTGCACGTTAGAAAACTGTGAAAATAAATACCAATAAATATTGTGATACTTATTCAGTGCACTCTAAGTTCCAAGTGAGATGATACTTTGCTTGGGAATTGATGGAAGTTTCCTCACTTCTCATAAATGGTACTGAGCTTTAATGTGGGCAAATGGTAATATTTACAGTGACATTAAATTTTAATGGAGAATGTCTTGTTTTGCACTTGTAATACTATTAGAAGAAATGATATGTTTTTCTCAGCAAATGCATTATGAGACTACATTTTTTTAATTTGTTTTGTGCTTTGCAGTACGTAAGAATAGCTGTTTTGAAGAGATTTGTGTTATATCATTACTACAGGATTCTTTAGTCTTACAATTTTTTATTGAACCCGTTTAATAATGGTGTTTAATGGCAAAAACCTTTTGGAAATATATTTTGGCTTCTGTTTCACATGCAAACCCTGTGTTTGGACTCACAGTGATGCAGTTGAAGCCCTCATGAGGTTGCTGTGCCTTCCCGTGCTACTGGGGAAGGAGGCCTTCCTTGCTCGTTGTTAGAGGAGTTGAGAAAAATTTTGCAGGATGTCTTGTGCAACATTTGAAGTGTAAATGATCTTCAAAAGTGAAAAAAAAAAAATAAATTGGAGGTTCACAGTTATCCACACTAGCGGGTGGTCTGTGACAGGCTGCAGGGTGTGTGGTTTCTGGAGGAAATGATAATTTTTAACTAAAGTGATTTGAATTCTACTTAAGTTTCTGAAAGTCACTGAAAAAAACGGGAGTTTTCTTTTTTTTTTTTTTTAAAAGCCAAAGTCTTTCTGTTGTCATACGAGGTTTCACAGGAAAATGGGCCAAAGAATACAATTAAATATGCAAAAGGTTAATCCTATGGAAAAGGGTATCCTATCATCGTGATATGCACAAGCATGTCAATGGTAATAGGAACAATGTGTGTAATTTTCCTGTATATTGCTATGTAGGTTGCACTATTTTGAATGACGCAAGCTTGATATTTTAATTACCAAATACCATAAGAAGCTTTTATTAATAGTTTCAACTTTTTAACCTAAATATATATACAGTATAGACACACGTGCGTGCATACACTTCCTAACTTAGTCATGGTGAGTAATCTCCCACGGCCGTGGGACACATTCCAGCAGTGCTTTATTTTAAGTGATTCTCCTCCCTCCTTCCCAAACCTCCCAGATCCACTGAGCCTCTAGCAGCACTTATCGTAGCCTTGGTACCCATCAGAGAGGAGGCTGAAGGACTTGCTGGGATGGGGATTGCTTTGTGCTAGGACACGTGAAAACACATCCGAGGACAGTTCCTGTCCAAAAGAATTTGGAAATGGTACTCACTAGAAATAACAGAGCCATAGGAAAAGTGTCTTCTCATGCTGTTGTGAAAATTCATGGCCAGAGAGGGTCTGTTGGCCTGATTTTTAAATTCTGTGTCAGGTTACTCAATCTACACCTGGTCATTAAGCATGTTACTTAAGGTAGCTGAGGAAGGACACCTAAAAAACAAAAATTCCCAGGAAAGCTCAGCTGGTGTGTGCACCTGTGGCCGCTGGTGTATTCCTCATGCAGACTGAGCAGTCTTCAAAATCCTATTTAGCGGTGGTGGTGGAATCAGAATCACTTTTTCTCAGTGAACAGGCTTTTGAAGTTGCTATACCTGATGGTGTGGAGATTTTTTGACCAAGAGATAATTGTGGTATTGGGCTTCTTTTCTAAATTTACTAAATTAGTAGTTAGTGCTCTAACCAAAACTTCTGATGAAAAAAATACCTTGGAAAATATTTGTTTGAAGTAATTCCTGAGGTTTTTTGCAAAGGGAGGGTTAGATAGTTACTAATTTTTCCACCTTAACCTAGAAACAGGGTCAGATTTTGTCTATGGTTCATTGCAAGTGTGTCTTAGAGAGGAACCTGGTTCCAAGTCCTTTGTTTGCAAGAAGAAGATTTTTGGTTAACTCATTTTTACATGGCCTAGGTCTGTATTCCAAACTTAGGCCAAAAGCCTTTCGACTTAAATAGGGATGTGTGAGTGAGTGATGGGAGAGCAGATCCTTAGTGCAGTCCCTGCTAAGAATTTAAAAAAAAAACAACAAACAACAAAAACCAAAACCTCATGTTGCAAAGGTATGGAAGTTGCATCATGAAAAATTGTGTGCAGCTAGGAAGGAAACTAGTGCAATTTTTAGTAAGAAGAGTTTACAGTTTATACTTGATATCAGCTATAATATTTTGAAATAGTCTTACTCACTTCAGAATGTCCATTTTGCACTGATGAAGAACAGCTCGATCTCTCTGTCTTCACACCTCACACCCACATACACAGTGTAACTTGTGTCTTCCCTGCTGAAACCAGAAGGTACAAACAGAATTCATTAATGTGTTAGGCAAACTCCTACCTGATCCTTAACTAAGTATGCTATTTTTATACAAAATTTGCATCCGTGCATTTCAGGTTCTCTCAGAAGCACTTCACCTGTGAGTTAATAATGTTCATTTTAATTCATCAGATTCAAATTTACACTAAACCTGAAGGGCATTTTGTGCTTCCTTTCATTCTGTTTAATGATTTTTGCTGGCTTAGATGAAACACTTAATATTTCTGTGCTGCTAAACAAAAAACATCAGAAATATTTTAAAATCTCAAAATTACACTCTTAAAAACATTTTTACCTGCTTACTTGAATAATGTAAATTTAATGTGTTGTCCTGATTAGTCTTTGTATACATACACATATATATGTGAGCTATATATGTATAAGCTTTATATATATATGTGTACGTATAACATTTTGGGGGAGAATGAGGGAAAAGATAAAAATTCAGCATTGTGACAAAGATTCTACAAACATTTATTAACAGTTCCAAGTAATGTATTGCTGGTTTGAGTATGATTAGAAGTTATTTGCAGTTGAACTCTGAAAAATGAGATGAAACTGAAAATTAGTATTGGATAATCAGTCATCATCCTAAGACCGGTTTCATCTGCATCTTGAGAAAATAAAAATTCACAATATTAACTTGGAATTTTGCTCAGAAATAAAATTATAAGTTATTAGTGCAGTTAGTACAGTTGGAAAAGTATACTGGAAAAAAAAAACCTCCAAGTGTACTAATTTGTACTGGTTACACAGAGCACTAATCTACCTTGCTGCAGAAGAAATTTGCATTCCATAAATAACATCTTACCAGAAATCTTGGAACCATTTGAGTCCACACACAGTGAATTAAAAGGTCTATAATTTCTGTTATTTGCTAGTGCAATTTACTGTAAAACTCTCAAGAGTGTAATATTTCAAACCAAAGGGTAAGTCATAAATTTCCAAGTGTTAGCAAAGAATAGTAAAGGTTTGAAGACCTCTTAACACCTGGGGAAATAAGTCAGGATGTTAAAGTAGGAATAAAAGAGTATTGGTGAAACGGAATCGAGCATAAAATAATTTTTAAGAGAATCCAGAATTTCATTATAAAATTCATAGTCTAATGGATTCTTCAAAAGAAAGGGTTTGGGGAAAAAGAGAATAATTAAAAACTAGTCTTGACATTCCAATTACTGCCTGTTTTATCGGATAGGTTTAGCAAACTGAAATGAATTTTAACACAGGATTGTCTGTACACAGGGGGGTTTAACTGTTGTGTTACGGAGATACGTGTACCCCCATCTCTGCCCCCCGCCCCCAATTCGGGGGGTGGCTGGGTCTGCCCCACCCCCCCTCACACACTGCTCTCCCCCCTTACCCACACTGTCTCACAGCAGTTCACCCCCACCATATTTTAACCCAGTGCATGACTGAGTGCTAATACTGTATAAATATTTTGAAACATATCTAAAGAAAGAAATATGTTTGCTTCAAAATTTTTACAATAGAGAAATATATAATTATTATGGTTGTCTTACAAATTGTATTGTGTTCTTCATTTTTGTTAAATATGTAGAAAAACATTAAGGGAATGGGGGACTCGAATGTCTGTGTGTACCGAAATGTATATAACTATTTGGGGAAAACACACGTGCCAAGTATAACATGATGTAAAAATTGTAAATATACGAAAATTCATTTTTCTAATAAAGATAATTTCTGCCAATTGATATGAAAATGAACAATGGTATCATTCTTGTCTGTCTTCCCTGTTAAGCGGCACAAGATGAAGCGTCAGCTGTGAATGTGGCTTAACTTCGTTTCTTCGTTAGTGGTTGATGTGATTGGAAAGGTGTTAACAGCCACATGTTTTGAGCCATCCCTCGCTGTTAGAAATTATCTAAAGGTGAAGACGCCCGAAGCTAAAGCTGACAGTACATGCTTGGTGTTCCCACTTTAATTTAATTCACGAAAAAGACGGAGACAATTAACTTAAGAAAAATTCATTCAGTGTGAGAAGTCTACTTTGAATGGTGCTCCCTCAGCAGAGGAGCAGTAGGAGCCAAGTTAAGGATGGCCTGTCAACCTGCAGCACCATTCTCCTGTATTCTGAAATACACACAAACCCTGGTGGGCCTGCATGGAGAGACGGTCCCGGCTGTAGAAGTGCAGGAGCTCTTTGGGTGATTGTGAAGGCAGCATCCAGCCTGAGGAGGAGGAGGTGTCCTACCAAGAACAAAGCCATCCCTGAGAAGAGCTGGAGAGCTGGAGGTGTGGAGTGCTCCTGGCACGGCCCCACTCTTGGAGGCTGACCAGGTGAGGATGGGGGGCAGCAAACCAGGGGGTGAGAAAATGGCAGACAAGTGACATGTCTTCTAAGACTTTGATATCAGCAGCTTTGTTTAATGGTCTCGTTAATAATGACTTAAATCAAAATAGAGATTCTAGTGGAGCAATCAAAATCTTTTCCTAAGATCTGGCCATGTGCCTGGCCAGGGGAGCGAAAGGAGCAGGGCTCACGTGGTGCTGCTAAGTGGTTCTGTAGGACCCCACATCCCAGGATGTCTAATCAGCTAATGAAAGTCTTCCTTTATTCCACAAAATGGGCATAAACAAACCCTTGGCAATTAGAATAATGTTCTTCGAGGCAGTGAGATGATAGTCATTATATAAATCCACAGCATCATTTGGTTAAATGTGCTTTGTGTTGAATGTAAAAATAACAGCCGGGAGGTGAAGGGTTGCTCACAGATGTCTCACAGCAGAATAGTCCCATCTATTTGTTCCCACGATAAACATGACTGCGCAGATAATGCGAGAGATATAAAACTGGAATTCTGTCCTTAATGATGTTTTTAATGAGTAAAGACTGCTGGGCTTATTGTCCTCTGCTAGAAAGCCATTTTAAAGGGACTCCACTTTATTTTTATCTAAACATCCCCATTTCATGAAACAAAATGAAATGTGCCCAGACTATTGACTCTTCAGCTGATTTTGAATCTTCATCTTTACCCAACGGACAGGCTACTCTGTTCTGCACAACGACACGCAGTGATCCCCATGGCTTTGGTTCACCCGCAGTGACGACCACCAAAGGACAATTCAGGTCCTTCAGTCATGTAAAAGCCCCAGGAGTCTCTGTAGGAGAGGGGTGATGCAGGACACAGCCCCGTGACTCCACCGGGAAGCACCGTTTGATGCCTGACCTGGGCTGGTGTCTGTGTCCGGGCTGCTCCTCCTGGAGATACCCGCCAGCGAAGCTCATTTCTCTCCTGCGCCCATGAGTCATCTCAGCTTTGACTCTGATTCCCTTTGGGATCTGGTTCAAAGGTAGACATATTCTCCCAGATCATTCCTTGGAATCTTTGCTGATGTGTCTATGGCAACTATCAGTCCTCCAAGACTTTCCTTACTAAAAAAACCCAACATTTAAGTGGCGACTGGGAAATGGAAGCTTTTTAAATCTGACATGCTGTGCATAGCACTGCCAGCAGTGTTCGTAGCAAAGCGACCAGTTCACCCAGTAGGAACTGGGTGTCTACACTACAGTGTCTTCCTGTAGTTTGGATGCAAACCCACCTGTTTTAAGGCCAATTGCTGAGCTCTGCTCATCTCCATATAGGGAGAGAGTGATTCCCACTGATCACACCAGCCACCCATCTCTGCCTCTTCCCGCAGTTCACCAGCAGCAGCAGCTCCCCTGTGCAGATCTATTGCAGCACAAAACCCAAACCGTGGCCTCCACAACCTGCTTCAGATCTAGCGTGTGATCCTCTGCCACTGCTGCTCCTCTCCCACATGGCAGGCCACTTCCCCATGTTACACAGCTTGTAACTGGGCCCTTCTTTCCACTGAAGAAAGAAAATTCCACACTGAAGGTCTCCGCGTTGACTTCTGTATTTTCTTTCTAGAAGTTCCCCAAAAAGCTTTCTGTGAGGTAATTTATTGACTATTTATTTGCCCCTAGTTAGCTACAGAGAATGATCGTTACAGTGGTTGACTGCATCCTGCTAAAATCAGTATGTTCAAATCTTACTTATTAAAAATAAGCTATGTTTATAATGTAAGTGATGATGGTTCCTTAAGTACAGCAATAACTATTTTAATGCAGTGAAGCTTCTTAGCATTGCAGTAGCAATACAGAAGATAATCATGATTAATATTGTTTACACAAGGTTACTGCAAGGTCAAAGACATTTTCCGTGGTCTCCATCGAGTTTCAGGTGTAATGGAATGGCAATAATGCTGAAAAACCCCTTTGTGCTGCAAAACACAAGGTCTGGCAGTTTCTTTCTCTCTTTTTGGAGCAGCCCTCAGCCTGCCAGTTACATGTGACACATCTAGTGAGACCACTGAACCTTCTCAAAGGCACCACACTGGCAGTAACACTTCATGCTGTATGTAAAGAGCTATGTAAGACACAAAAAGCAGAACATCTGAGCACAGGATTCGAGAGAGAAAAAATACAATATTAACCAGGTTTGAAAGCATAAGGCCCTCTCATTATAGAAGTGTGTAGTTCCACTAATTACTTTGGGGACTGACGATGTCTGGCACGTCAGAGGCTTGGTTATGAGCAGCTCTCTCCCTCTGTCCTGCACAGGGAAAAGGAAATCAAGTAGAAACCAGAACAGGCATTTCTCTATGTTTGAGAGAAAACAGAGACCTTGGACAGGTTTTCCTCCCGGTTTCTCAGTTGTATAGTTTTGTCAGTTAAGAGGTTTGCCAAATGAAGAAAAAGCTTCTCTAGTGGTATCACAATATCATGATGCTGATTTTACCCTCCTTTCCCAGCAAGAGAAATATGGCAAATTGTATAATTCTCCTGGTAGATGAAATGCCTCCGAGTTCCTTCAGTGCAGTTATAAAAGAACGGTTCGTATACCGTGGAGAGACAAAAGCAGTAGGAATGAGGATGACTAGAATAACTTTGATTTTCCTCTGAGAACAAAACTGCTGCTGCATTGATTTGGCCACAGTGAGTGTTTCCTAATATGGGCCTTGAAAACTGCAGTGCATGTTAATTCCTGTTACCCTTTTTATTTTATACGTAAATGTGTGTGAAGAGCTTATGTTTAAAAATAGGGGTGGGGATAATACTGAGGGGGTTTGCTATGGGAGAAACTTCCGAATAGGACTAGGCAACTCTAAGCATCCTGCAAAAAATGGCACAAATTTCTTTGAACATGTCTCTCAGCTGCAAGAACAGCTTGCAGTAGGTCTTAACCAACCAAGAAATTAATTAATGAAAAATCAAGTCTCAATTTTTTTACTCCATTTAGATTTTTACCCTAAATAGAAATACTGGAATGATAATCAGGTTCTGTTTCGCTCAGTTTTAAATCCACTGCTGTTCCTGTCCACGGATGCACTATTATCTTAGCAAATGGGAGCATCCAATGTGACCTGAACTATATTTGTACTTCTGTTTGCTTTCACATATCTCTTCTCTGAACTGAACAGCTCTGATATTATCACCTTCCTTCTTATTTCCCATTCCCTCTGTCTATTCCTAACAGTTTCCTCCATTTCTGTCCCTGTTAGAACACCATGGAAGTGTGAGCTGCACCTTAAACCAGACCTGCACAGTCAGCACATTTCCCTGTGTTAGTTAAAAGCATTGTAATCTCCATGTTCCATTCTATTTCTGTCTCTACAAAAACTAACATTTCATTTATTTCTGCAGTGCCACTCCGCAATGAGAAGATGATTTCAGTATTCAGAGCATAATGACTTCCATAACCTTTTTTTTTTTTTTCAGATGTTATTTTTGCACTCAAAACATTTGGATAGCTTAAATTATTTCTCCTTGTGTGCATTTATTTTCTGGTATTTCTAAACACTAACATTTTTTCCTTAATAAAGGAAAGACTGATAGGTCATTTTAAATCTCCTTCAAATCAATCTAGCAAATTTGGAATAGCTAAGAAATGACAGGTCATCTACAGACCAGGGTCTAGGGGTGGGAGTTGTGTTTTAAGGGATCCTGGACAGACGTACGTGTTTCCTTGGCCTAAATGCCTATGTGCCAGGGTATTGCATTCCATGTGCTGAGGAGTTTCTGAGTTAATGTTCAGCATAAAAAAAAAAAGGTTCGATTATATAATGTGATGTACTGGGTTAAACCACTAAATGCTTTGAAGTCAGAGAATGAGAAAGCCACAGTTTAGATTATCAAGAAAGTTATTAAATATTGATGCCTTGAGAAAATGGCACACGTCTTCAATTCTTTCACACTGCAGTCTAAAAAAATCACAAGTTTACTTCTTCAGGGAGCTGCATGCAGGTAGCAGAACCAGTCCTACAGGGAGAAGCTGAGTCAATGATGAAAGTAGCCCTATCTGATCATGGTATTTTTACATATTTCTCAGAGTGGCAGGTGGGTAGATCTGGAGTGTTTATGAACCAGAGTTACCAATTCATATCAGTGTATTCCCCAGCTGGTTCTGCAAACTTCTGTGGAAACATTTCTTCTTCCTGAGGCTGAGAGGGAAAGTAGGATGTGAGGTTATCTGCAGTGTGATGCTTGTACCCCCTTGCTGTCTGATTGCAATGCTATATCATATTTGCCTCAATGCTGTAACAACAAAATCCCATGATTTTAGGCAGGAATTTGAGATGTAGCTATTTACACATGGGCAACCCACAATGAATTAAATACAAATTAACTCAGAGTGAACTGCAGTCTGTTACCCCAGTGAGCATGCAGAGTAACTCTGGCTCGGCAGCCCGTGCAGCAATGGCTGTGCTGGTGTGCACAAAGACCAATTACAACCTGGCAATGCTTCCATCCTCCTAATTGCAAAGTGTTCCCCACTGGCTTCATCCCCAGTGTAACCCAGGGAAAACTTGGTCCCGGATTCTTGGTCTTTACCAGGCACTGCAGGGCTTGAGAAGTCTAGAGATGTGACTGCTACTGAGAGTAAGGCAGGGCTGCTGGTATTTTAAGTGACTGGCTCTGTGTGTGCACACACTTGTGCGTATTTTAGAGAAGCAGCTTCTCAAATCCTCTCTAATGTGAATGCAACACTCCCAATACAGACCCTTATTTGCTGATTTTAGCAGCAATCATACGAATGATTTTTAGGGGGAACAGATGGCTTAGTGGTCGGTAAGGCCAGAGGACACTGCCTGTGTGTGCTGAGCAGACCCTAGTGGCACCCAGTGCCAGGGGTAGCTGACCAGTTTGTGTGCTGCTAGTGTGTCCTGGATGAAGATATCAAATCTTGCACCTTCCTGACAGTAGAATTTTATAGAAATGCTACTTCATTTTTGGTTGGAAGCAGAACAGATTGCTGGACTGGCAATCTCAAAGACTGGTTTCTGACATTACCATGTCAAGGGCTCTTGTGAGTCACTTCACCTCTTTCGTTTCCCTCCAGTTCCTCTTCAGTCTGCAAGTCAGGTCTTTGCTGGGGTTAATGTCTCTTGCCACTTTCTCGTATGGAGCAGACACTAAAGTAAGATGCTCTCAGTCATGGCAGACTCAAATTGGCTTGGCAGCAATAAAATAGTTAAAAATACTCAATTAATAATTTTTCTCCTACCTTGAAGGCTATTGGCATAACCTCACTGTATCTGACCATTTGTCAGCAGAAGCCTAACGTACAGAGATGTAACAAACCAGAGCACATCTCTGGAGCCACCAACATTGAGGATGAAATATAACAATGAAGATAAGCCTCCAAATCGGTCTCAGTCCACAACTACCTGCAAGACAAACTGCAAATCCTTGACCATGTTGCTCTTTCATACTGACAAGACGTGAGCACACAGAGGAAGTACCATTTTCAAAAATGCAGACCTGAAACCAGGAGCAACACATGGAGCACGCAAGTCTTTTTGACCTTTGTTGCACTGTTTATCCTGATCTTACACAGAAACTTCATTTTCTTTTAACCTAGTGTAAGTTATGTTGTTAGATCGTTTTTGTTGAAAGACTTCTCTGCATCATGTTTTCAGTGGACCATGCTTGTGTCATTGGCTGTGCATTAGGCCCCCGCAAACTGGTTGAAGTGTCCTCAGAGATCCATGGATATGAAAGAGTTTCCCTTTTTTTGGCTTCCTTTTCCATTGGTTTTGCTGGCTGGTTGGTTGTGTACAGTGCAGAGTGGCTGCTGTAAGGAGGACAGAGTGATAACGTTCAAAGGGCACAAAGGAAAATCCCTCTGGAGGAAAGCGCTTTGTTTCCCCTTAAGAGCTTCAGCAGGAGAAAAATGATTGTAAAAGAGGACTTAATGAGAGAATTTGAGCTAACTATAACAAGAGGGATCCAAATATTTTTTTTAATGAGATAGGTTATAAAAAGAAAAATCCTGTAATAATGTTTTGGAGATTTAATCAGAAGAGTTGATTCATATTCCAAAAAATGATCTTTGTGCCAGAGTTACATCTTTATTAAGGGCCTGCATTTTAACGGTCCACCAATCAGACTAAAGATCTCTTTGTGGATGTAAGATGGCGACGGTCCTATTTTAATATTGTGATGTCTTTTAATTGCCTTTGCTGCACAGCCTGTGCCAAAAAACCCAATGCACCGTTTCTTGGAGCCCTCTGTTGAACTGGCAGGTGAGAGGGAGGTGCAGGTGGAGCGTTTGTCACCGGGTAACTCAATAGGTTGACACAAGCTGTCCATTCACTGCCAAAAAGTACAGTATTGAATGGCTGTTTCAAAGTAAAAAAAAAAACCCAGCAGAAACTCTGATTCAGGAGTACTGAAACTGTGGGTAAGAAGTTGTATTTGCCACTGAGATTTATTTCCCAGAGCAGAAAGGGGAGTGGCAGTGTTGGGGATGGGATGGAGCAGCTACATGGCAGCTGCTAGTAGTGCAGCACCTGACCTGGCAGTGCCCCACTGAAATTTCTCCACTAAATATGGAAAATAATAGTCAGTATTCAGCCCATACATCTACCAGAATAAAGTCTTCCTTACACTGATAAATGCTTCCAACTGCTGAATAAAAGTACTGTATTTTGGATAAGAGATGCTGCAGAACATGTTATTCAACAGCAATATTGATTTTGGGTGTGAATACTGAGAAGTGTAGTGCTGTCCTGGTTTCAGCTGGGGTAGAGTTCATTTTCTTCCTAGTTGCTGCTGTCGTTTGGATTTAGTATGAGAATAATTTTGATAACACATATTGTTTCAGTTGCTGCTAAGTAATGCTTATATTAATTCAATAGTGTTGCCATCTGATTCAGATGAATCTCCTGCGTGTGTGTGAGCCAGTTCTCCACTCCCTGTTGTGCCCGTGTAAGTATTACACCTCCCAAAAGTGATGTAATACCCCCAGATATTTGGATGATTTATTTGAATTCTTGTATTTATTTACATTTTGATTGCTACAGTTGGAATAATTCTCTACTTTGAAGTTTTATCACATTAATGAAGCTGGTTCAGTGCAGCCTAACTAATTTTGGAAATTCTCTTCAACCTTCCCAGCTCTGAGAAAGATAGTTTCAAGTAAAATACGATGAGGCCTGAGTAAGTTGTTTCAACAGATGGCACCCTGCTGGCCTCAAATGTATAGAGCGGAAGAAAAAGAAACATGTAGCAATTTCTTAGCAAGAAGTGAAGCTCCCAACAAAATTAAGTGGTTTTCTTTTAAAGCACAAGTTTTTAGAATAAAGAAAAATTTTTCTTTCAGGTTTTTTTTTTTCATTTGCTCCTGTGATACCTTACCTTCTTCTGGGAATACGCACTGTGGAGCCACAAGTATTCAGTGGACTCTGGCAACGTTGTCTTCAGGTACATCATAGTCCTTTAAATGATCTGAAAATGTTGGCATCCATCTTCAAATACGTGTTTCTTCTATGTTGAATCTCCAACAACAATTAATGAAATGAAATGAAGACCTGGAGAAAACCAGCGTGTGGGAGTGACAGGACTCCCTCAGGGTTTATCCTCAGGTGACATGACACTGAATTCCTTTCAGCCTTGTGCAAGGGGACGTGTCCTTTCACCTGTGGTTGCCTTGTTGGCGTCAGGTTTGTCCTAGTTGCGGTGGAGCATCAGAGGGATTGATTTCTATTCAGCCATCCTTAATGTTGTGTCCTTTCATACCTATGAGAGAAACTGTCTGCGCAGGTGCTGGTGCGGAAATACATCAGTTAAGCTGTGAACAATGAACTACTTTCTTTCTTCTAACACTAAATTCAGATCCGGAAAAAAAAAAAAAAAAGAAATAGGACAAGTTGCACAGGGAACAAAAACTTTCAGTTCAGACAGTGCCAGGGTAGGTTGTACGTGGTGGGTATGAAAGGCCTTGTCAGATTCTATGTTCAGGTGGTGTGTGCAGAGTAAGGAAAAAGCTAAAGTGTGGGTATTGCACAGGCAGGTGCTGAGGATGCCATTGACTCCATTGACTTCTTTGTCAGGCTGAAAAACTTTGAAAATCTGTTTCCCTCAGTGAGAATGTCTTATCTGTTGAGTGTACGATGTAGTAACGTTTTAAAATCCTTGTATTTTCTCCCATGATTACTTTTGGAATAAAGTGCAGCTGCAGATGGATTTACACTCTCTAATTTCCTTCCCTTGCAATGTGGCAACTTGCAGCTTGGCAAATGCAGTTTTTATAACCTATGAAAAATGTGCTCATAACCTTGCATTTTAACATGAGCTGTTCACTATTCTTGCCTTAATCTGAAAAACCCTGATCATAAACATGCAGGCAGGGAAAACTATTGAGACCATTGACTGGTTGCTAATAACTCTGATTCAATACCTTGAATGATTAAAATGAAATTGAATGTGATAACATCAGTTTTGTGCAGCTCATATTTTCTACCAGTTTTTAATCTTTTTTCATAGCAACTCTTCATTAACACCCCATCCTGGAAAATGCATTTCTCCGTTGTTCTCTGGCATTAAGGACTCCTTTTTTGTTTTTCTAAATAATGTTTATTTCTCTCATTCATCTGTGCTCCTTGCATATCACCAGGTAGATTTGATGGATTTCTCATATTGAAAACCATCTGCTCAGTTAATTTAGATAACATAAACCCATCCACCAAAATGAAAATTGACAGAAAGTCTTGCTGAACCGAAGCACCCATTTTGATCCTTCTTTCCAACACTTGCTCTATGGCCAGGCCTTCTCAGCTGAAACCTTCCAGACAGTGCTGGGACTCAAAATACATCTTTAGAGATGTCCAGTTGGCCATGACAAGCACCGATGGGACCAGCCTGGGGAGGCTGGCTGGTGTGCACAGGAAGAGACAGATGAAGTATCCAAAGAGGGAAGGAATCATATACCCCTGTAGTAGGTTATCATGTCCAAAACAGAAGATATGGGAGAAACTGGGAGCATAGCATTCAGAGAAAGTGAAGAAACTAGGGCAGACAACATGTGGTTAGACCAATGTGGGGAACTGCAAACCAGGACATGCAGCGTGAGTTCAGGTGACCCTGATGAGGAGCAGCAGCACAAGAAGAGGCTCTCCTGTGATGTGGGGAAGTTCAGCTCCCGTTCTTCTGGCACTAACGATTGTGCAGACCATCAGAGAACTGGGTATTCAGGTGATGAGCTTCACAAAGGAAACAAAAACTAAATAAAACTGCATATTTCTTTCAGCCACATTTGCCCTGCACTTGCAAGGTGGAGAGCTGTTTGTGCAAACGGCCACATCTGGGGCTGTTGTCCATCACTGGGGATGTCAGATGGAAAATGCATTTCCATTGTGACCTCCAGTCGCGGGAAAAGCCCAAAGGACTATGAGACATTCAATCAAGTCTGTAAGAGCAACACAGTGGGTCTGTCACACTCATGACTGAACAGTTGTGTTTCTGCCGTGTTTTGACTGAGGAGATTTTCTGTTTGACCTGCCCTTGTGCAGAAGCACTCTGGCATGAACCCTTCTCAGGCTAAAAAGGAAGTATTTCTTTACATTAACTTTTTCTTCAGCCATTTCTCAGCCCAATCAGTTATAGTTGCTCAGGCAGCACACGTGTGGGGGACAGAGCAGCGCAAGCAGTGGGCTGGGCAAGGGAGGTTCTTGGGCATGGTGATGGGTGTCCCCATCAGGTGGCCCTGGGGGAGGCAGAGTTTTAAGCACTGGATCTTGTTTTCTTTTCAGCCTGAAAGACACTGTGGTACTGCACAGAGCCCAAACGCTGGTGACTGCATCCAGCTGCATGAAAAAGTGTCTCCAGAGTTTGTGGCTTCTAAAACATTTAAGTTGTGGTATGTGTAATTTTCACCACCTCCCACAATGGGAGAGGTGGGATTTCTCACTCGGAGGGATGCGTGTTGTACTGACTCCGTAGAGTGATTATGTGCCTCCAAGTGGAATTTCACAGCCCGGCCCTCCTCCTCAGAGCTCACGGAGCTTCTGGTTTCCTTTGGCAGGAGGTGCACCATGGAAAAAGTCACTCCCAGAGGGAGCAAGTGTTACTTGGGCTAATTACCTTGCATTGTTTACAACCCTGGAAGCATCTAAGTTGATCTGCTGAGTGCAAGAAGGGGAAAGTGGCTGCAACCTGTAATGTAACTTACTGTGAACTAATGAAAATTTAAATAAAAAGAAGCAAACAAGTCCCTAATGAGCTACCTGAGCCATAGTTCCACAAAATTTAATGAATCTTTCCTTGGTATTAAACATTACGATGCAGGGAAGAATCTGTGTTAAGGGCAGCAGTGACTAATTTCATAGCAAGGAGTGAGCTTTTGTGTGTGATTATATCTCACCATGTGCCTGGACGAAGGTACAACAGAGGAACAACAAATGAGGACCTCAAGCACAGAGACAGCAGAAACCAGCTGCTGGATGGGGCAGGTAAGAAGATGACATCATCAGGTAAATATAGGTAGGAAGTGTTCGTTTTTTTCACTCAAGAAGTAAAGGAAAAGATTCTTAGTGCATGTTTGAATCACATCTGCATATCAATGGTTTGTCACTGGTTTAGGGTGTGACTGAAGTCACTGGTAAAGCTTGGTTACCAAAATACTGGTGAAGCATTGGCCACAAGCTTGCAAGCCTTTGAAAATACCTGGCCAAATGCTTCAGGAACTCTAGGTATATAGAGTTAAAGCTTTATGCCCACATTTTATGAAAATAAACACATCCAGAGGTTTAACACAACCATTTGGAGGGCAAGAATACCTATTACATGCTCACAACAGTCAGAAGTTCCTCCCAAAGTAGCCCCTACCCACAGTTGCTGGTTTATATATAACTGTGACATGGAAGCAATTACTGTAACATATTTCTATGTTACTGTAGAGGTAAATATTTATTTGCTCAGTAGATTTATGCCTATGTCTGGGAATGGGCTGAAGGTCTGCATTTCCTTCAGCCATGATCCTATTTGCTACCCCATTTTCAGGCATCCTGCCCTGGCTTTAGAGACAGCAAATGTGCCTGGGATTTGCTGAATTCACTGTTTTATGTACCTGGAATCAGCTTGCAGTGCTGGCAGGAGCAGTCGTCACAAGAGGAGGCAGCTCCTCAGTCCTGAAGAAGGAGACTTTGGTCCGAGAGGTGAGCAGATGGGGGACGCTGGCAGCTGCACCAGCTGCTGCTGCGGGTTTTCTCCCTGTGATTTCCTTCCAATCGCAGCCGATGCTCTCTGCGTCTTGCCTACAAAGAAAAAAAAAAAAAACCACTTTCCCATTGCTGTATGAATGGATTCCCTGACCTGAAAAAAGAAAGCAGATCAAGAAAGTAACAGTCCCGCCTATAGTGCAGGCATTTTGGTGGGGTTTGGAGGGCTTGGAAGGTGATGCCTCAGCCTTGGCTATAACCTCACTGTGGTCAGGTCACTGCCTGGTGTGAGGCAGCCCCAGCATGCAGGGAGAGATGTCTCCCATCTCCCAGGGTTGCCTGGTTTGAAGGACTTTGACGGTTCTGGGAGACAAGCAGTTTACCAAACCCAGGAGCTTCCCACTGACTTCCCCTCTGGTACCAAAAAATGTGCCATTTGTAACCTTAACCACTTCTGGTTATGCCAGTTAGTGTCTCTCCCCCTGACCATGCTTCATGAATTACAAAATATTCAGCTAGTGGTGAAGGCCATGTCTCCAAAAGCTGGTGGTCAGCCTGGAGAGCTGGATTTACACTCCTGCTCTGCAAAGTCATTATTTATAGAGCTAAAGATCCAAAATAAGAATTAAGAAATGTGGCATATGTCATGACAAAAACGTTGTCTGAACTTCTCTGACCAGTTTACTTTGCCACTCTCTGATGAGGTACTAATTTGACAAAAATCAGGTGGTTGATTAAGTGTCATTTGGTGAGCAGAGTCTGGGCGAGATCATCCATCTCACGGGTGCAAGGGTCGACTGTCAGCTCGTGATGCTGGGTGACAGCGACCCCAGGCCACCGCAGAGGAGGACACTTTGACAGGGAGAAGGAGCCATGTGTCATCCTGTGCATGTCTTGCATGTCATTTGTTGCACTTGCTGACAGCACTGCGAGAGATGAGCAGTTCATCAACTCCTCCCTTGCCTTCTCCCTCAGACATTTAATGTAATGTGTGGTGTGCATTCCTGACTGCTGCGATGCCCAGAAATCTCTTGCGAAAGCATTTTGATTGAGTTTAGTTTATTCACATGTTTTGTTGAGAATATGGTTTCACAAGAAATGCAGCATTGCTGCAAATCTTTCATTACCATTTGATACATGGGAGGAAGCTAGAATATTTACAAATCTAAAAATATTAATAGAGGAAAACAAATACATTGTGAATGAATACAGACAAAATTACTTGTTTTTATTTATAGTGGGGATAGAGGAGCAGAAGAGGTGTCAATATTATTTTATGCCACGTAAGTAGTGATAACAGGGTCAGTCTTTTGTTAACACCCTGTTTCTTCTGTTTGACTTGAACTTGACTTACTGAAGCCACAGACCTGCATTATTTCATAAATGCATTGGGCACAAATGCATTGTAAATGCACTGATGTGGGAGAAGCTAATTAGCATGAAGAGGGAAGCTGCGTCCCAGGTGCAGAAGCCGTTAGTATTCTTCTGCTCTAGTTCCCTGAACCACTGCATTTATTAACCTTTAGTCAGATCAGAGCCAATTTCTCCTGTTTCTTACATAATATTGGAATTATAATTGACAGTACCAATGAAAGGGAGAAGTCTCCCTGCAACTGAAATCCTTCTTGCTTTCATGTAGAGGGTTTTTAGAACAAGAGTCTTATCAGCTGTGAATAATTGCATCTCATTAACTGCTTACTGGAGATAAATGTATATGCATATTTGTTGGAGTGGTGTATATATTTGGCTGGAAAATGTTATGGCATGCTTCAAGCAGCATCAGTGATGTGAAATTCAGTGTGCACAGCATGTTTATGTAACCAGAGTGACATTGCTATAGAGGTAGGAGAAGATCATAGTTGGACATTTGGGTGCAGTTATGGAGGACTTCTTGCTAGCAGGCTTCAAAAGAAAAGCTTTCATCCTCATAGTTAATTGGACAGTTTATCAACATTTGATACTCTGTTAGTGAAAACAGGAATGTTTTTTCAAGGCTTTTGCTGTCCTCCTCACTCTGCCTGCTGCTTTGATGGTGCAATGTTTCCTGCAGGACTCAGAGCTTCCTGCCTCGTCACCGGGAGCATTTGCAATGATTTTCTCTGGTACCTCAATAGGTTTTGCTCTTCTAGGAAAAGTTAGTTTTATGCGGGTCTTGTAAATCCTAATTTACAGCAGTTTTTGGAGTCTCTGACACACAGAAAAGCTGCCAAAAAGTAATTTGTATGATAGTGGTAAGTTGCCTTAGCCCTTAAATCCTTTAGAACATTAGGAAAATCAAATAATCCATTCAGAGTTTACTGATTGCACCTTTTTTTTTTCTATGTTTTTTTCCATATGGTTAGAAAGACAATTCTTTTTAATAAACTTAGGAGGTGTACTTCCAAGAGGGCAGGTCTCTACTCCTTAAAGTGACTAAGCAGTTACCCCAGAGAGGACTTTCCTTACTTCAGAAGCTGTGGCTGCCACGTGGATGTACAAGAGGGGCTTCTACTCGTGAGATTAACCTGGCTGCAGTGCAATAATTAATTGCTTTCTGGCACAAGAAGTATCTTGTTATTGCTTATAGTTCAGAGACAATTCAACTCACACATGCGTATGCTGGCATGAAGAAAATGCCAACTGCTCTTATTTCCAGCAAAACACAGTGATATAATTGTCAAGCTGATGAAAAACAAAAGCTTCCTCCTAATTTATTTGTTATTAAACGAAGAAACAAAAAAAATCTGCTGTTTAACTAAGGAACACTTTCCACGCTTTGCTGCAAAAACAGCTAACATTTAACACTGGGATAATTCATGATGAAGTTGTTGAAAGATCACTGTCACATGAATCCTCATGCTTTCTTTCCCAAATGCAAACTGCTGGTTTCTTCTTGCTCCTATTGGATTAGAGCCATTTAACCTAAGTGGAGCTTTTATGTATGGTTCATTTCATCTTAGTGTTTTGCCCAAATTACAGTCACTTTATGTAAAATGTAACATGAAATTACAGGAATATTTCTTACTTTAGGCTACTTAATACTTTTTTTTTTAAAGAAGAAAATAAAATACCACCATTCTTTCCTTAAGAAGACTTATGTTTCCCAGCTTCATCTTTGATTTGACCCCAGGATTTTAGCAGCTGACCAGAAAGTGCTGGGAATCAGACTCATGGCACAGTGTACTGTACAGCAAGGAGATGAAGAGACCACTGGCTGCATTGAGATGACCACCTGAAGCATAATGCTGCTACTGACTGCAAATAGTGGAATCTGCGGGACTGTTTCCAGAAACAAATTGAAAAACCTTCAGCAATATATTAATTACAAGTTAGAACAGAATATTGGTAGAGTTGCTGTAGTGATTAATTGTTTAGCTTATTAAATTACTTTCCTAACATTATTTTTTTCACAGACATAAATTACTTTCAGTATTATAGCTTGTGCTTATGTGAGGAAAAAATAAGGTATTTTCTAAGCCAGCAGAATAATTTTCTCCTGTATTTCTATGGTAAGTAATAGTGAGGATCCATCAACACTTGTGACCTGCCTGGAAGAAAACAGATAATCAGAGACTTCATTACGCTTTCAAATAGGGATGCAAAATTTTGAACCAGACCCTTACAATCCAAGAAGTGTGCAAATGTAGGAGCACAAATTTTCTGATTAATCAACAAAATGTAATAAAAACAAAGGATTATGTTGTCTTTGAGGGAAGATGGAAGGGGTTTAGTGAATTAATTTTCCAACAAACTCAGAATTTTATTAAAAGTAGAGTTGGATGTCCACGTATGAAACCTTCTGAAACATCAGTCATGACCAAACTCTTAGCTGGACATCACACCAAGAAGTCATACAAAACTGAGGCACAAAGATGAATGAAGAAGTGAATCAGAATAGCATAAAACTTCAGTTAACCCAAAGATCGGCTTCTGAACTATGTCAGCCCCTTCTCCCCCATTTTGTAAGGCTGTTGCTCGCTGCAAGCTACTCCAACTGGGCACTTGGTCAGTAGATACTATCATTCAAATGTGCAAGTGGGTATTTTGTTTCTTCTTAGAGTTTTCTTCTAATGTTTGTTAGAAATTTGATTATAAGCTAAAGATTCATCATATCTGTGAAAATCAATGAGATCAATCCTTTCTCATTAATCAGGACATAAGACTCTTCTGGTAAAGCATGTCATATGAGCAGTTAGCCTTCCATTAAGGAAATCTCAACGTAGTCTGTCCTTTCAACTTTATAATATAATTCAGCAGGAGGAATATATCAAATACAACAACTTGCCACCTCAAAATGTTCTCACCTTCAAACTTATAAATACTGTCCTACCACAGGGAGATGCATCTGCATCTGTGCCAAGCACAGATGCCTGATTATTGTTATTTCTCTGAGGTAGGTAATGTGACTCATGCATTCCCCAGGCCATAGTGATTTGGGGACATGCCTATCCTTGACCCAGGTACAAGGATGGGTCCTGGCCATGCAAATTGACTCCCTAACACTCTGTAGTTATGTCTTCCCTTCATTCTATGTTGAGGAAGAGTGAATCCCTTTTCAAGATGTGCTAAGAAATGGCCATAATTTGGCTGACGAGAGCTATAAAACAATAATGTTTGGGCTTGCTGAGCTGGTCAGCATGAGCTCACGCTATTACTGCAGCTTCATTTCTCTGGCCCAGGCACCCAAATGGTTTCAGAAGATGAGTCACTGCCCATGCTGGGTGTTAGAGCATTAAAGAGTGCTGCTGAAGCAACTCCTACTGATTTGGAGGACATAAGAAATACAACTGGGTTGATTCAGTTCAGTACACAACGGCTCTGTGGCAGGATACACATTTTTAATAGCCTTTACCTGTTTTATTATCCTGCTGAGGTGCAGTATTGAAAACATTAGTCCATGCTTGCACTCTCTCCTGTTGCTGTACTGAAAGGTGGAATATTACCTTTGTGTCCCAAGAGGAATAGAAAATTAGACAAACTTTTAATTTGGGATCCCTCCATCTGCTCACCTGTCTATGGGCAGAAACACTATAGGAGCCTGTTCTTCATCCACTTGTGTCATCTACTGATTGGTGCAAGATAGGCCAAACAAGAAAGCATCTAAAGTGTGCTCACACAGGTGGTGATATTGGTATATACCAGTTAATTTCATGGTAAATGAGCTTAGAGGAACAGGCCCTATTCAGTGATGATTTTAGCTTCAGTGGTAGGATTTATGCCTTTTTAAAATACATGTCTGAAGCAGGTATGTTGTACCTCTTTCAAACCTCCTTAGTGCTGCCTATAATCATGTCCCTATTAAAATGACACTTTTAGGGACTATTTATTTGATAGACTCTCAAGTATTCATTACCTTAATTACCCAGTATAAATTACCCAGGATACTCTATCCTTGTTTGGCTCAAAAATAATTACTTGTTATTATTCAGGTGCTAATCACCAAATCTTAATCCTTTGCTAGTTATTAAGGATTTTCAGAGGAAAAATTAAAGGATAGTCTTAAATATGTCTATTTCTTAATTTGTTTAGTAACAACAGTACGTCCATTCTGCCTCTAGAGACCTTCCACAGATTGTGCCAGGCTGCAGACACAGATAACTGTCTGCACGTGATGTTGGGAGGTGACAAGGACAGGTGTCCCTCTTGCTGTGGGATGCTATGTGCTCCAGCCCTTTGAGAGCTGGACATGAGCATTGTTTGCTCTGTTCTGATGGGTTTTCTTGTTGGTACTTTTTATACAATTGCTTGAGTTGTTCTCCAGTGGTGCTGAGTGCTTGCCACAGCAAATGAAGTCAGCTCCTGATTATGTATG
Source organism: Calidris pugnax (assembly GCF_001431845.1). Classification (NCBI taxonomy): domain Eukaryota; kingdom Metazoa; phylum Chordata; class Aves; order Charadriiformes; family Scolopacidae; genus Calidris; species Calidris pugnax. The sequence goes on from NW_015090794.1 coordinate 8,878,690, forward strand.
GTCTCTGAGTCAGAGCAAGGCCTTGAGGTGCACCATCTGCCGGCTGTTTGCCTTTCCTTGATGCACTGCAACTGGTGAAGCTGCTGGGTGTTACTGGTGCTTTTAACCTTGGCATGTGAAAGCTGATCTGTGATTGCATTTGCCCATATGCTTTCTGTTGAGGTACGGCTTGAAATCTGTGTGGTTGGGTTGTATTGCACAGGTTTGGTTCACAAGGATTTTGCACTGGCATGAGTACCTCACAGCAACTCTGGCTTTGCTTCACACAGAAGATGGTGGCTTTGGTGTGTGACCTCTGAGTTGCCAGGTGGCGGTGGCACTACAGGAGAGGTGTTGCCCATCTCCGATGGTGAATGAAGGTCAGCCTCTGGACAGACAATCTTTTACAGGCCTGGCTGGGGTCAGTGGGATCTGCAGCCAGTGCTGGTTGAGTGCAAGGCTGCAGAGCAAGTGTCTGGAGCCTGAGCCTTCCAAATCCATGGATCTCAGAGGTCTGCATGCAGGAAAGTGAACACCCAGAAGCCAAAAGCTTTTCTTCAGGCCATTTTCCCTCTGGTCCACGAATAAGAGAAAATGTGGGTGCAGAGTAGGAAAATGGTACATTTATAAATTGCTAGAGGACCTTATTCTTACTTAGATTTTCTGTGGAGACCCTGCATGCATAGTTACAGCCTCCTGTGAACGAGACGGGTCACCAGTGACTCTCCATTCCCATTCTGCCTCCAACCAGAAGGTCACACTGTCATGCTGTCCCTTCACAGATGCCATCCTGGCACTACAAAATCTGCTCATTGCTGCTGCCATGTGCCCCTCACAATAGTATTTTTTGAGCATTTCTCAGTCAGTCAATCTCAAAGACATTTATAACAGAGTTAGTATCACTGTCCCCATGTTGCAAACTGATTGTAAAGACTTTTCATAAGGTCACATCAAATGCATTAAAGAGCAAAAAACCCATGTTTTAAGTCCTGGTCCCATGCTGCATTCACCAGGCTGCAGTGCTTCTGAACATGCACTGAACCAAATCCTAAAGATATGGTGATTGATATCCTAAAAACATGGTGAAGCTCTGCCTTGGTTTTGGAGGTTGTAGTGTCTGTAGACCATTAACTGTAATCTAACAACTTGGCACACGCCAGGAGAAGCCCACAGCATTTATCTCATTAGTGTCATCACTGGAATTATTTATGAACGTTCCTGGTTTATCTTGGTCTATCTGCTTTCAGTCCTACTCTATAGGAAAAGTGATTTTTTAAAATCAGATTTAAGATATTTTTACTAGTGCTATTTCCAGATGATGTGATTTTTCATGGCAATTAGGTGAGCAAACAATTACACAGTTGTTGAGGGTGTGAAAAATTTAATATAACCCAACTTGCCTAAAATAATCAAAGTAATCCTGATCAAAAGATAGTGTGAATTGTGTGTGAATTAATATTATCATACAAATGCCTTTAAATGTTGATACTCTTTGATGCAACCATGTAGAAAAGCCTTAAGAATCAGTGAAGATTAAGGGAAAGGTGAGTATTTCTGATAACAAATTCTAACCACTCACAGTAATAGAGTCAGATGGGCTACGAGCCTTTCAATGTCTTTTTTTTTTCTTTGTTCAAACTTGATTTTTTTACATTTAGCTATCAAGATTTTGGGAGGAAGGAGGAAGAGAAGAGTGTTGTCTTCAAGGGAAATATATATTTTTTTATTAGTAGTATATATAAAAAGCATCTGATGTTCCACTCAGATTTGAATTTTCCTCTTCCAGAAATGCTAAAGAATTTTTTAAGTCATCAGGTGAAATGAAGGAAAGCTCTACATGACCGCTTATTTGGGCTTTACCCCTGCAAGAGTCTCAAACTATTGCCTTCTATATGCCTGACACCACCAAGGAGCCTCTGCCCGTGTAGGTCTGTGAATTTTTCTCTCCAGAACATACTGCATCCTCTCACAGCCTTGGGCTTTTCTGGGATACTAATTGTACAAGCAGGCAGTTTTCCAAGTGCACTGTAACTCTAGTCTGCTTTTTCTCTCTGCAACTAATTTCAATTTTCTCTTTGTTTCTAATTTCTAACAAGCTTCTGGCCCAAAAGAGACAATGGTCCATATCATACCTGTCAGTAACACTTGGCACTAAGCCTGTTGTAAATGGAATAATATATGTTTGGCTATATGCCATGTTGATACACTTCAAAGGAAAATAGTTTGAAGTGTTTCCATTTGAACACAAAATTATGAAAAAATGTGAAATATATGATGATAAAATGCTGGTCATTGTGAATGCTCAGGTGCCTATCTGATTAACATCATAGCCTGATTTTTATGGCACCCTGTTCAAACATGAATGTAAATGAATATGGTATGTAAATATAGGCCCTTGTTTGAATTTCATTGTTTGCCAAATGTGGCAGGACAAACCTGAAAAATTAGTTAAAAAGCAAGAAACTTTTTGTTCTGTTGGATACATTTGCAAATGCTTTTTAATGATATGTGAGAATATACTCTGACAAATTCACTGATGAATGCTATTGATTTAATAAGCTGTATCTGTTTGTTTGATTCCCTTATGTGCCTCACATGCAACAGTGTTCTGCGCTTCAAAATGTGCCTTTTCTTTTCAGTTGAAGCTTTTGCTTTTTACACTGAGAACCCTTTGGAACCAGCACACCTGTTCTTAATGCTGTTACTACCAATTTCTCTGCAGTAGTAAGTCATTTATTCATATTTATCAATGTGTGCATTCAAAATTAGTAGTGCTAGTGTTTGCATATAAGTACTACTTAACTTACACTTTGACTAGCAAGCTGTTGGAACCTCTGTTACCAATAACTGACAGGAAAAATAATTTCAAACTATAAACTTAATTTGGAATTCACTATGTGCCAAGAATTATTTACATCTGAAAGGGCTCCAGAACAAAAGACTCAATAATAGAAGAGGTATTGTTTGAAATTTAAACTTTCTTTGAATAAGTTACAGCCTGATACCTTATTTGTTCACTGTCTGGAAAGAAATAAAACTTCTTATCAATTAATGTATAAAATCCTGCAAAATGGAAATGCTGCTGATTACTCCACAGTATGTTGAACCATGGGGGAAGATCAGGATAGCAAGGTCTTATTGGATTTGGCCTCCATTCCGATAATAAATTTCCTTTATTCTAGAAAGAGAAACTTCCCATAAATAGCATTTGTTTCTGGCAAATTAAATTAAACAGAGTGGGTTTCCTTGGCACCAGCACTTGCGACTGCTGAGGCCTACAGTAAGAGCAGAAGTGTCCTACACCACACCTGAGCTGCATGTAAGATAGTTGTTCCAGGGCTCTTGCACACTTGGCAAGGCTTAAGAGGGACTGAATATGACTGCAGCTGATGGATGCCCTGCCAACTGCTGCACATTTGTCTTTTATAAAGCATCTCCCATATCGTGGTCAGGCCCAGAAAATAGACTGAATTCTTATAAACTGCCCAATATGTCACGGCTTTATTAAAATAAATACCAGACACTGTGAATGAAGCACTTATAGCTGCAAGTGCTTGGAGGTCTGTTTGTGCCCACTGCTGAAGACAGGAGATTGAGCTAAATAGACCTTTGATCTGAATGAGTGCAACATCCTTACATGCCTCTTAGTTTTTGATTGTGTAGGTTACTTAAACAACTTGGTGTTCATCAGTTAGTTGGTCTTCTTAGGTGGAGCTAGTCCCTCGATTTGGTCTTCTTAGGTGGAGCTATTCCCTCGATTTCTGTAAACCTTCTGGCTTTTATGTGTGTGGAGCACATACTGTATGTTTGGTTACTGATGGTGTTGCTTAGTGGTTATATGTATGGTTTTAGGAGATCAGAAGAAAAAGCTGAAAACTAATTGATTTTGGTTATAGTCACTATGTAAAAACCCAGTGGAGGATCACTGTATGTGAGTAGACACGGCAGGAGAAAAAAAACCAGGTGCTGTTCACATTTCCAGTCATTTCCACAGTGCTTTTGTGTGTACCCATACTGTGAGGGGGTACTGTGTGCCAGGCCTTAGCTCAATCTTTTACTAGTAGCTAATGCTCAAACATTATTTTCCTAAGGAAAAAGAGGTTTTGCTTTCTCATTTTCTACAGTTTTTTTCCAAAATAAAAACGAAAAACAGTGAAACTATATGTGTTGTGCTCTCAGAGGAGGGAAGAGAAAAATAACATTAAAACCCACGTGTGAATGTGTACCAGTGTTCCCGTATTATCTGAGCAACATGCAACTTGGCACCTAACTGATTTGCAAATGCTATGCAGCTGAGGTAGGACTTAGCAGCTAAAGCTTCTAGTAGGAGTTTGCTAGTCCTAGGTGCAAGGCCAGTGAGATGAGGGTACATCTGAGGCCACAGAGCTAAGAATGCAAGGTTAACTTGCTAAAGAGAGTTAGAAAATGAGAAGGTGCATCTTGAGGCTGCTTACTCCCAACTTCTGGCCCTGGTTCCCAGGGCTGTCGAAGTATTTTGTGTGAATACATCACTGGGTAATGTGCCTAGTCACTACTCCTTTGCAGCTGTCAACATTTCTCTCACTTCAAACATAGGAAATTCCCTTAGATGACCTATTCATATGTTCTAAGTTTCATTCCTTCAGGGCATACTTGCATGGAGTTATTAAAGAATTTTATTATCTTCTCATAAGTGCCTAACATTTGCTTAAAAGTGTGGTCTGGAATTCAGTTCTGCTGGAAAGAACCGTTTTTCCTTTGTCCTTTAATTCTGTTGTTCTAGTAAAGAAGAAAATACTGCAGACAGTGCTATCAAATGTAAATAGTTAATGTAAAATTCTTTTCCCAACTGTGACAAGGTAATATCAAAATGTTCTAAATTGTTTACTGTTTCTTACTGAGAAATAAGGAGTATCACAGATATTAGGAGATTCCCTAAGGCTAATGTGTTTGAGGTCCATGTACTGAAAGTTTCTAATGTCTAATAAATTATAAAACAGCAATGTAGAACATTTTTTAAGACTTGAAAAAATATTTTTATTTGTGGATTCCCCCCCCCCCCCCCCCCCCCCACCTAGCTCTGTCTGCCGCATCCGCATCAGGGCGGACCCTGTGCCAGAAACGCTTGCCTCTTTAGGTCGGAGGCCGGGGCGATCGTTAAAAAAAGCCCAAACCAGAGCATAAATAATACCGCCACCCGCCTCCATTTTTTTAGAATTTAAAAAAATTTTTTTTTTGTGGAGCCCCCCCCCCCCCCCAGTTTTTCTTGGATATTGAATACTAATACATTGTACCTTTGCAATTCATGTCTGTTCCCATATGAAATTCATGTTTACATATAGAGGCCAGTGCACATTTGGGAAACGTATGTGCATTCAGGCAGCTAGGTTCATTGTCCTCTTGTGTCTGCAGAAAGCAATCAGGAAAACATCTGTGCTTAGCTAGAGCTGATTTTAATGGATCAGGTTCAAATGTTGGCAGAAGGCAGAGGCTCCAAAAGCCGCCAAAAGATGGTTAATTGGCTGTCAGCTTTGGAGCCTGACCATTAGCTGGGAGACACAATACTTATTTACAGAGAGTCACAATACTTATTTACAAGGCAAGCAGAAAGCAGTGGGAGTCTGTATGGCTGCAAGAAATGGGAATGAAAAGCAACAGGGTAAGCGGCACTGAAATGCTAGTGTCTTCTCTGCCAAAGGGGGTAAACAGAATGTCATCAGCTACAGCACTTATTCCTTCTCCAGTTAAAAGTAAACAAAACAAAACAAATTAAAAAGAAAAATCCCTATAGTCATTTGGTGAGGGACCTTTCTTCTGAAGTTTGTGGGTCTAGTCATTGCACTTCAGGAGTAGGGATTGTGCCAGGTTTATGGAAATTGTGTTGCTAAGTGGCTAAATTATCAACTTTTCTTACAGGTGTGTGGCTGCCTTTAAGGGAGTTCAACTGCACTTAATTAAATATTGGCAGCAGCTGGGTTTGCTGCTCCTTTAGAGTCTTGCCCCACCCTTTCCTGGGCAAGAGGATAAAGTTTCCTACTTCATTTTTCTCTTTTCCTTGATAAAACTGGCTCAGCGTGGAACCAAGTGCTTGATGAGGTGAGTTATAAGTGCAAGTTTGTCTTCTCAATATGCTAGGACTTGATTGTTTGGCAGCTCCCCACCTCTTTATGTGGTATTTCTGAGCTTCTGTAAAACATTTTTAAAAAACAGGGGGTTGGAAAGTGAAGGATTTTTTCCCCTTCATTTCAGGAGAATAAGTATACTCAAACTGCCTGTAGATTTTAAAGTATTGTATGGCAACAGAATGAGGGTATTTTACAGCTGAAGACAATAGGTGGGTTTCAACTTTCTGGAGGAGCAGACTCCTGTGTTTTGGAAAAAGCAGGGCTGCTGTCTGGATGGACTGGTCGGGAAATTGGTTGTTAGAAAATAGTTCTGTGCTGTGCCTTTGAATGAAAGAAAGTCTCATAACAGCCACTGCTGTGGTGTTTTCCAAATCCTGTTGCCTCACCCTTACACAGTCATTTGCTTTTTGACCCCCTTCCCCATTTTTATGTTGCAGCTTGGTTCCTTAGGGGAATGAGGGTTATGGGCTTTTGTTTTGTCTGCCTAGTGGCCCCTTGTCTCAGTGCAAGTTCAAGCTACTGGCCAGTTTGAACCACAGTTAGCAAAGAATGTTAAGTTTTGTTGAAATGTGGCTGGGTGTAGGAGGAAAACCCTATGGTTGCCTACAGAGTGCATTTGACTCTTAGTTCAATGCCTATTGGACATAATAAAATCTGCTCAGATGCTCACCTGTAAGAGCTAGTCTAATAGTTTAAGTAAATCTTAATTTGTTTATCGTAGTTGCTTTAAAAAAAACAGCACTCCCTGAGTAATCTGCTATAGGTAATCTTGCTTTGGCAGGGGTGTTGGACTAAATGATCTCTAGAAGGTCCCTTCCAACTCCAACAATTCCATGATTCTGTGATCAAAACACACAAGCAAAAGCCCTACTAGTAAGATTTCAAGCATAACAGCCAATGGATTTAAAATACATTGATATGACTTATTTTGGACAGACATGCAAGTGTTTTATTATGCCAGTTATTGGCCAACATATTTTTTAATGTGTGGAGTCTAAATAGGCTGCAGTTCTTAGCCTTTTGTTTCTGTACTGTTAGGACAGTGGCAACAGGAGTTGGAACTGCTCGAATGAAGTAAGCTTTTTTCACAAGCAAGAAGCAATGAATTGCAGGGACCTGAAAAAAAACAATTCTCCCTTCAGTTTGACAGAACGGTATCTGCACTAAACTGATACAATAATTGAGTCTGGCAGCCTCCATTTAATTGTGACTCATTGCAAATGATCGAGTTAGTCAGCTCCTCAGTTGCAATTCTGTTTCTGTAGTGAGAATAAAAGAAAATAACTAGTGTATATAGTGGTGGGTTTTTTTCCCAAAAAGGTCTACAATGTTGAATATTTAAAGATTTGTGATTTCCTTGATTTTTTTTTTGTTTTGGTTTTTTGAACAATGCATTTCATATGGTTTTACCCACAATACTTTTAGGATTTACCTATGAAATTCAGTCTCACAATTTATTATCTGTTATCATAACCATTGCAGATTTAAATGCATATGGGAAGCAATTAAGCACAACTACTTACTTGACCTAGTTATGCTACAACAATAATGTCAGTAAACTTCAGTACTGGCCAGTAAAAAGAACAATTCCTGTGACAATGAGTAGCCCCAGCATCTGGAACTAAATGTATCCCGCTGTAACTCACACGATGCTGTTGTTGAGTTAGGAAAAAACCAAGTGCTATGACTTCTTTGAACAAAGTAAGAAAGGTACCACTATGGGTTAACCTCATGAGAAATATCCATCCTCTGTATCGTTTTAGTCTGAATAATGGTGGTGGAAAATAGGGAAATAATTCAGGAGATTAAACTTGCCTTACCTGGATGTAGCAAAGTAATCAGTCATTTTTATCTTCTGATTTGTATTATACTTACTATTAAGAAAACTTAAGGTAGGTTGAAGTCTTATTTTGCTGGGAGTCAAACACTTAGTTTAATTGTACTCTTATTGAAAAGGCTTTTAGTCCAAGCTAACTGTCTAAGTTATGAAAACATAGGGTGGAAGGGAAAAGAACAACAAATAAATAATGATGCCTGCAAGGTCTTTGCAGAACTAGAATAGACTGTTGGAACCACAGCTAAATCCATTTGGTTTCTACCAATTACTTGCAGACCTAAAGAAATGTTCTCCATCCAATTTGCCAATGTAGTCTGGTTTATAAATGTTAAGATATACAATTACTTGATTAAATCTTCTGAAAGTATTTACACTTTAGAAGTTTCTTCCTGACATAGTAAACCAGAGTCAGTAAACCTGACTCCAGTAAACCTGTGAGATTCGGACTGTTGTGTAGAAGCTCTTCTAATAACTACATTATCCTGTGCTTTTAAAATGCTTTCCAAGCAGAAGAGAGAGTCAATATTTAGTTTTTTTTAAAGCAAAATTTGCAAAAGATAGAGGAAAAAGCTTTAACTTAAAAAGGAACATGGGAGAAACTGGTGTCTCAAATATCATTCACAGAAATCTGCACTGATGCGATTCTAAACTCTTGAAAGTAAGGACCCACTAGGGTTTCTGCTATAACAGGCAGTGTTTGCATTATTCCCAGAGCTCTCGACAGTGACCAGAACGTTTGGAATTGTTATTGTGTGTGTATCTATTAACATATTATAATAACAGGATTCAGAAAAAAGAACTCAATCTCAGAACAGCTTTAAAACATTACAATAATAATTGGTATTGATGTGCAAAACTGGTTAATTAAAGGCCTACTACTCCCACATAAATAAGAGAAAAAAATTGTGATTTAATTTCATCTATGTAGTATCTTATCTCAGAAATATAGGTTAGTAGGGCTGGTCCCTGATTCCTTATCTGAAACTAAGGAGAATTTTAAAGTTCTGACATCATATGGAGAGGCTGAAGCTTCATTTTTTTCTGGGGTAAAATACCATTGCAATAGCTATGCCCATATAAAAAAAAAGGAGCTGTGTATAATTTACATACTTCCAATGATTAATGCTGTAGTTATTTCTATTGTGCTAATGCATAATACTTCTTGGATTGCCTTTGTAGGACAAACCTACATCCATCAGTAGAGCGTTATCTTGCCAGCTTCTCCACTGTTTTTATTTAGCTAATTCAACCATTGCATTACCTAAAAGGATCTAATTAATCATTATGTTCCTAATCTTGGCTTTTATTGAGACTACAGTTAATTAAGTTTACAAATCGACATGGCAAAGTTTGATCCAGACAAATTACCTTGCAGGAGGATTTGTATCAATAAAAATCTCTGGAGCGGTATATTGTTGGCGTATGCAGCTGGTGGTGAAGATCTAGCTGGGTCGTCCTGGGTTGAGGATGGCTCGTAAACACAGTCACGCGATGCAGGCCAACTTGCTGAAACTACCTCAGCACATTCGAAGTTGGAGAATGTCACGAGCTCTCCAAAACAGATTTGCAGTGAAATAGGCTGACTTACGAGGCATTCGATACCCCAGCTCCTGCCTAAATCAATGGCTTCTCCAAGTCTAGTATGGCACTGCTGAAATCAATGGGAACAAGACGGGGCCTTCCTCATGTGTCATGGGGAATTGTTGGGTTCCAGAGGTGGCCTGGGCCCAGGGCTGCTGAGGGGCTGAGGCCAGTGGGGCCGATGAGCTGGTGCCCAGGCCTGTGTGGGGCGAGGGGCCAGCGGCTGAGGGGGCTGGCGGTCCGGCAGCAAGGGGATAGAGGCTGACAGGATCTTCATGGAAAGCCCCGGAGAATGGAGCCTGAACCCCTCTCACTGCATGCAGCTGTGCTCGGTATGGAGAGTCCCAAAATGGAGGAGGCTTGGCCCTCGTGAGGCAGCTGCTGAGGGGCGAAATCTCTCTGTGGAGGCCTCGGAGCTGGCCACGCCTCAGCAGCAGGTCTGCACTGAGGGGGGGGGAACACTGGGCCCCACCCGCTCCGGGGGGCATGTGGGTGCCTGTTGGGGGCCCAGGGTGCTGTGGAGAGGCTGCTGGGGCTGCACTGGGGCTACTGGGGCAGCCCTCCATTAATTGTTTATTCCTGTGAGTGGTAGGGCCAGGGAGGTCTGGGGAGGGAGCCCAGGTGGGGCCTCCTCCTGAAGGGATCCACCTGGAAATGGGGCGAGGGCAGCTTGGCTAGCTGGATGGCAGCCTGCTGAGGAGAGCTTGAAACTAGGAGCCATGGGAGGGAGGTTACAGGCCGCTGTTAAGCGAAGCAACAGTGGGCAGGATTGAAAGCAAGGTGACGGGAGCAGGGGAAAGCTCAGAAATGGTGACCCAGGGCAGAGAGAGGCCCATCCCAAGTGCATGTGCCCAAACACAGGCAGCATTGTTGGAATAACTGAGACCTGGCGGCCCAGCTCGTGTGGCTGGAGTGCTGCAGAGGAAAAACGAGGAGGAGGAGGTGTGAGGGAGCAGCCTGAATGTCCATAGAGCTAAGTGTGCCAGGCTGGTGGAGAGCCTGTGGGGCAGGGCCAGCAGACAGGCCTGGTGGGTTTGGGGTTTGTTAGCCCAGTCCCCAAGCAGTTTAGTACTTGTGTTCCCAGAGTCACAGGTAAAAGAAATCCTTCTGGTTTTGTGCCAGGTAATTGGTAATACAGCATTAGAAACACATTAAGAACACTGGGCATTTGCTCCGGAAAAATAAAGCTGTGTATGAATGTTTTGCTTTACTAGATCTCATATTTTTCCCCAATATGATCAGTGTGAATATATTTAGAAGTGTTTTTCCTGCAGCATCTGCAGGCTGTGCCCATTAGATAGAACAATTCATTTAAAGAGTCTGTTGTCCTTTGTAGAGGCTACACAACACACTGCAGCTTTTTTGTGTGTATTTACTATTTTACTACTTGTTTCATTCCCTTTTTTGTCTTGAAGAATTTAATATATTAATTTTCCACCTTGCTGTCTGCTGTTGCAATCTGAGCTCAGCAGATGACTAACCTCTGCTTTAAGGGTATTAAGAAACCTGTGTTAACTTTAAACCACATTGTTTCTGTGGCTGCAGTATAAATGGATGTGTGATAGATAGATAACTCTATTCGTCTTGAGTGCCGTGCTAAATAACCTCAGATGCTATTAGACCAAAACTGTAAAGGGCAGGACGCTTGGTTCACACTGAGCCAGAACTATGTCTTTCAGGCACATATGACCATTTTAGTACAGTATGGCTGAATTTAGACCAAAGTAGTTTGCTGAATGACAGCACACCAGTTCCAAGGCAATTGACAGGGTGGTTCCTTTGAAAGGGAGACCAAGTGGGTGAATGAAGAAGAAATTCATGCAGTGGCTGTAGAAATGCCATACTGTTTTGCTGATCTTTGGCAGTATTCATGAAAGTGTGGGGAGAAGAATAAGGAAAATGAAGTGTTTTGTTCTTTGGAGAATTTTCAGAGAAAGATTGTATGCCTTGCCATGTAGGTTTTCCTTTTAATGACAAAATCCTCCTAACTATTTTCATTCTTGGTTTTTATCTACCTTGGTCTTATTCTTTAATTAAATACTGAAGGAAGTTGATGGGGAGCAACTTAACTGTTTTATTCTGAGTCAAGTGCTGTTTGAGTCTGGTTGATTCAAAATAAATTGGTTTTGTGTTTTATTGTTTTCTAGCTGTCCAGGAAACTAGAATATTGCTGATTCACCCAGCTTTTCTTTTCACATCTGTGCCAGGAATATTTACATATGTAAGTCCTTTTTTAAAAAATTCCTCAAAGCTTAGATAATTTTGCCCTTACCATGAAAATATTTTGGAAAAAAGAAAGCCTGAATTTAGATATATTTAGATATATTGTTATCTTCTGCTCATTCTGAAAGCATTAGCAGGTGTAAATAATCTTGCTTTTATAACATTAGTTATTGTGATACTTAAGTACAGAGAGATATCGCTGCAGTTATATTTTTCAGAGTAATGTGCTATTACTAGAACTAAATTATTCATATAAAAAGGATGATTGATCAAACACAAGCTACTATAATGTGAGGGGCAGAACAAGGTCAAACTTATTTTACAGGTATATGGAAACTAATAAAATCAGTGAATTGCACATGCAGACAGGTATTTCCACTCGTGAATATCGTTATTTTCATTGTTACATTTTATAGCCTGTTTTCCACTTCTGACTGTCTCATAGACTGCAGTGTGCTTCTATTCATCCTGGCCTGTAAGCACTTTTCAAAATATTTATTAATGGTAATATTAAACTCACATTGTCAGTTAGTTATACGCTCCTATATCATACAAGAATTGGTATAAACCTCTTGCAATATCTTGACATGTCAAGTAAAGATTATTCTGGTTCAGTGATCTCTCTCCCAAGTACAAGCAATATATTCTCAGAGGTACATAATTCACAAAAAATTTAGAGCCAACAGAATAAGAATCATGAGTGAATTCCTCAATCAGTTGTGGTATAAATAATTTATGTATGAATTTCAACATTGCATGCATTACCATTCCTAAGCAGTGATTACATCTTGTTGGAGAATCTGGGGACTCCAACTGTGTAATAAAGCAAATACAATTTAGGACAGGTCAGACAGAAGCTTTATTAACTATGATCATCATGAGAAAACAGTCGGACAGCATCTTCCCCCCTGCTGCCCTGTTCTCTGCCAAATGGTTGCGTACCCAACCTATGCACTCTCTCCAAGAAAGAAGAAAGAGGTAAGGAAAAGCAGTAATTTCAATGTTAACAAAACCAGGTATCCACCCCTGGGGGGATGGGCTCCTTAAGTAGCTTGCTAACAGTAAATAATATGACAATATGGAGAGATGGATCTTGATGGAGACCGGAGTGGCACACCCAGCTTTATCTTAGCTGAGAAGTGGGGAGTTGGAAACAGTCACAGACTGTTAGGTGTTAGGCAAAGAGGAACTTCCTTCCATTAACTTCCCAGGCAGACTTCTCAATCCTAAGTATTAATAATTTTACCACCACGGTCAATCTCTATCATGCATGCAGCAGGGAAAAAAAAAAAAAGGGGCTGCAATAAGTGGGTTGAAATGATGCCATGCAACTTCCCTGACAAACCACGCAGACGACACTGCTTGAGAAATTAAGATGCAGAATCAACGGCAGACATGAAAATGAGCGTGAGTTTTGTATCTGGTTAGATGGCAATGCAGGCTGCTTCCTGATGTTCTGTTTAAGAAAGACGCTGTCTATTCTAAATTATGCTCTTGGATCCTGCTTTGCGTGTGCAAGAAAAATACAGTTGTACTCAGGTATATAGAGAATACGTGCACTTATAGGGGATATTTGCTAATGCATCAAAGAAACCCAAGTCAACTTGTTAATCAGAGCAGGGACATTACAATCCCCAAATTTAGAGCAAAAACTTTTTGCGATTTGGACAGGGCAACCAAGCATGAGCAGAGTAACATTCTTGTCAACTTATCTTTGTCATTGTCACAAGCAGACTCGATTACCTGAATTCTCGTAATGCTAATTATTTGCTTTTATCTGACCCCTCCCCTGAGTTCATCCTTGAAATAGGGGGCCAATACAAAGTATCATTACTCCTTATCTCAGCTTATTGCTGTGACCTTTGCAACAAATCATTAATCAATTGCTTGCAATTGCAAATCAATAGCACTTTTCAGACATGTAAAAGTTCTTCCCCATATGTCTGGAATTTCTTTGTGTTGCCTAAACTCTGGGAAAAATGGAAAAAGACCAGCAACCACTGAGAAGCCATCTAGAAGCAACAAAGAAGTGATATATTTAGTTTTACTGGAATAATGTCCTGTGATTTTCCCTGAAACTATTTCTATGCCGAGTTCCTACCTATTGTCTTTACACTGTTGACTCTTCCTAATTTTCCATCATTCTGGGCAGTCTTCTAGAGACAGGAGATGCATTTCCTGCATTGGGTTCAATTTGACACATGGATTAATTTTGATGCATTGATTTGGTATCTAACAGCTGGACCAAACTTTAGCAGTTCGCATACAGAGAAGATGAACAGGTGCACTGAGGCTTGTTATTCCATATTATTTCAGAGAGTTGTCTTCTATATTAGCATATTTATTCCTCCATCTTAGCCTGTTGTCATACTGTTGTGGCTATGGTATGGGGCTTGAGTTTTTACTGTTGATTGCTTTTTCATCTAATCTTCAAAAATCTTAAGAAAATTTTTATTGCCGGTTTCAAACTGTTGCAAACTGGTCCTAGTCAGCAGCTGCTGCAGCTTAGATTTTACCAGGACTTCCTTTAAAATTGATTGCTGTAATGATTGTGTTGAAGGCTGATCATTGTCTCTTATTTGAGACATGGTTGAGAATCCTAGTTACTTGATTTACATTTTTTTTGCCAATGTTTTCATCTATCTCTCATTGTTTAAGTCACATAATAGGTCGCCTGCATTATTAAGAATTTAAATTAATGTTTTAATTTTACATTTTAAGCTCTGCATTCCTCATTTTACTTACTTTTAGATCTGTTCGTCAATGTACAGAGGCCTGCTACAATTTTTTAAATCATATCATACGGCAGTGAGCATAAAATTAAATAAATTTGTAAAACAAATCAATTCATAACATGATTATTAAACTAAATGAAGGGTAACGAGTTATGAAGATCTAAAAAACTGAATAATGTTCTCTATTATGCATTTCTGAAAAAAAATAAGAATGCTTAAGAATTAAAATTTCAGGCTGTTCCATAGTCTGGTGAAGCCACATGGATATGATTAGCTTATGGCAGTCCCCAGTATTGGATGTTGGAGAAAGCCTTCACATCCAAAAAAATTAAGGTACAATAACCAATCTTAGGCTAATTGTGAATGTTATTTTGTGCAACATGTGATAAGATCTATGGACCTGTTGGAGCAAGGCCAGAGGAGGTCCATGAAAATGATCAGAGGGCAGGAGCACCTCTGCTATGAAGACAGGCTGAGAGACTTGGGGAAGAGAATGCTTTGGGGAGACCTTATAGTGGCCTTCCAGTACCTACATGGGGCCTATAGGAAAGCTGGAGAGGGACTTTTTACAAGGACATGTAGCGACAGGACAAGGGGTAATGGCTTCACTAGAAGAAGGTAGATTTAGATTAGATATCAGGAAGAAATTTTTCACTCTGAAGGTGGTGAGGCACTGGAACAGGTTGCCCAGAGAAGTTGTGAATGCCCTTTCCCTGGAAATGTTCAAGGCCAGGCTGGATGGGGCTTTGAGCAACCTGGTCTAGTGGGAGGTGTCCCTGCCCATGGCTGGGGAGGTGGAATGAAACTAAGTGATCTTTAAGGTCCCTTCCAACCTAAACCATTCTATGATTCTATAAATTAGCTGTAAAAAGTGATTATAATTGTTTATATTGTTCAAGCTGTGTGTAACACCATCGTAAATTGACTGTATTTGGGCAGCAGTGAACCTCACTGTATCAAGTTTAAAAACAGACTATTTTACCCCCCTTTTACTTGGACTACTAGTTGGATATTGTGAACACCTCTGTGAGAGAAGTAATGACGTGAAAATTATTTTGTCTGCAACACAGGTACTTTATCTGAGTGATCTCTCCTCACAGCTCCAAAAACCAATTTGGTCTGGTTTGTTTCGTTGGAGCTGTTACTGAATAAGGTTCCTGTAGCCGTGTTCAATATTTCATGATTTGAGCCCTAGATAAAATATACTTCATCACATAGTTTCACTGCTCACATTTTTTATGTATTTAAATAGAACTGAACAGGATGTTTTAGAAGAACATACTTCATCTAGAAATGCCAATTTGTCAAAACCGGAATTGTGTGGGAAAGGGCTGATTTGATCCATTTTTTCTGTGGAAAAAGCTTTAAGAAACAGATTTCAACTGCTGAGAGCATCTCATTTCAACATTTTCAACATGCAAGTGGCAGTTTTCTTGGCTTGGAGAAAAAATATTTAAACTATAATTAAATGCAAAAAGAATAAAATAAATGCAGAGAATTTTAAGAGAATGAAATAATTCTTAGTGAACAAAAACAGACTTTAAGTACTTAAGACTTTAATTAGACTTTATGCCTCTGCATCCACACTGTTTTCAGCACTCCTGTGCTCAGATGCAGCTAGCTTATGTGTCTTAGTTTTGTATGTCATACCCTTGGCCTAATGCTCCTCCCATTCAAACTGATAGTAAAATAATGCGACTTCCATTCAAATTGATACTAAAACTGCTTTGGGGCTAGGTCAGTGCTGGGCACTTGAAAACCTCATCTGTGCTCCTGTGGCAGTATGCGTGATCCAGGAGATGGCTACTGGCTCGAGCTGCACTGCAATGTGCTATCAATCCTACTTTATAAGAAAACCAAAAAATAAAACTACTGCGTAAAAGGCAGTTTCACTGAGGGGAGTTGAATGCGTTGCAATATCATTTTCTACGATCTTTTGGTGATGTTTGAGAATGTGTGGATTACTGGCTGATTTTTGTGCATCATCGCTTATGAGATTAGTTGGTGTAAAAAAACAGTTACCATCCCATGTTGGAAAGTCCCTTGGAATCACATTGTAAGGGATAAACCCAACAGGAATCGGTAGAAATTACCCTGAAATCAGTAAGTTATTATGAATTACTTTGATTTTCATTTGACAACAAATGTTCTTTTTGCACTTTTTTTTTTAATACCCCTTAAGATTATATTTGGCATAGCATGCATGTGTGTGAGTGTGCACATATACACCATGTTAGACTATATGGTAGGATTTTGTATTTTTTGTGTGCATGTGTACAGATAGAGAGCTCTGTCTTTAGATGGGTATAGCTAGGGGCAAACACGTATATTTAGTATCTTTGCTTTGCTAGTTACATATTTCTGAGTATTATTCTTATCCAGAGGATACAGACTGTTTTATACCTGTCAGTTATTGTCACTCTAAAACTATGCGGTCTCTTTCTGGTGTGTATTCAGTGGAAGATTTTCTTTTGTCTCATTTGGGCTGTCATCTGTTAGAACTTGGCTTTGAAATTTATTTGCTTTGGAGGATAGGATCATACTGTTTAACTACTTGCTCAGATGGGAAGTACAATTTAGAAGTAACATCTGTGCAGCTGTTGGGACATTCACAGGCTCTGCCAGGCCTTCTCTGTGATTACAAGCATGCAAGGATTGCATTCCCTCTGCTGGTTTCCTGTACTCAGATTTAAGAATGGAGATCTTGGATTCTCCCTTTAATAAAGATCCTTTCTTATTTGATTTGAGTTTGACTTTAGCCTTTCAGGGATTAGGAGTATTAAAAGGGCTGAGCGTGGCCATGGGGGAAAGATTGTCTTCAACTCCTGCCTTTTAGTAATCTCTGCGTGATGCAAAGCGAGGATGTGCAGGTTGCAGAGAGCTGTAGCTCCTGTCTGACAAATGGAGGGGTCACAGTGATGTCAGGCTGTTGATGGGGCTTTGATTATAAAATGTTAACCAACACAAGGAGCAGGAGTGGTTCTGCTGCCCCAAAGCAAGCTGAGAAATGTCTATTTAGCTCTAAACACAGGCTGTGGTTTCAGAATTTGCGATTCCTTGTGCTTTCCAGGATTCCTTGTATTTGGTTTTATATGGCCTGCTGTAATTTGTCATAAGAGTTGCAAGCTAAAAAAGGCTTTCATATATGCATAATGTAACAAAATGCATGAAGATGAGCTTGGAACGTTTTGTGAGTTTATCTTTTAGTTAAAAAAAAAAAACCAACCAACAACCCAACAAACTGTTTCACACAAGGTATGATTTTTAAGATGTTTAGGATGTTTTCTCTGATCAGCTCAGGGAGAGGGAAAGTTCATGGGAATGTGTGCCTAAGTGAAGACAAACCAAACCTGACATTTTTGGCATTTCATCAAAATTCACCTTTGTAACTGAGAAATGGAAAGCCTCACAATTAGATAAATTATAACAGTGTTTGAACTTGACTGGCATTTAGCAAGGAAAGAGTCTTTCTATGGCTAGACCTAGAAAAGACTTTAAGGCTTACAGCCCTGTTGGCCTAGACTTTGTTTCTGAAGCCATGTGCCCAAAGTCATACAAAGCACAGGGTGCATCTGTACTGCAATTAATAGGTTATTGACTTTTAAAGACTCTACCATCCTCAACTTGGGAAGGGGAGCACAGGGTAAAGAATTTAGAAGGTCTTATTATTAGGAGCACAGAATGACACCGACAAATGGTACCCTGTATGAGAGCCTGTGCTGGGAGGTTCATAAGGCACCACAGGTGCCTTAGCCTTTTTGCTTAATTCTCTGCAATCACACTTGCACCACAGACATACCTGTGGCTCAGAAAATGTGTTTAGGTTTGTATGCAAAGAGTTAGACTTAGTCTGCAGTCTAAGATCTGCATCACAAATAAAAAGAAAGTGCATGCTGGAAAAACAAACTCTTAATCTACTCTTGAATAGCAATTATGAAGCATTTAGCATAAAATAGTAGTTACGGGAAAAATAGGTTTTCTTTTCCATTTGCAGCAATGTGGTTCCCTGTGAGATTTAATTAATGGCTCTCATTTATTCTTATTTCTCCCTATTCTGTGAGTGCTGAGTATAAAAGAACACATTTGATTTGGCTTCTGGGCAGCAAACAAATTCATTTAATGTTGATATAGAAACATCTATTTCGATTTTAGAGGGAAAAGAGAGGGAGGGACATGGAAGGGAAATGTGATTAGTAGCATTGATATCATAGACGGTTTGAATGGCTTTAGCAATCAGAGTGAATTTTTATGAAAACTGAATTTATACTCCTGCACAACAGTTCAGAGAATGGGGAATTATCTCCAGAACCACATTAGATAAATGGAGCCTGGAAGCTGTAACCCACTTAATCTGGATGTAACATTTTCTCTTTTGGGAGATACAGGAGACATTAGAAACACACCTATGCTCTCTCTTTTTTCAATTAAGATAATAAGCTTTCCTTTGGATAATGTTGTCTTGAGGAATAAATTTCAGGTTAAGCAAATCTCCCAATTGGATAAGACAGGCTGAACTATACATTTCACTATGATCTTGAAAGGTTCAGAGGCGCCAATCTGCAGAGTTCCTCCTACAAGCATAGGAAGCAAGGAGTGAGGTGGGTATTGATGGATGGATTGAGCAAATCAGCTAGAGGGCTGTGTTCCTGAAATTAATGGAAGTTTTGCTACCAACTTTCAGTTAACTCAAGATCAAACCTTCAGGCTTTCATTTCTATCAAGCTTGGTTGCAGACCCACTGGCATCAAGAACTGAAATCCAGTGCTAGGAACTTACATCTGCATCTTTTATGTGAAAAAGGCTGCTCTTTAAAGGCAGGTTAACTTCTTTTGAGGAGCATGTTGTTTACAGGAGAGGCTGGAACCAAAAGCAGAAGCCTCTTGTTTCATGTAGCAATTTAGTGCCGTATTTGGTTCATAGGGTCTAGAACAAAAATAAATGTGAAAAAGTTTTGCTTCTGTCTTCTTCTTTTGCTTTTCTTTTGCTGCTTCTTTGCTTTTCTTCTCTCTTTTGCTTCTTTCTGTAGCAAAAGAGAGAATGAAAAGAATAAAAGAGAAATGGGAGCTTAATTTAGAGGTAAAGGGCCGTCATTGCAAAGGGCTGTCAGTAGGCAACAGTGAATCCTTGGGATTTCATAACACCAAAACCAGAAAGAGCAGTAACACTTCAGTTAACTGATGACTGTACACAACACGATGTTTTGAATGCTGCACAGTCCTGTCAAACATCATCTGCCATCATCCCTGTAGATCAGGCAATATGGAAGCACAGGTATTGCTGTTTTTGATGACATGGCTAGTTTATTTGTTAAAAAAGACTTCTAGTGGGGAATAGGGATTTATATTTCGGCTGCCATAGTTGCATCATTCATCAATCCTTTTGCTTTGACAATGGATATATTCTTCTTTGGCACAGCACTAATTTTAGCTCTCTTTGGTTAATTTTTTTTCATATTTGTAGCTGCTTAAAGACATGGGACTGGCAATTTACGTATGCCATAAACTTGGGCTGTTTATTCCCTCCCCTCCCTGCTCCCTTTTGAAAAAATCTTTTTCACTATATTTTTAATAGTTTTGAAAACAAACAGTATTAGCGGGAGTGGCTGGCTGAGCTGAGTAGCTGAAGGCCTTTTGGCCTTTGTGCAGATCTCGTTGCCCTGTAATGCCATGCATTTTCCACTGCTGATTCTTCTCGCCAAGTGTCCTCCGAGGTCTGTCTTTCAGCCCTGGAGTAATGCACAATAACAGTGTACTCAGTCACTAGGTGTTGCTCTTCCTGGTCTTAAGAATAGCTTATAATACTTGATTCCTATATCACCAGTATGTTATTTTCCAGTGTCTTGAGTACTCTTTTGTGCTGGTAAGGGTAATGCTGAGTATGAAAGAAATTGGAGGTTTTTTCAGGCACAATTTCTGAATGAGTTTGAAGCATGAAACGGGAGAGGATTTGACCTGTGCTCTGTGAGGTGAAAGACAATGACTGCTATTTCTGACTCCTGAGTGGATATGCCTGTGAGGTGAAAGACTGCTATTTCTGACTCCTGAGTGGATATGTAGCTTCATAAATAAAATGTTTAAAGAAAGCAATATTCTGGGTCTCTTAGTGTACCACTGTTTTCCTATGCAATAAAAATGAACAAAGCAAGGAAAAGAAAAAAACCAAACAAACCAACTTAGAATGAGAATAAACAGCTCTTTGCATACAGTTATCTATTGGATTCATGAGGCGCCTTGCCTTGGGAATCAGTTTGGATAGAAGATTGCAGATGTGCTTTATGAATTGCATTTGAAGAGGATTATTCAGGATCAGAGTTCTTTTTTTATTCCCTGACATAGTTCTCAATTTTATTCTCAATTGATTAAGATATCTGACCTGGTAATTTTAATTATTTTTTTTCCAAGAGAAAAAACATGGAGTTGATGTGATTTGCATTGGCTTTCAGATTAATTTGTCTTATTACTAGAAAATGCCTAATACAAAATCAAAGAAACAGATGCTACTTACTGACTTTGTCTACTGCTCACATACCTTTAAGCTCTTACTGTAAACTTGCTATAGGGCCTGCTGTTGGCCATCTTCCTGTTTTTAATGTCACTGTCCTTTGGCAGTACATAGATCTTAGT
Source organism: Calidris pugnax (assembly GCF_001431845.1). Classification (NCBI taxonomy): domain Eukaryota; kingdom Metazoa; phylum Chordata; class Aves; order Charadriiformes; family Scolopacidae; genus Calidris; species Calidris pugnax. The sequence goes on from NW_015090794.1 coordinate 8,899,772, forward strand.
GAAACAAGATGTTGTTTTTCTCTGCAAGCTGTATGCATTTTTTTGTGCACAGTCTGCTGTGCATTTTAGGCAGTCTGTGAGCTAATGATAAGATTGCTAAGGTGAATTCCCAGATCACTGTGTTTTCTGCCAGAGATGAAAGGCCACGTAAATACACTTTTCTGGCTCCCTTCTCAGATGTAATTTCCCCGTTTTCTCATTTTCCTTTGCACTCTGCTGGCAATATGGAATCATAATATCTCTGTTTACCTACATGGCCTTCTTAACAGTGTTGTCAGAGTGCAATTATTAATTAATCATTGCATATTTTTCCCAGAATACCAACTTATAGTTAAAACTTTGCTCCGGTTTGCACTTGTGTTTAAATTTTCACAAAGTACTTAAGAATGTTATAATAAAATTAGGCTCCGAAAGTGTGACATAATAGCTCTTGCAGCAGAAGAATATCTGTTTTAGGGGGACTAAGTCAGATGTTTTGGAATGTGCTATATCCTGTACCCAGCAAGGTCATCCAAACGAACCTTCAAAGAGAAAAAGGGAAAAGTACTGAGAGTTCTGCTTTGAGCTGCATCTTCCAAGGCTTCTGTTTTCTAACTGGAAACCTAGAAGCTTAGGACAGAAACAATTTTACGCTGTCTGCAGTCTTATGCTAGAGCTGCTTTGTGGGATCTAGTGTCATTGGGGAATTTCTGATCACCTGCCCAGTAAACTCCCGTGCTGTCAGGTGCATCTTTAGGAATCTTGCTACTTTGGAGAATACAAATGCCTAGAATGTAAAGTATAACTTATGACTTGTATTGCCAACAAAGTGGGCTGAATGTAAGCAATTTTCATGTTGAATGGGAATGTTTAATTAGGGTCTATGTATGCAGAAAGAAAGAAAATGGTTGTTCATACACTGATTTTAAGGAACAATAAAATTCTTTGACATTCAATTGCAAATGCAAGTTTATGCAAAATCTGCAACACATCCAAAGGCAAAACTGAGGTGCATTTGGAAATTTGAATGTAATTGAAGTTGTTCTCCACAACTTGACCCCAACAAAAACCTTTAGAAGGAGCAGTTTAACCCTTCTTCATCCATATGCAGTCAATCAAGTTAATGATGTTCCTATTATTTTGGTAAGTAGTCAGAATATGCGTGACACATATAGAACTATGGCATTCCCTCACAGTAGGTCCTCAGGCACTGAAAGAGCTGATGACATTTTATAAAATGCAGTTATGTAAAGCACTGCTGGAGGCAAGACTGTGAAGCTAAATCTTTACTGTTTCCAAGGCAGAAAAAAAGTTTTAATGTGTTTATCTAGCCTAAATTGTCATCGAAACTAGCCTAGGCTTATTAGCTGCAGTTATCAGGACTCTTCAGTTCAGCTGCAACTAAAGGTATTTCTTAATTAGTGGAACTGGAACTCAAAATTATTCTTAGTGTTTAAAGTTGGTTATACTCATTCATAGCTTATTGAACTAATTAGTATCCCCAGACAACCTCTTATTTTTATCTAAAAGAATAATGTTCCACATCCTATCACTGATTTAATATTTCTTTTAAAGTGAACTGCTGTGGAACCTAAATTTAGGAAGGAACTCTGAACAGGGACAGTTTTTGCATAGCTTATAAATGAATTGCTTATGAATCATTCCACGACAGATTTAGATGAGTAATGTATTTTTGTAATAAGCAGTACATACATCTTTGTCAATCTTCAGGCTTAATTGGGAATACAGTCAACTCTCTCTGGTGCCATATGTAATACAGTTTTGGGGTCCTGTGTGATTAAAATGGGAATTACAGATGTCAGCGACACTACACTGGTGATGACACTATGAGTTGGAAAAGTGGCATGTGTAGGCAAGGAAGGAAAGTATCTCCTTGCAGCGATGCCTATCTAAAGATGTACTAAATTTCTGCAACTTGAATCATTCCTGTTTAAATTTGGAAAAGTAATTACAACAGTTAGTTGAGCTTGATCAGTATAGGATAGAAGTAGGTTTTCCTTTCATTGGTCTTACTGATAACTTTTTAAAAGTTTTCTGTTCCTAATGCTTCCGTTAGTAACTCTGCTAGCTATGGGCAAGCAATTCTCATGAGTGTAGTAAGGCTGAAAGTGCATTTACTTGCTCAAAAATTAGGACTTGGAACATCCTGTTTGAGGATAGATTATCCAAAGCTGAACAAATAGCTTGTTTTAGAGAACCACTCTCTTCTCCATTCCACTCCGTAATACATCAAAAACAAACCCTAATTTCATCTAGTCTCATAAAATCATGCTTAAATTTTGCAGTTCTGCACTTATTATCTCCCTTTGAGGTTTGTTTACACAGGATTGCATGTGTTGTCGCTCAATCTGACTGTTGAAGACCTTCATTTTTTTGTTTAAGCCTACTGACCTGTGGCCTGACAGAAAAGATAGTCTTCCAAGGAGCCTTGTAAACCAAAATTCTGCTCCCATCTGTGGCCAAATAACTCCTGAAAAGGCTAAAGGCGGCAGTAAAGCAAAGCATTGTGCAAACCACAATGGTATTCTTCTGGTGAAGTGCAGGCAGTTATTGCTAGGCTCTCTCATGCTTTAAAATGTGCCTTATAGTTTACTATTAGACCTGTGTCAAAAAAGCTCTGAAAACTACATATTCATTGCAATTTTTATTCACCAGAAGTGTCTGAAGTTAGTTCCTAATTCTGCCACAGAATCCCCACAGCTTTTCCTGGATCCTAACACACGAGGCAGAATATTGCTCACCAGTGGCAGTTGCCAGAGGAGAAAGCTGTAGTTCTTCACAGCTGAGCTAAATATCCATGGTGCCTAGGTTGGGTTGTTTGTCACACCCCTCCTCTTTGGGTGGGAAAAACACTGGAGGATGGAAGTGTATGTAATGCATATTTGACTGCCGGTTCTAGCTTGCTGATACCTGAGCGTGACCAGGGATGGAGTTCATGGATCGTCAGAGAGACAAGTATGCTAATTTGGTGTCTAGCATGTTTCTTGCCCTATGGAAATTGAAAAATAAAACATGGAAGAGCACTGGTAAAGTTAGCTCTAGGAAGGAAATCACAATAAATGCTATTGATATTTGATGGTGTGAGTTGTCCTATCTCCTTCTAATGGCTGGCCTGCTAGTTTTTGTTTGCTTATTTTTTAGGGAAAGATTCTCAATGGCAGGCTCCAGGATGCCTGGGATTAGGTTTTATTCCCTTGCTTTGACGTATGATAAAGTCGATTTGTATTGACCGTACAGTTTGCAGTGTCTGTGAATGTCAGGGTGTGCAAATATTGTTTGAAAGCCACGCTAGATTCATGCTTGGGAATTATTATAGCAGTTAATGGGTGAATAAGACAGCGGAGAAGAATATTGAGCCAAACACATGGATTAAGACAGGCAGTCTTTGTGTAAATTACTGTACATAACTGCACAGTATTTCCTGCAAAATGGGCTCTACAAGTGGAAGATCTAATAAATGAAGTGCTATAACAGGTTAGCATTTGAGTTATTTTTCTTATTAGTAATCCCCAATGCCAGCTGTGATAGTTTTATTACCTTGCCTGGTTTTGGAGGTTTATTTATGGAAGTTGTGGTCACAGACTAGGGAGTTATTTTCTTTGATGCTTCAGTCCACAGTTATGTGTGATTATTGGTTAGGCTTGCTGTAAGTAACAACTTTTCTTTTCTAGGTCATTCTAGTACTTAGAGATTTCTAGATTTGATGTAAAGTATGCACATAGACATGTACATATGGTGCTTGATTTCCAACAGAAGCACTCTGGAAAAACCAAACTAGGAAATAGTAGCCTATGAAGTGTTATATAAGCATGTTACATGTGTACAGCAACCTTGTATTGATCTGGATGAAGAAGCTGGAGAAATCAATTACTGACATGGTGTATGGGAAGCTTTCTTCATGTATGTGTCTGCTTGCAGCTATGAACTGGTTCATGCAGCAGAAAAGTATGATTTTCTAAGGGTGGTGTGTGTATATTTGGATACATGAATGTATGAGAATATAATCTTTGGCTAAGTTTAGCTTTAGGTCAAACCTATTATAGACTTTATAAACATGAGAGCCAGTGAGGATCCCAAAGTTGCCCATTCCACCCAAGTACAGCCTACTTTTCCTGGAGCAATCAAGGACTGCAATTCCAGGAACTGTGCATCCTGAAAATAGAAATGAAGTCTTGATCACTGGAATTCATGCCCTTAAATTAAATATAATTCCAAGACTCATGAAATGGAGCACTCTGCTGCAGTGTGAGTTTGGTGCTGGATCTCTTAAATGTGGCACAAACCACTGGGGTATGATAGCAGTACTGCAGCTGAGCATAGATTGATTGTAACAGGATTCAGTGATTTATTGCATCAGGTATAACAGCATGGTACAAGGTAGCATGCTATGATTAGATTTAAGAAACATAACTCAATGTGATGGCTGAAACGTCAAGAGGGGAAGGCATCCATTTTTCTGGTCAGCCAATATTAATACCCCTACCTGATGTCCAGCATAATTTTTTCCAAGAATCAGAACAGCAGGGGAAAGTTTACAAGGAGAGATATATGTAGCTTTTCTGAATAAGCAACATCATGAACAGAATGATTTATAATAGATGGATAATGATCTAAGTTTATATCTAGCTGTTTTAGCTGTAACTAGCAGTTAGATGGAATAATTCAAGACCAAATCATTCTTAATCCCAGTTCAGAGCTTCTGTTCTTACAGCCCATCTGTTGACATGACAAATTTGTGAAATTTCAGAAGACTGTTGCTCTATAATTTTACCATACCCCAAAGTGGTGCATAAATAAATCAAAGTGAAAACTGATGAACTTTGGCCTTGGGATAAAATGTTTTGCCGATTATATCTTCAGAACAATTTTTTTTTTATTCTCAATCATTCCATGTTTCCTCTGATTATATTTATTTTTGTCTCTAGAAAGGAACAGTCATTAATTTACTGAATTTTTTTCTCACCAACTCTTTTTGTTCCAAACCATTTGCATGAGGTTTCACCAGCCTTTACTTCAAACTAACAGTTGCTCATGCTGATGACCTTTGTCTGGGCTTCTTGGCTGTAACTTCCTTCCACATAGGAATTCTGGGGAAACACCACTTGGGCCTTCCCACCTTCTTGAGGCACCAGAGAGCTTCCACCAGAAGGAAATATTGCATTGTCCTGAAACTTGCGGAACTATCAATATTGCTAGAAGGTATTTAAGGAGTTAACTGTTTAAGCTCTTCTAGGATTTCTCCAGGAAGGGGAGTGTTAGTCACAATGAGGACAAGTTGGCTCCGGAAGTTTATGTGATGTAGCTGCAAATCTGCAAAGGGTTATTCTGATGGATCTCTTGAGATCCATCTCCATTTTGGTTTTTTGCTGTTGTAGTGGTTGTGCCATCCTCTGAATATGTGCAAAGAAGTCTTTAATGATGAAGAAAGCCTAATCATTGGGATAACAGTCATGTTTTGGTGCCTCCTTTTAAAGCCACCAGAATTTAATATGCAATAAGATATAATTAATAATGAGTGGCCAGTCATTCAGAACAGGATTTTCTCATCTAGCCACTGCAGCTTGTTCTACTGAGGAAATATTTCTCCATGGAAAGAGAACACGACTGCTTCCCAAAAGAAGTAGTGAGACGGTACATCGCCATTAATGCATGCAAGTGTATTCATAAGGTGTCCGTCATGCCTAGTTACACCTGCATGTATTTTCTGTGATCTGTCTTGATAAATTGAGCCCGTGAAAATTCCCTGCACCATTTCAGAAGTAAATGACTATATGTAGGTTGTTTGTCCATGCCACTGAAACTGTATTACCAGTAATGGCTTGGTGAATCAGGGTGCATCGTACATATATGTGGGGAGTGAGGACTCGTGGAGACGCGGGACTGAGCGAGAGCTTGGCAGGCGTTCTTGCAGTGATGGGAAGGAAGCCTTGGGAACAGTAAACAATGTCCTTGTATAGCAATGTGAAGGCAACAATACAGACAGCAAGCTAGCAAAATAGATAATAATACCAAAACAAATAATAATGACTAATTAGCATAGGCGCATGAACACTTATATGTAGCCAGTTATATTGCTCACAACGGGGTGTGGACAAGCCCCACAACCTATCTGTGTGGAGAGCACAGCACGTGATCAAAAGAGAGAAACTATATATGCTGTAAAAATAAAACATTAAATGTCTTCGCTTCATCACTTGGCAGAGTCCGTGCCCTTTGTTGCCGCACATAAATGATTTTTAGACTGAGAAACTTTCATACAGTGTGTGTGGAGTACCAGAGTATGTGTGGAATATCTGAGTGGGTTCTTCTGTGGTCATAGAAGATTCAGTGCTTAGGAACAGACCTCAGGGGAAGAAGTTCATCAGATCTGTTACTGGGTATCTGCTGTTTCACATGGAAGAGATGAGAATGTGCTCTCTGTTTTGAAGATCTTGTGTGGATGCTCTGTATCACCCAGCTTGAGATCTGTGGTTCAAATTTAGCACTGGTCCTTTGAAATGCACAGTTCTACTCAAACTGGCTGATTGTCTTGTACATTGGTTTGTAGTCTGAAGTGATTTCTTGCTTTCTATGTTAAAAATACCCTTAGCCTCAAGGTGTGCAGGTGTTCCAGGTATACTCTTTTCATTGTCCCTACCTGCTGGCTGGCAGGATGCTGCAACAGCAGGTGGCTTATGCTGTAACCCACATCTCTTGGGTTATAGCCCTGCTGAGGGTTGAGATAACTCTTTAGCATTGTCAGCAAGCAGCTGGGCTTTCTTCTAGCAAAGTTTGATCTTTACACGTTAAAGCTACAACATGACCTGATAACTCCTGCACCATAATAGAATTTGCAGAAAATCTTTAGTCTGTTACTCTTATGGCTGTTCCTCTCCTTCCTGCTGATAACTGCTTCTGAGCTATACAGTTTCTATTTCTATTTTCCCGCTCACTTAAAAAAAAAAAACAGTTCTAGTTCATATTAACAAGAAGGAAACATCCAAGAGCTATGTCTCTGTCAGCCAGTGAAAAGTAGAACCACTGTATGTTAATTGGCTATTGTTTGTTGGAAAAAACCCTCCAATTAGCTTCTAAAAGTTTGGCTCTAAGGGAGATTTGACCTTTGTGTTTTAGGATGACTACAGCAGGTAAATCTTGTGACAAAATCTCAGTAGCAGTTTAATTTCTACTATTACCGTGATGAGATACAATTTCTAGAGAGGAGAATGGGGCACGGTATTTGCCACAGACAATTTTTCTGATTTGGCACCTGAACTGTTCTGCTGATAAACTTTGTCATATTCATTAATCACACTGATTTGACAGCAAATGAATTTCACTTGATAGATTTCATGGGTATTGTTCACTAAACCACTCTTATTTGGCTATTTTCTGTTCAGATCATGTAACTAGCTACCTGGATCAATGGAAAATAATTACTGCTTCTTCCTTTAATGTTTAAATAAAAGTTTGAATAAGGCTGTACTTCTGCAGCAGCTTTTAGCTGGCAAAGTGCTGCTTTTCAGAGGTGTCATGTTGTGCCAACGGAATTCCTTAAAAAGGACACAATTACAATGGCAGAAATGGGCTTTTGTAACTAAATTCTTCTGTTTGTGTGTGGTTCACTGGTACACCAGTATGAAGCTGAACTCCAATAACACAAATACCTATCAGTATTTCATTGTTATAGGAAATAGAGGTTTTTCTCCTTTTTTTCTAGAAACAGTGGCTAAATCATTTTGAATGGATTTATGACTCTCATTTTTCTTCTGTGAACATTCTTGTGGCAGCAATATGGTCTCAGCACGGTGTTAAAATGCCCTTATTGGCAAAAGAAGAAATAAGAAAACCACTTGAAAAAGCAGACTCATGGGAAAGAAATGAAGAATAATCCTGAGTTCTGGGGTGGGATGGGGGAAACAAAAAAAATCTTCATAAATGTTTTCTCCCTCCCTCCCTCGCTTCATTCCTTCCTTCCATAAATGCGAACCCCTCCATTGTTTTCCTTCCGTCTCCTTTCCTTGTTCCTGAGTTTCTTTTTCAGGGGAAATCCAGACCAAGGCAAAAGCAAAGGGTATTAAGAGAATAAGACACATGCTTCTAAAATAACTATCTTTTTGTTTTGGTAACCTTCTTTTTAATTATGATGATTTCTTAGAAGTTTTAGCTGAAAACTGTATCAACTGATTTGGCTCTTTCATCATGCTGGCCAATATTGACTGTGCATGTAGTAGACTGGAGAAGTTTATGGCAAAAGATAATAATTAACTTGTCAATGAGAAATGGCCTAGATGTTTAAACTTAACACGCTTTTAATCTCCAGTTTCAAATGTTCCTTTGGAATAACATCTCAAAAACTATCAAAACTGATCAGGCATGCCTATAAATACTTAAAGGGTGGGTTTAAGAGGATAGGGCCAGTTTTTTCTCTGTGGTGCCCAGTGACAGGACAAGAGATAATGGACACAAACTTGAACATAAGAAGTTCCATCTAAATGTGAGGAGGAACTTCTTCACTTTGAGGGTGGCAGAGCCCTGGAACAGGCTGCACATAGAGGTGGTAGAGTCTCTGTCTCTGGAGACATTCAAAACCTGCCTGGATACGTTCCTGTGCAATCTGCTCTAGGTGGACCTGCTATGGCAGGGGGGTTGGACTAGATGGGCCCTAGAGGTCCCTTCTAACCCCATATCATTCTGTGATTCTTTGAAATTCTGATGTATGGATCTTCTATCAATCTGCCTGTGCCTTGCTGAAATGAAGCAATTATACATATATTAAAAAGGTACTATGTACACAGATTCTTTTATTTAGGAATTGCTTATTGATTTTGCTAAGATTTTCTGTCATCTGGAAGGAACTTGGGCTCTTCATTTGACAAATATGAACACAGTATTAAAGGAAAAGAAACTACTAATGTGGGTATGCTTCCAGTCATCTGCCAACATTGAGAAATTGAGCCAATATTATCACAAGAGAACTTTTTTTTTTTTCCCCAGATGCTCTGAAGCAATTACTGTGAAAACTCTTCTTGGTAATGTGTATCATCCCTTTTTCAGAGATGCAGGAAGCAAAATTACAGTAAAATCTAATCATGAGCAGAAAACAAATGTTAAAAATGGGGGGGCGGGAGGAGGGGAGTGATTACTGGAGATTTTAGTTCTCTGACCAGAACAGTGCTTGTTCCTTGATCACATAGTTTTAACTTTGAATAAAGGTAAATAAATCGTGAATGAATTCTGTAATAGTGCTAACCTCTGTTCTTACTTCAGTTGCATAAAAACAAAACTGATCTCCTACTGTAAACAGTTTGGGGACGTGTGAAAAACCTGTGCCCTCTTTACCAGTGTTAAATTAGGCCTTGATTGGAAGAATTACGCAGCATTTCAAAGGGAAGAATGCACATTTCCAGGTCCCACAGAGTGTAGCTGAATGTGTTATCTCTAAGTGTTAAGCTGTTAGTGTCTTGATTCCCACCTTCATCTTCTGCCTTAAATACTTTGACAAGGATGCAGAGGTCAGAGTTTTCAATGTGAGCATCTTGGGAGGAGTTCTTCAGGGATGTGGATTCATGTCTGGACCTCTCGTCATCACCAGGGTGATGTTAGTTTTCAGGCAGAAACTTATCCAGGTATTCTGCGAAGCAGAAAGAAAACAATTATTATGATAGACTGTGAATCAATGTGAGGAATATGATAACTTAATTCAATACCTGAGCTAACACTATGTTGGTTTCTCCATCTCTTGAAACTGTTGAAAGTGATGCTTCAGCTGTGCTACCTGCAAGTGTTAGGTACTATAGGTGTTAGGATTTTCTCCTTATGTTTAAGCATATCTCAGATCTCCATATACAGAGAAGGCTGGCATTCATCTATGACATTGAGTTGGAAATGTACCTAGTGTGGGGTAATTGCTCATTATTTTTACTTCAACAAAGTTTCTTAGTACACGTGTGCTGTATTTCACAGAAGATATTAGATACCCTGATGTGATAGATGCTATCCAAATACAGAACAAAAAGACAGGCTGTGCCCCCAGGAGACTGTAATGTCTGTAGAGATCAAGAGAAAACAGGTAGGGAAGGGAGAACAGGAGAGCAAAGGAGTTAATATTGGTCACACTGATAAGGGAGCGGTCTTGGCATTAGTTGAATTGTTGTCTTTGTTTGCATGATGAGCTGCATGATGATTATAATGAATAAATGTTTTGGAAAAGAAAGAGGGATCATTAATGCTATCTGGCCTTTGTTTTTCCTTATCTCTGTGGAAATGTTTTCAAAAATATTTTTAATAAGCAGAAGAACCCATTGGAGCAGATTGCTGCAGATGGTTTTGCTTAACAAGCTGCATCTGTCTAAAGATTGTGACTACTTCTAGGTTGCCCTTTATTCAGCTGATCTTTTGAGATAGAAGCCCACGTATGATAATATTGAGAGATGCTGATATTAATAACAGTTGTTATTAACATAAATAGTAAGAATTGTATTAATGTATTAAAAAGGAAGAATCGTTTTTTATTAGCTAACAAGAGGCAATGGTATTAGCCGAGGTCCATTGAAGTCAGGGCATTAGGTCAGATCCTGGTGCCTTGCCCCATCATCTGTCTGTCTAAACATACAAAGTGGCCTCAGAGCAGGCGTCAGCCCAGCCCCGTGGATGGTTCCTGCAATGGGCAGCCAGAGCTGCTTGTTTAGAACAGGGCACGGCCAGTGTGTCACTGCCCCTGCTTCCAGCAAAGAGCCACTGAGGGAATTCCTGAGCTACTTTGCAATGTGCCTGCTGCTCGCTTTGTTAACAGTGCTCTGGTCTATGGAGGTACTTAGTTCCTTTTCTGCTTTGGCTTTGTTTTTGTTCTCTACATTGCTCTGAGTTTCACAATGTAGTTATGCTATATAGTTGCAATGGAGTTATTATTTCTGTTGATATAGCACAGTGATTTTATAATATTTTTTAGTGACCAAGACACCAAAAATCAGGATGCATAAAGGAAAAATTCCTTTTTCCCCCTCAATAAATTTCTTTCTGGAATTTAGTAAAACTGTAAGTCGGACTTTGTCACATGTAAATTGCAGAAGTTTATCCTTAAGTCAACAGAATTATTTTTAATGTTGCTTGCCTATTCAAGTTTGTGTTTCATACATAGTCAAATATAGGGAAAATGTTCAATGATAGCCACTAAAAGCTGAACATTGTAGAAAATCTTTTAATACTTAAGAGGGAGGGAATTTCACCATTGAAATAATTCATTTAAGGATAGGAGTGGATTTTATCAAATGCTGTGTGTAAAATAGGGCTATAAGGTGATGAAAAGGAAAGTTGTAAGGTTGGTGCAAAAATTATTGGTTGAAGTTTTACAGCCTGTTCCTTGTAAGATGTAGATCCTGTTATTAGTCACTCCTGGCTTTAAAATTGGTGAATTTAAGTATGCAACAGAGTAATAAACTTGAAAATTTAGTCTCAAAGATGGATGTTTTTGAAGGCTTTTCAAAATCTCTATTGCCTCTAGCATTACTTTCTTGGTCAGAGCTATTTTTAAAAGTATCTTTGGCCTGTTGACTTACTTTAAAAGCAGAGAGAAATAGAAAGTGTCCAGGAAATAGGATAAATAATCCCTTTCCTTATAGGCATATTTATATAATGAAGGTGAAACCAAAAAGTCAAATTGAGCTGATAGGCAGAGTCCTAAGGGGTCTTAAATACTCACAGGTTCCTGGTCTATTGGAAACATCTGGTACTGTGACAGTTACTGTCACCATAAGTACAAGCTAAACATACTTCTGTGAAGACAGCCTTGAGGCCAAATATTTTTGATGTTGCGACAACTTTTCACTGTAGGAGGAAAAAAATATGGAAAGACTGTGTGGATTTGAGTAATCTGTGTGTTTATTCCACTCACAAACTAAGGGGCATTGTCAGATGTAAAAAACAGTTATCTTTCAGTGAATTAGAATTCTGCATTAAAAGAAATGAATAGTAAATGCTAAGATCTGCTTGGTTATGGACACATGCATTAAGTAATATAGTCACAGCTGTTGGTTGATATTACTGTGTGCAGTAACAGCCTGTTAAGAAAGACAAAAGGCAATTTGAGCAATACATTTCCTTGAGTCATCCTCCCCTGCAGAACTGTTCAGAAGTCTCCTGAGCAGAATTATCTGTAGGTGTTCCAGCAGAGGTGGTGTATGCCTGTGTTTACCTTCCCTGCTGCTGTCTGGAAAGACCTGAAGTTTCATTTGAAGGCCGAAGGCTTGTTTAATGGTGTTCCAGAAACTTAAGCAGCTGGGTGGAAGGTGTTCTTTCCATGATCCCTGTTTTTACCCATTTTCCAAGAATTATAGCTGCACTGGAAGCACACAGTTGGGCTAATGTCTGCATTTGCTTGTTCTCAGGTTTGTTAAGTTTAGTGTTTTGGTAAGGGAGAAGCAATTAAAAAGTCCAGCCAGTCTCTGTATGTGTTGAATCTTTTCTTAGCATTAGACATGTCCAGTTTTCCTCCAGTGAATGATCTCTAACCTGTCACAGGCAATATGGGAAGTCCAGAATGTGGTAGTTTGAGTATTCCCACATGGGAGCAGCCAGCACACAAGAAGCAGGGGAAATTGAATGGGGAGTCCGCTGTTTTGGCGCTCTTTTTTTTATGGTTGGATTCTTCATTATTTGATTTTGGCTTTAGTGGGTGTTTTCGGTGCTGGTATTTTTAATTGTTTTAAATGTATATTTCATGCTTTCTACGTATATAATTGTGTTGTAATGATCATAACCAGGATGAAGGGCTATTAGTAACATTTATCTTCTGTTTAATAATAATATTGATTAATAAAAGTCCCGTAGCTTCAGAGCGTAAACATTTTTTTTTTTGCGTGTGTCTGGCTAGTTTATGAACTTTACTTCTGCAGAATTCACTTAGACAATCCTGGATCTGAAAGTAGAAAGGTGCAAGCACTAGACCTGCAATGTCTCAGCTCTCTCATGGATCATTATGGGACCCTGGGCTTTGCCAGTGAGGCACACTCCGTCTCAGTCTACTCTTCTGCAAAATACTGTGCATTCTCCATTGTAAACTGCTGGGAGGTCATCATAGAAAAGAAAAATTAGAAAAGCTAAGTATTCATTTCTGGTTTTCCCATCTTACTTTGAGCTCATGTAAGAGTGAGTATGTTGTTTTTATCAAGATGGACATATCTGGAATTGTAGAAGGTTATTTGGTGATACTGGGTTGGAGAGGATTAGTTAATTAGAGTCAGTTAATTTGCTTTAATTTTTCAACAGTAATCTCAGCTTTGCAAAACAGTTCTTTATGTGAATATTTTAAATCAGTGAAAAAAAAGAATTTTATATATTTCTGTTGTTTGAGTATATATTCTCAAAAAGGATGCGTAGCTTAGCTGATGAGCTCTAATTAGCAGAGTGCTCTTCCACTGCAGCCAGCAAAGCACTGTTTGATAGCAAAGCAATCCTTTCACAGAAAAGTGGTACGGTATCTTCAGATCCCATGAAGAGAGGGTGTGACACAGAATAGTAACAGAAACATGTGGAGCTCAGCCTTGCCTGTCTTGTGGAGATAATATTTCCAGGCTAAAGACCTTTAATTCATGGATTGTTAGGAGGCAATCCCAACTGTATTGAAATTGAAATTTTTCAAATTAAAGACTGTTTTAAAATTTTGAAACAAACACACATACCCTCCCCCCAACAGTTTTTCAAATTAAATTATTCACATTTAGGATTGCTGGTGCTGAGGTTTCTTTTCATCATGAAGATTCTGATAGATTCTTCATGCAAGGAATGTGTAACATTTTGAAAAGCGTGAGTGTCTTTGCAGATTATATCACCCTAGAGGCTTTTGAGGTGCTGTGTATCCTACATAATTCTTGGGTGGATTTCAGCAGAGCATGGTGCAGACATAAAAAGGAACCATGAATGTTGCTATTCCTTGTTGCTATTCAGGAAACTGGTCTCTGAGAGAGAATCCTTGTCCACTGTATAATTGGTTCTAATCCTGTATTCTCATTCTGAACATTACAACATCGATCAAATGAAAAATAAAAATCACTTTTCCCCTGAGCAGTGATCAAGTGCCATGAAGATGGATGGATAGATACAGATTGGAATGCATGACTGAGATGGAAATCTTCGGGGGAAAGTGTCATGGGTGAGAGGACTGGCAATGCCAGTGGCAGCCTCAATTCAGAAATGAGGAAGACCTATATTCTGCTTTATAAAAGGAAAAAAAAAAGGAAAAAGGAAAAAGGAAACCTTCTCTATGACTGCAGGGTGAACAGCAGACTAAAATCTGCATCTGACTACATGACAGCTACTTTACAAGGGGTCCTGTTGAGACAATGACTGCAAGAGAGATTGGTAGTTGTGTTAGGCTGAGCTGGCTGATTGATTAGCAATTAGAGGTTTCTATTGATGAGGAGACTGGAAAAAGAAATACTTTGCCTCGTTGAACTAGCCACCTGCATGTGAGATGATACCTTGATCTTGCTGTTCTGTAAGCAGAGTGCCAACAGTAGGTATTAATGCGCTAAGGTAATTGGTGAGATAGGAGGAAAAAATCTATAATTAGAACAAGTAACGGCTGAATTGTGGAAACCTTCTCTATGACTGCAGGGTGAACAGCAGACTAAAATCTGCATCTGACTACATGACAGCTACTTTACAAGGGGTCCTGTTGAGACAATGACTGCAAGAGAGATTGGTAGTTGTGTTAGGCTGAGCTGGCTGATTGATTAGCAATTAGAGGTTTCTATTGATGAGGAGACTGGAAAAAGAAATACTTTGCCTCGTTGAACTAGCAACCTGCATGTGAGATGATACCTTGATCTTGCTGTTCTGTAAGCAGAGTGCCAACAGTAGGTATTAATGCGCTAAGGTAATTGGTGAGATAGGTCAGTGTAGCTGAGGCAGAGTAATTAGTACACCTCAGGGTTCCCAGAGTGCACTTTTATGGTTGTTTGCTGTCTAGAAACATCCAAGATGAGATAATTGAAGGGATCATGTGGAACAGGAAAATGCTCAAGTGGTCAGGGAGTCAGACTGTCAGACTGTTCCTAAGCAAGAAGGGATTAAGGCACTATGCTAATCAGTATGCAATACCAAGCAATGCTACTAGATTTATTCTTTTTTTTTTTTTTTTTCCTCAGCCCCAAACTCCCTGCTCCTCTTTGTAATGGTGATGTGCAAAACCTCAAAACAGTGCTAAGAACAGTTGATGACTTTACTTTTTCTGCCTACTGAGTATTTATCAGTTTAGGAGGAACGTGTTTGGCATAAACCAGAGGTGTATAAGAAGACCTTAAGCTGGACATCATAATAAGTAAAAAAGGAAGAGGTCCTAGCTCATAGGAATTCTTGTAAGTGCAATGATTGTATATTGTATACAAAATGCACATCTTCTAACTGACACAATATGCAAAATGTATAACTAAAAAGAAATCTATCATGTCAGATACTATTTGGATATTGAAGCATGCTATGATTTGAGATTGATACTAAAAATTGCAAGGTTTTTTCACTCCTAGTAAGCAAATATTTATGGTGTATCAAGCACTGTGGAAATAACATATTTTTAGGGAAACATTTTCTGATTTATCTGAATTCTTTTATAAGACTAAGAAAACAGATAAGTCCCATTGAAAGATGTGTTTGAACCTGAAGGGAAGAAGAATAAATCATATTCCTGTAGTTCTAGCTTGATTATTCAGTGTCTGACTCACTGGAAAAATTTGCATCAACTTTGATGGGTTTGAACCGTAGAGTATATCCCTTGAATGGTCCTGAGCTTTTTTCATTGCAATTTTATGTCAGTAATTATTAAATGTATTGCCAAAAATGCACTTTTAATTTGAATGTCTCTGTAATGAAAGTGGGGGAAATGTTAATGTGTTACAATAATTAATGCTTGGCAGCATTTACCTGAAGACAAGAATGAAATGGTTTATATATGGAAGTAGTTTTGATCTACTCTCTTCTAGTGTCATCACTTACCCTTGCTGACAGATTCCTGTGGTTTCAGTTCAGTAAATGCGTGTGCTTAGAATTGCGCCCAAGGCTCTTTGACAAGGAATATGTACTGCTAGTCCATGTGGTCAAGTGCTTTCTTAGTGCTTAGAGAAAATCTTGCCACAGCAATCACGGAATTGTCAATGGCAGGATTTTTGGTTGGAGAGTTTGAGTGTGAAGAAGATGAGACAATTTTCACAGGTTGTTAGAACTTATGTTAGTTGGTAAAGTTATCTTTAAATAGGGATTGTTTTACTTATCCTCACCAGATTTTTCTTATGATGAGCTCTATAAAAGAAAACCTGGTGTAGCTTATATAGGTTCCAGCATCTAATGTTAGTTTTGTAATTTCAGAGCTAAAGTTTCTGAAAGACTCTCTAAAACTTAGCTTGGCTTCAGATCTGGAATCTTTGTATTTCATATAATTTAGGAACTTTCCCTTTAGCAGTTACAGGCACTCTGCTGTCCTCTTGGATATAGTTGGATATAGTTGTCTATACTTGGTACAAGAACAAGATTTCAGGAACTTAAAGATTATTTCTAGAGTTACTCCATATTCACCTTGGAGTAGCCAAGAATTGGTTTGTGAAGCTGATTTGAAGAAAAAGGGCTGAGGATTCTATCCAGAATTTGCAGAAGAGCTGCAAATTCTATCCAGAAGCCTGTTCACAACTAATCTATATCTAGCAATCACAACATTTTAGCTAATCACAGTTTTAAGAAATTTATCTACACAATGACCTTTTAATTATGGAAGTTATTTTCCTGTAACCTAAATTTACATTGAGTCTTAGAATAGCCAAAGCACTGTCCTTTGGAGGCACTAAAATTTCCAATTCCTACTGAATTTGGAAGGCTCTTGATCAAGATGCTGCACTAAGTCTGTACAGGGGTAGATAAGTTCCGGTTCCAACTCCTGATGTATCCATCTCCATATGTATCTAGTGAATAGAGTATTTCTGAATACTATTTCAATTATATATATACGCATTTAAGTGGAATGACAACAGCTGCCCCTACTTTCAAATTCTGAAATTCTTAAACTGAATGGTTGGAAAACCCCTTGTAAACACACGTATTTATCTAGGTCTTGAGAAATTGCTGGTAAAATTAAAATAATTGAACAATCTTGTATCATCTTGTACCTTCAACTGACTTTGTGGCAATTCTTAATCATCATCTCAGGAGTCCATTTGAATTAGCATTTCTTCTGAGTCTTCTCAGCTCATGGCACCTTTCTATGCAGCCAGCTTACCTAAAAGCCTGCTTTTCAAGGTGACATGCAAACTTTGCAGTACAGGATTTTGCTCAGCTGTTATTTGTTGTTTGCTTGTAATTTTCCCCCCTACTTCTC
Source organism: Calidris pugnax (assembly GCF_001431845.1). Classification (NCBI taxonomy): domain Eukaryota; kingdom Metazoa; phylum Chordata; class Aves; order Charadriiformes; family Scolopacidae; genus Calidris; species Calidris pugnax. The sequence goes on from NW_015090794.1 coordinate 8,917,110, forward strand.
TCCACACTATTTTGCTTGTGATTTTTCTGCCCAGTACTTATGTTGTCATTTTTAGTAGAATCACTTCTTGCTTTCTGGGTACTTTTGTTTAACTTTGCATGCAACTCCTGTGTCTGTAAATTGATACATCATAAATAAATCAGGCTGTGATGCAAGTATGAATAAGATTTGACTTGAATATAGAGTCAATGTCATTGCAGATGATGAAGAAAACAATCAACCTGTAATTGCATTCTGAATGTGGATTTTTAAAGCATTGGTAAACGATAATAAATATACCTAAGACAGCTTCTATTATATACTTATGTTATTGATATATACACCCATTTCTCTAAAATATTTATGACATATTATGGGAAAAATATATTTCCTACTCATCTTTCATCAAGAAGAACCTATAAATAAAAGAAAACACATGAAGAAATGGAGAAAACACGTACAAATATAATAGCTTGGAGAATTTTTGTCCCTGCTAGGTAATTTATCAGGCAGGCTGAGCAGAGTTTTGTCCCAAGTTTGAATCATTCAAAATTTGCCTATTTAGTGGGGGGGAATTTCTTAATGCGTGCTTGATACACTTATGTTCATATGTAAGTGGATAAGAGTAGAATGGAGAGGCTTAAAAAGCTTTGTACTATGGTATATATATGACTGACTTGATGTTTTGTGGGAGCTGTAGAAAGCCAGCCAATGGCAATCCTGGAATCAGTGTCATTGCTACACCATCCCTAGGAGCTGCCTGTACTGGAGAGGGACCCTGTGACCCAGGGACCTGTCCCAGAGCTGCACAAGCCAGGCATGCTCCAGCCCTGCCCCACTGCCCTCCTGCCCCAGGCGGGGAGGTCAGAGCTGCCTCAGGAGGACCTGTTCATAAAGTCAATTTTTTTTCACTGACCCATGTCTGGATTTAAGAGAGATCCGTTGTGTGATGCAGAGAAACCTGTTACTCTTTGTTCTGACTTGAACTGCATGATTTAGCACTGTGGCATTTCACTGTGGGATACTTCTTGAATTTAAAGGGTTGTGAGGTTTCAAAGCTGAGCTCTTGCTGCACAAACCTCCTGTGGTGGTGCAAAGAATGAAATAGGCTGGAAGCAGGGAGGTTGCTTGGTATTTTGCAAGGGCACGTGGGCAAGAGGAGTGTTATAGTGAGTGAATGGGGAAAGAACAATGTTTCTGTGTGAAATGCAGTGACTGCACTAGAGTTACACCACAAGGAAACCATGTTGCAGTAGTTTGAGTGCCATGAATTGCTTCTTAAGTCTTTGAAATAGGATATGCGATGCAGTCAACATGAAGTTTGGCATCTTTTTCATGGCAAGGTCTATAAGAAGGGAATCTGTGTCTTATGAGATCTAAATCAGAATTGTAAAAATAATTTCTCTGGAATGTAGCATACGTATTACAGGATTGGGTTGTTTCTAATTGGCAGAAACAGATCTTGCATCAGTTCCATGAATCATAGCAGGAATTTATTGCCGTAAAGCAAATGTAACAATAGAAATAGCAAGTCATTCTGGAATATGGGTATTTGGGGTTAAATTTAATGATGTGCCTTGAAATGAAGGGCAGCCAATGGACAAAACAAGTTGTTTGGTAATGAAGTAACGGAGTTGTAGAAAAATTCAGGTTGTGCAGTGCAAACCAGTTGTTGTCACAGTTTTCCTAACTAAAGCCAACTTTGAAAGCTATGACAGTCTTTAGCCTAAGATTTTACTGCTCCTTGAAGAAAGAGTGTACTGAGAAACAAATAACTAGGTTTTTCTGCTATTGGAATTTTCTTTCCTCTATTCTGCAGATTGGAAGATACAGAGAGATAACACAAGTGGAATCAGATAGGACTGAGTGAGACTATAAACTAGAGACTAGCCATGAATCAGTGTCTGTAGACTAAGAAGCCAGGTGGAGTTGGTAGTGAAGGGAGAGGAATATTTTCCTGATTTTTTGCAGTTCATAAATAGTTACCGCTTTATAGTTACCACTATAAAGCATAACTATGAAAAAGCATGATTGGTAAAACAGCCACCATGCTGTAAATTGGAATCAAGAAGGAAGCCATTTCTTACTCTGGATTTTTGCATTTAGAAATGATTAGGGAATCATAGGATAACTCTGGCTGTAAGGGACCTTAGGAGGTTATATTTAAGTCCATGAGTGTTGACCCATGTTTTCTCCATTGCTGAGCTTTCCTCTTTGTCTAGAATGGAAATTTAGTTCCATGTTTTCTTTGAGAGATTGGACTCTGTCAACTGAGAGGGAAAAAAATTTCCCCTGAAAGATGAAGAAGGTGCACACAGTATGTGCTACATATTCACATCCAAGAGTTCAGGGCCTCCTTACCCTGTGAGCAAGGCAATGTACAAAAGGTGCCCTCAAGCACTTTTCAGATAGAAGTTTATTCCTGAAATAAGAAGTCTGTAAGTCTGGGGAGATTCCTCTAAGCAGAAATCACCAGCTGAATCAAGTATGTATTATCTAAGCAGATTGTCTGTGATAAGACATCACAGAGTGACACAGCAAGCTCTGATTTTTTGTCTTTCACTTATAAAAAGGGCTGAAATTTTTCATCTGGTCCTTGTTGGTGACTGTCTCTCAATAGACCATGGTGGAGCTGTTTGAATTCTAGTAATTTTTCCTTCCCCAGAAGTCACTGGATGTAGATAGAGACTGAGATTCTAATAGCATCAGCCACGTTATCACCATGGTAATGAGACATCTTGTTTCAACTTAGGAATTTTTGTTTGTTTATCACTATGAACTTCATTGCTATACAGGGAACAGCAGGTGAATTTGCCTGTGTAGCTAAAGAGAAAATGATGGCTGCTTTTTATATAATCCACTACAAATGTTATTTGGAATAATGTGCTTCAGAATACATTAATATGGCATTTGTAAGCAGTTTTATAATTGGCAATACATTTCAAATGCCTTTGATGTTTGACTTGGACAGGAGAGGAAAAGCTGTAGCACCATTTGCAGAAATTGCAGCTGAAATTCAGACTGCAGTCAAACATTGCATGCCTATGACTTTCAGGCAAAATATATTTAAAAAAATGCAGTCTATCACTTTTCTGTAAAGGGCCAAATAAAGAGGACTGAAAAAGAGAAGGAAGCATAATAGGATGTGATAGCAATTTAGGTAAATATCACTGCACTGAAGGCAGCAAGGTTTGAGAATAAGAGAGAAAGATAGAGGGAGTAAGAGAGAGATAAGTGGATTTGGTGCTTCAGGGAAATCCTCATCACTGCCAAGCCCTTTTGAATAAAGAGATATGTGCAGGAGCTGACAGGTGGCTTTGGGTGCGATGAGTCAAGTTGTCTTCAAGATGGAGGCCACAAATGGAAGAGGGTGATAAAAGGGTGATGAGTCAGAGAGATGAATGACAAGAAGGCACCCCTGTGCTCACTACAGATCCTCTTTACTGCACACGTAGTGGAATCTCACCTGGTACTTCATACCAAAATTGGTACTTTTAGGTTGTGGTCACATCAGCTCCAACTCCTTACCTGTTTGATTGCTGGAAATAATGATGCAAAGTGAGTTAACGGCATGGTAAGAGCATCGTAGCCTTATAGGGGTTTATTTCAAGAAATAGCAGATAATGAAGTTGAGTTTGGGTAGAATTGACTTAAATGTAAATATTATGTTTAGGAATCAAAGTACTGTTGGATAGGAAAACAGGGGGGAAGCAAGCATTTAGTCATGAAAGAAACTTCTCTTTTTTTTTCTATCAGAATCCTGAGTGTCTGGCCAGCAGCAATAGGCTCTGCTCCTGGGATAACCTGCAATTTAAAAAAGGAAGTAACACAAATGGTGTTAGAAGGAAGTAATGATTATCTTCATGAGGGATAATATTTCAAAAAATATCTATGAAATCATAAAATTCATCATTAACTCTCCAATGACAGTTGATAATAGCATTACTTTCAATGGATGGATTATGAAGATCTGAAAAAAGGCGATTTAATATATATTATAAAATTTCTAGTAGGTTAAAGGCTGCATGAAAACCTTTTCATTATTAGAAATAATCTAGGCAAGCAACACCTCCTCCTCCCCATTTCTAGCACTGCTCAAGTGCCTACACAGTCCTATTCTTTTCTAGCCATTATGGACGTATTAGGTAAAGGTACACTTCAGAAATAGGAAGCTATATTTAAGGAATCATGTCTCATTTCCTAGCTATCTGTAGGTTTTCAAAGACAGCATTGCTTATATTTAGTAGCAGTTTTACTAAGAGGAGAGAAAACTTCTTTGAAGAGATGTTGCCTTTTCAAAATGTTTTTCAAAATCATTTTCAGTCTTCAAATAATTTAAAACCATGCTAAGAAGCCATAGCAGTAAGTGCTCTTGCAAAGGAGTAAATGATGGCTGGACTGGGCTGAAGGTTAAGGCAGTTCAGAGAATTAATTTTTTATTAAGTTTGCTTTCTTTATTTAAAGTGGAGATGACCTGATTGAAGTGATTTCACCAATTCCTTTGCTAGTATGAATTTGCATTGTTGTGCTGAACACGAAGAGGCTATCGGTGTCTGTGTACATGCTGGCAGTGTTTCCCTAGGGACCCCCTCTAGGGAGGCAGCCCAAATATTATGTAAGATGCCTGTGTGTCTCTGACAGCGAGAAATGCAGGCAGAAGCAGGAGACAGTCTAATTACTGGGCTCTGACTTGAACTATGTGTGACACTAGCATGTGTCACACACATGTGTCACTAGAACAGGAGGTTCCATCTGGTTCTTGTAACTGTGAAACCCTGCTGATGGTTGCACATGCCTTTGGGTGCAGCCCCAGGAAGGTGAAAGAAGGGCGACAGGGATGCTCGGGGACTGGAGGACTTGGAAATGCAATGGGCTGAGGGCCAGAACGTGAAGTGGAAAGAAAATCAAGTGAAAATGCTAAGGGCTGGTAGAGACACAGGCACGAGCTCATTGCTGCTTATTTTTTGAACTTATGTACAAGCTGTGCAGTGATGTGTAACTTCGGGCAGTTCTGCATTTAAGAAACACATAGAAACCATTTTTCTAGCCCTTATTTGGGTTTTTATTTCATGTTGCTGAATTTATTTCTCTCCTAACCTCAGCAATCGACCAAAGGCCATTTTACAAATACTATTTTAAGAAGCTCTTTCAGAGAAGTGCCTATTAAAAAATTTTGCTTTTCACTTGCAGAAAATGAGGAAGGAAAGGACTTGGGGCACTTAGAACTCCTTCAGTATCATCAGGAGTCTGTGGATTGCAATAGATACACAACTATGCACTAAATATCATGTCTGTGAAACATTAGAGTTTGAACACTACACATAAGATCTACTTAAGATTTCATTGCCTAATTATTATGAAATAAAATACTGAAAGTCCCTGATATGTATATATTGGGTCAGAAATTCATGATTTTGAGCTAATATAAACTGTAGATAGCCAGAGTTGGATGTTAGGTGAATTTGTCCCTTTAGTCCAAGCACGAAGCAAGTTGTTAACAAATACGCTATATGTATCCAGGATTGAGTTATGCAGACTTAATATAGCAGGTTAACGGCATATCAGATGCTATATAATAGATGGGGCACCCAATGGGGCTGAGACATATGACACAAGATCTAAGGAGACTCATGTGCTATTAGGGAAGTCAGTGGTATGCCGTGAGTACTACAGTGCACTACAGTACCACAGCTGAGCCACTACGTTTATTTGTAAAATTATCTGAAAGTTCCCAACTTCAATTCTAGCTTTGTTGACGAATTTTGATAGAAGAAACACTTGTTACTATTTTTATTAATTATACTGGTTTTGTCAGTATTAGAGATTGATGAATATGATGGGTTTTCTGTCCTAGAGGACTTAATTCTGGTTGGCCAGAACTGAATTTGGTGAACTACAAGAAATGGGATTTTTCCCATACCAGTCAGATAGATGTTTTCTGCAGGATGGTGGGTTGGAGACCTCTAAAGTTTTTTCTCTTATTATGAAGTCAATGTTATGTGTATTTACATCATAACTGTTGAAGTTATGTGAAGCTATTAAATGATGTCTACTTGAACATGTACTTACAGTAAAGCCAGTCATGTAAATCATTGTTTGATGCCTGCTACTTGAACTTTGTAGTGACACATTCAAGTTAAGTCAAAAGTTTCTTTGTTAGAGGCCAAGAGAATTACGTAGGCCAAGACAAGGTCAGGAAAGACATAGTATAAAGGATTGTATTCTAACACAGATAAGGATTTTATAAAAAGTGATTTGTGATGTTTATCTTTTCATCACAGTTGAGTCAAGGATGTTAGAATTATTTTGGCTAAGTGCTATGTTAAAGGTTTATGTTACTTCAACAGCTAGAACTTGATTGATTTATCTATTTTTTTCTCATCAACAGTAAGAATAAAGCCTTTAAACGACTCTCCACCTGTTATTTTTATGGGAAAAGAATCTAGGCTTTGACACAAAGCAAACAGTATTAATTATAAAATAATGTTGTTATATTCCAGCCATGGAAGTCATGAAATGAACTTGCAACATCATAACTTGGGGATGTAGTTCCTTCCTGAGGCTGCCAATGGAGTGATCTACCTTCTTGTTATTGCTGCAAGGTAGAAACATTATCAGTTTTACTTAGAATAGTTAACATTTAATGTGGAGGGATGCCCAAATCCTGAATTCTGATCACATGAGAAAGTGATGATACTGGTATTCAGGAACATTCTCTGGAGTGGGTTTTTGTTACAGGATTATTTTAATGTTACAGTATTTAATAATTTATAATATGTGATTTCTTCCACCATTGTTGGTGTTTTTTTTTTTTGAAGCTATGAAAGATAATTGTATCCCAAAGAAGGAACTTATCTCTCTTTATCTACTGCTCTTTACTCTTCAAGCAAAATTATAATGTGGATTTCTGATGGATGGTTTCAGGCAACAGATTATTTTAAATCCTAAATAGCGAAAGAGATTTTAATTTCATTGCAAGAGCAGTCAGGATAAATTAGCTGGGAGGTGAAAACCTCAATAAATGACATTTTTTTTCAAGGATAATTATCTTTGAGAATATCCAAGATAAGCAAAGAATTATTGAGTGAGTAGAATTTTACTGCTTCGGGGTCTTGTTTTGTGGTTTTTTTTTGTACAAAAATATTTCTAGCATTAGATGTCTGTGCACATCTTTAAGACAGACACCTATTTCTGTTAACACAGAGTGTTAACTTAATCTGCCTTTCATTCTGCCCTAAAATTGCCACTTAAGTAGCTCCAGCTTTCATGGGACAAGATCCCAAGCAACCCCCCTGTGATCCCTAGCTGGGGAAGCTGTGTAAGCCGACAGCTGGCAGTCATCATTAAAAGGTCAACCTTTTTCGCTCTTACTGCTCAGAAGGGCAAACCTCATGAGGTGTTGAACAGCTCCTGCCAGAGGCTTTGTACCCTGCAACTCCTCACCACTCCACAAAATCTCAATGTAACAGAAGAGCAACAGAGAATTCCTAAACTAATAGCATGGGCGATTGTCTGGATGCCACAGAAACTACCACTGCAAAGAAGAGCTTTCCCTTCCTTGACTTTGCCATTCAAATACTGAGAATGCAGACACTTTGTATAGAAAAAAAAAAAAAAAGTTTGTTATTTTCACATCACATGACTGTCCATTTGGTGCAGCTTTGCTTGTCTTCCTATGTGGGATCAGCTCTGCACAGTTAACTCTAATGTCCAAAACTTTATTCTCTTTTATGATGCTATGTGATGAAATTTCATATCAGAACTTTTTATAGGGTGTTACTTCCCGTTGTTGCTCTTCAGGTAGTCAGATGACTTGACCTTCATGGCTTTTCCAGTTATGTGAGGCAACACAAGCTGTCTTGTTGGCAGCCTGTGGTGGACATGAGCTCTGTACTTTCTACTGAGTTGTGGTGGATTTTGCGTTAGATAGCAGGTGTGAGCAAGTCTCAGAGGATGTGATGCCAACCCTTGGTTGCTGGCACAGAGACTGCCATTAATAGGAACCTCTTGCTCTGTACGTGATGGGATAACTAGCAAAGCCCCTCAACAGCCTGGTAGCTGTATCAGTTAGCAAAAATCTGTTAATAGGGGTGCAGGGAAAAATGCCATCCAGACAGATGGGAATGACTCTAGGCTGTTGAAATGCTGTTTGTGTGCAATGTGTTTATTATGGGAAGGATTCCCAGGCCAAACAGCTGTCTGCAGTGTGCTCCCACACCTACACTGAGGGACATGTTAGAGAGAATCCAGGGCACGTTTCAACATGACAAATAGCTTCCCCCCAAAAAACTGCGGGGTTTTACTTCAGGTCAGCAAACTCATGATAGGTGGGGAAATCTGTTAGATGAGCCTTTAATATGCTGGTAGAAAGAACTCCCATATAAATGACAGTCTTTATATTTATTTATACTTTGCATTGCCTGTTGCCTGATAGGTTATTTGAATTAGCCTAGTCAGTGTTGGATGAGGGGTCACCCAGGAATGCTTTTGAGCTGCAGTTGATGGCTTTCTAGCTGAAATCCTTCAGCAGTGGAGTTCATATGCAGTTGCTATATCAGGATGGTGGGGGGAGATGGACTGATTGACTCGCAGAACATCTCAGATCTTGTTCTTTCAACGGCTTGTTGTAATTTTCACAATGTGCAGAATTTTTTTAACCCAATATCCTGAGCTAATTTTGAAATGAAAGTTCTGCTTTTCTAGATTTCCTCCCACATTTCATTTAAATAAGTTATTCTTCACCTTTTGTTCCAGGCTGCTGTGCTCTGTTAAATGCTACTTCAGAAATGACTGCCTTTTACTGATGGGTGAAATAATCTCTGTGCAAAGTCTGGAAATTCTTTTCAGTCAGGGAGGTATTTTAAGCTTCTTTGAAGTGAGAAGTGGAGGATAAGGGGGATAGGCAGTGCGTGGGACTATGAAGTAGGTATTATGCGTTCGTTATTGGCTTCTTGGTATTTGGTGCTTTATGGGGTTTTGAGCATGTCACTTAATTTCTTATTATTGCCATTTTTTTCTGAAAAGATGTCACATTATTTTGCCACAACACCTGGAAGAAGTTGAATGGAACAAATACGGTCATGGAATCACAAACCTATTTTTTTATTAGCTCAGTGGGACAGACATGGGTGGTTCTCTGTGTGATCTTCCTTTGAACACATGTCTTGTCAGATAAATCTAGCAGGTTAAATTGGAGTAGCGGGCATGCTATATTAGCATCCCCCTCAGACACCAGGATATCTTGCTCTTGTGCTGAATGCTGCTTTTTTGCTTTGAGTCCCTCACTAGGCAGGCATGTAGATGCAAAAGGCGTGTTGCTGGTCATGATGGTCAGGCAGTTACATGTCTTTCTAAAGGACCTACATCTAAGTCACCAAATTATGATTGCCTGTGTTTCTAGTTACATATTAATCAGCTGAACTCTCTGCCTTACTTTAATGAATGATTAATTTTTATTTGCTCACTTGTGTGTATTTCCCCTAGGAGTGAAGGGGTGTAGATACCTGTGCCCAGAAAAGTGTTTGTTGCCCCACAGGTTGGAGTAGATGTTCTGATACCTGCATCTCTGTTCAGGCTGGGAACGAGGGCTGCCATCTATTTTTCTCTGCCATTTAGAAGGCCATGTAGTTTCAGGACTTACATTAAGAGTGACAGAAACACTGATTTCCTAGCACTGCTCACTTCTGCTATGTCTGTTTTGTGAAAATCCTGACTTGAGGACTGCTCACAGGGGAAGGAGGAAAGGGAGGGTCACAGCCTGTGTGAAATCACTGGGATCTCAGTGGGTCTCGTGCAGTGATGGCACAGATCTGTATGTCACTGTTCTCAGTAACTGCTAGCTGAGATATTGTGGCTGTATCAATCTGGTCATGGATTTCAGAGATGGCAATCATAACCCAGGGATTTATACATCTATGCTTATGAAAAGTAATTTTGCAGTGTGTTTCATTCACAGCCCTTGTATTCTTAACTCCAATGCAGGTCGAGAAACAAGGGCTTTAGAACAATACAGTTCACGTCCCTGCAAAATCTGCTGTATTTGCTCTGGTTATAGTGTTTGTCTTCTTATCTGGTCCAGACATATGCTAAAAGACATGCCAAAAATTGGTCTCCTTGATAAAGCTGGTATTCGCAAAGTCTTAATAAAATTAAACGTAATCTCAGTATCTCCTTAATGCTCCTGTAACCTGTATGCCTTTAATCATCTGTACTGTTTACTGCCAGTTCAGTTATCAAGTGTAATAAGTAAGCCTAATGCTTTAATGTTTGTTGCTGGCCTACTTTCAAAATCCCTCATAGATGCAAGTTGTATATAATTTAAATAAGAAATGCTGCATATAGTCATCACCACTGTTATCTAGAGGAAGGGAATGCCATTTCCTTTATTTAACCTACCAGTCTGCATTCCCCGAGTACATTTCTTAGAGTTAAAACCAATAGTGTTCCAGTTTGTAGGTTGCTATTGCTCATTAGCTTCGTAAATACATCATACTGCTGCACACGCCAGTCTGGCTTAAAGTAGTCTTACTACTAATGTCAGAGTTAGCCAGAATGCTAAGTCTGGAGGTTTTAATCATGTGTCAATGGCATTTTTGCAGTAAAATGGACCAGAAGAAAAGCCAGGCCTTTCGGGAGGTTTTTTTTTTGTTTGTTTCTTTGAGTATTGTTACATATTTGTCTTGAAACAGAGGCTCCTTCTAACACGGTGCAACTTCCTCATTTGATCCTGCTGCAAATATATTGGGTCGTCTCTTACTCTCCACTCCGATCATCTCCCTGTCTGTTTTGTTTTGGGGCCTTGATTCTGTGTTTTAAGGCCTGACAACTTATAACCACACAGCTTGTTGTAATAGCCTGTAGAAAGAGCCTTCTTGATTCGTGTGTATCAAAGTGCATGACTAAATCCTCACTGTATATTTTGTTGGTGTCTGGTGTTAAACTTCCTTATGCTTTAGTCACACTTTTAAATAAGTGATGCATTTATTTTCATAACTGAATTCACTGTCCTAGCACTACCCTTTGTAGAAGGAAAGATAATAGAGGAAAGCAAACATTTCTACTGACTTGCGGTGGTGTGTGATCTGCCCGTCAAAGGAATTTAAGAGTTTTTTGTTTAGGAGAATAATGTTTAGAGGGAGAGAAAGACGATTGCTAAAAGCAAGAAATGCAACTGCTTGGTACTCATTTAAAATCTTTGTTCAGCCTGGTATGAAGCTTAAAGAGAAAGATCCCTCACTCTCCATGTATTGACTTCACATGCAGATACATTATATTCTTATGCTAGTTGCAAGAATCTTAGTGTAATTTTAGGGCCTTGTAGTTTAGTTTGGCGGAAGTCTTGGATGGGTACCTATTTCCCCGTTTTTTATTATTTCTTGGCTTTTATAATTTTAATTTCCTACTTTATCCCCAAACTTTCAGTTTAGTTTCTAGCAGTGAAAAATAACAGTTAAAACTTTTCCAATGTTTTTTAATCTTGATCTAAGGCTCTTGTAACTGTCCTTTAATAGTGCTGAGCACAGCACTTTTTCTGATTTGAAGTGAGTGATTCAACATTAGTAGCTGCCATGTTGATTAATATCCACTTGTAAAACTTCCAAATACAGTTTTGGGTACAATGTGTAATTTGCCTGAAAGGGGCTCCAGGAAGTTCTGAATCAACACGCAGAACTGAAGGGATGGGGTGGTGCCCTTTGCTCAATTTAGCAGATTTTCTGGACACTTTCTAGCACTTCCTCACTGCATCTGAAAGCTTCTTAGCCTTGGTGTGTTTGCTTTGCCTAGCTCCTGGAGCTGTTAACTGATGTTTAACCAGTCCTGAATACCACTGGAAGTTGTGTGGGAGAGGGGGCTCTGTGTGACAGTTGGACTCGATCCTTTGACAGAGGTACATGGGTGTGTGATGCGCGGATGTACTGTGTTTGGTGTAGCTTTGAAGTTTAGTTTGCTTGTCCCTGTGTAATGGGGCATGGAAAAGGGAAAACAGGAAGGGTACAGGGAAAACCAGTGACAGCCAAAGTTGTCAGTACCTTGGTGAAGCAGTTGGGTTGGCTGAGGTGGAATTTAGTTGTTTTCTCTTGCTGGCAATAGTTTGTCTTTCGATCTTTCTGCCACTCTTGCTCAGACCTCATCCCTTCTTTTCCCTTCTATGTGATAACTGCCCAGAGAATGGCATTATCCTTCCTAGTTTCTGCCAGCTCTTTCCTGTTTGAGCTCATGTAACTGGCTTAGATGGTGTCTTCAGCTGCTGTTCACTCACTGTGGAATAGCAAGCAGCATGCTGCTTCTGCAGTATAACCTTCTGTCTGTGCCTTTGGAACAGATGGAAAACTGGACGGTCTTGACTATTATTATTTCCCATGCCATGATTCCTAGTTCAGTCTATGCAGTCCACTCACTGGCACTTGACAGATCCTAGCAGGAAAGCATGGCCCAACACCAGGCTTAGAAGGGGTGATAGATCACAGGCCTCCAGCTTTAGCAAAACATCCTCAGACTCTTCTGTGAGAGAAGAGCTCTGGCTTTTGAAGTGCAAATGGTAACTCAGGAGCATCACAACTTTGGGATCAGATGGAATTGATTCTACAGCAGCAGGTACTAGTGATGGATGCACAATGAAAATGCCAGCATGGAAACTAGGAACGTGTGAATTACCATGGAAATGAATACAAACTTGGTAAGGGCATTTTCATGAGAACTGTCTCCTTGGCAAATTAATCAAAATGAAAACTTTTTGTGGAAACATACCATCTGAGATGAGGAAAATCTTAGAACAGATGCTAGCTTAGAGCCCAGATATTCAAACTGAGCTGTGGGGGAAACAGAGTCAGATCCCTGCCCTGAATATAATCTCCAGATCCTGCTCTTTTTCTCTCTGACTTCCTTTCCTTTTAAGTAAAAAAATGTTGAAAGCTTTTGAAATCTTGATGTTTTGGGTGGAGTTCATGTTTCCTGATCCAGCTCATCTTCTTGGGAACATTGATAGAAAAAACTCATTTTTTCAATCATTAGCCCTGCTGTTAAATCAAGGGTCTTATCCCCTCATGTAAATGCATAGTAGTCAAGAGGGGGGAAGGAAGATTCTGCTAAACCACATATATGAAAAATAGAATATAAACCTTTTTAGTTTAACCTGGATTGTGCCTAATCATCCTTTTTTTTCTAAAAAAAAAAAAAAGGGTATAATAGTGATCTTTAGCATGGCAAATTCCATCCTGTCCTGTGCAGTGTCTAGTTCCTCTGAGACCAGTGAAGTGAGTGGGGCAAAAACCCAGATGAACATTAGCTCCTCCTTTATATTTAAGCTATTTTCTCCCTCTTCCCCTTCTTGTTTGCTCCTGAACACGTGTGCTGTTTGTGGCTGGATCTGACATCCTATGGTGGCAAGACTAGAGCCTAAATCACAGGTAGTCTCATACATCGACTCTCTTACGAAAAGGGACATAAAAGCCATCATTCCTGATTAAAGACCTAGAACAGGACACGCTGAGCAGCATGAACTTCTGGCAGAGTGACAAGGTATTTTCTTCATCAGCTCTTTTAGGGCTCTACACTGAATGTCAGCTAAGAGAATTTGATAATTTAATTAGGCCTCTAACTATTTAAATTGTAAGAAGATAATAATTTTTTCATAATGGATTTAAGGGGTTAGTAATACATGCTTATCCAGAATTCTTTGCATAGAAAAATCTCAATACTCATTCAGCCATTTTTCCCTTCAGTGAGCATTTTGTTAGGTAAAGAAAGCAAACAGTGTTTTGCCATGTAACATTGGGTTTACTAGCACACTGGTAATGTGCGCTGGGAGCATCTGAGAGGATCCGGTTCAGAGGGAACTCTACTGATCAGAAAAAATAAAGGAAAAAAAAAAGCCAGCTCTTCAACTCATCTAATCTCTGCTCTGGTCAGCTCCATTTGCAGACAAGGCACTGCTGAGAAATCTTGTACGTCTCATGTTAGCAGCACAAAACGCCTCACCTCCTGATGGGGTCAAATGCAGCTAAAACACTATTTACTCCCTTGCGGGTTAGCAGGTGGTAACTGCATTGCTCTTCTGGCTGTATGTGTTAGTCCAGGTGTCTGTTGGCATCAGTCTTTCCCAGCAGGTAAACAATTCAACTTCTTTTATTTGTGTTACTGCTACCGTTAAATGTTTTCGTCAGACTTTTGTGGGGGTGGCTGAAAAATCAAATCCTGACTATTTTGAGGTTTTACCAGTATTGCTTCCCTCCAATACAAAGAACATGAAGTTGTGTTAAGCATAAGCATCAGAGTACCTGGGTTCCTTCTGGAAATGAATATGAAACATAGGAACAGAGCAAGTTGTAGGTTTGTCTCTGATACAGAGCTCAGATAAACAGATGAGATAAAAGGGGAGAGTCATTTATGGGGAAAAAAGTCTCAAAGACTGAGGAGAAAAAGGTAAGCCCTGTGGTTTGGGATGATCGCCAAAAAGTTTGCAATCTTTTGGGCAATTAGTTGAAATGAAGTGATTTTTCTGAGGCTTTCCAGATTCAACTGAAGCTATTGAAATGTCAGAGGAATACAAGGGAATCTGCTTTCACTCGGGAGGAAAACTTTGAAAAGTAGTAGAAAGCTCTTGCATTCACCCATCCCCAGACAGCAATGAACTGAGCAATACTGACAGGAAAGAACATGATAAGGAGCTGCTGTAGAAATCTGAGGGTAAAAACATTTACAGCTTTGTGGACCTGAAGCAGCCTCCAACCATAAAGGGCTCTGATCATCCTGACGTCGAGTCCTTTACAGCTCCTGGGAGTGAAGGGCTGCAGAAGGAGTCCTGTCCTCTTGCTGTGCTCTGGGAAGACACAGGCTGTGAAGAAAACAACAAAAACCAAAACAAAACACCAAAACATCTGTGCAGCTGATAACTTGCATTTAATCTGGGATCTAATAGTAGTGAGAGAACAGTGCTAGATACCAGATATAAGCCCCTCTGGGATGACAAATGGCTTTTCTGTGTCCTTTCCAAAAGGTGATGTCTTAATGACAGAAGCAGGCAGACATACTGCCAAGAGAGGAAGTGAAGCTTAAGGCAAAGGCGAAAGAAGCTAAACACAGCCATTATATTCTTTGCCCTCGACTGCTTATTGAGTATATGTGGGGTAGAGAGAAGAGATATTAACTGAAAATTGAGTCTCCTAAGAAAATTTCTTCAATTTGTTCAGCTACATTACTGCATTGTTGGCTTGTTCTGTAGACTGATAAAAAGAGGAGATGGTTTTGTTCCAAATTGAGTTGGATAAAACTTTTTTTTTTTTAAGCAAGAGAAAATTTAGCAACTTTTAGGGCTTTGGAGTGAATGATGTTAATTCACGTGGCCAGGGTCAGATGAATGAAATTAAGCCTCTTCCCTTCTGCACAAATGTCAATTAAATGTTTCATTTCAAAAAAGTTGAAATCTTCCCTTAGGAAGAAAGTCTTTATTTTCATGCTTTTTAAACTCAGATTTTGACTGTCACTTTTAAAGCGGCATCTTTCAGTAAAATATGGATAAATAATGGAAAAAAAACCATAAATTTTTATTCTTATCCTTCTTCACAACACAAACATGCGCAAAACACTTCATTCTGAAGCTGAACAATTTTACTTGAGACCCAAATAGTGTTTTTCCTTCTTTCAACTGAATAATATGGAAAAAAGTGATTTCTTTTCAACATTTTCCATATTTTGTTTTCTTTGTTTGTTTGTTTTTTAAGATGAACTGCCATATAAAATACATAGCAGCTGTCAGCTCTCATTCCAAGTTTTAAGGTTAGCTGGGAGACATTTTATTGTCAAGTAAGTCTATGTTCACCAAGACTGAAGGTTTTTGGAAACAAGCATTGAAATTCTTATTGGGCTCTCTTATTTCAGACAAGCAGTACTGTTTAAAAGAAGTAGTCCCAGATAACTGCAAGGAAAAATTCACTATATATAAGTTAAAAAAAAAAAAAAATTAATATAAAGCAAAACAGAGTCTTCAGCTTTTGCTGTCTAGGTAAGGCTGGTGCTTATGCTGCAGCATGTAGTGCTGCTCTCCTCTACCTAGTCATGTGCTTTGACAATATTTGTTGAAATTCAGTGCTTTGAGATGTCTGCTAGATGTGGTGACAAGAACAACTGGTTTCATATTAAGGGGCACACAGAACTTTTTTAAGAAACCAGGCAGTTACATCCAAATTGAGGAATATTGATTTTGGGAAGTTGTGAATAAGTGAATGTTGAATGATGTGGGAGGTGAAATTTTTGCAGTTAAAAGGAAAAGACCTCTGAGGCTCCACCACCTGCAGGTAGGAATCTATGTCAGCATATCACTTTTAATCATTCTTTGGAGAACCCTCTTTCTTCCTCTCTGCAAGAAGCTCAGAAAGGCTAGTTCCCCAGCGTTAACACCTATAGGTAGTACATTAAATTAAGCAGTGTAAATCCACCCCTGAAAATTTACGATTTGTCTAACTTTGTGCAGAAGGTGGAATTTCACTGGGCAGAATTGATGACAGTTTTTCTTCTAGGACCATCTAAAAATGTTTTTTTTTTTTTCTGTCACCAGTTTTCCTGTTTTCCCCTTGATGAGGCATATGTCTCAATAAATACCCTGTTTATGTGGTTGTTGTTGATTTATACAGTTCTATGCTTTCTAGTTTGTTTATTTTAATTTTTTTTTATACATAATTGTCCTCTTTCAAAAAGCCACAGAATTTCTGGACTAAGGGGTATTTTTCACTTCCCCGGCATCTCGATCTAGGAGGAGATGAGCCTTTCTGGGAAGTGAGCATTGCAGAAAATATGAACTGAGCACTGTCAGGATCACAGTGTGTTTCTTTCACTGGTCTTTGCTTAGATGAACCTACAGCAGTATGTCTATATTTGTGTCCATATGTGCATATGTTTGAGTGAGTGGTAATAAAAAAAGTTCAGAAGACTGTTCCCATTCCTTCCCCTGGAGAAGGACGATGGCAGATGTTAGTTATTTGTCCTACTGGAAGGGATGAGCTAACTGTGGATACGGAGCTCTTTCATTTCCATGGTAATGACTGTGTTCTAGAAATTTTGCTTTATATCATATAGTTGGAGGATACCTTTTATTTTAGATTTCCTGGAAAAGGTTTTATTAAGCAGATTATTTGGCATTTGCTTTTGTTGCTGTTTAGATTACCATATCAAAGCAGCACTTACCACACTGTGCACAAGAAAACAGCAGTATTGTACGTGGTCATACAGAGTTTATATTAATTGTTTGCAATGACTAGTGTTCTACCTTAGTTTCAGGGCCGTTTTCTCTTTGGATAACATATTTTTGAAGAAGTGCTGAATAATTTACAAGATTAACATCTAATTAATGTGAGAAAACGCCAGGAATCTAAACCCATGGTACTAGCTATTCTTTTGTGTTGCACATTAGTCTGACAACCACTTACAGAGTTTCCTCTGCAAACCTCTCTGCTGTTTAATGTTAAAAAAAATTCTAAGCAACATTCATCAACGTCAAGTGTATTTTTCCATTAAAAGAGGCTTTGGTTCATATCATGAAATGTGCAAGCTAACATTAACTGAAGATAGTGTTTTTGAAAGTTGTTTAATTTTGGGGTTTTTTTGTACAGCTATGATTATGAATGATATTCCTGGTTGCATTAGTGTCAGCTTGGAAATATCTCCAACTATACAGGTAATGTTTGTATAAAGCCGTTTTAGGGGCCAGTGCTTGCTCTTACAGCATATGAAGTAATTTTTTTTTTTTTTCCCCATTCTCAATCCTGCCTATTTGGGTTAATGCTGCCTGTGCCCAGGGTGTGAGAATGGCCTTTTGGCATCAGATTGAGATCAAAAGTCACTTCTTTCTTCTGCCAAAGTTTCCTTTATGTGTCCTTAGAAGAATCATTTAATCTCAGTGGGTTAGCTCCCTGTTTGCAGATAACACTGTATGATTTATCTCTTATGCT
This sequence comes from Calidris pugnax, assembly GCF_001431845.1. Lineage (NCBI taxonomy): Eukaryota > Metazoa > Chordata > Aves > Charadriiformes > Scolopacidae > Calidris > Calidris pugnax. Next base: position 8,935,031 of record NW_015090794.1, read on the forward strand.
TTTTCAGCTAAAAAGTGTAAAACAGTGACTGTTTCATAAATATTTTTTAAAGGCTAAACTCCATGGAAATGCAGACTTTGCCTTTCTTTTGTCACTATCATCTCCATCAAAGCTCCTCTTCTTTCACATGTGTATGTGAAATATTACTGAAATGTAAAATGTCCTAAAGATGTACCTGAAATATGGGTATGTTGAGTTCATTGGATCAGGCTTTGAAGCAAGTCATCTTGGTGACAGTGGAAGTGCTCTTCCCTTGCTCCCTTCTTATTGCATCTCCGGAGATACTGATTTGTTGTCCTAATTGCTGTCTCATAATCTAAGCATTAAAGATTATACACTGGTTCAAAGGCACTGATCGGAGTTAAAAGAAACCAGGAAGTAACAAAGAAATAAATAATTTCTTGGAAACAATTAAAAAAAAAAAATAGAGCAGGAACTTTTGTGTTGTTTTTTTTTTTTAAATCTGTTTATAGTGAAAACAATTTTCAAAATAATATGAATGCACAAATTAAAATGACACATGAGACTGGTTTTGGCATCATTCACAGAGTACTGAGGAGAATTCAAAAGTAATATTGGTGCTATAAAATAATTGATGTTCTAATCTTCAGACCAGTTGTCCTTTCATAGAGTAGTAGTTCAAGGAGGAATTCCTCTTCAGCAAGAGAAACAGAATCATTCTGTATCTTTGAACGTGAAGTTTTGAAGTACCACTGAAGTCACTGGTGGCATAAGATACTTCATAGTAGGTGATAAAGAATTACCCTAGTATTGTTCAGCTTACAAAGGCAGTAAAGTCTCTGAGATGCTGCCTAAGGGGAATAAGAGTAAAAATCTCTGCAATGCTGCTATGATCTCCATGCACGCTATGATCTGTCTCAAATTCCATTGAAGAGGCACAATGATCAACGAGACAGTACCAGATATTATTGGCTTTCCACATCTGTACTCCCAAGGATGCCTTGGGTAAGTAACTACCCCTTTGAATGCTGCCTTTAAGGGCCTGAAAACATATGCAGCATTAATGATACGTCATTTAGAACTGAAAAATATAGTAGTAGTAGCTATGGATCTAACTGTGCTCTGCTAAATTCCAGAATCCTCCATTGCCCGTGACTTCAGAGAGCTCTTGAAATTCTTAGTTTTAAACTGTGCTGCATCCATGCCACAAAACAACTAAAGCCAGACAATGCAAATAAAATGTTCTGTGAAAAAGGGAGTGCTGAATTTTCTGAGATAAACAAGTAGCAGAAAACCAAGCTGTAGGAATACAAACAAATGGCAGCTTTAATATTGAAATTACCCAAATTTTGCCAATTTCAAGTGCAGCTGTGCTATTTAGGTTCAATTAGAATAAAAGAAAAGAATTTCCTTTAACACATAGTTCTGCAAACATTAGAATCCTGTAATAAATAAATAAATAAACAAGCCCAGCCAGGGAGCACAGATGCCGCTTAATGTGGTAGTGTATTAAACTTTACAGTTACTTCTTTTAGACTCTTCCCTGGGGTGCCATGTGTCAGCCTCCTGGAGAAGGAACTGCAAAGTCTGATTTACTGACGTATTAGACGACATCTGTGCTCGCTGGCTTGGATTAGAGATGCTGAATCAAAAAGAGTTTGATCTGCCTTACCAGGACTAAGCTGACACGAGGTTATACAGCTTTAGCTTGTTGGCTTTTTCATCGCTTTGTGTTGGATGTTATGAGTCAGCACTGGTTGGCTTTTTTGTTTTGGGATTGCCATTTTCCTGGGCAGGTTACGCGGTGTGAAATGGGTTTGGACATTTCTATAACCTGCAGAGGAAGAGCTTTGCGTTTTACGTATTCAGCTGAAGGAGAAGTACAGGGATAACTCATAGGTGTGAAAAGGTGGCAGCTTGTCAGGGCACCAGCTGCTCCGTGTGAGGTTAGGTTGGGTAAAACAGTAAGAAAGCTAATTCTTAAGAGATCGTGCTAATGTAAGTCCCTCCGGGTCATTTTCTTTTCCAGCTGAGGCTATGTGTTAAGCAGGAGCCCTGCTGCCTGCTAGTCATCAAGCGGCGTAACCATGGCACAGGAGCTGCCCATGAGCTGTTAATGGGCACAAGCAGTTCATAAGGCACGGGCTGGTGTCCTCTGCAAAGAAAATGGGTTTGTTGTAGTAACTAATATTGCAAAAATACTGGGGAGATGAGCTTGCTTTGGGTTGGTGCCATACTACTGCTTCTTATTCCATTCTTGTACGTAACTCAGCCCCACTTTATGAAACATGCACTGAGCTTTCTAAATATCTCGATGCATATTCCTGGATCCCTGATGGCTTTGGCCTCTGCTTGAACTTTCAGACAGGAACAGGAGTACTTGGGAAAAAATTTAAATTATTTCAGTTCTTCCATTTGAATTTATTTTAGTGTAAATAACTGCAGGATTTCTCAGTCTAGGAAAGATACTGAAGAGGAGGAGTGTTATTTTTGCTATTTTTAAAAATTAGCATCCAACTGACATTGCCTGCTTCTCCTAAATCACTTTAAAACTCACCCAGAAACAGTAAATACAATTTCTAACCATCATAAATAATGAAAGGATATGCATTTTAAAACAGCACTTTGTTTTTCTTTATTTTTAACCTTAATTTTAATATCTTTTTCTGGGTACCTCAATATACTCTATAATCAAGACATTAGGAACTAACAGATAGCCTTAGTCTGGAGAACACCACATGCACTGAGACTGAATAAAAGCAAAATGCAAATGTAAACCAAAGGGGGCTTTTTTGGCCTTTTTTTCTTTGTTGTTGTTGTTGAATTGATCACCTTCAAAATTATTGGCTCATTGTAAATCTTTGGTATATGGTTATAATAAGGAGCAGGAGGCTGCCATTACCATGGTGACAAATTACAGGGAGAGTCAGTGTTCTTCCATCACCAGAGGACTTTAACGGGGAAAACAGCATCATCCCAAGGCTTCAATGTGTGATGTGTTTTGCTTTGCTCTAGATCTAACCGGAAATTTCTGAGCCTTTGTGACAGCTAATCCTCGGTGAAAAGTTTTAAGAGCCAATTATAACAAAAAGCTGTGTTTCCTCCTGCCTAATTTTGCTTCTGGCAAATTTGACAGTAATCGTAGCCCCTTCATGTGTACTTCTGGAATCCATTTACTGGATTGATGTTTTAAGTTAAATAGATTAGATTAAGGAAACACCTGAAGTTAACCTGCATCCAACTCAACACACAGAAATAGCCAACCTGAGAGACCCTCATCAGATAAGAGTCCCAATCACGTCTGGTCATGCTGGTTTAATGGCGCTCTCTCTGTGCCTGCTTTACAGTCCAGAAAACTGCTTATGTGCTAGTTTGATGATTACCCAAAATCTGGTATTTCTGCTTTTGAAATGTGTTATCAAAGTTTGAGATTTATGGGTAAATGCTAGCTTGATGATTTTGTGAACTGGACACAGGAGAAACAAGCTGCCAGAGACCCATATTTTTGGCTGAGAGTATTCCACTGACACGGTAGCTATCAAAATACAATCTGGTGCCCATCTTGACAGATACATAGCATTTGTGTGACACAGGCAAATGTCAGCTTGGGGTTCACAGCCAAAACACATTTAGCTCACAAGAGCAGAAAGCCTAGTATTCTAACCCTTTGTTCCTCTACTAGAAATGCACTTTCAAAATGGAGCTGAATGTCGAATGAATTACAGGGAAAGTGCTCATATATTACTGAGCACATATATTAGTGCTCAAGCTATTGCTGGAAATGGTATAGCAATGTGCATCCTGTACTGTGCAGAGCCCCTCCAAAGGGCTGTGTGTACATCAGGTAAAGGAGGTGGAGAATTGACTCCTGGTGGTTCTGGGAGACAGCCTACAATATTGTAGGCTTAATGTTCAACTCTGATGAAAATGAAAACTGATTATGTGAAAAGAGAACCTTGCTGTAGCCTGAGTGTTGGTGGGGATGGGTGTGATGTATTTACTGACAGGAGACAAGCCAGAAACAGCAGAATGCTCCTCCTGTTTATTTACATAAGATTATGAACCAAGGAAGTTTCAGTTCATTCATGTAAGTCCTCTCTATTGCATTCTCCCAGACTTGTGGGGTTTTTTTCTCCCTTTGAAGATTAGGAAGCATAAGGAAAAGCAGAAGATCCTAAATTAGAAATTTTAGGATACCACCACCTGTCGTTGGAGTAGAGTTCTGCCCTCTATGCAGTGAAAGCTGAGTGTGTGAAAAAAGGGTTCTGATCATTAAAAATTCTATGCTAGTATGGGCAGGTGTAGCTATTGATATATTTTTATATATTTTTAGGAAGAAAATAAAATTACTTCACTGTCTCCTATTAAATAGATTATTATTTTAGAAGAATGATAGCTCTTCAATTTTTTGACAAATCAGATGCCAACAACAGTGAATGGGTATTTAACTCCGCGACAGCATCAACAAATCAAGCATGATATGTCTCAGTGCAGTTTTCTCCTGCAGGTAGCTGTGTCTGGTTTTCTGCCTTGAAAAGCAGAAAAGCAAAAGCAGTATGAGGCTTCCCTAAAGGCAATGTTCCAGAGGAGGAAGGGGAATGCAGTGATGCACCAGTCTGCTCTCCCCCAGTTACTGCCTGTTTCACATATTTGTAACTGCTTGTGTGGAGGGCTCTGGTTTGTTTCAGCCTATTCTAGAGCTGTAGACTCACGTGAAAGTGGAAATCCTTACAAACTGAGCAAAAGCAGCAGCTCCTCTGACTGGGAGCAGTGGGACACATATTAGCTGTATCAGGTACTTCTTGACACCTTTTTGAGGTTCCTAAATTAAAAACAATCTAAATCTCAAAGTAAATCTAGAATGAATAGAAATATTTATTTGAACTGCTTAAATAAGATATTTTAGGACTTTGTATTTTTTCAAACTTCTTTGTACTTGGCATCATGGACAGAAACATTTGTTCGTCTTAGCAACAGAGCCTGCGACTAAAAGCCCTGCGTTTCCCTTCACAGCCAAGGCCTGTCTCATTTCCTCTTTGCTTCTCAGGAAGCCCTTGTTCAAAACATCTAGAGCAGCTGGTGTCTCTTACCACAGAGGACATGCTTACTTGACTGGAGATGACAGAGGCATAAGCAGCTTTTTGTTTTCCTATTTTTTGTCTACAAAAAACAAAAGCATAATTTAGAGACCTTTCCACTGCGCTGGGAAATGTAGACTCTCGTAGTGTGCCATATGTCTTAAAAAACACAACAAAAAGGTAGTTTTTTTTGTTTTTCTGTGATAATTCCCTGTGGTGCCAGAAGCTGTGAGAGGAGGTCTGTTTGGTGGTTCTGTTTCTACCTTTGATTCAGTCCTATAACTGAATGCATTTGAGAAACGTCTCCACTGACCTGGAAATGCAGAAGCTCTTTATTATAGCCCACAGTGAGCTTTATGAGTCCTGCAAGATTAAGGAACACAAAAGAGCATTTTGGAGAGCTGTATGCTTGTCCCTTAGCATGTAATTTACTTCTACACAAAAATATATAAAATGTAAAATACCTTGCATCTGTTAGAGCATTTCTGTCCTAGCAATCACTTGCTGTTCTTGAATTTCAAAAGCTTGAAGTTTCAAGACTTCAGTATGATTGACTCATATTTCAAGTTTAAGATTGAAGTCATCAAGGTTACGAATAGACTGTACTCGGTGTGAACAGTAACAGTAGAGTGTCACGCAATCAAGAGGTTTGTCTTATAGGAATAATGGCCCCAAATTCTCACTCACATCAATATAAATCGGGAGTGACTTCAATTAAGTAAGGAGAATTACGTCTGTGAAAATTGCCATGAGATGAGAATGAGATCTGCTTTATTTACTTGTGGAACAATTAAATGTTTGAAATGGGCATTTTTGGCTATATATGCTCTAATAGGATTTTAAATTGTCAGAATGAGTTAAAATCATTGCTTTTACTATGCATAGGATGTTTTCAATGGTGCGCTTATTTTCTTAGTGCCGTATGTTCCTCCTTATAGGAAAACAAAACAAAATGTTAAGATCATCAAACCAGTTACTACAAAATGTGGCTGCTCCTTATATTTGTTTGTATATAAACATATATTGTGCAAGCCAGAGAAGAATAACAAACAGTGGTAATAAGCCTAATATGAAAGTGACTGTTAATATATTATGAAAATTAGTGTCTCTGTCTCTCTCTATTGAAATGGAAAAAACATATTGTCAAATCTGTAGGGAATAAGACATATCACTGAAAAATTCAAACTGAGTTTTACCAGGTCCTCTGCTCTTGTTGATACAGGTTTTTTTTCTTCCCTACCCAGTCATCTTCAACTTCATCTCCAGTAGTCATCCTGGATGCTGTGGGAGGTGAAGAGAGGAATTCTTTTGTCAGAACCAACTTAACATTTCTCAAATAATGTCACTGACACCCTGGGCTGCATTTCAGGTTACATGGTGGAAGGATGTAGTTCCCAGAGGATTTAAGTCTGTATTCCCTGTATTTTTCCAGATGAGAAAATTGAGTTACTCAGATAAAAGAACAACAGGTCTTTGTGAAGGAGGTGTTAGAAAGAAGGGGTAATTTGGACTGAATTATACCATAGTTCTATGAGAAACATCAATCTATGCTACTTTAGCAGTGGGGATAAATTGGTGCTCAAGCTGGAGCCAATATGTTGGTATGAATTTTCTGCCTGTGTTCTAAATTTTCTATATTTTGTACTTATGAACCCCCTGAAGGTGCTGGAGGATTCAGCAGAGTGGTTGTTTGAGAACCTGTGGGACACCAGCACCCCAAACCCAGGGAGGGTTGGTACTGCCAAGAAGGGGTAATTTGGACTGAATTATACCATAGTTCTATGAGAAACATCAATCTATGCTACTTTAGCAGTGGGGATAAATTGGTGCTCAAGCTGGAGCCAATATGTTGGTATGAATTTTCTGCCTGTGTTCTAAATTTTCTATATTTTGTACTTATGAACCCCCTGAAGGTGCTGGAGGATTCAGCAGAGTGGTTGTTTGAGAACCTGTGGGACACCAGCACCCCAAACCCAGGGAGGGTTGGTACTGCCATGGCCCTCACTGCCCCTCCATGGGGCAAACCTGGACTGTGCAGCCTTATGAGCAAGACCAGCCATGGGAGGTACCTGGAAGATGTTTTTCAGAGCAGTGTTCAGGTGGACAGTAAAGAAAAAGTAGGGCTGTACTTACTGAGAGTCTCTACTCTCTGTCAAGCAGATCCCAGTGGAATCAGCAAGAATTGTTATGTGCCTTTTCAGGACACTTCCAAATCAGTCATTGCTGCTTTTTGTAATCCACAGCTACTGAATTGATTTTACTCGCATCCAGTCAGCTTTTTTTATCAAGGTGTGTTTGGGAAAAAGCAGGATGTGAGCTTTGGCTGCACTGGACCGAGTGGTATTTTAGATACTGGGACACTAGTAAGAAATATAAATCTCCGTAGGAAGAAGGAATATATAACCTCTCATGTTTTTAGTGACCCTGATCTATTGTGTATCATCACGTGTCATGTCTGTGGAAGTGGATGTGCTGTCATAGGCTTGGACAACTGAGGAATTTGCTGTGGAGACACTAATTTTTGTCACATTTTAGTCAACAATATGCTTTTCTCAGTATCCCTATGTCCTGTGCTAAAACTTCTAGAATTATAGTAGTTGCCGATTACGGATATAGTCCAGGATTGGTGCAGGATGTACCTCCCCCCAATAAACTGGTGCTCAAGCTGGAGCCAATCCGTTGGTATGAATTCTCTGCCTGTGTTCTAAATTTTCTATATTTTGTACTTATGAACCCCCTGAAGGTGCTGGAGGATTCAGCAGAGTGGTTGTTTGAGAACCTGTGGGACACCAGCACCCCAAACCCAGGGAGGGTTGGTACTGCCATGGCCCTCACTGCCCCTCCATGGGGCAAACCTGGACTGTGCAGCCTTATGAGCAAGACCAGCCATGGGAGGTACCTGGAAGATGTTTTTCAGAGCAGTGTTCAGGTGGACAGTAAAGAAAAAATAGGGCTGTACTTACTGAGAGTCTCTACTCTCTGTCAAGCAGATCCCAGTGGAATCAGCAAGAATTGTTATGTGCCTTTTCAGGACACTTCCAAATCAGTCATTGCTGCTTTTTGTAATCCACAGCTACTGAATTGATTTTACTCGCATCCAGTCAGCTTTTTTTATCAAGGTGTGTTTGGGAAAAAGCAGGATGTGAGCTTTGGCTGCACTGGACCGAGTGGTATTTTAGATACTGGGACACTAGTAAGAAATATAAATCTCCCTAGGAAGAAGGAATATATAACCTCTCATGTTTTTAGTGACCCTGATCTATTATGTACCATCACGTGTCATGTCTGTGGAAGTGGATGGGCTGTCGTAGGCTTGGGCAACTGAGGAATTTGCTGTGAAGACACTAATTTTTGTCACATTTTAACCAACAATATGCCTTTCTCAGTATCCCTATGTCCTGTACTAAAACTTTTGGAATTATAGTAGTTGCCGATTAGGAATATATTCCAGGATTGGTGCAGGATGTACCTCCCCCCCACACTCTTCCATTAATAATAATAACCTGTCAGTACAAAGCATTTCAGAACTTCTGTTTTATTTCCTTTCCATTTTCCAAGTCTGTGGTTTCATCTTTGAAGCCAGTTTTTCAACAACGAACTGCACAAATTTATATGATTAGCAATATCTGTGATGGAAAATAAAAAGAAAGACTGAATACGAAGGGATGAATACCCATTTCCTCAGTGCTTCTTGCACAGATCCTTTAAAGCTGTGGTGTAGCACCTGGATTAGGATATAATGGATCTAAGGTGCTTGATGATAATTAAATATAAAAATATGCATGGCCAGATGGTGTTCACAGCAAATCCACAAACAAAGACTATTTTCATTCATCTCTAGTTGTAAAAGAGTCCCAAACAAAATAAGAAGATAAGCAGAGTCTGAAGGGCAGACTGGCTCTCTGCCCATCACTTTGCCCAGTTGTTCCGCTTTTGTTTCTCATACTTCACCAAAGATTGGCTCTTGCCTCAGTAGTAATTGATTTGGCTGATTTTTGGCTTCTACTGATCCACGCCAGTAGTTATTCTAATCCAGTGTTTTGAGCAGGGGGAAGTGAAGCCCAACAATCCCTACATAAATATATATAACACACACACACAGATTTGGCATCTGCCTTTCAAGTCTTTGAGATCTTGAATTGGTTGTCTCTACACACAAGTTATGTCAACCGAACAAAACAAGAGATCACAGTTTTTCCTCCTGTTTGCTGTGCAGTGGATTCCTCTAACAACCAGTTCATACAAACTCAGGAAAATAAATTACTTCCTGGAATGCAGGGTGTTCAGAGACCTGTATGATGCTGCTGAAACAGTGACTGCAAACTGTACAGTGCAGACTCATTTCAAAAGAGGTGTGGGCAAGGAAGAAATAATTGCAATAATAAGGATTTTTCATTATTAAGGACTTCCTTGGCTTTTTCAGTGCTGCAACAAAAACAACAGCACAAAAGACTGATTTCTATAGTTATGTCAAGTGAACCCAAACGTACTGGTTTGGTGGGAAAAAAATAAATTAGTTTTGTTTCCAGCAGTTTAAAATCCAGAGCTGTACAGGTGACATAACACATTTTCTTTATTTCATTGGTGGGCTTCATACAATATTGCTTTTAAAATTACTGTTGACGTTTAATGGCTATGGAAATGGCTATCAGTATGCAGAAGGTTAAATAAAGTAATAGAAAGAGTGCACAGTAAGTAAGTATAGCAAGATAGAACCAGCAGAGTAACTACAGTCCTAGTAAAGAAAACTAAGACCAGTATTTTCTGCTCTGGGCTAGTTCCTCAGCACTCTGACCTTGATACTGGATACAGCAGGTGGAGGTTTGCCTATATATTATCCATCATTCTCATGTGCACTTAGGAAAACTTGTCTCAGAAAAGAGCCACTTTAAATTATTTAATTTTTTTTATTTTTCTCCTGAAGCTTAAGTTATCCGGTGTTATACTGAGTTCTAACAGGTATACAGATCCTGGTATACAGGACCTGGCTCATGAGGGTACAGCAAGTAAATTTGAGTGACTGGGCCATAAAGTGGCAGATGAAATTCAGTGCGAGCAAATGTTAAAATGCAAAGCATTTTCACATGGGAAAGAAGTATTACCTTTGATTTATCTGTATGTGTGCATTAACTAAAATCCTCCTGCTTCTCAGGCTCCTTCCTGGGTTCGTATAGAGCTAAACTCTCTCTTCTGGTGCTCGAGCTATAGGACCAAACCTTGCAGATTGCTGTCCTTCATCCTGCAGCTGTCTTCTTCCTCATTGCTTGGACAGGGTAGGATCTAGTGTTGCTGTAAGTCATTGGCTGTCCTTCTCTTACCTTCAGGATGGATCTGCTGAGGCCTGTACTGTCTGATCCAAAATTGACTGACCCTGGTGGAAATATTTGCTATCAATTAAAAGGGATTTCCATATTCAGGAAAAAAAAAAAAAAGGAAGTACAGGCTTCTGGGCTGATTTTGAAGAATAATTCCAATGGGTAGAAGAAAAAATGTCTTATTAGTTCGCTGAGGAGACACAAATAGTATTTTTGTCTGCTATGCCTTCTGTCTACAGGTATTTCACAGTGGTTGAACTACAACTCAATGATTCATAAAGTTCAACTTTGAAAAGGAAATTACACTGGCTCTTAGTAGTTTGATACAAGAATTTTCAAATCTTATTGCATATATGGATAAAAGTCCTGGATGCTGGGGAAAAAACCATTGGCATTACATGGGCTGAAATTTATACTCCACTAAGTCGTCATGAAGTCCACTACAACACTGACTTTTTCTCCTGCAGGCACCCTCGGGGGTGCTTTCAGTTTCACCATCAGAATATAGGATAATATCCTTAACAGTATCAGTCTTGGCTCTTAATTGAAATATAGCAGGATATATATAAATCTTTAGCATCTATATGTGAATGGAAGGAGAACTGAACTATGAAAACTGTAGGCAACCTGTTTCCAGGAGAAAGCGCTTTTGGACTTTCAAAGAAAAGAAACTTGAGTCTTAGAATTTCCTGAATGTCCATGTTCAGTGCTGGATTTTTTACTTAATTTTTGTACTCACTACATCAAAATGGCAGGTGTAAAATGCAAGTTCTGAATTACTGTGCTGAATAAATGAGCATTTCACACCTTCCCATGAGTCCTCAACTGAGCATCTGTGTGCTGAGGGTTCAGGCTGTCTGCAGCATCTTGCAGAGACCCAGCGCAGCTTGGCCGGCCCCGAGGTGGTGTCCGTGCGGATGCAGTCACGTGCCGGCGCCGCGCTCCAACAAGCTCACAAAGCTGCCCTAAAGCACAAGGGCTTTGGATGAAGCCTGGCAGGAGTTCAGATAACTTGAGTGCAGGTAGGACAGAGCTCTGAAAAAAAATATTGCACAGACATGTTTTAAGGTTAGATTCATGTTCAAGTCCAGATGGATTTTACTTCACTTGCTTAAAAATCTTTTATCTGGGGGATAGAGGCTGGATGCAGCTATTATACAAGGCCTTTTTTTATGTTAACACATCAAGGCAGATTATGAATAAGGATAAGATAAAATAATTCTCAGATAAGGAACTCTGTATCTATGGGCTGTATTGTTTGGTCTCTCCACTTGTGGTTTAAACCATACCTTGAAATCCGTGCTTGGTTTTTTGCTTCATATCAGGGTCCCAATCTATTATAAAGCTGCACATTCCCTCTTCTTCTTTTCAAGTTCTTGCTGACAGTTACAAGAATAGTTCAGAGCTGCTCTGAGCAAGGGATGCTTTTCTGAAGGAGTCTCTTTTTCTTTCTGTGGGAAGTTTCAGCAGGAACTGAAGGCAGAATGTCCTTGTGTAGTTGCCCAGCATAAAGGGAGGGGTGTTGCTCTGCCAAACACCTACAGTAATTCATGCAAAAAAACCATCACATAGATATTTTTGAAAACGTATGAAAAATATATGTGCAATATATCACCTTTCCAGGCATGGTGCCAGCATACTGAGTTCTTCTGGGCTTTTGTCTTCTGCAGAAAATCATAAATTAGACTAGCAAAAGCAGAAGAAGAAAAGAGGAAAGAGAGAGGGAAAGGAAGGGGGGAGAAGGCTATTTTTTTTTTTTTAATTTTTTTGAATCTTAATCTTATACATGCCCCTATTCATAAAAGTAAGTGTCTGACTTCTTTTTTCTTAAGGCTGCACTGTGTTCTTCCTGAGTGTAGAGTATATCAGGCACTTTGCTAAGGATTCACCTATCTGCAGCTGAATTAAGTTTTCCTTCATGTTGATTTTTATCTAGTTGCATTCATGGTACATGTTAACTGCACCCTGACTACTGTGCCAGGTCTTGGCATGCTCTGCACGTGGGGGAATTCAGCTGGAGATGATTCTTCTGTAGTTGATTTTCACAGTCTGGGCTTTTTTTGCTCTTCTGCAAGAGCATGCAACAGTTGGAGTGGGATGTGGAAACTTGCTCAGAAATTTTTGGCATGAAGTTAATACCTGCAGAAAACGTCCTGCTGGCAGAGGTTGCCCAGCCCTTTTGCAGTAGAGAAGACTCTTTAAATTTTTTATAAACTATGTCTAACGTCTTTGACTTTCATAGAAGGTGTTTGATATTTAACTGGAAGCCCCTGGGTTTACAGAAAAGTCACAGTTCCTTCTCACATGTATTCCAGTTAACTGGGTTATAAATTATTACAAGTTGCTGTTTCTCTTTCACATTCTTGTATTCCCCAAGAAAATTATGGTATCTAGTCTAATTAATATATGAATATGAAACACTCTGAAGAGCTAAAACTTAATTTAGCCAAAGTAGCAGCAGTAACACTCCATGCTGCGTAAAGCACACAGAGCAGAACTGGAGTAGCAATCCCAGTTTGGGGGGAGCTGCTGGGCTCTCGTACCACCCCTGTGCTTCCTTCCCAGTGCACATCCCCCCCTGAGTCTGACACCTGTGAGATCCCTCAGTGGCAGGCGGGGCAGTTGAACTGAAGGAAATAGCTGAGGATATATAATAGTATGAGCTGATTGTTTATTAATTTCTCACTTAAAATAAATCACAGTATTGTAAGTTGGGAGCCAAGAGATTTATCATCGTGCCTTCAAAAGTTAGAAATTGCTAGATTCCTGGCTTCCCACTGAACCTTAATTCTTTCCCCAGTATTTCTGATCCAATCTCTAACTCATCAATGGTGTCCCATGTTTGTGGTGCTACTTCCAATAGAGAAGTTGCACAGAGAAACAGATAGAGGGAAAATTTCTTGGGCCTCTCTAATTCTGGCATGTGCTAACTTTCAATTGGGTGACTTTGCTGCGTCCTTTAATGTAGCTATTTTTGTGTGTGTATAAATTAAAAATAGCTCTATAGAAATAACTTTAAAACCCTGGAGTATTTAACAGCAAGCAATTCCTTTCTATAAAAAATTTATAACAACTTATAAAATGTAATCAACAGAGAATTGTGCCCCCGCTTTTGAATTCTTTAGGTGGTTTTAAAAATAATACTTTAAGGATGTTGGAAATGGCAGCAGGAAGTGTTTCTTTCCTGTTGAATAGCTACTAAAATAAATTATTCCAACTGTATTAAAAATATGAAAAGCCTACCACTGTTACTTATACTTGAGCTGTGTGAAAGCACCTTCGTTTGATGGGGTAATTGCTTTGACATATATAAACATAATTTATTGTACTGAGATTTAAAGATTAAACACCAAAATTCTTCAAAATGCGGTCCTAATGATATACTGTTTTAACTATGACTACAGAGGTGTTAGTCTCAGGTCAGTTTATGAGAAATATTAAATATTAGGGTTTTATCTCACCTTTATTTGATGTTACTTTTTATTTTCAGCAAGCAGTAAACACCATAGTAGGGCCCAAACATAAAGAAGCTGTGAAGAAATATTTTTGAAAAGTAGCATTTAAAAATCTATAAATTGCAAAAGGATGATAGATTGTGGAATACAGTTTAAAATGCTGTTTAGATAATAGACAAAATACCAAATCTGTTGCAAACAGATAAAATTTGATTTAAAGAACTTTATATAATCACTGGAAATGGTAAATTTGTCATGTTTTTAATAGTTTTAGGTAAATTAGGATATATTTTCCTGGCTAATATTTTACTAGGAAAATTGTGAATGAGGGTTTTTTTGAGATATCAAAAAGTGAAAGATAGTATCCAGTTTTAATTTCTTCATAACAAAGCCTAAATGTGGTGACCAGAATGAAAATAATTGTTAAAAATATTTGGGCCCTAAAGCAATGTTTCAATCCAAGGCTAAATAAGACATAAATAATCTTTTTGCTGAAATGCTCCCATGTCACAAGAGTATCATCTTCGTCAAACGGAGCGGTTGGGTAGAACAAATCCTGGCTTTACACTCCCAAGTCTTTGTGGGGAGCCACAGGCAAAATCTGTAGGAATATAACGTTCCCACAGTATGCTGCAAAAATTATATTTGCACTATGCTGAAACAAGGTAACAGAATAAAGTTCTACCATAAAGTGAAATGTAGGTAACCAGTACAAATACGCTTCCATAATAATATATTTCCCTTTATGTGCATAACTTTCTTGCTTTCATAACATACATATTTGTAAATAATGAATTTTAATGAATGAATGCTAATTACTGTAGATCAAAACAAACCTCTGAAAGTTTAGAACTAGATTTTAAGTAGAGCGTGTTGGCATTAATATGAGTCATATTTTAGATAATATTCCTTGCGCAGCTGAACTTCGCAGTGTTATTGGCATTCTTGTCCTGCCTTCTATTGCTGCTTTAATTCTCTGAGCTCTAGGGATGACTTACATGCTGAATGTATCTGAGATGGGTTAGAAAAATATGTTCAACAGTTTTGACCTGTGTAGGGTTCTGAGGAAATGCCTTCTTTTGGGGCATAAAGGAATGGTTGAACACCAAGATTTGACAAACTAGTACTTGCTCCTTTTAAACTTCTCTCTGGGAAGGGAAACTGCTTCAACCCATAGTCTTGCTTACTGTCTTCAAAACGTGCTTGCTCTCTATTTGAAAAAAAAAATAAAATCACAAAGCCCCACCAAAGGTTAAAGAATATACACGTTTGTCTAGAATCACTGTTATCTCATCTATGCAGAGCACAGTTTCCCCTCAAAACCAGATTCACATTCCTTTTACAGGCTATTTCAACCTGAACATATGGTGAACAAGGTTGTACTTAACCCTTTGCTGGCTGCAGCACTTTGCAGTGTATCAGTGTGAACATGCTGCTGATTAGTCCTTTTCCTAGGAGCATAAATGAGAGTCTGCCATAACTCTTACAAGGAAATTCTTACAAATTCTCTATTTTCATTAAACTGTTACACTGTAATATACATATCTGATTCCACTGGTGCTGCCAAAAAAAAAAAACCCAAAATATTTGGTGGCATGGGCTTTTATGTTCCATTTCAGTTTCTGCTGTTTGCTTGTGGGTGGCAAAGGCTTATTCCATCTCACATCCCATCAGACTGGTGTCCTGTCACCAATATCAGTGAGATCAGGATTGTGCCACAGATGTCCTTGTGATCAGCCTAAAAATAACATGAGCACAATCTAGTGGTGCCAAGATTGTAGCAAGATATAATGACATATGTTTTGTTGGGAAATTGATGCTGTGACTCTGAATAGGAATGATAATAATAATTGTTTGGATGGTGCTGGTGGTGGTTGCACAGTAGAGAAGTACTGCTCTGTGTCCTTCAGAGCTCCCTGGATATATAACTAGCTTGTCACTTTGGGGATGTTGGTTTGCATTTAGAAATCTCCTTATCAAATGCAAAACTGGTGTAAGTGTTTGTAAATGCAATCTAGGCCAGTTCCCAATGGGCATCATCACAAAATCAAATCACACTGGCAGAGCTGGCACAGATAACAGCCTTTGTTTAGAGTAAGGTTTCCATGTATGACAGTGGAGACTGAAAAACCTGCCTCTTACTTAAAAATAATATATAAATATAAGATATAATTGCAGTTCATTCTGCTGCCCTGAAAAGACATCAGTAGAAAGAATGCGTCCATCAGCCTGCATTGATTTAACAACCAGTGGAGACTGGCTATTAATTTGTTGTGTATCTCCAAGACTATTACATATCTGGGCTGCTCTTCCAATGTAGTTCCGAGTTCATTCTGTACAACTATTCAGTGTGGATGAGTAAGGTTTCTCTTCTGACTTGAGATGAATCTTCTTGAGCACTAGTTTTTTACACTATAGTGCTTGGAAAACCAGGAAAATACAGGACTTTCTACTTGCCACGTATGTTTGCTGCATACCTCCTTACTGCACGGAGCAGAGTCTTTTGCTCTTCAAACCTCTGCTATTTATACCAGCTAACACCTCCAACAGCACATGGAAGCTTGTGGTTTACTTATAAGCCACTTGCCATCCTGCATGTCAAAAACTAAGAGATAAAGGGAAAAAGCATAATAATTTTATATCAGAGGGTATTTAAAGAATAATACATCACACACCTAGTATATCTTGGCTACCATCCCTCTCCTGGATTATTTTAGTGGCTGTGCCTACCCTTCTAGTAGCTGTGCCACATTTTTATGGTTTATCATAATCGTAAAAATGCATCTATTACCTCTATCCAGAATTGGGAGGTTATATTTAGGGATGATGGATAAAAACCAGAAGCAAGTTCATGTTAGTAATAATGTGAAAGCAATCTTTGTGTTATGAAAAGTATTTCTCATGCAACAGGGCATCCTGGGAGCTGTGGTTTGCCATTTATGCAGTCCCAAACCTAAGTCAGGCACCTCAGACCTTCCCCAGGAGAGCAGTCTCTGGCTTGGGTAAGGCAGCAAGCTATTTGCAGATTGAGTGTAGCAAAAAGTCCTAGTCACTTTTGACAGGAACACTCAATGGCCTGGTATCTAAATAAGTTTTGAATTTGTGTTTTTGCTTCATTTTCCTGCATTCTGTAGTTCTTGCTAGTTTCGGAATCTATTAAAAAGTCATTGAGAAGAAGAGGGAATGATTTTCTTTCTAGCCAAGTATTAAAAATACCAGCACAATCACTTGTATTTCACAATTAACAATCTTTCAGAGTTTTAAAAACTAAATTAAAAAAAAAAAAATCTTGTCAATTGCTTCTCTTTGAGTGCTGATTAGTTGAGATGGACTTTTCATACCCTGAGTCTTAGGAGGAATATTAGAAGGAGGGGAAAGAAGCAGGTCAACTAGATTAGAAAGAATCTTCTTGGGTTTCATTTGGTACCTCTGTGTAACTCTTGCAGGAACTGTATTAATGAAAAACAGGAACTTTCTGACCTAGCAGAGCTGTGTAATAGAGAAATAAATAACAAGGAGACCCTCTGGGGCCCTCTCCTCAGCTGTGGGAAATTGGTACAACTCTGTCAAAGTTGTGCTAGATTATAACACTTGAGGATTTGCTCTTTATACTTTGCCTACTTGATGCAACTAAGTTTTGTCTTTTTTAAGCAACAAGGAAGCAACTTATTAGTCAAATGAAGAGTATTTTTGAGATGTATGTTTTTTCCCCTCTGTAAGCATTGGAATAAAAAAAAAACCCAACAACTTATGTCTAAAGTCACAAAATAGAACATGCAAGAAATTAGTAAATTCAGAAGAAAAATGTCTTGTTAGCAGTTGTTCTTTCCAATTACTGTACAAAAGGAAATATTACAGATATGTTGCAGATGAGGGCCATAAAATCCCCAAACCAGGATGCTGACATGAGATCCATCCAACTCAGTGCTGCATAAATCCTCAAAAAAATGTTTGTTGTGGGAAATGGCCCTTCTAGGCATAATGTTTTAATTTCAGCCAAATGATTGATACAGGATGAAATGAAGTTGAGGGTGTTGCACCAGGATGACTACATCCACAGTTCTATTTCTAAAACTGCCAGCTTTTTAATAGGAGTACATCTGAAACAGGTTACAGAGTTTCTATGTACAAATTCATGGCTTGCTTCCAAGGCAGATTACTTCTCCCAGCATTTATATCTTTCTTCTCATATGATGTAACAACAAAGCATTAATCATGCAAATATCAATATTTAATGATTAAGTGGTTGATACCTGCAAAGCACTTGAGAGATAAAAAGTGCTCTATACATCTAAATGTAGGATGTTTATTCCTTGCCTTATCTTAGTTGGAGACAGGAGGGCTCAGAACCAGTTCATGCTGTTTGGAAAGGCAGGTACCTTGTATTTCTGGTACGAGGTGTAAAATACCCACTCCAAACTCACTGAGCTCTGTCACAGTTTCTCATTCATATCAACCTGGTTCCGAACATCGCACTACAGAAACCTTTTTATGGTAATGAGTATACACCTCAAACCTCAAAATGTTCTAGTTAGGTTAAAACCAAGATTGGGAACATTTGGCCAGCTAATTAAAATGTCATAATTGGTGCTGTAGATACCATTGTTACCTCATGCAATTATAGAAATGAAGATTTCTGTCTAATGAGGGACTGAGGAAAGAGGATGGTTGTAGAAAAGAAAGAAGCAAATCAAGCACAAGTTTTTCCTGCATGTTAGCATCGCTAAAAGAAATCATTATGGCCCTTTTTAAGTGGTGGGTGAGTCACAGTCACCTTTCCTTAGCTTCCTCCTTTTTATTGAAGAGTTTCTTTTGGACAGGTCAGCAAGGGTTACAGGGCAATTTATGAAACCATTGCTGAATGATTAAGAGGGTTGTGCACGTGAGTACTTTGGCCTTTATGCCTGGCCATAAGCAATCACTGGGTGAGATGAACTCCTCCAAAGGAAAGTGTTTGTTTCTCCTGCATCTCTCTTGCTCCTTTTGCTTTCTGTATCTGTGTGTTACAGGAACTCTTCAGGTTTAACTAAGAGATGAAGCATAGTAAACCTTCGGTGTCATTTTTGTCAACATAATTCTCAGTTGTCTGCTGACACATAGCACTTTTCTCAGCCATTAGAAACTTTGGGGAGAGAATATCCAGTTCATATATTCTGGGGGAAGTTTATTTGGTAGGATCCTAGATTTTGCCATCTAGAAGAGGTCATGTTTTCCCTAGAGTGTTCTGCTTAAAAACCTTTCCCTACTTGCAAACAAGTTTCAAAATCTACTACAAAATACTTAAAAAATGTTTACTTTGGAATTTATGCATAAATGCCCTCAATTCTTCTGAAACTTCTGCTGAAAAGGTATGATGTGTTTCAAAACAGGCCTGTCAAAGTGACAAATTCTATATCAAACTGTGTGTGCGATGGGCCTTTTCCATGTGATGAGGTTCCTTAATGAGAGTACAGTGGCCGTTTGTATAGGGTTTCCAGACATGAAATTGTCTGGATTGGTGAATGTCTTGAAGCCTGACAAAGCACAGTCCAAAATGATAGGAGGGAAGATTACAGCTCCAAATAGGAGCTGGTGGCCCAAAGTCAAAACTGGTAGGGCAGGAATGTCTGAATACTGCAGAATACAGGAATGGAAAAAAAATGTAGTGTAGTTCAGTAAGAGAAGACCAAGGTTGCTGTGGAAGGCTGCAGGGCAGGTTGCATCTCATGGTGTTGCTGATAGTAAGCTTGAACTGTGGCTAGGCAGAGAAGAGAGCTGTTGTCTTTGGGGACTGGTGTAAACCACTGCCACATTTAGAGCAAGACTGTGCACATTAGCTACAAGTGTGACAGCACACAGCTGTATTCCGACAAGGGGGTATAAGAGGATATTCAGTCCAGTCTGCCATAAGTAAAAGAACAGATTTATTTTATTTTTTTTTTGTCTTCTATGTGTAATTGGAAAAAAAAATTATCTCTTGGTGAAACCACGTTGAGGTTCATTTCAACCTGACAAATAGGGGAGCATGAGTAGAGAAGGCAGATAAGTTAGTTTTAGTTCATTTAAACT
Source organism: Calidris pugnax (assembly GCF_001431845.1). NCBI lineage: Eukaryota > Metazoa > Chordata > Aves > Charadriiformes > Scolopacidae > Calidris > Calidris pugnax. The sequence continues at coordinate 8,954,888 of NW_015090794.1, forward strand.
GGATTTAAAATAGGGTTTGAAATTTTCTGGGTGACATAATTTTCTTATGGTTTGCAGACACATAACAGCTATGTACTGTCTCAGGTCTTTGTCTGGAGACCAGCTAGGATGGTGGAGAAAACCTGTCAGGCACCTCAATGCAGGCGGTCCTGCTGAAGATAATGGGGAAGAATAACACCCCAAATCAGGGAGTGGTCTCTCCGAGTTGAATCCTCATAGTATTTTGAATGCAGGATGCTGATTAGCGTCTGCTTGGACCAGGGGCTGATGTCAAGTCGTTATAATTATCTTCAGGCTCTTCCTCATGCTCAGAACTCAGTCTCTTGGGTGTAGGAGGCAAAACAATTACCAAGAATGAAGGAGGCTGCTATTTAAATCTATTTACATAATTTTGCTATGTTTTTCTTAAAATATTTCTGTGTGATTGAAGATCTCTTTCCTGGGTTGTCCTTTGCTAGAGCTATCTCGGCAATTCAACTGTAAAGTTAGCTTTCAGGGGAGAAGAAAACGCCCCCCCTGGTGGAGGTCAGGCAAGTGGGTGGAGGTGGCATGGCCCTTCCCTGGCCACCAGGCTGAGCAGGAGCAATGCCAGCCCATGTCCCTCTGCACCAGTGTCTCCCTCATCCAACCTGAGTATTCTCTTATCTGAGCTATAAAATAATTTCCTCCTTGACCAGGAAAACTTTGAAAAATTTCTTTGATTCTTGAGAAGTTCAGACCCTGTGGGAAAGAAGGTCTGTTGTTCAGTTATATTGAAAAAGAGAAGAAAGGAATGCAGCATTGCTAACAAGGTGTGTGGCACAATGAACTAATTAGCAATTAAAAAACCCCAATAAGTTTCACTTGGATTTCTACTCAAAGTTGTGAATAATTTGTCACATCTTTTAAACAGTAAGCTGTGTTAGCATGATGAAAACAGTGTATCCCCTTGTCTTCTCTGATGCCTGTAAAACATGATGCTGTAAAACAGCAGTGTGCTATGCCATGCCTGTGTTTTGAGACTTTAGACGTGATGACTTTGATTCATTCAGAGATATTATTTTAAAAAAGGTCTTTGCTATGGTTCTTAGTAGATATTACTTCTGAACCAGCACTCAGATGAAAGCGCATTTTATAGGGAGATCGTTTTGTTATAAGCTGACATTGGCCAAAAAATAAAATTAGGAGAGTGTAGGTGAGGGAGAAGAGAAAAAAATTCTCCCTGTTGTTCATTAAAGGATGTGCAGTTATGGCACAAAGGAGGGCACATTTGGGATTCAATTCAGCTCAGGGTTAGAAACGTTCTTTTCTAATCAGAAGCACACAGGTGAGAGACATGCTTTGTGTCTTTCATGCCTCCCATCCGAACAGATTCAGGTGCATGCATAATGCATGAGGCAAGTACCAGAACTGATGCAGAATAATCCATAAAATATGAAGCTGATGTTATGAATAATTAAAGCACAAACACACTCAGAAACACCTGCATGCAGCTAATAGGATGGGTTGGACTTGGCCTACAAGAGTGATAGAAACGTGGAATTGAAAGGGTCCCTCCTCCCACTTGGGTGTACCCCGGGCTGTGGTGAGCACGCTGCAGGGCACAGCTGCTGGCACACCCCGCTGGATTTCCAGAGCTCTGCTTGGGAAGGCAGTGAACACTAAGGCTTTTCTCTGCTACAGCTGCAGAGAGGCCACGGTATCTGTTTTCTTCAGAGAGAAATTACCAGCGTGGTTCCTTGTTATAATATTGAAAAGGCTGAACTTTCAGCCTCCTGGTAAGTAAATGCCAGTTTTGTTTAGATACACTGAAGAAAGATGAAATATTTAGCTTTTATCAATAATGTACCCTCGAAGTAACAGTGCCTACATCGACACACAATCTGTGACAAACTTTCACAGATCCCCTGATGCAGTTGAGTGAAGCTCAAGGTTTTTTAACTTGTAGGAGATGAATAACTTCTGAAGTTCCCTGCAGAGAAGTGAGAGAGAAGGGCAAGAACTGAGCGAACAGTATCAGCAGAAGAGAAGGTCATATAAATTATTACTGCTTGTATGGCTTGTACGCTAACCCTTTCACATGGTGTTGGTATTCTTACCTAATACTTTTATGTAGAGATCTTGGGTCTGTTATGCTAGACATTGATCACAGAACCAGAGGAAAACACCCTTTTCCTAAAGAGTTCATTTTAAATAGAGGGGACAAATGGTGGGATCTCTTCCAAGTTAAATAGCCATCTATTTTAGATTGAGTAAAGCTAGGGAAAATGTAAAGATTCATTGCAGAGGTTGATTGCACTTTTACCTGAAACAGGGAGAAAAATGTTCTATCATTTTAAGGGTCTTCCAACATGTGTTTTAATTTATATCTCTGTTAGAGTGATTTGAATGTAATGGAAAACAGTGACTGGGCTGTGGTGTATTTTTTGTGACTGTGCACATATCAAACTACAATATATTGCTACTTTTATGAAGGAATTCTAGCTGTGTGCACAGAAACCTTAGATCTTTGTTATTTAAAATATCTTCTTTAGTTTGATGAGTTAGTTCCTAAGGAAAGTCTGCCTGTATTGTTATTTCATGGCAAGAGACTATGTATTACTGAAAAACACATAGCTTTAAAGCTTACAAAATCACAGTGCTCTTGCTGGATCACACAGTTTGTGCTGAGTGCTCAAGGGATTAGGTGGATATGGTACAGATGAAACAAGAGAAGCTGGACCCGTGGATCTTTGTGTCTAAATCAGCTAAAGAGACAAAGCTTCAAGACTAACAAAACCATTTCTTACAGTGACAGTTTAGAAGGCATATCTATTTACAAGGGGGATAGTTTTCCTGTGGCTTGAAAACTATGAACTGATTTCTAGTTTTGCCATAGACTTGCTGTTTAATAATGTTGCATCTGCTTACATTCTCTGTTTTCAATTGATAGATCTGAAGTGTGTCCCTATTTAAATTAGGCTATAAGCATTAGACAAAAAGAAATAATTTTTCAGTTAATTCTAGAACTAGGACAATGGCCCCTTTGGAAAACACTGCCTTTATGAAAATACTTCTTAAATGAGTCTGACAAAGCACAAAATGATTATGTGTGATTCTCCAGATTGTTTTAGCAGCTTATTTTGCAGAATCAAAAGTTCTGAAATACTTTTCTGTGGCTTGTGTCTTGGGTCAGGCATCAATAAATCAGCATTTGTGCTTATCTCTTGGGGTTAGACTAAATGCTGAAATATTTTACCTTGATTTATTGCTAGGAAATAGCCAATGACTCCTTCCCTTGCATCTAGAAGCCATTAGATTCTGGGATACAATGCATTCTCCACAGACCTCAGTCTTTAATAAGGTAGACCTTCAGCACTCCAGAAAGCCTGCAGATACCATCAACCATTCTGTTTAAAGAAAAAACAAAATCTAGTAACAACCCTAAAAACAAACAACCCTGTATATTACTGTGGAGAAAGTTGAACTATCTCTAAATTCACACCTTGATTTTCCAGTTCAGAATCAATGTTCTCAGTGGCAAATAAATGTTCTTCATAACCATGACACTCTTTCTTCCCTACACCAGAAATAAAGGAGCTGCAGTGGCACTGGTGCATGGGCAATGCTTAATTACTCATCCAGCGTCTGTCCCAGTGGCAGATTAAGGGATGATTTTGCTTTTCAAGCCCTTTACAGTTTTTCAGATTATTTTGTTAGGGAGAAAACTTCTTGGTAGTTCTGGCCTCCTGAGAGTGAGGAACAAATTTTAGAGGGAAGGTTCAGGCTTCCTTTGCCATAACATCTTTTGACTTTGGGCTGCTAGAGAAGTGGTCCTTCATCACAGATCACTGTAGAATTTTACAGCCTTCCTGTGAGCTGAACTGACAAATAAGATGTGCTTCACATAAAGCCCACGTTTTTTTTTTAATAATTGCTGAGTACTTCTTATAATAGGCAGCAAATGAATGTAAACAAAATTACAAAATATAATCACTATCATCCATTCACAGCAAATGACTATATGCAAGTACACATCCTGGCAAGAAAAATGTTAAAAAATAGTCTTATAAAACGGCTTTAGTCTTTAACTTTATTTTTAATTATGGCTTTACATCAATTCCAAGAACTTCTGATCTTCAAACCTGCTTTTTAGAGGACCAATGTGTACTGATGAATCCTGCTCTAAGCACTTTAATTTTGAAAAGTAATTGCTGTACACATACAGCAGCTGCAGGAGGGACAGATAAAATAAGCATGTTTGTGAGTTATTTTGTCCTCTTTTAATAAAGACTTGAACAATGACATGTTGCAGTCCTGTGACCTCTGAGAAGGTATTTGTATGCAACAAACCCCATGCTTATTTCACATTTCACAACCACACGTCTCGCAACAGCCACACTGTCAGACTGGTGGTCCAGTTGATGGATATTCTAATGATCTCGTTCACATTATGCCATTTATATGGAGTGGCCTCGAAGCCGCTGGACGTACTTCCTATTAACATCTGAGATCTGATAGATGGGTCTCGTGGTGACTCATTTTGTTTGAAGGACCCACAAACCTGCTGTAATAGGAATCTTGTATAATATATATAGGCTCCTGTACAGTGTTCTGATACGAATACTGCGCATATGGTTCCAAAAGAAACCTTGCCAAATCATTAAATGGGTCTTGCAGAGCACTGAATTTTAATTGCTCTGGGGCTACTGAAAGAGAATAGCATTGATGGACTAACTGTATATAAGTTTATTACGATTTGTTATTCTAATATCCAATTAAGGAACTTTACTTTTTGTGTATCTCTGAGATTTCATTAGTGATATTTTAAATGTCCCTTTTCTAATGATTTTCCTGCACCAAAAGGAAATTAAAGACATTACCTTGTACTGAAATGTTTTCTTTCTAGATCCAATTTTTCAAACATGGTAATTTCAGACAGCTGAATTCAAAGTTAGCCACAAAGCAAGTGGTGGTGAGATAAAGAAGACCTGAAAGGAGGGATGTGATTTTTTGTGGCAAAGGAGAGGTGTCATTGTGTGAGAACAAGTAGGACTAGGTAGCTTTGTGCAATATGGGTTCTTTTTGTCTGTTGTAAGCCTTTCCTCCTAAAAGTCCCTTTTCAGATAAGGGTAACTTAGGGAGATATAGAGTAGCCTAAAGAAGGGAGGTTAAAATAGAAGAGGTGTGTAGTCAAGTTGAGGTAGTGGAATGCTCTCCTGAGAGCAAGACGGCAAGTGAGAAAGATGCAGAAGTACTTTGAAGGAACAACAACCTAGCAAAATTACTTTCTGTCCTGCAGAACCTCCACATTACAGATTGTGATCCTGGGAAAAAGTGAATTTTAACATTAGTGTCAGTGAATCAGGATTTGTCATCTCCACCTGTGTGTGTCCCCCTGTGTCTCTAAGACTGGGGCTCAGGGTGGGGACAGAGCAGACTAGAGAGAAATGTGAGGATTTCCTTTTTCCTCGTGTGCCCCGAATCAGAAAATGATCAGTTAGATTTGAATTTCATTCACAAGGAGATTCTGCAGACTAAGAGAACTTGGCTTTGTATCTAGGAAGAGAAAGAGCTGATCAGGTAGTTTAACAGAGTATGTCATCTAGCCTTGGAATTTTTCTACTGAAAAATATAATATTACTGGATATTTTTTGAATACAAATTGCTGCTGTCGTGCATATGTCATGGCTGGATACCACACTATGCTAGATCTACCATCAGCTTTTAATGAAAAGGTATAAAATAACATAAATTTCAGACCATGTTCCAGGGAGGATATTTTCCTGAAATGACTATAGTAAAGGACACTGAAATGTCAGGGAAAGTGAATTTAAAGAGGGGATACAAAGCTACAGAACCACTTCTGGCTAGACTGACTGGGGGAAAGGACATATTTTGCATTGCCTATGGCATGAATAAAGTGTGAGGCTAAATCCCATGTGACAGAATACTGGAGAGCCATTAAGAATTGAGTATTACCATACAAACACACAGCTGCCATAAGGTGAGTTACAAATAGTGAGAACTGTGGTGTCCAACTTATTTATTAATTGTTATAATAGAGCTAGCTAAGGGTAGAGATGTTTTGTGCTACATATATAGCAATAACCTTTGGTAAGAAGCCTCTAGTCTTTAAATAACCAAACAAGAAACTTAACAGCTTTAAGTACTGCGTTTCAGCTAGACAATGGTGACAACGCATGCCAACTCAAAATTTGGTTAGCTGAGTTTTAGTTAAACCTCTTTGTTTTAGTTAAGACTTTTGAAAATGTACAGAAAATACCCTGATCTGACATTTTGATAATCAGGACATTGATTTATGATATGTGAAAGCAGTGATTGGAAAATAATTTATTATTTAGAGACCAATTATTTAAAACCTATTTGAATTTACTTAAATGCTGCTTACTTTTAAATCTGTTCACAATAGTAAGTTTGAGGATCATTATCAAGGTTGTAATCCTATGCAAGCTTGATCAATTAAATATCTCTAAGGAAAAACCCAAGCTGTGCTGTTAGTATGTAGGAAAGCTTATGTTGTAGGAAGGTTTATTGAAATTCATCCGGGCACTGGCTACTATCCTCAGCATGCCTCCAACGTGTGGCATTCAATTCCAAAACCTTTCTAGTTTGTCTCCACTAAGACACGTCCCTGATGACCAGACATACTAAGATTTAACAATCAGCCTTGGACAAAAATAAAACAAATGCAGAAACCCCAGCAACAGCAAAGAGTCTTGCGGTTCCTACCGTGAGAGGCTTCCTATGGAAATTTTAAATTGTATTTGTATGCAGAAGTGTTAGTTATTAGCTTTTTCTCTGATCTTTTAAATAACCATTTTTTTTGATCACAGACTTCGAAGCAATGTTACTAGGAAGAAAATTTGGTCCCTTGCTTAATTAATAAAAGTTGATTAAAGCTGGTGCTGCAAGGATAGCGATAATGTCATAAGAGAAAAGATGTTATTTACTTCATACCAGCATCCCAGGCAAATAGGCAAGATGGAAAAAATACTAGGATAGTTTCCACCATCTGCAAATTTGTGGGGAAAAAAAGCTGATAATTAGCAGAGAGCAGTCTGAGCTGGGTACATCTTTGTGCATTTGTATTAAATGTTCGAATATACTATTTAAATAAAAGGCTTCAAGATAGTGTCTGTCTTTATGGTCCACAAGTCTCAATAAACACCTGGGAGAGTAAATGTGTTTTTCAAAATAAAGGTGACATGCTCACTTAGCATGCATTTCGTTTTTGTAGAAAGAGTTGAGCTTAGTAGCACTAATTTAATCTACGGAATTGATAGCACTTGGTAAGTTTTAATTGTAGACTGTAAAATTCCCATCAGTTCCTGGCTGTGTTACTCTTGGGTACAGCGTTACAGGGGACAGGGTTTGCTCCGTCCACTCCTGCAAACTGCACTGAGCCAAACCGTATGAAGATGATTCTGCTAGTTTAGAATATAACATGTTTTTCCTGAAAACAAAAGGAAAAAAAACACAACACCCTGGTCTCTTAAACAGTCATGGCATGAATTCAGCTGGAATTTTCCAGGGAGTCTAAGAGCCTTAGCAGCTCAAATCCCATTGAAAATCCGTATACTCTGGACATATTACAGAAACAGAAGCTCTGTAGGAACAGCTGCCCTAGCAATGTGGAATATCCCTTGGAGACAAGCCTTTGAACCAAGGTCAGCCTCTGTTTAGGGTTGCAGGGAGGGGAACTCCCCCCTCTCCCAAATGACTGGAGATTTTTCATGTGCCCTTCTGGCTAGTGCTGGATGTACATGGGGATATTGCCACTCCCTGCAAATCTGGGTGTAGCTGCAGCCACAGGCTACCCTCCGGGCAGTTAGATAGAAGTATGTAGTGAGAAAGATGTAATTTACCTGTTTAAAGCATCTTGGGCAAATGGGCAGGTTAAATATGAAAATATTTCACTGAACAGAATAGCTTTCATTCTTTAGCTGACACCAATGTTCCTTCAAAACAGTGAAGTGGAAAGAGGACGTGCATTTACAGCATCTCTCTATTTTATTGGGCAGAAGCTTCTTAGCTGGGATACAGCCTATCTTCCCTTCTGTTGTATTTAAATTCTGATGTGAGCGAAACTCCAGGATCCTCTTTTCCTCAAAAATATATATTTGTATATACAAAAAAAAATTTATAATTACATATCTGTAAACAACTTTTTTTTTTTCCTCCTGCAATTATTTATAAATGAAGAAACTCTGCTTATGCAGGTTCTGAATTTTCTCCGTGTGACATGTGTGGGCTGGACCTTTATTCCACAGCTATGATTTGTACCACAAAGAGAAACATATTCAAGAATGTTTTATGTGTGCCTCCCATTCACACAGAGATAAGTTATGTTTTGCAGGAGTTTAAAGTGTTACTTGTAAGTATGGTAGAATTAATGTTCCTAATACTGCTGTTGTAATGAGCAAGTGGAGGAGAATATGCCTGTGATGTCTTTGCAACGTACATTGCACATGTGCATTTAGAGACAAGAACTTTGTCACATAATTTTGCGTGTAAACCTGTAACCAATTTATCTGATCTCTATTAGTTTTTTTTAACTATTTAGGAAAAAAAAAACCTGTGAAACAGTTAATGTGAAGAATGAGCTTGTTCTTGAAGTTCGTGTTACTGTGCACTTCCTCTTCATCACTTAATCTTTTCTGAAGCATTTTTTTTTTATTCCTGCTGTAAGGTAAGATCCTATGTGGGTAATGAAGAGGTGAACTTGCTATTTGTGTGTACTGAATGTTTTATAAAAGATGTTAAATATAATGAGCAAAGGCAGAGTACAGTGGTAGCTGTAGTGTAAAAATATTAGCAAATGATATAACTGTCAAATTAATTAAATAGAGTATGATATAAATTAAGGCATAGTTGTACGCTAAATAGGAGTTGAGGCATTTAGCTGGTTGGTTGTAACTAGTATATGCAACCAATGTCAAGTAACTATTTCAGCATAAAGAGCATCATTTTCTTTTGTTGCAAACTCAGTGAAGTTAACAGAACTGTAATTCTCGTCATGGGAATTTGGTCTAAGTTGTCAACATAAATGAAAAAAATACCACCTTTCCTTTATAACAAGCCTTTTTGTTCTGGATCTTAAACTTGTGTGGATTCATGAAATTGGTGGAGGGCAAGCATGGAAGGAAACAGAGCTGAACGTGAGGATGTGACAGTATTTCTGTTACCAGCTTTAGCCCTCTGCTTGACACACCTCAGTGATAATAAATTTCTCAAGTTCCATCCTAAACTGTTTCTTCTTTTCACTGTCACTATACCATCCTGCTGGTCAGAAAGTTATTTCAGGTGTCCAGTCTAAATGACTTAGTCCCTTGTTCCTGTCCAAGTATTCTCTTCTGGCTGCTATCCCCTTCTTAGCCTTCACTTCCCCAGCTTTGCTGTTTGTGTCAGTTGGACTCTCCTTTCTTCCTGTTGCTGCTGATGGTCTCCTCTGTAACTGTAACAGTTGGGTCTAATCTTTCTTGATGTGAAAAACATTGAGATTCGTATGATGCTGTATCATCCTCTTGGCCTGAATATTGTGATTTCTAATACTACCTTGTGGCTTTCTGAATGAGTTTGTTCATACTCAGGCACACCTGTGAATGACTTAATCCTGCCTTGTGAAGAACACCAACCCAGTGAAATATTATTAGCACAGGCAATCATAAAACTTTTTTTTTTTTTTTTTGAAAGCAAACTCATAGATTTTTACTGTGGTAAGAATTACATTAACAAAGCCAGAAACAACCTGGTTTTAGAAGCTGACATTTATTTGAATATAATGAAACAAATTCTTTTGTGGTTTTACTGTTCTTCACTGCTAAGAAAATTGTTAATATTTTAAGGGAGGCTGAGAGGATTACTGTGTGAAAACAGAGGTATGAGAATAAACAGCAATGCAAGATGAGTCATTATTGACAATATTGTATTGGAAGTTCAAAGAATTTAAGTTATCTCTGACTGGAGGAGATGGCTGTCAGACTGCACCTGGAAAGCTTTGCTTTTTGAGGTCTGGTGTTTCATGACTTTGGAGTGCATGTCGGTTGTGTTTTCTAATACACAGGATAAAAATTGAGGTGATTCAGTACATAGCTCTGTAGTGTTCCCAGATGCTTGCAAAATAATTTTTTTGGACAGGGGAGCAGATGAACTATTTGCAAAGCACATGAAAGTCAATAAGAACTTGAGTAAAAGTCAACATAGATATTCCCAGAACAACAGGTCTTCAAACCTGTTTAACTTCCTACTATAACAAGGAGACAGGAGATGTCACATATCTTGACTTAAGTTTTTTGATATTGTCTCCTGTGCCTTCTTGTAAGCAAGACATAGAAATACAATTTGATAACAATAAAGTAAGATGGGATCAAAACTTACTGTGAAATGAGTCTCAGAGAACAATTATAAATGATTGACTGTCAGAATAGAAAGGCTGTAACATGCGAGTTCCCCAGTTGGTTGCTCAGGTACTACCCCGTGTTCTCATTAGCAGCCTGGAGCAAAAAAGAGAGTCTGTTCATTAAATCTGCAGGTGATATTAGTGTGAGGGGTTGTGTGAAGAAGGTTCAACATTTAGAAAAAACTTGATGAGTGGGAGAACTAGTTTTCAATTCTGGAAGGACAAATGGAAAGAGCTAGACTTGGGTATGAATTATTATCTGTGCAACAGGTTGGGGAATAGTGAGTTCGGCAGGTGCTCTGGGGAAGGGGACATGAAGGTCCCCGAGTGAATTGCAGTTGTGAGAGAACCACTGGAGTCTTACTAGGAAAGCTCATATTGGGAATTTCAAATAGGAAATATGTATATGAAATCACCCTTCCTTCCCCAACCAGTATTAAGGTCTTCTAATGCCAGAGCATCACTTCAGTCATGAAAAAAGGGCATTGGTGAAACAGATAGTATATGCATGCCCAGATCTGTAGCAAATGCTGCTTTAAATTCCTATTTGTCAACCATTTTGTACAATATTTTTGCTAAGACCTAACCTTCCAGGAAAGAGAAACAAAGAGCTTTAAGCTAAGTTGCATCAAGTATTTAAGATAGTAAAGCTGAGGGCAAGGTTTCACAAAGATATAGGGGGTCTCACATCTCAGTGAGACTATATTTTCTAAATCAAAAAGACTAAGATTTCTGTGTTGTCTATCCCGGACAAACATGAAATGGTAAACATCGCCTTTGCCTGGGCACAGCCACAAGTAGCTGAAAATCAGCTGTGCTGTTTACCTTACAGTCACCATTTTAATTTCTGAACCTTACTTGTTTTAAGCTGATGAGCTGGTCATTATTTTTACTTTATTACCTCTTATCACTGATTTCTCCCTTGAACTATGGATTTTATTGTTCAGTTTATTTGTAGTATAAATTATAAGAGTTTAAATCAATATTTTAACAGATTTTCTTGCACAGAACCAGCTTGTTTTCCAAGACAAGGTTTTTAGACTCACTGGTGATGTAGGAGTCAAAAGCATGCTCAAGACATAGAGTTGTTTTCAAACTTGAACCAAAGTCCTTGCCATGCTCCACCAAAGAGTGGGCACAACTGTATTCTTCAAAAGTAACATCATAACAATATTATTCCTCTGGTCACAGTAGACTTGCAGGGGTTTTTTTTCTTTTGTGGGCTACAAACCATGCACTTGCTCCCTGCATCCCTTTCTTGGCTAAGTGGTCTGTCTCACAGAGAAGCACCTGCAGCAACTGTGTGGACTTGAATCCAGCAGCTTTTAGAGGGTCAGCTGTTGTTTAAAAAAGAATGTATTTTAAATATAATTGAGTTTATTGTGACTTTAGTTATGGACCTGTAAGCTGCATCTCAAAAGTGCAGCCTCCTTTGCAATCCCTGTTCATGCTGAATAATACTTATTTCTGAGAGTTACCAGGTAGAGTTAAACATATCTAGTTATTAGGAACATGACCACAAAAGATGATGTGCTTCAATAGAGCGTTCTAGTCCCCTGGGAATACGATGGCTGGGGGCAGTTGGAGAAATTGGGGCCAGTGCTAAACCACAATTGTTGTAGCATTTGCCAAGTATGTATTTATTTCTATTATCTGTAGTGGAATTTGGATTGAGCTCTTTGGGGTAGAACTGCAAATGAGTTAGTGATAGTAATGCTGATTGTTGCCATTTCTCATTTTTAGCTTTGTATAGATAAGGCTACGTAGGTTATTGGACAAAATAAGGTTTCCAAGGAACTTGAGCATAGGACTTGGACCTAATTTAACACTATGATTTTATTCACGCTTTGTGTGATATTTGTTGCCTGCCACTGACAATTTTGGAAAGCAACAAAGTAGTTTAAGTACAAAGGGATCAGGAGGCTCCTCCAGTGTTTGCAGAAGCTGATTTTTTTGCAGGAGGTAGCCGTGGACCCTGCTGGAGGCCATGGCAGGATAATTATGGATTGCAAAGTTTAATCTTTCTGTTTTCACACATCATGCACCAACTGCAGACCCTGCCTACGTACCTTTTCTTCTTTATATGACGGAATTAAAAAAGAAAGAAGATAAAACCCTGGGAATACTGTCTAGCATAAGGAATAAATAGTAGAAAAGGTGGTCCTTTTTCTGTCTCTGCCACTGGCTTGCCATGCAGCCCTGGGTAAATGAGACTCACTTTCTGTGCTCAGTATTCCCTTCTGATAGTTGGGTTTTTAAATGGGCAGGATTCTGGGAGCAGGGACTGTATGTGCTTCTATAATGTGGACCCTGTGTAACCTGCATTTGAATTTTGCACTGAAATAGCACACATGGGAATAATGCACTCCCCCCTACACTTGTTTGCAAACTGAAATCTAAGACAGTAAAGGTACAGCAGTCATTAAACTGGGAAATAAATATAGAAGTAAACATTTCTGTTTCTCAGAAATTAACCAGGCAAAATATATTGTTCTGTTTGGAGCTTATAGTTTACAATGTATATTGCCACATGAAAGTGAAGTTATGGTTGAGAAAAAGGTAAAGTTACAAATACAGTTAACTATTTCAATAAAACCTCTAAATTAGGGCTGTATAAATTTAAATGGAACTTGCTTATCTTCTCTTTCATGGTCTGGTGAACTTCATAGCCCGACATTTCTTTCAAAATAGGGGAACTACGACAGGCAAAAGCATAGCACTGCCATGAATAAAAACTGCTGTTGTTCCCCAATGAGTTTTTGTTGACAAGAAGCTCTGAAACAGAAAGCTTAGGAAAGGGCTGAGGGAGGGAATGATTACAGATGCAAAAAACCAAAAATAAATAAGGGAACTAGGGTTATTACCAGAAACTATTTCATCCATTTTAAGTAGTAGAAACAACATCTTCAACAATACTGAAAGAATTTCCTGCTTAATAGTTCATTATTTTTTGTTGTTTTCTTTGATTATTATTGCTGCAAGGTTTATGGGTGTAAGGAATCCACTGGATGAGGGGTGTTATTGAAGCAGCTCACCTATATTCCTGAAGCAGCAGCTGTCCACTTGCGCTGTATAATTCAAAACTAAGCCCTGTTGGCTGACAATTTGAATAATTTATCTTTTTAACTAGTCTGTATAACACCATTTACCCCAGACAAGTTTACATGCGGGCATCCAGATGTCAATCTGCCAGAAAGGAAAGGAAAATAATCTCTTTTCCATTTGGATTCAGGGCAAGAATAACTTAAGAATACTATTTAAAAGCCTTTAAGAGTAGTTAGATGATCAGAATTCTGGCTCTGATTAGCAAATATTCCCTTCACTTGTGCTTCCTTCAGCCTCCTGAAATTTAAACTACGACTGTAACCCCAGGGGCTCCCCAAGGGCCGTGATTCAGGCTGAAGCCTTCAGTTTGACCCTTTGGGAGTTCAGCCCTGGGGCTCACTGGGGCTCTGTGCTCAGCTGCTGACGACATCTGAGGCTAAGGCTAGAATTCAGATCTCTCCTGTGCATATTTGGATTTTCACTAAAAAAAATAACTAGACAGTAACTAATTGGAACATCTTGATGTGGACAAGCAGATTTTATCAATGTAATGCCCAGCAGAAACTGCAAATTGTTTGTCAGAAATGCCGGCTGCAAGTTCATAAGAGAAATAGAAATATCTGCTTTTCTGGGCAGATGTCAAATACCTTTCTTGCATCATGTATAAGAGAAGAGGCCCCGGTTTTGAATCTGGACCTAATATCTGGTGGAGAGAGAAGAGGCACAGAGAGGTATTTTTAAAACATTTGAGAGTTGCCAGGTGGGTTCTTCTGTCAGGTGTACTCCACTGTAATCAGAGCTCTGGGCTACTGATTTTATATATCTGAAGTGTCTAAGAGAGGAAATCTAAAGAGGTGTTGTATAAACTGTTGCCTAGAAGGTACAAATACAGAAAAATTCCTCCAAAGAAAAATACTATTTCTATGCTGTTACTTGCTTTGAGTCTAAAGGTAAAAGAGGTGTAAAAGAGAAGACACCGGAAAAAACAACTACACCCCTTCAAACTGTCTGTACCTGTTGGAAGAGCAAGATGGAGCAGACAGGCACTAAACTCCTTGCAAAACAGTACCAGTGTTCAGAAAAGTCAGTCTGGTAGATTGGAAACACCAGCCTTACACTGGGCACTATGTGTTGAATGGGCACATAGATGCCACTTGTCTTTGCAGCGATGTCCAATGGTGGATGGATAATGTCACCGCAAGACACGATCAGTTTAGGAACAACAAATTTTCCAGTTGACAGAAAGAAATTTGCTCCTCTTCTACACAATCATGCATCGCATCTGAAGTACGTGCCTAAAGTGGATATAGAATTATTCACCAGAAGCACGGATTTTTCTCTAGTGACTGCAAAAACTAGGCAGGGTGCTGACATTGCAGGGTGTTGTGTGGTGAACCCCATCTCCCACTGTGAACAGGTTGTGGGACAAAAGCTACAGATTTCCCCCAGCCAGCAGTGTGGATGTATGGGATGTGCCTGGCTTTGCTTCCAGGGGCAGCGAGTTGTAGCAGGAGGCAGACATCACAGCAGTAATGCCAAAATGAATGGGTAGCATGTAATGAAAATTGGATTTAGGGATAGAGCTTGATTATGCTATATTCACTGGTATGTTATGATAGGGTGTATGGTGTGGTATGGCGTGGTCTTTTTTGAGCTGTGGAGCAGGTTTTAGAGAAAAGGAACTGACTGTCACAGTGAATGCAAAACATTAATAGTGCTAAGGTCTGAAAAGGACTCTTTTCGTACACCTTTATCTGTGGTAGCATGTTGGAGACTAGTTGGAATTTCCTGAGAGTTTTTGATCTCTTGTTTTTTCTATTTTTATCACTGGAAATGAGAGTGATTCACAGATTTGGCAGGCAGGAGTCAATCAGGGCCACTGCTATTTTAGGCCCTTTTAAAAATTATCACTCAAATTCAAGAACATAAATTAAATACACATCTTCTCATTTGGAAAGTGTAAAAGGTTCAAATACATACAAATGCATATCACTTCTCCATGTGGATTTTGTAAGACTTGAGCATATTTTGCTAGCAAAAGGAAAATTTAGGAGAGAAACTGTATGTTTAAGTGATGAATCTGTCTGGGAACTCCATGGGAAGTTGTTTGCATTTAACAGCTTCTATTCATGGGAATTCTAAAAAAAACCCTCTTAAACTTCTAGATTTGAGATGTGCATTAAATTTTTTATCTGATGGATTTTGATCCTTTTTTTTTTTTTTTTTT
>NW_015090794.1:8970699-9204455 GCF_001431845.1 Calidris pugnax
TTTTTTTTTTTTTTTTCTGCTGGCTGAATAAGCATGAGCATGTCACAGTTTAAAGAAAATGAGGCTTTTTAATCAAATGTATTAATGTAATACTGTTCTAGCATAAATTTTTGTGTGGAAATTGTAAAAATTCAAACTCTTTTGTCTGATTTTAAAAGGGTTGCCATGGATTAGAAAAGGGTTATTCTGAAATATTAAAATTTAAAACTGAATGGTTGTCACTGTTTAAAAATAGGGCAGTTGTTTTCATTTCTTTATTGGGCATAAATAGTACTTTTAGGGAAAAATATTGCACATGGAAATGTGAAATCTAGTCTATGTAATTTTCCACTGATACAAGAGCTGCATTTGCTTTCCACAAAAACTGCTGTCAATGAAATGTTATACCTGAATATTCAGATGAAGAATGCAAACAGGCCAAACTTACGTAATAAGAGAGACTGTTAAATAACAACCAAATAGTCAAACTTCTCTGATCCCTGTACATCAGAAGAGATAAATGCTAAAATTAACGTGCCTCTTCTAAAGTCAGGGAAGAGAGACCATGTTGCATCATGCATTAGCTTGACTCTCCCGGGAGCTCTAGCAATGATCAGTTGTTCAGATGACTTAAAGCCATCTGCCATGGGTACCTGAGGATGCTCTCTATGCTGGTAGTCTCCCACGGGGAAACAGGAGGTAAAAATAGCTGTTCACCAACAGCTGCTTTCTACTTCCATCTTAATGATGCATGATGGACCTCAGGAAAGGTGGTAACTTGGGAATAAGGTGGGACTCTTTTATAAAGATGTCTGATATTGAGGTATGGAGTTATCACCTTAGGACCCCTCCATCTAGAGAATCACATATTTCAAATCTCACCAAGAGCCATTTTGCTTTGTAGGAGTGCCAGAATAAATATTTCTGTTGTGAATGTGCAGCTAAGGCAGGGATCTAACTCATACTGTTATCCTGATATATTTTGAAATTGGTACAGTGGTGATCCAGGGCCTTTAGTTTTTATTTGTAATGTTTCCAGCTTGAGCTGGCATTTTGCTACCAAAATAAAATCTAGCTGAGCCAGTCAAAAAACCCTTGGCTTGCTGGTAACTGTAAATAGATGCCACTTAATGTAGAACACTGCAATTGGATGCTTGCAGGCAGTCATACATAACTCATGTGTTTAATTAATGACATAATAAAAGAAACCAAGAATTCGAAGTATCTATTTTAAATGTATTCTGATAAATTGGAGTATATGAGTGTTGAATAACAGCTATTTGTGGACTGCTCAACAGGCTTTTCTTTTAAATCTGCTAAGGGTTATTGTCCATTATTTCAGTTTCCTCTGTTCAACTGGCATCTCTTCATTTTTGGCTATAAACAGGTACCATATGCTCAAAGGGCTGATGGGCTTCACTGTGCTTCTTTCTGATGTTATTGTTTCACATAATTGTACAAACTTTGTGGATTTGAATTTTAGATTCTGGTAGTTCTAATGCACTTATTAACTTATTTTAAAATATACCAAATAAGGAAAAGAATATTCAGTGCTAGAATTCTTTTTAAAGAAAAGTTTCAGTCAGTAAGAACAAAAAAAGGAAATGGAATAAACCATCCATGTTATTATTGATTCAGTTCATGCTACTCAAATTACACAATACAATTAACGAGGCTGTAAATGTTATTTTTCAACACATTGCTGAATGTCTAAGTGAAGTCTAAAATTCCTGCTTATTCTCCTCTGGATGATTCTCCTCTGCTGTCCCTTGTCTATCTCCTCTCCAGTAGGCAGGCGCAGCCCGGACAGAGCATCTTTCCAGCAGGACAGGGCCAGGTCTTGGCACAGGGCAAGGACAATGGCACCAGCTCTAAGGATGGGCAGCTTGTCCAAGCTGTGACTGCTGGGGGGCAGAGGGGCATGGACGGGCCCTGCCCACACTGTCTGTGTAAGTGCCCAGAAAACCAGGTTCAAGCCTGGTAGTGTTACGAGTCACAAGCACCAGCTCCCTCCCCAGCCTCCATCTCTGCTTCTTGCCTCTTCCCACCCCATTTCCATAGGAGGGGGGTGCCAAACAGAGCCTGATGCTGCCAGCGTCAGGTATCCAAGATGTTGAGTGATTACCCCAGTCCTAAGCTACCTTCTCTCTAGTGGCCTCCAACATTTCAGGGGCAGAGGGAGTTACAGCAGAAAACTCAAGGAACATTTCCTGGGGATCAGCCCTCCTGCCGTGCCTCCCATCAGTCCTGGGCTGCCAGCTGCAGCACAGCGGAGCCGGAGCTGGACTGGTCGTGGTACTGGTGTGGGCACTGACCTGGCCCCATCCCCGACCCATTGCTCTAGCCGCTGTGCTCTGCCAGGACAGCCATTTGCAGGGCCACATGGTGAATGGAGCTGGGGAACGGATCCAAGATAAAAATAAGCCTGATCTGGCTCATCAAATTGTACTTGCGTGGGCTGGGACAGGAATCAGAGGCTGAAGGCAGGGGAGCCGACAGAAGCAGCTTGTGGCAGTGCTGCCACTGACGGAAATGTCTGTGCCCGCGCTCCTGGTTATCAGCTGCACGGGACAGCGTGTCGGCACCCAGGGAGCTGGCTCTTTCCTGCACACAAGCTCTTTGGGAGAACATTCATAGAATCATAGAATCATTTAGGTTGGAAAAGACCCTTGGGATCATCGAGTCCAACCATCAACCCTACTCTACAAAGTTCTCCCCTACACCATATCCCCCAACACCACATCTAAACGACTCTTAAAAATTCATCACAACACAGGGATCCATTCTCTTTCAGCAGCAGGAATTAATGATTTTGATCAAACCATGGTCACTTAGATCATGTGCTGAAAAGGTTCTGCTTTGAATTTGCAATTTTTTCCCTCTGGAGGGGTGTGGAGGATTAAACTGGAGTCCTCTCAGGAGCTAAAGGGTGTGGGGATTGGTTTTGAATGTCGTTGGGGAAATTCAGTAACTTTGAGATTCTTCAGCTGAGTGATATCCCACAATCCTGCGCACTGGATACAAGAGCCTTGCTCCCTGTGAGGGACCAAATGTTGTTAGCATGCATAACGGGTCTACTAGTAGTAGGAGAAAGAAGCTAAAAAAATGAACCCCATGAGAATTTGCATTTTCTGATCACGGAGGTTGCCCTAACTGAATTAGCATTTAAGCAGTTACATTGGGATAATCCATGTGGTAGTTAATTTCAATGTTTTACTGCTCTGGCAGTGTAAATCCTAGTAAATTAATTTCTATAACGCTTGAGAAGTTTTTTTTCAGACATTTCCTTTCTCTTTCATATTTAATGAACTCTGAAAATTAACCTTAGGTTATCTATGCAACTTTCTCAGTTTCTTTATCTGTGGGCAAAGGCAACTCTGGCTATTGATGTTTAAGCAGAAGGCTATAAAGACATTAATCATACTTAGTCAGCTATATTCTGTGTTTAACTGACAGACCTTTTTTCCTTAGATGGATTCTTTCCAATTCTGTTTTTAAAACATCTGTTTTTCCACTTGAGACAGATGTTCATGGCCAGTCTAAATCTTGAGGGGGCATATGTTTTAAGAAATATTTTGTTGTGGTGGTGGCTCTGTTTTTTCCTTTTATTTAACAGATCAGGAATTTTGCAGAGAGACAGGTTAGAAGAAACTCTTCTGCTGAGTTCTGCTTATACCCACTGGCTTAAGGTACTGTCTTGGAGAAGCTGTGGTCTCAGGCAGATGCAGCTGTGATTGTGAGAGAAAAAGAGGGAATTCAAAGATCTGAATCACATGGATGTCTGCACATTCAGCACCATAAGAGAAACATCCTATTTACACCCTATTTTTCTTATAAATGTACCCATGAAGTGCCAGAAAAGGGGAACAATAATTTAAAATAATTACCCGGTCTCATTACATCCAATATAACTGAATTTTGATCCTTACATTTCAGTCTCCTAGCTCAAGCAAAGATATAATTGTGCATCACACTCACCTTATTTGTACTCAGACACAATTGACATAATATCAACAGGAGGCAGAATGTAAAACTACATGGATGTAATTTACTTAGAAAGAAAATGGAGCACATGAAAGTGGAGGGCCACATGTTAAAAAATATCTTCCTCCTGCAAAGCATAAACTCTACATTTCCCTTTCATAACTCTATTTATGCAATTATTCTAGCTGGAAACTGCTAAAATCTGCAGAAAACCATTAAAACTTCATCTCAGATTGATTCCCGTGCAGTGTCATTAAACACTGACGTATCCTGAATGTGAGAACTGCAGAGCGTTTTTCTGCAGAGAATGACCAAACCTCTTGGGTTAAAAAGAATTTCTACTGATAGACAAGGCTGTATGTCCCATCTTCACAAGATTTTAGTCTTTATTTTTAGTCTTTTTAAGAGAGAAAAATATAGTTAACAACCATTCTACATGCATACTGCCATAGATTTCCCCCTGGAAAAGATGTCAGAGTGAGCCAATGTATCTCCTGGGATGCAGCAGTGAAGAGTACATGAGTGGGAGAAAGCAAAGTGAGAAGGAAGGCAGGGGACATGAAGGGGAGGAAGGGGAGCTTTGTAGAAGGTTGACTAGGTAAGAAGGATCATTTTGGGGAAAGAAGGTGAAAATCATGGGAGTGAAGTTTGCAGTTGGTAGCAACAGGCTAAAAGACAAGGAGTGTAGAGTTATTGAGCAGGACTGGACTGAGTTTATTTACAAAGAAGGAAGAAACAGTTAATGGTATTTCAGTGGGACAGATGGGAAAAAAGGGGGACAACTCTCCTCTGCATGTCAATGATGTCTGCAGTCAGAAAAGATGAAGAGAACAAGGAGCAAGGCTTGAGAAATACTTAAGTGAGTTTTTTCCTTTGAAGTGGATCTACAGGTTGGGGTCTTTTTGACAAAAAGTTGATTGTAGTATTAACTCTTCTGCTTTAAAAATGGAGATATTATTCAATAACTTCCCCAAGAGGAAGATAGACCAGATAATTCATCTAATTCAATAGTAATTGTCCAGAATTATAGGGACTAATCACACTGATGGCAACAAGCTCTTAGAGATGTAAGAAGTGCTCTGCCCACCGTTCTAGCTAGAGAGGTTGGCACCTCCACCTCTCCTCAATCAGTTTCCCCAGTGAAAGCCTATGCAAGAGTAAAACAAGCATGGGCAGGCATTTCTGTGGACAGAATGCTCATGAAGATAATCTGTGTACTTTGCAATTTAAATACTCTGTCGGAAGGCTCACCAGAGGGGACTAGTTATATTCTCTTCAAAGAGTGCTATAATAAAGCACTGTCATTATTGTAATGCACCTTTTGAAATGTGTTGTCAAAAAGAGTAATTGTTTGGCAAACTTCCTGAAAAGATAATATTCTAAAAAATGTCACTTTTTTGCAGGGAGCTTAATGAAATTCTTGATGTTTGCCTTTATTGACCCAATTTAATCAAATTTTGTACTTCCCCCTTTTATTGATTAAATTTTCAATAGAAAACATTGCAACTGGTGATCAATGGTTGCAATTTAGAAATGAATTCTTCCCAAGCTGCATAACTCACAGGTGTCGCTGCCATCCATACTATCACTGTGCAATGGGTATAGTACTTGGTCACACACAATGTTGACAGAAACAAGTTAAAAGCACTTTGCTTTGTGAATGGGGAGGAGACTGCTGGGGCCCTGAGGGTGTTAATGGGCTTTAATTGCACTGCACAGCCTCACCTGGGAACCCCAGCTCACGGCTCAGGGTTTGGTCAGTGCTCTGCTGTGGGGTTCCTGTCTCCAGCCTGGTCTCCTGAGTTGCTGTTTGGGTTTCCTGGGTTGACCTGAGATCTGGCTCCGTATCCTGAAGCATCTGCTGAGCATGGGACTGTTGCTGGCCCTGCTGGGTCAACTCCATCAGGTACTATGGGGATTGTACCTGGTGAGACAGGGTCACCCCTGGGGAGCAGCCCCCCTACTATTTACAGTGTAAATAAATGGAAGTGAGAAGGGAAAGAGTCTTGTACCCAGCTGCATAGGTAGGATAGCCAAAGAAGCTAAAAGGAAATGGAAAGAGCTAGAGATATTTAGTTACTGGGGGGAAAAGAAAATGGGAAGAAGCAGCCTCTGATAAGCCAAGGGAGGAGCTTTCCAAGGACTGGGAAAGGGCCCTCAGTGGCTAAGGCGTATCAAAATGGAGATAGAAAGAGTACTGGAAGTTCATGCTGAAATACTAGTAACTGGGTATTTCTGCACTGCAAAAGACTGTGAGAGCATGATGTGTGTAAAGCCTCGAGAAGAGCACTAAAGTAATTTGCAGTAGGCTTATGGGGGACAAAATGTAGGTATTGGGGTGTTGGGTGATGCTCAGGAGAATTATGGAATAGGTACTGAGTCCAAACATATATATATATGTGTGTGTGTGTGTGTGAAAGATGCCAAGTACCAGATAGAAGTACACAATTACCAAGGAGGTGCCAGTGTTCTACAGCCACACCTTTGTGTCTGCTTCCCGTCGTATCTCGTACAACTAGGATGATGCTTGGGTTTTGTTGTGGGTGCTGGTGATAGAGTGTTGAATTTTCCCTGGCAAAGCTCAGGTACTGCATGGGTAGCTCTGCCCCCCAAACCTCTATGGCTGATTTCTCAACGTGTGTATCTGATACTACTGGATGTAAGGAGAAAGCTGTTCTATTTGCTGAAACATCACGTTGAATGATTTATGGCAGACAAAATCCACATGTGAGAGTCTCTATGTAGGACTGGTGTCAAAGGAAAATATTGAAGGGAAAAAAAAATCGCAAGTTTCTAATTAATTTGGCTTATTTATGCACACAAATCTTGAAATATTAATAGAGAATGCATAAGTAATTGGTGGTACATATAATTTTTCATTATCTTGCTGTTGAGATGGGCAGGAAGGTCCTTTGGCAACAGGCACATTGCAACCTCAAAAACATTGTAAGTTAGGCCTGAAGCTACCTAGCTGCTAGGAGTGACTGAGCACCCCTTACACTAAGCAACCACCATGACCCCTTGCTCTGACTTTCATTGAGTCTTATGGGTCTTTTCCTAGTCTGGCCAACCTATCAAATGGTGGGGCAATTTTCCATCTTCTATTTAGGCAATGAACTCAAAAGTATGTTTTCTAAGCAGCTTAATAGCCAAAATAAAATAAATCCATATCTAAATGTCAAATAGAAATCCATTAATATAAGGTATTAAAAATTTGATAGATTTTAATGCCTGACTCATGTTTTTATGACTGCTGGGATTGTCAGCAGACACTTGTCTGCTTTGTGAAACAGACTCTCAGGAGGGTGCAGGAGGTGGAATGCGTTAGCAGAGTGGGTAGCTCTGTTTTGAGCATCGAACAAAGGGCTTCTTTTTTTTGAAGTTAAGAATTTTATTGTTTAGAAAAGGAAAAATAGGCAACAGGGAAAGAATGAAGAGATTGAACTGCTAGGAATACTGTCTGGATTCTGCTTCTGTTTGGTTGACTTCTGGAAGAGCAGTCAAGTTAAAGCCCACTATGCTGGAAGTTCCCACTTTGCTTCCTGAGCTTTTCTGAGCTCACTGGTGCTCAAGCTACGAGGACCCTCTGAACCATAAAACTCCCATTTGTGCCACTCTGCAGATAAGTACTTGTGTTCCCCTACTTACTGTGTTGGGTAAGAGAAACAACCTTAAGGAAACAAGAGTTTCCTGGGTTATATCTCTAACAACAGTAACAAAATGGTTCATGCTCTTCTGCCTTCTCTTTAGCTGTTTTTCATCGCTGGCAGTGCCCCTTCTGGCATGGATCAATCCATATGCCTGTTCTTTTTAGCCCAGATGTCCTTCCTGTTGGATGGGGTCCTAGCGTCTGTATTTCCAGTTGAAGAAGAGCAACAAATCCCTTTAATTTTCCTGCAGGCTACTGTCCCTGTCGACCTTTTCAGCTTCTGAATGTTTAGCTCTCCCTATTCTCTGATGTTGGGTATGAATAATTAAAAGACCAGGGAGAAGGGAACACAGGAAATTGTGTGGTTTTTATTTTAAATGCCACTGCTGATTTGATGATAATTTTAAGATTTGCATATCTTGTGGGCTTTGGGTTTGGTTCATTTTGTTGTTTCTTAAGGTATGCTATAAAAAGGAGAACTAGGACAGTGGACTGGTGGTCAGGAGGCTCACTTCTCTACCCAGCACCATATCAGCCTTCCTGTAGTCATTACCTCATTTCCTCTGTTGATAAAACTGGCTGAGAGTTCCATACCAAATCTTGCCATGAATGGCCTTGAGGAGCTGTAATATCAGAAGCTGTTTCCTCTTGATACTCTTGATAGTGAATTAACTGAGGCCACAGACCTGCTGATGGCAGTTCTGACAGCGCTGCTGCTTTCCTTCCCCTGACAGGTTGTGCCAGTATAACTCTGAAAACAAATAGTTTAAAACATTGGGAATTATTGTAGAGTGTTTCTCCAGTCAGTGGAGTCAGACAAGCATTTCCTGAAGGCAATTCATCCCAATTAATCCCTAACAGTGATTAGTTTGTTTAGGCTTAAATGTATGCTGATTTTTTAAACATTTAGAGTTGATTGAGATTTGTGTTTGTTTGGAGCAGTGGCTGGAAATTTAAATATCATGTTAAAATATTGCCTCTATCCTTTTTTCCTCTATTTCACCCGGAATGCCCATGCTCTCATGGGTTTCTGAGTGGAGAGTACAGCAAAATGTGCAGACAAATATCAATATTTTGCAAGTTGTCTCTATTGTAGAGGCTTATTTGGCCACTTTTGAACAGTGAGTCTCTTCTTGTGTTTCCTACTCGGCTTTTGTCAGAAGTGAATTGACTGCAGGGGCTTCTCTCCTATTCCCTAACCTATAGAGTCACCTCCTTAATTTGAGAGAACATCTCAGCAAGCACATAGGGAGTGTCTGTGTTCACCCTTTTGGGGTACGTTTTGTTTTAACAGGTATCTGCAGAAAAATCACTGTAAATTCCATAGTAGCATGTAATAATTGTGAGAATTTTCCTTTGCTTAGTTGTTTAGTGGCGTTGCCCGTCCAAAAGGTCATTTTTAGTCATTAAGATTTTTACATGTCTCTCTTGCATATAAACTGTATCAAGAACCCTTTCAAATTCAAAGCTCCCATATGGGCTTTTAGAGTCTAGGGGTGTTGCCAAATTAGCCCTAAATTGGTGTTATTTAATTTGGCTGCTTAAAAGCTAACCATTTTGTATTGTGGTTCACTTTTTCCACGCTTAGGGGTTGGGGCTGTCTCCAGAGCAGGTTGCAGTGGAGCTGAGAGGGAGCTCTGCTCATTCTTACTGCTTCTCTGGAGTACTCTGTATCCAACAGGAATATTTCCTTACCATAGTGTTTAAAACATAGATGAAAATCCTGCCCAGTGTGGCTAATAGTTTTGCTACCCATTTTAGGATTGTACTCTCTAATTTCAAAAGATGTTAAATTACAAGGCTTTTTTTGGACAACCTGGACTAGTTAGTGGGTTTAAAAGCGCCTCTTTTCTAGGCTGGGCTGACCTAGCAGGCACCTTTGCAATGCTGGGTAAATACAATGAGCTGTTCGATTGGAAAATTATTTTCATAATCAGCATTTTAGTAAAACCTGTGTTTTGCCCTCTGAATCCTGATTAATAAAAATAAATCTCCATTACCCTCTCCCTTGGCCTTACCTTCCTGTTTGGAAGAAAGATTATTTTTTTTTCAGGAACAGCATTAAAGATTCAGCCGTTACTTGGCGTAATTCTTGTGCAATGCAAATCTAATAGACTTGATGCACAGTGTTTTCTTTAGAATAAAAGCCAAACTGCCTTTATTCAGCTTACACAATCCTTTCCTGAAAGAGCCCTTTACACAGTTCGTGTCATGTCAGCAGTAATCACGGCCTGAGTGGTGGTGCATGCAAATCACTCACAGCTGCTGTTTCATTGGGCTGGAGGAGTCATATAATGAATTTGCCAGCAAGTGCAAGAGTAGATCATGTTTAATGCACATAGTCTTTCAGAGTATTGTGTTGTTCATACCTTTGGGTGCTGGTGGCTGAAGGCAAATATAGCCAAATCAGTCTGTTATCTTTGCCCAGCCCAGCTAGAACCAGGCTGCCACCCTCTCAGTGCTCCTGGCCCTTCCAAACCTATGGGGCAGTTGTCAGTAGCCAGTAAATGTCACACAGGTGTTTATGCTGGGAAATAAAAGGACAGTTTTCCTATTCCCCCAGTCATCAGACTTTCCCCAAAGTTACAGCATGGGATAGAAGCAAGCCAGCTTACCACTGTAGCTATGCCTCTGGCTGATACTTATACCTCTTCTTAACCCCTACTAGTTTTATATCACCTCATTAAGGCAGTTGGGATACTAATGCTGCTCTGGGTAGTTCTGGGGTTTTTTGATTCTTCCGCCTCTCTTCCCACCACCCCCCAATTTTCATGGCAGTTATGAGCACCATGCATTTAGATATAATGGGAAGCAGGTTAGAAATGTAGACCAGGGCAGTCAAGCTGACGTAGGAGTCTGGCCCATTCCCTAAAGCAGATATTTTGGGAAGGGTGGGGAGATGGAAGGAGTGACAGCTTTAATTTGCCAAGCTTCTGTTGTGATTGTAGAAATACATCTGGTTTCATGTATACCATGCAGGCTCATGACAATGAGAAATCTTCATTTTGCTTAGAAAAGCAGAGGATGCTATACATTGGTTTATATCTGTATATTTCTTAGTGATAATTTCTGAGCTACTTGTGTGCGCTGGGAGTTTGTCATGTCCTTGCAGCACAGGTTTCCAGAAAAGGCAGAAGCTACAGTGATGCTCCCAGCAAGTAAAGGAAGGGAAAAGATAAGTTATGCATAATAATAATATAAAATGCAAAGTGAAGACTACCTTACTGCCTTCCTTCTCTTCTACCAGCCTCTTCTCAGACAAAACCTTTGCCTGTACTTTTCATGATGATCAAAACGGTTCCAATATCTTTTTGCTCTTTTTTTCAAGCTCTTGTTATATACTTACATTATGTTGTAATGAAATAACTCCCTGGACTGGTAGTTCTTGCATTAAGAATGCACAATACGAAAATAATAAATAAAGCTTTTAGGATCTTGATTGGTTCTGGTTTGTTCCAGAAGAAAGGGACTGTGAGGAGAAGAGAAAGGGTGTCTTTCATAGTTCAACTTAAGCATCACTCTAACCTTGTTCAGCTGAATTCTTGGGTTTGTGTTATGTGTAGTCATGTCTTTGGCCATAGCAGATTGCACAGCAAGCAAAGCAGTGCTATGGGCTGGTGCATCACATTCGGTTTTTGAGACATGTGGAGCCTCTAAACACTTTCAGTAAGAGGAAGGTGTGCTGCTGTCTTGTAAGACAAGTGAGCAGGAAGCAGAAACTCTTTCAGAGGAGAGAAATGGTTTGGATTTGTTTGGGATTTTTTTTACGTATATATTTAGAAAAATATAATCTGGAAGTATGTGTGAATTTCCTTGCTCTGTTTTTCCTTTGGATCCTGTTCTCTTTCTTCTTGTGGAAGATTTCCTCAGTGACTGTTAGGGTGAAAATACGTCTTCAAACTTCAAACGACAGTAATGAATCACAAAGAGGAGATTTTACTATTGAAAAATAAACTAAGAACAGTGCAAATGCCACCTGGGTATTTCAGGTGGTGGCTGCTGCTTTATGTTTCTGTCAGTGCTCAACCAGCAGCTGCTTTTTCATCTCCATTCCAAGATGTGAAGAAATGAAGCACCCTTCATTCTCGCAAATTACTTTGAGTTTGCAGATTACTCTCTTTACCCCCTATTTCACCCTTTTTGCCCTCTCTCTCCTCTCCCCCAGCCTTCATGCAGCCTGCCAATCCTTTGCTTAATCCCAGAGAATATATTTTGGGTACTGGCACAATGAAGAAAAAGAGACAAATTGATTTGCATTTCTTATCTGGGAGATTCACCAGCAGAATCTAGTACAGTTTCACTGACGCAGAGGCAGGAGAGATGATCCTGTAAATCTGACATCTCTTTATTAAGGCTGAGAGGGAAGGGAGTGGGAGGATGGTCTGAGCTCGCTACAGGAAATAATACTGTAGGTAGTTTTGTTTGTTGTCTCAATCCGTGTTTCACTGAAGTTTTCCTGGTTGGTTTGCAGACGCTCTCAGTGTCATTGTATGACTGGCTGGTCCCAGTTTATCCAGTTGCACACAGCTCCTGTTTCCCCACTGCTCGGCTGCAATTCAGCAGGGGAAAAAGCTGCTTGGCAGATAGGGTGGATGTGCGTCCTGTCATTCCAGTTAAATAATTTTTCTTTAATGTATATGCACATGCTGAGCACAGTGATTTGGTCAGTTCCAGTGAGGTTAAAAGCTGATTTTGGCCAGTTGTGTGAGATGGCTCCCCTTTGCCCTTCCCCTGCTGCCTCCCTGTGTGTGTAAGGGGCTTGGGAGGCAGAAGTAACTGGAGTAGATAAATCTCCTTAAGGAAATGTCTCGGGCCTCCCTCTTCCTACAGCTGCTGGTGCAGCCCCACTAGTGCCTGCCTCTGGCAGCCATCCCGTTCAGGTTTCCACTGCAGCAGGTCACAAGCTGTGAGCAGTGACTTTCTTACCTGTCTTATGGCAAGCCCCACTATCCCTCCACTGCTAACACAGCAGTGGCCCTCTGACGTGAGAGAGGCAGAGGAGGGGAAAAGCCAGTCCCCGTTGCTGGTTGGCAAAATTCCCTCCTGGCTTAAAAATAGGTACTTGGTCAAAGCCCAGCAGCGGTGGTGACGGGCGTCCCTCGTTGCAGTGCAAGGATGTACTTCCAAACAGGACACAGCGTCTTTAAGCACCATTTCAGGCAAAAAGAAAGGAAAACCTGAGAGGTGGAAGAAGAAAAGAGATAATTGGCTGGATGAGACAGTAACCTCCTCGGTGCCTCTGCACTCAGCGTTTAATGCAGCCTCTCATAGCTGAACTACGCGTGCTGTAGGCAGGAGGGTTGCCCACGCCTTGGATCACTGTGTTCTCTGTTCAGGTGCCTCCACCACCTCCCCAGGCACGTCTAGGAACAGAGTCTGAGGGAACGTGGGTCTTTGGGTCCACGAAGCAGGCAGGAATTGCAGATCAGTCAGTATAGATATTGATGTGCTGCTCTAGGAGCTGGTTAAGTTCTTAGAGTTTGCAGCTGCTCTGCTTGCTGCAGCAGTACAGCTGCTCTGTGCTTGCTGGGGTTGCCCTGTTTTACATCAGTGTAAAGGAAGAAAAGAACTCAAAGTTTTTATTTTCATTGTCTAATGCTCCTTTTTCCCCTCTCCTTCCATTCTGCCTGTCTTAGCATCTTCAGTGCTGCTTGCTCGAACCGTGAAATCACAGGATAACAAAATCTTTGAAGCTGGAAGGGATCTCGGGAGATTGTCTAGGGATGGCTTGAGCAGGCTGCTTGAGACATGGTCCAGTCAGGTTTTAAATATCTCCAAGGATGGAGACTCTATGCATGATGCCTCTCTCAGCAACCCGTTCCAGTGTTTGATAACCTTCCCAGAGAAAGCTTTATTTCTCAAGTTTGAACAGAACCTTCTGTGTTTCAGTTTGTGCCTGTTGCTTTTTGTCCTCTCACTAGGCACCACCATGCTGAATTTAATTCGGTCATCTTTACACTCTCACATCAGCTATTATGCACACCAATGAGACTCTCACGATATATATACAGGCTGAGCAGTCCCGGCTCTCCCAGACTTTCCTCATATGAGAGATGCTGCACTCCCTTAATTTCCTTAGTGGCCCTTTGCTGGATTCTTTCCATGTCTCTCTTGTACTGGGAAGTCCAGAACTGGGCCCAGCACTCCAGCTGTGCCTCATCAGTGCTAAGCAGAGAGGAAGGGGCACTGGATGCCAAAGCACTCACTCCAAAATCATTACCAGGTGTGTAATTGGTTGTGACAGTTCTGTAGCCAGACCATAGAGCAGATCAACTTTAATGAATTTTCCAGTATTACTTTATACTAGATCTGCAGAGTAGTTTGCTATTTGGTCCTGCATCTGGTCTGAGTCTTTTCTGAATGACAAAACAATCCATGCAAGTCAAGCCCCACTGACAAGTCTGTGATGAGATGATTTGTGGTGCTGGCCTGGTACTTGGGAAACTTTTTTTTTTTTTCTCCCTTCTTTTTCATCTTGGCACTGTTCCACCAGCATAAAAGTCATGATGCCAAATGTAGACAAAAGACATGTTTAAAGTTGCATTTTAAGGATTTCTAACTTGGTTTTTGTGATAGACCTATCTTTGAATTATTACTAAGGCCAATGAATTGAAAAGAATACTTTTCAGTTTATTTTAAAATGCTCACATTGTTCATGAAATTCACGATGACAAATATTCTATAGTCTTTTTGTGAGTGGGCTGATAGCCTGTGTTATTTAGAGACATTTGTGAATTGATACGCTCAAGAAAGAGACTTCATCAGTTCTGCAATGTTCAGATTTTTTCATACATCAAGTAGCCATCACCCTATTTTTGTCAGTTCAGTCCTTATGTAGAGCTAGATTTTTATCTCTCATGAATAATAATAGACTAGAATATTCCAATAGGATTTCTGTGCATAACCACAGAAATCACATGTTAATCATTGTGGAAAGCAGTTGTTGTTAAATGTATCTCCGCTGATTTTTCTATGGATAGAAGATGTTTTTTCTGCTACAGATCACAGGACAGAAAAGTGATGTTCCTGTCTACTTCCTCTTTTAAGCCTTAGACCACTTCAGGAAGGGATTCTCTGTAGTAACTCTGTTTTAAATTTCATCATCCAGTATTTTATCTCCTTGTACCAAATGTAATAAATATATATACTTTATTTTAAATACTTCTGTAAAGAAGATAAATGCAATGTGCAAAACCTACCCATGTTTCAGAAGTCAAATCCATGAGGTGTAAGAGTCCAGCAACGTGTAGACAACCACAGGATCTGCCCTCCTTTGTGTTGATTGTACTTTCAGTTTCAGCTCTGACAAATTGCTAGTGCATAACGTGCTCCAGACTTCGGGGAAAGCCATTAAGGTGCTGATCCCAGAGATGCTTCCTGAGTCATAAATCCCCTTTTCATTCATCTCTTGTTCCAGATATTGCAGTGTATTGCTTTTGTATTTAGCATCCAGACTTCTATTTGCAGACCCATGTTTGACACCTGTGTGTCACACAAAGTTTCTGTTGGCTAATATGGATTGAGTGCTCCATCAGCT
Organism: Calidris pugnax; assembly: GCF_001431845.1. Taxonomy (NCBI): domain Eukaryota; kingdom Metazoa; phylum Chordata; class Aves; order Charadriiformes; family Scolopacidae; genus Calidris; species Calidris pugnax. The sequence continues at coordinate 8,985,849 of NW_015090794.1, forward strand.
ACACCTTCCACACAACACACAAGTGAGATGTAAGAAGTCTTTCCACACCAACTAGTCCCTTTTGTGAATGTATGTACTCCAAGATTATCAACAAAACATTTTAAATAACTCCAGTAGCTGCTCAATGAGTTTTCCAAACTCCCTGGGAAGCACAATCTGTAAGCACAGTACCTTGACATCCTCATGAAAAAACTTACCTTGGAATGACTGAGTGAAAGGTTAGAACTGGTGAGTGTTTTAATCAATAATATATGAGTTGGATGAGCAGTACACTGTACTTTGCAGAGCACAATCAATAATACATTTTTATGCACAACTTTTTAATCCTCAAAAAACTACATCAAAATTTCATGCTAGACTGCCCACGAGAATCAATAATAGAGAAAGGTTCCTTTTTCCCCTTAGTGCAGTTTAATGAAATGCATAATTAATTTATTTACTAACTTATGCTGCAAATCTATTCTACATCTTCTGGAATATACCAGATGGAAAATAGTGTTTAATATAGTTATTAATGTTCCAAAAGTGGAAATGCAAAAATTAAGGTTGTCATTGTAATGCTTCAGTTAGTTATCGAAGAGTAAAATCTAGGAAAATAGTGTTTACTTGTATCAAGCTGAGTCTGTTACTATTATTTATTATTTGTATTGTCACAGTATGTAAACACTTCAAAAAGGGGCTGTGTTCCAATGTACAGGATAAATAATTGTCTCTGGTTTCCATTGGCTTGACAGACATGATCTCTTACAAATGTTGAGTTACACCAGACTGCTTTTGTGAATGGAAATCTGGCACCAGCTAGGAATGTATTTGCAAAATAACATGTACAATTTTCAGTAATATTCACAAAGTTTTAAATTTTGGTTTCTATGCTGAATCACATAGCAAAGTTTAATACCATTGAAGTTTTTGTGCATTCATAGAGCATTTGCCATTATACAAAAAGGAGGATCAAACTTAATGCCAGCTGACCACATTTCTATTTCAGGCTTGAAGTCATTAATTCCTTCTTGCTGAATCACAAAGTGTATTGCTTTGTTAGCAGTACTTCAGATCCCTCTGGACTTCTGCTACTGTTTTACTGCATCACCAATTATTTGTGATGTCTTATTAATTATATGTGATCTATCCTTGCACCACTACCATGACTGTTTAGGGGTAGCTCATATAAACAAGAAGCAGGAGTTTCTGTAAAAAGTGGCATTGCTTTTTCTGTGGTAAGTTGCCGGCTGTGTAGTATAAGAGGATTTTTATTAAAACACTTATGAAAACACTGTTTGCACATCCACGCCTGGTAGGCACAGGCTACTGGACATGCTCACACGTGTCTGGACAATAACTGGGAAAGAAAGTGGGAAATGTGCAAGAGAGATGCCAAACTCAGTTACCTGGTTTTTGCCCTTTAGAAAAGAAAATATTGCCTTCAGTACTGAAAAAAAGATAGTTAGGAAGAGAACCAGTTTTATTCTTCTAGGGGGGTTGTTATTCTGTCAAGCTAAGGTCTGTGAAAGTACAAAAAAAATGTGTCCTGGTAGAGCTGGGATAGGTGTGTATGGTATGAATAGTGTGCTTACCTTGGCAGTCTGGTGGTTACCTTGGTTTTTTTGGTGCTATTTTGTAATGTGTAGCATCCGACAGGGACCTTTTGACTCCATTAGAATCAGTAACATACCACCAACACAACTTGTAGTCACTAAAAATTCCCCTTGTGTGTGATGTCTATGTGTGATCAGAGGAATGTGTGGGGAATGACCCTGCTGTAGTAACACAAAAAGATGTTTTCTGTATTAAACAACAATAGCAACAGCTTGGAAATGAGGCAAGTGAATACTGCAACTTTACCATTATCAAAATCCACAGAAACCATGATGCAAGGATCCCTCAGCAGTGAGTCTGACTGCAAATGTAGGTAGATATTTTTGAGGTTTTGGCTGGATCTTGGCCAACTCTGGTGGAAACTTCCCTGTGGAGAGCTGAAAAGCAGAATTCAACTTTCTCTGCACAAACACAACAGCAGTAAGAGCCAGTTTCTACCAGGTTGGGATTGGTAGCTTAAGATAAAGCATTTCCTTATCGCTGCTCGCAGCTACCTTATTTCCTGTGTACAGTAATTTTTGTAAAACCCTATAAAACAGGTAACTAAAATACTGCGAAAACAAATGTATTTGTTGCTGAAGGTAGGAAATAAAAACAATTAAGAACTTCTTACAAAGTAATTTCCCCGTTTTGCAGTCTGCTTAATCATTGTCTCTGAAAATCCATCGCAGTGACATAATGAAAATGTAGCTTTTTACACCATTTGTGTCTCTGAGAAAGCATCCCTCAGCTGGCACCCTGATTGCAGCCCCATCCAGGCCAGGCTGATGCTGGTACCTCAGACACCACCAGCAGTAAATCACTGGAAGGGTTGAGGGGTGAGTTCATCTCAACCCCGTGCACTGCAGCCTATGCCTGTCCTGCCTCACTGGAGGGTGTCGCTCAGGTAGTCTCTGCCTGGAGTTAGGAATGAAACCCTTGGCTTCCTTTGTGTCACTGGAGAGACAAACACCCCCGGAGTATGACTCAGTCTCCAATCTGCTAATTTTCTGGAGGTGTCTGCCTATCTGCATTTACTATTGAGGGAGTACAAAATGACTGTTCTCCTAAATTAGGTATTCTGCTCAGATGTTTCAAGCTGGAAGAATGAATCTGCATTTAAGTCCTGAACATCCTTATAAAGGCTAGGCTGAACTTCTTGCTTGTTGTCATTATCCAACTTAGTTAAAGTCAGCCTTAATGTGTCTGCGTATCAGGTCTGATTCCAACGTGGAAAATGTAAGTGGTAGCAACTGGATGTCCCCATGGAAGTGGCTGGACACAGGTAGTGGTGGCAGCCCTGAGAGAGTGCAAAGTTGAGAACAGGTGCGTCTTCTGTCGAAGTTGGGACCGGGAGGCAAAAATCTAAAACCTTGGCATAGGTAAATCTGGTAGTTCCCAAGAATAAGATTCTGTCGTATGATTACTTCAAGCAGTCTATTACGTATGTGTTGTTTCTGTTTGGTAAATTTTTAACTTGTGTGATGCTGAGTGTAAACCTGTAGTCTCTGAAGTCAATGGAAGTTAAAATCAGCTGGCATCTTTCAAGACCAAGACCTTTATGAGGTCTGCATATATAATCACTGCAAGGAATTAGCAGTGATTATTTCCAAAAATCATAAACTTTGGTATATGGGTCCTTGCACATGATGTATGCAAGAGTTTCTTCTCCTCTCAAAAAAGAGGAGGTAGTTAATTACCAATATCATCCTCTTTAAAAAAAAAAAAAAAAAATAAAAAATCCTTGATGCACGTCATTCTATAGTCAGAGGAAGGTGAAATACATCTTTAAATATTGTAATACAAACATTCCTCTTAATCCTGAAGGTTAACCAAATAAACTGGATGGTTTTGTCACTTCTGGCTTTTATACAAATTGTAAAGTCTGTAGAAAGAGCAACTCAGTTTTTCAGGCTGGATGGAAACTTGTGAGATCCCTTGCTGCTTTGCAGAGAGCGTTGTGTGGCTGACATCTAAAGCACCACTTGCTTGTAAGTAATGGCAAATCTCCCCCTGTAGTCCCTCTGTTTTCTTCTTTCCCCATCACAGTTGTTTTCCTGACCAGGCTCGTTATTTGTATTTGTTTTTTATCTTCTTAAAAATGCTGACCAAGGAGCATTCTCATGATTGATATATCTCTCAAGTGACTCCCCACAGTGATTATCGTGGAATTAATCGTTTGACTCCATCAGCAGAAAGACCTCTGTGCTGACTTTCAGCAAATGCGTGTCATTGTTATTATTGCACACCAACAAATTTATTTGGGGCTGAATGATAGCAGTAGATGTCATCTGAAAGAGCTAGTTTGCAGTGGAGTTGCTTTTGTTTGATTGCTGTAGTGCTGGTTAAAATTCCTCTCAGCAGCACTATTGCTTGATTGCTGGGTACTGCAAATTCAGGAGAAATAGAGCTGTTTGCGTGTAGTGGATAGACTGTGGTGATTCAGCAGATATTCTGCCTTTGTTCTTTTTGCAGCACACACCCCCATTGAAAACCTAATTTTCCTACTTTGCCCATGGAGAGACAACCTATTTTATTTCTTTTAACCACTTCCAAATGACGTCTCCTGAGACCTCTTGGGGAAAAAAAAAAAAAAAAAAAGACCTATTGTTAGTTATAAACCACTCTCTCTCTGACATATTTTATGAAATCAAGGGCTGATAAAGTTAGATGACTTCACTTCTGCCTTACTTTTCAAACCTAGCTTCAGATCCTCTAAATAAGAGAGGGGAGGAAAAGTTGACTAATGTTGCCAAAGTACTTGGGGAAGCAGAAATATGGCATTGCTAGATCCAGAAACTTTCTGCTGTGTTTCGGACATGTGTATGGATAGATGTGTGATCCGAGGTTGGCTTCTACCTTGGAGTAGGATCTTCCAGTCAGCTTAAGGTGGTCTAAATACGCGTACTGTGGAAGAGGACAGTCCGGTACAGCTCTGCCCTGGCCATTACTCCTATCCTGTCATCTGTGTTGCTTTAGTGACTGGATTATTCTGAAGTGGGTCAGGGCAGTTCAATGATCAGGCTGAAAATAAACTTTTGGGTTTGTTTTCAGTGTCACTCACCCCTGTGCAAGGGAAGAGGTGATGTTCTGCAGGTTCCTCTTGCACAGGAGAGGGAGGGAAGGCTTCCTGGTTCCGCAGCACCGTGGTCTTAGATCTGCTGAGACCATGTGAGAAATGGCAAATTTAGGTGTCTGAAGTGGGAATGCTGACTCTTTAAATAGCCGATAGGCACAAGGATTCCTTTCAAAGCTTTTTCAGTGTAACTATCTTCAGCAGCAATCTATTAATAGTCTGCTAATTTAGAGAAGTACCAGTGGCAATTAACATTGTGTAGTGACACCCTTTCAAGGGTGGAAGTGCTTATTCCTGCAGTGATTATGTTATTGCATAGTGCAGCTTTTGCTGGTCTATGTTTGTTCGTGCAGCACTGGACTTAATCAGGAGCTGTGAAATCTGTACCAACTGAGGAGTTTTGTTAAAAGCATCAGTGTTCCTTTTTTTTCCTTTTTAATGATTTGCTTGTCAGTTGTTCCACAGTAAAGCTGTGTGAGGAAGGAGGCTGGGCAGCTATATAACACAGGCAAGCTGACTCCCACGTGTCCCCAGGGAATTGGGGATGCTGGGCAGCAGGGCTTCCTCAGGAAGCCTTTTGGGATCTCCCCTGCATGCCCAGGGGCTGCACAGAGACGGTGCCATGGTGCTCTGTGTGCTGTTTCCTCAGGCATTTGCCCATTTCAAATACACCTTGATTCTCTCCCTACTCCCACTTGCTTGCCTTCCTCTCAGAGAGGTTGCACAAGTACGGAGACCTCAGGGCTGACTGGCAGGACAGATCCGGATTACAATGCTCTGTGGACTCTGCAGGCCAGATTAAAGTACTTGGAAGGATCAGTCTGGCTCATGGGCTGCATTTTTTGACATTCTTGTCGTAGAAAAGTATTAGGAGTTGTAAGAAGGACTAATGTGAGCTTATATTTTACAATTTGAGTGTTGTAACTGCTTTGTTAGGGAAAGCAGAATTTGAAATAGTTATACTATTTTTGTCTGTTGTTTTTTTCGCGGCAGCAAATTCCTGTTATGTCTTCTGCATCGAAAAGCAAATTCCATTCCCTCATAATAACCATTCAATTAGTCTCATCTCCCCTGCTCCCATTTTCCAAGCAACTTAACAAGATGAGACAAATCCTTCAAGTTGCGCTTATATTATGAACGCTGCTGATGAGTCTTGAGCCGGCAGGAAAGCTAATGGGACAATCTCAATTTAAAGAAAGCTGGTTAACAGCAAATACATTTCAGTTTATAAATGAACGATGGCAGGTAAAGGCATGTGTCTGCATAATATAGTTGTCACCTGTAAAATGTTTTCCAACTAGAGATCTCAATGTACCTTGCAAAGAAACGCGAGTAATGTTCTACTTCTGCAGCACAAAGAAAGTGAAGGACAGGCCTCAAGTAACTTTTCAAGGACATACTGCCATCAGTGGGAAAGTTCTGAGGCTAGGTGTCAGATTTGTTTGTCTTGGACTTCTTCCATCTTAACTACCACTGGTGAATCAGTCTTGAACAGGTTTATGAAATACGGTGTCCTCTTTGCAGTAAGAAGGTGTTACTGTGCACATGAGGTACAATAAGAGACTTCAGCAGAGTGTAGGGATCAAAGAAAGGCCCAGGGAAATGTTATTCTCCGGTGCCATGTGAAACTGGTCTTCTTTCTCAGGGTAGAAACGTGAGATGTGCTTGGCAACAGAGCCTGGCCTGAGAGAGAGGTGCATCAAGTAGAGTCAGGCACAGCCTGGTTCCCTGGGAGCTCCCATTGTTTTGGACTTTTACTCTTGTAGAAATAGATTTCTAGATTAATTATCCAAGGAAGATTACTGATGACAAATCCCATGCAGGATCTGATGAGAGCTTTCACATTTTATACAGTGTAGTATCAGAACATAATAGGAACAATTGTACCCTGGTGTTGCCTGTCAAAATAATTTTTGAGGGCACAGAAGATGCAAGAAGCAGTTTACTGGTCTGCACACCTATTGAAATCTCAGGGCTTCAGCAGGTGACGTGGATGGACACATACTCCCTTAAGTTCAGTTTCAGACAACTTGTTAGAAGGTGGGAGATGAGTCTGACACCTGAAGTTGGCTTTGCTGGGTCTAAGATTTTTCCTTCTCAATATCTCCCTTGCTTCTGTTCATTTTAGTGAGAAGTTTGATGGAGGATGTGAAGAAACACGGTGGGACTCTAGTCCTTTGTCTAGGGAAAAGAAGGATAAAAGCCTCCCACGCTAATGTCAGGCACTGGATGATTCTCTCCATTACCTCCCTCATATGAAGGCACCTTTCTTTACTTCCTCTCTCTCTATTTTCTATCTGAAGGGGAAAGATTTTAAAAAAATATATTTTTCTTTTTAATGCCTTCCAATATTTAAATGGCTTGGAGCACTATCCAGCTGGTTAATAAGGAAACACATACATCCAGCTGGTCAGTGTATATATGTAGCACTTGCTTGGCTGCTAGTTAGCAGATGTGCTAAGCAGATGACAGTATTGTTGCTAGGAAAAGAACACAAGACAACTAGAATTATTAGAGGACATATAATTGGAAGGAACTGGTATAACTTCTGTGCAAAAATGGCAAAATAAATTAATAGAGGGCAAAACCTATAGGAAATGTAAGTTTATTAGCTCTGCTGTTTCAGACAAAAGCGGAAAAAGTTTAGAACTGACTTTAGTGTATTTTATAGAAGGACCCCCCCTCCCCCCCCAAAAAACCAAAAAACCCCAGGCTGCAGTTTGAGAATTAGCTGTACCACCCGCAGGTCACTTTCATTTTCTTGTATTAGCTCTTCCTTAACTTTTTATATGTAAATGTATACAGATATTTTTGGCAGATTTTGTAGGTTGGGTCAAGCAGGCTGAATAGCATAGGTAATGAGGATAAAGTAGTATAAAAAGGATGTTATCTGGATATTTGCATCATCGTCTTATATGAAACTTGGCATTCCGCTGGATTTCATCTTTGTGTTCATTGCTTCAGTCATCAAACTGCTGCATTTAAAAAAAAAAACAAAAACTTTTGGGGAGAAAATGGACATTTAAATTTAGCATTAGAGGTCATTTAACAATATTTCTGAGGCTTCAGCGTTTACTTTTCTGCTCTTAAACTTTCCGAGTTTGCACTTCTTGCCCTACACTTTGTGGATGCTAAAATTTTACATGGGTTTCAAAATGGCTTGGACAGCTCCCTCCTAATTTTTCTTTGTTTAAAAACATTTCAGGTTCAGGTAGGCTTAGCTGCAGACTTCTGGCCTATGGATGGGTATCCAGGGGTTGTATTACCCCTGGTTTTCTTTGTTGGACTCTTCTCTGGGCCATCAGTGTTCGTTGCTGGCACTGGCCACTACTAGGTTACTCTGTACCGGTTTCTGATGAAACCTTTCCAGATCATCCTTAAGTCCACTTATCAAAAATAAAAGAGAAAAAACAGCAAACTGATCAAGAAATTGCCAGCCTTCTCCCCAAGAACTCTATGTCTCCCCCTGCTCTGCATTTGCAGGTGCTTCCCAATCTTCAAGCCAGCTCCCAAATCCCAGTGCTGTTTCTGGCAGCCAGAGGAGAAGGGCTGTTTGGTCTGGTAGTGTCTTCATTAAAGTCAACAGGAAGTCTCTGATTTCAGTGTAGTTTAGATCAGGCCATACTGTCCAGTCACTTCAAACTTGTGAACTCTGCTTGCTTATGTATTTTAAACCAAATGCTCTTTTTGCTGTAAGGAGACTGAGCTTTGAAAAATAAGATGGAGTAGGCCATAGAAACATGCTTACTGAAGCATGGCATTGCTGACGGCTTCAGAATTTGTTTTCCAAGTTTTAATTTGATAGAACTGGCGTTGAAACTGCTCAAATTGCTAAAAGCTTCAAGAAGAATTGTAGCCCTTCAGCAGGGACATGCTAGTCTGATCGTTTCCTTTTCAACAACAGCCTCCTTTGATATGTTTGCCATTGCAGAGTTAAGTCTTTGCATTTGGTATCCCCTCGTGAATTAGCAGCCATGGATACTTTTTTTCTGTCTTACAACTGAGCACTAAAAACTTGTCAAGCTCTTAATCTCTTTGCACCAAAAATAGCTTTGATCGTTGCAGGATACAATTCCCACTAAATATGTGTGATATTAATATCTTTTTTGTATGTCAATCTTAGCTAGAATTTCCTTGAGCAAAGTGGTTGGGACACCATTTTTCTGTGCAATTTTCATGGCTTATAGGAGAAAGTTAGGAAAGGCACAATTTATATAGATCAGATTAAATGCTTAAAATACCTATTTAAGAAACTTCTAAGATTTTTTTTAAACTGAAATCCTGGTGATTTTCATTTTCAGAGTGTAATACAGGCATTACTGGAGTCATTGCAGCAAGCTTTGTCAAAGGGCTGTGTTAGACCTTACATTTACAAAGTGCAATTGGGTCACTTACAAATTATAAATATTATAGACCAAATGTTCATTGTCTTGATTTATAGAGTAATATCAGGAACTACACACAACTCGGTCTGTGCTAGACCTCTCTCTGCTGAGAAATCAAAGCCACAATATTTTCCAGGCCAATTTCAAAGGAGAATCAAGAAAATCCATGAGATGTGATTTCCTGAAATAAGATCCAGGCGGGGGTTAATGACAACCTTTAGGCCGCTGCCTCAGGGCATATCTAAAATGTGTGCAGCCACTTGGCAGCTGTAAGCCTTATTGGGGATTATTCCTTCTGATAACAAAAGCCAGTTTGTGTCACCAGAGTGATAAACAATGCCCCCCTTAATAAGCAAAAAGATTAACAATACATGACATTAAGTACAAGATCCGCAAAAAGGAACAGAGTGTTCAATAACTCCTCTGAGCTTCATTTTATCTCAAAACATAAATTTTGTTGCCAATGGAACTCTATAAGAATTAATTAGGGAACTTCACAAGCAGTCAAAACTCTTGTAGGCCATTATAAATTTATCATTGCTGAAAGGATTTATTTCTGCTGTCAGACATCATGCTTATCTGGCAGACTGCACAAAGAATATGGAATAAATAAACTTCTTCCTATATAAAGAACCCTGGAAAAATGTTTGGAAAACTTGTTTTTAAAAAGTGAAACATTGTGTTTATTGCCTGTAAGGCACTAGTGAAGAAACAATCCATTTAGTATTCAGCCATTGAAATATTCAAACAACTGCAGCAGATCCCTCAGATTCCCCACTTGTAGAGAACTTGCACAATGTCATGTTGAATGCTGCAGTGCGTGCGCCTATCCATAGAACTTCCCCAGTTAAGAGAGGTAGAAAGTGGGCTGGGAGTAAACCATTACTATGGAAGTGTTTAGACAAAGTCCTCTTGGACTGCAGGACCGCCGTATCACACCATTAATTTTTATTTCAATTATGTTAACCATAAACAATGATTCTCTTCTATAATTTTCTAAGCTTATCTCACTCATTCCAGCATCACAGATGAGCTATATAATTATACATCTAATACTATCAAGATAATTGAGAAAGCCAGTGCTTTGTAGTTCCTGGTTATTACATATAGTTAAACATTCTGTGCTTCTACTTGTTTCAGTAACTCAACAACTCCAACAAGTATCAGAATAAGTGATAAAGGGACAGGGAGTATGTGTGCTTTTCCTGTAGTGGCTGGCATTCCCGAGCCAGCTGGTATAAAATCTGAATGCCTCAGAAGTATTTTTTCTGCAGTATGTGCTTTGTTAGTGAAGTGACTTCACTTGCTACCGAGGATAATTCTTTTTCCCATTCTCTGTGCGCTATTAGGTACCATGTGTAGCTCAAACAGCATCACAGATAACAAGACGATTAAATTATTGGAGACTGCATAGCACTGACACAAGCTCCTGCATGAGCTCGCGCTTGTTATGCCCTAGAAGAGCACTGGCTCCTCTAAAATGCTAAGCAATACAGTGTGAAGGGAAGGTGCTGTATTATATGCTTCCTGCTGCAAAGTATTTGCATCATCATGCCCTTATATAAATGAATTCTTCAAGTAAAAGCAGCAACTGAGTGGTTTGAAGGTAGCAAAGATTCCTGTGCTCTTTGGAGCATTAGACCTTGGCAGCCAATTCTCTGCCAGATGCAGTGACCCAGCCAGTTTCTCTGTTGGCCAAGCTTACTGACATGCTTAGCACCCTGATGATGTTCTCTCATAAAATTGGAGGTGTCAGAGGCCCCTGTTTCTGCCTGGCTTTGTGCTGCCCCCCATAAAAGCTGTTAGATGACAAATGAGAGCTAATGGATGCTCCAGAGATCAGAACAGATGGAGGCAGATAGGGCATCTGGGCTCTCTGGGCTTTGGTCCTCTGAGAACTGCATGGCTCATCCTCTTTTCAGTGGGCTAAAATGAGGATTATCTGTTGCACAGAGAAAAGAGTTTGGAAGGGACAACCTCAAGGCATGTGTATGTGAGGCTGGGGATCACAGACCCCAGGGCTGTTGGGAAGTGGTGAAAGTGGGAGCAGGAAAGAGTGATTGAAAAAATACTGCTGAAAAGCTCGTTTAACCATCCTGGTTATACTTAGCATCCTTAAGTGGCGGTGCTGGGGCCGTAGGTGGTACTGCAGAGGCTGGCTGGGGGTGCGTGGCTGGGCTGTGCAATGAGACGGGGTAGGGATGGGGCTGGGAGCCCTGGGAGCACAAGCCCAATGCCTGGAGGGACTCACGGGGGCCAGGGCCCTGGGGGGTCTCAGCAGGTGGTATTTGCAGCACCAGGAAAGAGAGGGCTGCACCTGGATATTTACACTTACGCTGACTGTTTGACTCAGAACAGAAGCGCCCACACACTTCTGAGAAAGTGATGTTTTATTTTTCTCTTTGGCTCTTAGAGTGGACTCCATGTTATCCTGTTGTCTCAGCAAATTATGCTTTGGGAAGCCTCAAACAGATAAGGGCTTGATGCAGTCTGAGTCTTTCCTAACTCCTCTATCATTTTGTAACCAGGTACTCCCATGTCTGTGTCACAGGATTTTACTGACAAGTCAGACTTGCCAGAAAATCACACTTTCCTTTTGGTGCATCTTTCATGTACGCATACTGTGTGACTGTCGTGATCTTCATCCTGCTTTGTCTGCTGTTGTTATTGATGCTATATATCACCTTAAATGGATGATACTAGACAAAATTTCTCAGGAGCGAGACTTTTTTAGTTAACAAGTCTGCCTGATTTAATGTTATCATTTGTAACTCTATGTGATACATTCAACTGTATGAAGCTATTGCCATATAAATACCTGTGAGTCCCTGAGATGTGCTTATTTGTGGCTTCAGCTTAATTCTTGGTGATAAGGCATTTTCCCACATTCTTCTTCTTGGCATTTTCTCATGCTTCATTTTCTGATGATCCCATGGTTGAAGGGTAGGTTGTTTTTTTTAATGCCATGAAGATGAAGTTCTTTTTGTGATAAAAAGCCTTAGAAGCATCATCAAAGCATGACATTGCTGAAAATAATCCCTGTCATAACGCTCTTACTTGTTTGAAATGTTCCCCATTTATTGGGTCCTTAATGTGGATGTGTGTGTGAACCGAATGCCTTAGAGGAATATCCTAGAGGCTCTTCCCCCAGTAGCTCCTTGATGCTCATGTTCCCATGGACACTGCTGCCAAGACTCAGCATGTAGCCATGCTTGGAAGAAAACAAATACCAACACTTAGGAGTATGTCTGTACTACTCAGAGTTATCCCTGAAAAAAAATCAGGTTTGAAATTCAGGTTGGATTGTAAGACTGTCTTTGTTACAGTGATGATACTGAAACATTGGAATATATTATTGTGGAAGAGATTACAGATCTGATAGAGAAAAGACCAGACAAATTTCTACTGGGAATATTAGGTAGAGTTGTTTTGGATTTGGGAAAGGCCTAGGCATTTTTTTGGAAGTTCCCTTCTATCCTGTGATTTTGAATTTTGTGTTTTGTCATTTCATGGACAGTCAATCAAAACCCATAAATCCTAACGTAGGGTTGTTAAAATATAAATCTGACAGTTTACTGTGAATTGCATGCCAAGCAGAAGGTCTCCAGAGGGGAAATAGACTCTGAAAACCTTGTACTGAAAGATGGATTTACATCTGAACACACTAACATGATATGAAAGCCTGGAAACATCTGCCATCAAGTAAAATCCAGGAGATCTGTAAGAAATTCTAACTACAACCTGTTCTGAACATGCAGGAGCATATTGAAAACATGTGGAGAACTTGAAGAAACTTGAATCATGAGGGGCAATGAGCAAGTATAAAAAGGATTTCTATGCTCTGATTTATTTGACTTTTTAAAAATGTCTGAAAATTGAAACCCTGATTGTCTTTGTAAATTCAGTAATATTTATAGAATGGGTTAATTGAATTTTTCAAGTTCTTGAACTTAAAAATATTTGGGTTTAGATTTTGATCATGTTACGGTGGGTAAAAGCTTATGCTGGCATGAAATGACATTTGGGGGAAGAAGAGTGTGAAGGAAATTACATTTTTGTGCTATATTTTAGACATAGTAGCATGAAATTTTTTGACAATTCTTAGCTTTTATTAGTTTAGGAATTCGATTCTAATGAAAAACTTAATAATAGACCATGACCAGCTCTGCAGAGAAAACACAGAGGCTGTACAAGTTACAGAAATACTGTTAGTGGGTCAAAATAGAAAATGAATACTTCATAGGAAACAGGAATAGTATGCATACCCTGCTACCTGTTCATTGAATAGAGATAACAACTCAGTCTCTCTAAAACAGATATACTTACTGAGCCTGGACTGAGTTTAAGTCTGGAGGATGCATGTTATTGCAGGCTACAGAGAAGAAATACATCTTTTTTGACATTAGATGAAATACAGGGTGGGCAAATCCGAAGCAATGCAAACAGGAAGAAAGAGTTTTAAAATGCTTGTATGTAAGGATGTGTTCAGAATTGAAAAACCTTAAGAAAAAAGTGTTGTGTTGTTGTGGAGCACTTGATTATGTTTGCTGAATATGCAGCAGAAGTAAAAGAGCAATAAAAAAAAAAAGCAATGAAATGAGGGAGCAGGCTGAATTAAGCAAACAGAATGATATAGAAAGTTGCTAAAGCAGGGAAAGAAGTGGACAATGCTATATACTTACTTCCTTAACTCATCTATGATGGCAACAGAAATATTTAAATGAAAAAGAAAACACAGTTTAATTGAATGAAAATTAATATAGCTTTTTGTCCAAGAAACGGTTCTCCAGTTTTCCTCACATAATGCTCACTTGTTGTATAGATTGGAGATGATTTCTTTGTGGTACTCCATGCTGATTATGATCTGAGACACGATATTGGGCTGGAAGAAATCTGTTTAACCACTCTTTGAACGATTTCTACTTTGGCTCTCCACATTTTCTGGTAGAAATGGGTTCCATATAGCTGTTTTTAAATATTCCTGGGGTCAGAGTAGGATAAATATTCAGTAACATTTGTCTCATGCCAAATACACAAATATATATTGATTTAACTCAACAGGAACCCTAGTCCCTAGAGTCTGCACAAGCTGCATGTTCTGGTGCCACAGCCTGTGCGTGCTGAGGGAGCTGCCCTTCCATGCGAAGCCGGTGGCAGACCCAGCGTTTGGTCCTGCTCACTTGTCCCAAACAATCAATTTATCTATGCAGCCACACTGATGCTCCAGCTAAACTTGCTGCATTAATTATATCTGCCCTGAGCTTACAAGCTTCTAGAGCTATTTTGAACATAAATTTTGCAAACTTGCAAGTCAGTGAGGGGTTTTTATTTTTCCAACGTACCCAACTTGCAATTAAATTAAACTGCCAGATCCTGGTCATTATCAAAACTCTCCTTCAATCTGCGGATTTAGGATAGAGGAATGAATGATATTTCTAGGTTATTGAGTAAGTACCAGGTAGTGGTTGTACTTTAAGACGCTCTTTGTGTTGGAGAGTTTCTACCTCTCTCTCTCAAAATGGGACTTCATTTAAGTATATTTTTGGTGAGGAGTGTGAAATGTTTTTTTCCAACACACCCCCATGGTATTCCTTTACAAGTTAAAAGCATGCCCCAAGATGCAGTGTACCTATTTAAACCCTTCATTTGGTCTAAAGTGCACTGTCTTGGTATTGTGAATAGCTAATGATGGAGTATTTGGGGTTGTGGTAGAGCTGTATGACTGCAAAAATATCTACTAAAGACATACCACAAATTTTATTTTAGAATATAATGGTCTGTGTAGTGATGTCTTACAGTGCCTAGGGAATGCATATGGTCCCTGCTTCCTCAGGACAAGGTAAAATGTGGAATCTGGGAAATCTGAACATAGAATTTGTGGAGAGATGACATAGAGACATGCATATGCTTGAGTCCATGTTGGCAAGTACTTCCCTAGAAGTTGAGTATAATTCTGTGAGCTTCTGGATGCTTCTTCCCATGTTTCCTCAAACCTCAATCTGTTTGTGGATAGCTTTCAACACTTCAAAATAACAGTGCCTGAATTTTTTATTAGTAACCAGTAGACGCCAGACTTGTCCAGGCAGCAATGTTTCACTAGAAGGTTAATTATTATGTATCTTTTTTCTAGGTATTACTAAATGTAGTATGAAGCATAGCTTTTTATCCACCAAGCATTGATTAGAGTCAGTAATTAACTTGTGGTCCACCAATGTAAAAAAAAAAAGAATGGCTATTTGGTATGTTTTTTCGACAAAATATTTAATTGCAATAATCTCTGACTGGTTTCTGTTGAATCTCTTCTACTGATTTAGCTGGTATTGGAGAAGAATGTAAGACATGTTATATTGCTCATTACTGAAACACGTATACATTTGAATATTTTGGTATTTTAATCCTGTCAGTCATAGGGACTTTGTTTGAAAAGGTATCTTCTTAAGTCAGGCCACAGCAAACTTCCTGATTGCTCAGAACATGAGTTAAATAGCTAAAGAAATGATAATAGATCTTTAAACTGAACTGAAGAGAGTTGCTTTTAATAGAAACCTATCTCAAGTTTTCTGTAGAGTAGTCTTGGAAGACAAAATCTGGAAAATGAGCCAGGTTGAAACATCATGGGCAAACAACTGCCCAGGGACCTATAGCTTCAATATTGTTGATGTCTTTTATAAAACACCTAACTAAAAAGGGAGCCCCGGCCATGCCCTTGCACATACGGCACCTCTTTTTGCGTGTCCCAGTGTACAGATAATGGTCTTCCTTCGTATGGGGTAAGCGTTTATCTCTTTTTTTAGGGAGGTGTTGTCATGAGCAGGTGCTTTATTTTCAGACAACACTGTTTTTGGAAAGGCCAACCTTTGCAAAGCAGTTCATGAAGGTGTGTTCCAGGGGGTTACTGCAAAGGCAAACCCGAGCGATGGCTCCTTTTATCTCTGCTGGTTTCTCTCCCTCTTTCACCCCTCACTCCCAATATAGATCAGATTCCTTAAAGCAGCTGCTTGACTTCCAAAAATGCTCAACCCTCCCGTCTCCTACTGAGAGAGGGAAACGGTTACTATGGATTCGCCGCACCAGAACAGATGTATTTCAATATGCTGGGTACTAACCATGCTGCTATCCGTGTGCTGCAGTTTTGTTAAAGTCCAGAATAGGATTGCCCCATGGCTGCCCTCCCTGGATTTCCTCACGCTTCTCTTCTGCCTGCTAGTATAGAGGGCATCTGTGAAAAATAACTGGAGAGGTCTGAGGCCTCCCTGTACTTTTAGGCATCAAAATCTCTTCCTCTCCTAGCATTTCACCAGGTGTCAGACTGATTAATGGCCCAAAGATACAGTAATGCATTCAGACAATGCAAAGGCTCCATTTGGGGCTGATTGTACACTCAGTATGTAAAGAAATCACCAATGGATATAGGTGAATTAAGGAAGGGGGGGGCTGGGAGACTAAGGAAATATGCAGGAGGAGGAAAGGGACTTTCAGTGATCGTGCTATTTACCAGTTGTAAGTTGGAGTTGACAGAAACTAATTCTCAAACTTTGGGGAAATTTGAGTGTGGATCTGAGTGCTGTAGTTTGAGCCCTCTTCTATATGCAACATTAGCCAGTGAATCATTAAAAACATTTTGACGTTCTGCCCATGCAATCCTATTCACTTCAGCTCATTTCTAACACTTGATTCTGTGCTCTGGTATATTAAACCTGAAGAGAATGGTGGGGGAGTGGGAATGGTTTCTGGATCATTTCCTCCATCACTAACTTCTATAAGGGCTCTAAATAGAAACGTAGCATACATCGCAGAAGCAGATGAAATGTCAGTCCTATATAGTGCTGTCATTCATGAGAAACTAGGCGATGTTATGGTAGTCATGTTTCTGAAGTCATAGTCATTTTGGCATTTCACTATTTTTTTCATCTTTCCAGAAAACAGTGGCGCTCTGTGATTCAACCTGCCCAACTTGAGTGAGACCTTCCATTAATGCACAAATGAGCTCTTTCTGATTGAGTTTCAGATCTTGAAAGCTTTTAAAAAGTACTTTCTTATAATGTGTATATTGTGTGTAGTAGATATACCCGGTGTACGTTAACATCACAAGGTCTTACAGGATAGAAAGCCTGGAACTCAAAGTTTCAGCTACATTTTTAATCTACAAAAGTAAATCTTCTGCACATCTGAGCTGTCTGGTAAATGGGTCTCTTATTTTATTCCCCATTATTTCTTTTGATTGGAGTTGCACTGCTGTGTTTTCTAAAGCATCACAATTCATTTTTTTGATATATGAAAATATGTAAAAAAACTTGTCTGCAGGGACATTTATTTTGTAGGCGTCTTTATAAATCAACCCAAGTCCTCTAAATGCAATACCAGGTTAATTTATAAGTGCCCTCAGTGGGGATGCAAAAGGATTAGAATAAATCATCAAATTGCTTAAGACTGGAGGTCAGGCATAGAGTACGTTATTGGAGTGATATCTCTAAGGGAAGAATTAACAGAACTGTTTCAAAATAATAGAAAAATACCGCAGTTAGTGTATGGGTCAGGTGCGCTCCGTGCAGTGTCACCTGCTCAGGAAGCACAATGAAGACAATTCCTGAACAATCAGCACATTCACTGGGTGACACACTTTGGCAAAGACACTGGCAGCTGGCTCGCAGGCTGGCTGCAGCAGAGAGGGGCTTCACCTGCAGCTGAAAAGGCAAGTGGAAATGTTGCTCTTGCCTGTTGCTAGCAGGTACTAAAAAGCCTGTCCCAAGATGCTATGAGAGATTGTACTGCAAAATTTCCAGTGAAGAAACAGTGTCTGGCTCACTTTGCTGGCTCTAAGACCAATGTTTATGGGTCCAGGAGGGCCAGCAATACCTAAACGATATGCCCACTGGAGGGCTGTGGCAGAGAAAGAGTTTGAATCCAAATCTCTGAAGTTTTAAACTAATTTTAATTAGATACCATATAATGGTAAACTAGGAATCACTTTTAACTTTTTATACAGCCTCACTTTCATGTGTCATTTTTCTTTTAATTCTTGCTCTGACATGAACAGGATGGGGTATTCTCAAAGTGACATCTGAGGCTATCAAAACACAAAGGATAATGTCTGAAAAATATTAAAGAAAAGGAGAGCAGGTTCAAAAGATTTAGCTGCAGTGAAAAAGCATCTCATCTTCCTACATAATTCTTGACCTCCGAGGCTTACCTACAGGTGAGAGAGAGTAGGCATGATCAAATGTAGCCTTTCTTTGAATGTCAGGACTTAATCCTGTGTCTGCTAAAACCCTTTCTATGTTAATGCACTATGTTGGCTTTCCGTTTTTCTGTGGCTTGGACAGGACAGCTGTAACAACTTCCCTGAAACGTTCAAGAGGAGAATAGAATCAGTCTGGAAAGATATTTTAGTTTCTTTATCCTTCTGGGATCATGCATATATATAATAAAAGGGAATTCAATGTTCCTTACTGGCTACTAGAAGATTACCCTTCCAGAAGGCTCAGTTCATCGAAGCACTTGAGCGTGTATTTAACTTTTAGCACAGAACAAAGTGAGACCCAGTTGTCAGCTCTGTGCTTTTCATCTCCCCCAGCTCAAATTATCTTCCATTGTGCTCTGATCATATCTTCCACATGTATATTCTCAGCCATCTATGGCTTCCTGTCTTGTCACCTGTTTCACAGACCTTTCTCTCACCTTAAAAATGCTACCCAGTTCTTCCTCTCTACAGGGTTTTGCCTCGCACACAGGCAGGCTCTTATTCCTGCTTTACAATGGCAAATTCTCTTGACCTGCAGCACCTTCCTCCATCCCTTTCCCTTGTCTGCCCACAGTGCTGCTCCTCTTCTTCCCTTGGGTGGAGCAGTCCCTGTCCCCCCATCCCACCATGGACTTCTGTGGAAGTCCATTGGCACCTTTGCTAGCACTTTCCCAAATACTTGTCTGTCCCTGTTACTTATCTCATGGTCCTTTCTTGTAATTTATTTTGCATGTAGGGTACAGCTTAAAATCTCCAGAACAGCTGGTTTCACAAAGAATTTGATTTTTAAATGATAGGGTCAATATTCTTTGGGGCTGATGAGCTACTTGTCCTGTCTGAGAGGCAGTGGGGTGTTCACAGATTTGCATGCAAATTCAGCTGCAAAGATCAAATATGGATCTGAACTTCAGCTGATTCAGGATGGTTCATGCCCAGCTACTGCATGAAAGACAAGTGTATGATGTTTCAGAAAAGGAGACCCCACTGGAGAGTTACCTGGTACAGATAGAAACAATTTATCTCATATGCATTTTACTTGCATCTTAATGCTCGTGGAGGCTTTATATTGGAGTTGATTGGAAAGACTGATTACTTCAGTCTGTTAATGAAAGAAGATATTTGCAGATTGCAGTGATAATAAAAGGTATTAAAGCTTCAATACATCAAACGTTGTAAAATTGCAAAATATTTCACCCTTTCAGTCTATTTTGGTCTTCCCCTTTGTAGTTCTTCTAATTTTAACATAGTAAAAATAGTGAAAATTCCAGTGAATGGCCATTTAAATTTTTTTTACAGCATTGATGCTAGAGGAAAGAATTTGGTCCCTCATGAAGTTGTGCTGAAATTTACCAGCAGTAATAAAGTACAGTTCACTCTTTTATTATAAACTGCACTTTAAGTCTTACAAAGCACTGCAATTTCACTATAATGAAACACTTGCTTTTTTTCCCAACAAAGTTAATTTCAAGTCATTTTTATTTACCTGGCTACCCTTGTCTTTGCTTGTTGCATTATTTGTTTTGCAGTAAGTGCTGCTGGGATTTACTGTGAGTTGTTAACTATTACTTCCACCAATTACCTGCTCAAGTTGTATGATTAACTTCAGATTGTAACATGACTGAAGTGACAGGGGTTAAAAATAGAACCTTTTCTCTAGGGCTCTAGACCTGAAAACCATAAAATAAAATGCCTTGAACACTTGTTAAAAGCTTGGATTAAAATTAATTCTAAAATTCATAAATAAAGCAATTGTAGCAATTAACTTCATCTCTCTTAAGAGACACTAACTATACAAGTAAATCTCTGAAGGTTCTTTGAAAGTATTGCCCACAGTCATTTCCAGGCACGAGGTCTCAGCAGAGTCCTGTCCTACTTAAGAGAAAGGTCCAAGCTCAGTGAGGCAGGATGATTTCCAACTTATGCTCAAAGAAGCCTACATTTGATTTGGTTGGAAATATGCTATGGGAACAAGGGCCAAAAGCAGTTGTGGCATGTAATCATTAGTAAAGACATTTATAACCCTTTTCTTAAGTCAGCTCTGGCTGCATTTCCAAGTGTGTCACTGCCATGAGCAAGTTATTTTGTTTGTGGGAATGAATTCAAAGCTGGTAACAAACTACTTGGACAGTTTTATCTGAGGTTCAGCCTCATAAATTTGAGAATGCTCCATTTACTAAGTGACTGTTTTTACTTAAATATTTTTCAAACACACCCCTGGAGAATTAGGAAGGCTGGGAGAGGAAAAGAGTTGCTGTTTCTGCTTAAAATGAGTGAGAGACTTCTGATGATCATTAGTCTGTAGCTCCCATAGGGTGTTCTATAAATTAGCTAGGTTGGATAATTGAAGCCATGGTTGTGTGGAGTTCAATGTGGCTGACAAAAGCTGCTCAAGAGGTGAAATAAAATGTACTTGGTATTAAGTTGCTGAGCTCCCTGTGCCACTTCAAGTCTGTAATAGATACTAGAGCTGGCTGTTTTCAAAAAGCTCATGATTGTCTACAATCCATTGTGGCACTATAGCAGTCCCAAGTAATAGTAGCAGTCCTAAAGAAATACCTGAAAGCTACTGTCTTCACTCTAGAGAATCAGAGTGGAGAAATAAACCCTGAAAGAGCTGCATAACTCAGTATTATAACTGAATAAGTAGCTAAATTATTATGTGGTGTAGGGGGAAAAAAATTAAATCACTTTTATTGCTTGTATCACTAGTATTGCTTGCTATTATATCTATTACTCTCACCCTAAAAAGACTGAGATATTTCAGTGGTAGGAATGTGACCACGCATCTTGTTTACCTCTGCAGAGGCTGTAGGCAGATACACACCTTCACATTTGCTCCTCTTGCTGGCTAGTCCCAAGGGTGCTCTTAACCAGGAGTCATGGAGCTGCAATGCAGATATGAGTATTGCTATCTTCAATTTTACAGATCAGAAAACTGAAATATAAAAAGGTAAAATGAAATATAAAAAGGTAAAATGAAGTTTTTTCTAGGGTACTATAATTTACAAAGTTACCCCAGATCTAGTTTTTTCTAGGGTACTATAATTTACAAAGCTTAGGACTTGTCCACACTAGTTCTTTTCCAGTTGACTCTGATGTTTTTCTGTTCCTTTTGTGGACCATATCTTCAATCACAGTCAATATATTCTGTGACAGAGCCGCCTTTTATTTGCATAGTGAGCAGATAAAATAGTAAAGTGAGTGTCTAAGGACCAAAGTGCAGCCCCTTATCAGAATTGCTTGACAGTAGTGCCTTGAGTTCAGTTCATCCTGGAAGATGGTCTAATCCCTACTAGATTTATCACTGGTAAAGACGTGATTGCTGATCCCCCTTCTGTTTTTAAATTATTACTTTGCTTAAAGGCACAAAGTGTCCCAGTACTTTCTATTAGAGTTGTGAATGCTATTTCCTCCTACCCCCCCCAAAGACCCAATAGAATTTTGTAATAGATGTTTTTAATGCCATTAAGTTCTGGGAGGCCTTTCTGGCTCAACTGTCTCAAAAATTTGGTCTTAGTCACATTGCAGAGATTCTCTATTTCGTGTACAATTGCAAATGTCCTTGAAGAACATTTAATTCTCTGCGGTCTTCCAGCTTAGATTTTATCAAAATGAATAGCAAACCCAAAGTTCCTCTTACAGATGAAAATGAAGAGCATATGGTTTTAAAGAAGGACATATGGATACAAACGTACATGTTTATACAAACGTGTTCTGATCAGCTCAGATTTTTCCTTTCTTTCTCTTGTGATCAAAATGTGATGAGGCACAGAGGGTAGTGTAGTTCCTGCACAGCCAGATCTGAACCTTGCAAAAGACATTAGAAAGATTCCAGTGATTTCAGCGAGCCTTATACCAGATCTTTGTTGTTGGGTTCACTTCAGTGAGCAATTTGGACTAGCTTCAACTATGTGCAAACTCCCTGTATATAGTTAAAGATATAAAGTATTTTCAATGTAATTTCCATTTTGAATGTGTATGTCTTCCACTAAATGACTAAATATATAAATAAACCTATGCAAAATAAGCTTAACAAAATACAAGAAAAGTACAACCGGGACAGTGAATTCATAGAGAGATGACTATATGGACAGAGAGGTCTGCCAGTGTTTTTGATTCAGTTCCCAGGGAAATCAATAGGAGATTCACTCAGTTTTCATGTGAATGGTGCTGGTCACCTTATATACCAGCTTCTGAGATCTTCAGCTAATATGTAAATAAGTAAATAATTCAGCTAGTAAATAAGTACGTTAGAATCTGTAGAGTTACACCAGCTACGTAAGATGAGGATCTGTTCCTGCAGCATCTGCCTGTAACATCGAATATGCAGACAGCTCAACAGTTTAGCCATTTGAATTTCAAAATCTGATAAAGAAGAATCTCATAAAGTGCTCTGCTATCAGGTTGTAAACATGGTTTGTGTTTTTCTTGCGCTGCTTGGGTTTTCTGAGAGTATAATTTTCATAGTTTAATAAAGAACATCCAGCTCCATGACACGCCTTAACAATGCTGCAAATACATTGAAATACCTTGGTAACGGCAACTTTGTATTGAGAATGGGCTTGTGTGGGTCATGGGGAGCATTAAAAAGAAGACATTTTCTTATCTGTATGTTCAGCAGCTTTCTAATTGCTCATGTATTGCAAATAGCATTGCAGTTCCCTATGTTGGTAGAGCACTTTACAAATCACCAGGATTTAGATTTTCTTCCTAGTTTCTTAAACAAACAAAAATAAAATTAAATGAAATGTGACCATAAAAAATTGGAAGATTTGCACCCTGTTACAGGCAGTAAGGAATATTTCCTAGTGCACAATTTCCATCTTGTTAATAAAGTGTGAGTGTGCTTGTGTGTATTGTATGCATGCCTCTCATTTTATTTACTTTCTACCTTTAAATGTTGCTATTTTTCTTAAATATGGCCACTTCTCAGTAACACTGAGGGGAAAATAACAAGTATTAAAACAATCAGGAAAGAATGTTGAGTATTTGCTGGAGCAGCAGGTTGTGTTGCAAACTCCCATTCAAATTCCGTGGGAGCTGAGGGCTTTCCAGCTCTCTCACGTTCTCAGCAAAGCCTGGAGAGCTCCGTGGCTCCTGTACCTGGAGATGTGCTATGGCTGCTGACAGTTATATATGGAGTGCTGGGGAATGTCAAGGAAAATAGCTTTATAAGGAATCTAAAATTCTAACCACAGCTATGACACTTCGCGTAAAGGTGGTCTAAGGTAGTGCACTCGCGGTCACGTAGTTCAGCTTAGTATTTAAGGTAAAATATCCATCAATTTCTTTTGGAAGAAGAGTATGAATGGAACAGAAAGAGCATATGATAAATACCATCTGTCCTCTCTCTCTCTCTTTTTTAAAATTGAAATTTGTAACTGTAATTCCCTGCCAGGCCCCTTTCAGGGGACATGTGGGATGGGAAGCTTGTATGGCTTGGGGGCTGGTAGGCTGCTGGAGGTGCTAGAGATCAAATCTCACTTCTGTGCTAGATGATGATAAGTCTTCCTTATCTGCTCAGTCATGCAACAGCTATGTCTTCCAAGGGTCAGCACTGTGTTTGTGGTAAAGCAAAAAGGAGGAAGGGTGAGGAGTTTCCTGCAGGAGGATGTTTCCAGTATGAACTTCTCCCTCGTGCCAGCACAGGGTGAGTTGCTGCTGGAAAACACAAAATCATAAAATTCCAGGCTTGAGAGGTCATCCAGTTCTCCTCCTCCAAATGGGAGAACTGCACCACTCCTGACAGCTGTCTCTCTAACCTGTCTTCAGAGATCTCCAGTGATGGAGACCACTCTGCCTCCAGGCAATTTATTTCGTCCATATCCCTTTCTGTGAGGTATTTTTCTTGATATGTACCTTGAATGTTCTATGTACTAATAGTTGATCTATTGTACATACAAAAAACCCCGTATTATTCCTTCCTTCCTTTCATAAAGAGCTCACAGTTTAGCACACCTGATCTTTTTCTACATTTGATCTTTAGTTTGCAGTACATTTTGCATTTGTAGTACCAATAATGATATGAAAACAGAGTCTGAATCTACCAGCCAGCTCAGAAGGTGTCAGACAAGGATACTAAAAGGCCTGGAAGTTTGGACTTGAATTTAGACGATAAGTTTTGGCCCAGGTCCAGCTGTTGCTAAAATCCATTCTGGTGTGCAGACAGTAGCTTTAACAAGCTGGATCGTTGGGCTGCCAGCCAAGCTTTGCTGGGCTCTGGCAGAAACCTGTTTCACGTGCTGAATAGGATGTGCACGATGAAGCTAAAGACAAAATGCGTGAAAATATTAATGTCTGGGGTCCCTGGACATTACAAGCAGGTCATTTTGGGGCTGGGCACCTCCCAAAAGGCCAAGAAATATTTGGTGGCTTATGTGCACATGCCCTTCTTGAGGCACAAAGCTACTACATCAGGGCCGACCACAGTTCAAAACACCAGAAAATGCTACAAAATACCCCTAAAAACCAAGAAACACTCTTAAGATGTGATCTTTGTCTCTTGGGACTGCACTAGGATGCTGGACCGCCAATCCCGGCTCTTGCCACTCAAGTATGAATGCAAAATATGGAAGCATATTGCCTGCTGTCACAACTCATCTGTGAAGCAGATGTTTCTTTTGGGGAATTATTCATGCTAAAGATCACACTTCAAAGTAAACAATAATTGTCATTTGTTCCCTCTAAAAAAAATGAAAGCTGGAAATCAAATTAATGAGCATGTTTCCTCAAGGGAACAGACAGAACAGGGAATACAATCCTTTTGGCATATTTGTAGCAAATATTTTCAGACAAACATCTTAGTTCCATGGTGTTGTCACGTGGATTTAGATAAGGAGGGTACAAATGACAATAAGTGGAATAAGAGTAATTGCAGAGGGGGACAGAGCAGGAAAAAGAGTATGGTGGGGCTGAAATGAGAAGACTGTAAGGTCTAGGGGTGAATACCTTTGGGCAACGGAGGCAGCACACTGAAAGGAGAAATAGTCCATAACTTTGTAGACACAGCTAAATTGTGCATGGCTAGGCAAAGCCAGGCAGGTATTAAAGGTAAGATGAGGGACTTGACTCTACAGCCTGAATTAGCTTTGTAAACCTGGCTCTGCGTTGCACACAACTTCGTTCAGGCAGGCTGGGAAGTCTGCAAGGAAAGAGGCTAAAATGAACTAGGCTTTCTGATGGGTCGCTGCTCTTCAGCCTCCTGGTTAAGACTTTGTCTCAGTGAGCTCATACAACTTCATAGAAGGCAAAAGCAGTTGCATTTCAAATTGCTACATAATTTATCCCCCCAGACCAGTTCTCAACTACCTTGTGTCAAATACAGGATGAATGGCAGTCTCTAAGTGTTTATGGATAACCTAGGAAATCAAATTCCTGTGTGATACAGTTCTTGGACTCAAAGGCTTTTTTTCTACTCATAAATTAAGTGGGGCCAAGGAACATTCCCAGGCACGAGACCTGAGCTGTCTGCGTTCCTGCATTGCCAGGATGGTCCTTTCAGCTGATCTTCCAGAGAGGTGCAGAACCCCCTTCTGGCTGTTTTGGATCCCACAACAGCATGTTTGTCTAGAAATCTTCCATGTGAAATATTTTGGACCCACTGACCATAATTTTCAACAAACTATTTAATCAGGTAAATTTCTGACCTTTCCTAACTGGCCATATGCAGTATTTCAGAACACGAAAAATACCCATCTGGCATTTATATCAACCACATAAAGGCTGCTGTATGGACCTATTTTCCCATTTACTATCACTGAAATTTAAGAAAATATTTTGAAAGATGATAAAAATATTGTGATTCTTAAGACCTAACTCCTCTTGGAAATTCCTCGAATCGTTAATCAATGATACTTTCTTCTTTGTACCGAAGACTATAAAAAACCAATGAGGGTGTTCTGGAGTCAGGCTTCATCAAGCCTTTTCATCATCAGTTCAGAAGCTTGTATCCAGAGCTACAGCAATTACCATTATGAACTTTGAAAGGGGTAGTTTAATGCTATTGCCTTCATTAAGTTGTGATGAACACATTCACTGCAAGTTTGCATCTGAAAGATGTTGTTGCTTTGGTTTGACTAGCTTGAGTAAAAATGCTGGAGTGTTGGAGTATTCAGAATGAGTGGAAGGTAGGAAGGAAATGTGGGTGTCGTTTAGATTTATTTATTTATTTATTTATTAATGTTAAAGCTGACAATTCAAAACACGTCTCTGCTAGTTCTGCTGCTTAGTTCCTAAAAGCAACTCGTCTCTCTGAGCTGATTTGGGATTTATGAGTACGGTGTATAAATCATTACATGACACAGTGCTAGATAATTAAGCAGCTACTTTGCACAGAGCTCCTTCATTCTTCAATAAAGCAGATGTTGTTTCATCTTTTTGCTGATTTGCATGATAACTTATCATATACATTAACATTTGTGCTGATTTCCAAGATAACATATCATATACATTAACATTACTCACATTTTTAATATGTTGGTATCTTCCTAAGTGAGGATCAAAACCCTGTGCTCCATTGTACAAGGCTGTGCGCAGGCAATTAGCACAGTGGAAGGTGCTTCTCGCGGGCAAACCCCAGATCCTAAATGAGTGTCAATCAGTGTGTCTCCATTGGGCCCAGAAGAGCAACAGCAGTTCACGCTGGCTGACATTTCAGTTGCAGATGTCAGACAGGATGCCATGATTTACATACCAATAGCTGCGAGTGGGAGGATAAAGATACAGGAGCGAAAATGAGCAGGGATGCAGAAGTCAGAGCCTGCCTTTTGCCTTTCTACTGCAGCTGGCAATTGCAGTCTGAGTGGTTTGTCTCCATCCTGACCCCGTAACAGCAGCCTTCACCCAAGTGCTCTGGTGGTGATATCTCATGGTGTTTTGAGTATGTTAGCAGGGAAACTAGAATCTCTTCTGTATTTGCTTTCCTAAATGGTATATGGGCTGAATTAAGCGAAGTATCGGTTTAAATGATGTTTATTTTTTGTCAGCTTAGAAAGATATTCATGCATCGTGTTTTCATGGTCTTTATTATCACAGTACTTGATTCAAGAGAGGTGTATGTGAGGAGCTATAGCAAGCAGGTGCATCCCTTGAGGTAAAGCTCTCCTACCCTGCCCCACTTGTGGTCTCTTGTGGCTGGTGCAGAAGCTGCTTCCCAGGGCAGTGTGTCAAGCAGCTGCTAAAAGCCTGTGATTGGATGGAGGAATATTATAAATATCAGGAAGTGATGGGCAGGGTACTCCAAGGATGTGTATGCGTGTCAGCCAAGCAAGATAGCCTGATTCCATCATCACTCTTCAATCAAACACAGGTTTCCAAAGGCCACTACTTCCTCTTATAATTATTTCCATTTAGTTATGCGGTTCACTGGGATAAATTTCATACAATGTTGATATTTCTGGACATGCAGATTTTTTAATTGGCCCTGCTAGGAAGTATACATTGTTCCCATCCTTAATTTATTTTATACACATTTATACTTATTCCCAGGATACTTATAATGGGAATAAAATTTATACTTCAATTCCAGCTGGGAAAATGCCCATGAACTGCTTGTTCAGTGGATAAACGGGTATTATAGTACATGGACCATATTCTGGATTTTTATAGACTAATCCAGCTCCCAAGTTGTTTCAAATTAATGTACCTTCTTGAAAGTGAGTGAAGGAGATGTGCCAAATTCAGAGCCTGGCTGAGAAGGCTGGCTTATTGTCTAGAGATGTTGAATTTTCCAAGGCTGGCACTTTACCCTTCACTGATGCAGAAGAAATGACTGCCTTAGAAAGTCTCTCTCCAAGTCTTCTCCCTTTCACAACAAGACAAAATTTGAGAATTATTCTCTAATGTACCCTTCTCTCTATCGCATGGTCCTCATTTTGTTCACCATTATTTTAATGGACCAATTTTCTTTCTTGCTTTTCATCCACTGAGTCCCTATTATTATTATCATCATCAAAGTGTTTGTGGGCTGCCAGCATTTGATATTTCATTTCACTGATTTAATTATGTCTGCGGCTTGTTCTGGGACTGTTTATTTTTATAGATCTCCAAATCCTCTTCTTTACCAAATTGCTTACATGCGAATCTGTTTGTTCATTGTTTGTACAACACTTGGCAATTGTGCTCTTTTGTACTTTGCATTTGTTCCAGGGAGGTGTTTTAGCCTGATCAAATTTTACAACTTCATCAAGTAAACGTGGGCAGACAACTGAGGCGAAAGGGTCTTCCCATCTGCAGGTAAAAGGATGCTCTGGGGCAGCTAATACCAGCTGCTTTTTCATGCCTGCTCCCTGCAGGTGTAAGAGACCGTAGGGCCAGGTGTGTTGTCAGCTATTGGTAACTGATAGCTCAGGATCAGCTGGGTGGGAGTTAGGTTAAAGGAGGAGATATAAGACAGATGCTGTCCCTGCACATGAAAATGGGGTATATACTGAACTTAGTTTAGCTTTCGAAGTATGGAGATAGGGACAAGGTACAGAGGTATAAACCCATTTAAGTTCACTAACACCAGTGGATGTTATGCTGGTTTATATATTCTGATTTTGTCTTGTGAGCATCATGACCAGCTTTTTAAACTTGGGCAAGGGCTAAAAAAAGGGGCCTCTATGAGACCCCCTGAGCTAAGGGCACTTCTTGTTAGCATCTCCACTGTACATTAAACTGTTCCTTACATGAGCTGTTAAGGTTTTCTGCCTGATACCGTGCTCTAGGAATGATGCTTTAGGATTCCTCACTTGAAACTTTCCACCTCTCAGGATGGCACTCATCCCTGTGCACATATTAGAAGCCTCTCAGAGCTGCCTGCAAACAGCTGTGCTGGGTCCTGTGCATCCTGCTGTGCTGCCATGGGGCCACTGGGCTTCCCTGTGCCCCCCGTGCTGTTGGTGGGCTGGGGGTTTCCTCCCATCCCTTAGCACAGCCATCTTGTATTGAAACAGATGAAGAAATCTCCCTCATGCCATCTCCCCTTGCCTACCCGTTGGGAGAGCATCTGCTGCAGCCACAAAACCAGCTCAGTCATTACAAGTGTGTGGTCTGCCTGCGTTTTGCTGCATTCGGTGAGGCTGTTGTAGGATGTTCCCTCCTTGTCCAGGTTGCTGGTGTCATCTGTTCTCCATCTCCCCGGCCCATAATGCCATCTGCCTACCTCTGCTCATGTAGTCTCTTCTCCTCACACGTTGGGTACTCTCCTGTGCTTCCCACTCTGCGACTTCTGAACACAGCACTAAAAAGTACAACTTGCTGAGAGTCTGTAATATTTCAGCTTGGAGCAGAGGTGTAGATAAAGGTAATTATAACTTTGGCTTTTCCTCATAAATCAATAAATAAGTAATTGACTCTTTTTTGTAGAGGGCTGCAGAAGAACAATACGACAGCAAGAGTGAAATTTTGGCTTGGCAGCGCTCCATGGCACAGCCTCCCTTGGCTTCCCAACCTCAGCCAGAGGCTGGCGTGGCACCATGAGCAATGGTAGGGGACAGCCTGGCACAGCCACAGGCACTTTTGGGTGCTCGGGGCATCATGCAGTGGTGTTCCCAACAAGCAGGTTGGCTTCTGGGGCAAGGATGCCACCTCTCAGGCTGGCCTCATGGCGCATCTGGCAGCTCCTCCCAGCAGAAGCACACCAGCTAACGCTGTGCTCGGAGTTTATTTAAAAAACAGGTGATGTTGGCAACCACTCACAAACCTACTGATGTCAAAGGACTTGCATCCCACCAGAGCAGAGATGCTGGTATCCCATGCACCACTCTTTGGGGGAGTCCTGGCAGGAAGCTGATGGTTCATATGTGCTGTTTCTTCTAAAAATCCACAGGCATGGGTAGATGTAGATTAGTTAAGAGTCACTGGCATTGTACTTGGAAATCTCTTGATACAATTTCATCATATTTTTTCAGTCAGCTCCCCATAACCATTGCCCTTTATGCTGTATCTCCTCCAGAATATTTGACTTATTATTCTTCAACCACACCTCAGTGGCTGATCCCTCTCTCCTCATTCCTCCAGCAAACCTGGGCCAGTCATGTGTCATCAGTCTTTCAGAGAACTTCAGCCCAGCTTTTGCATTTTGCTGACTGACCTCCTGTAATTGCAGTTACTGTAGCAGTGAGCACACGCACACACACATGCATGGACTGCAGTATTGTGAGTTTCTTGGAGCTATTATAGTCAGACGTCCATAAATAACTGCTTCTAATGCACTTGACTCAAGAAAGTAATTGCTGTTTAAATGGATAATTTATTGCGTGCTAATTAAATGCCCAATAGGTGAGAACATTTTAATGAAAAGTAACTTAGCTCCATAAACAAGCTGTTAATAATTATTAAATTATTAAATGTCTGAAATGCATCTGATGCAGGAGTCCTGTAATGGCAAGCTATAATTGATGTTTTAAAGTCTATTTATTGTGGAGAAATAGCTATTTTATTGCATATATATCTTTCTCTTTCACATGCATAGCTTCCCAGCTGGAGTCCCTGTTCTGCTTTATTTTAGTCTATTCTTCCCTGCTTTGGAAACTCCTCTCACTCGTGCTGGTGAAATAATCTCAGTTACAGCAGCACAAAGCAAGATATGAGCAGACACAGGGAGCCGCTGGCTTCTACAGAAGAAAAAGTTCTACATTTTAACTTCAGTTTACTATCTAGCCTTCTGCTTTGTGATAATATTGGGTGCAAAGCCAACAGGAGTCTGTTTTCTTACACAAACAGACTTATAGCGTGAGCCAGAGAAACCCCTGGAGGCATAGCTGTCTCCAGAGATAGAAACCAAAGTGGCAGGGCAGGGTGTCTTTTCTGTAAACATCCTTACAGCTCACAGATCCCAGAGATCCATAAATGCTTCCTGTTGTCTCAAAACCCAGAAGAGAAATAGATTGTTATTTGGGTTCCCAACCCTAACGGGGGGAATGTTTGGAGACATGGACATTGCCCTCGTTGATGCAGATCTGGGAACCCCTACAACAGAGAGCATCTCAGCTGAGAAGCATGCTAGGTGCCAGCTGTTCATCTTGGAGTAAAATGGTTTTGCAGAAAAAAGTATGAACTGTAATGTCCATTGTTAATGAATTTCATTTACACTGAAGGAATCTGAGGAATGGGAGCTGGAAAGTGGATGTGCTTCAGGCAATGCAGCAGTGTGCCAAGTGTGTTTGAATCAAATATCCTGGAAGAAGTTTGAATTGGGAACAAGTAGTATCAGATTTAAGAACTGGGGGAGTAGACAGCTGATTTTTTTTTCTTGGCAAAATTATTATGAGAAACCTGTATTGGCCTTTCCTTAGCACTTGCTTGCTGTTCATCTTCACACGTCCTCATTTCACTGTGATTCTTTGGTGTCTTTTGCCATCACTGGGCAATGACTGTTCCTAGTTTTTTTGTGAACTTTAAGAATAATCTTCTGAGACTAAAATGAGCAGTGGACAGAGAAGGTGTCTGTCAGTAGCTCTGGTGGGGTGGGGTTAAAAAGTCACTAAACTTCCCTGGACCTCTTTTTTCCCCATCTCTAAGATGAAGTTAACCCTGCACATTTCGTTCATGAATACCATTTGGTGTTTCCTGATGAAAAACCCTATATATGTTATAAGTGTTCACCATTTTTGTCACTCAGGTACTGCTTTAGGAATTTCTGGAATACTCCCACATGTTGAGAATCACACATCCTGAGGATGAGAATATTAAATTCTAAGGGCTGAACCAGGCTAATTTGACAGTGACACATTTTTCTAGGATGATGCCTCAGAAAAATCTTATATAAGAAATGAATTGCATTTATAGCTAGAGAGAACTATAGGATCATGAAGTCTTACCTGTTTTGTCCCAGCACTCCTGCATTTAGTGAAGCTTCTTGTGTTTGATTATGGTAGGGTTTCCAGAGAGACATTATATTTTCCTGTTGGTCAGTTGTACCAATGGTTAATCACCAGTTGACATATATATAAATTCTTGTTTCCTGGTGTTTTCTCTTTTTGCAGGAAAAAACTTGGTCGGGGGGGCAGGATGGTTGAATCTTCCAAGTCTAACAACCCATCAGTTTTACAGCTCCTCCTTGGTTCCTCTTGCTGAAAGGAGATATCCATAATTACTCAATTAAGAAATTTGCTGAGGTAATTCCTTAGGGATTTGACCTAATTAAGATGATGCTTACTCAGTGAAGAATCAAATACTTTACCAACATGTACTATCACAATGAACTATCCAGCTTGACTTTCGAATAGTTACAACTAAATGGAAAGAAGAAATCATGACCTGCCAACAGAGCAAGCTTGAATGCTGCTATCATAATCTGCTCATAGTCACACATCCTAATAAATTTGAATCTACTTGTGGATTTCAAAGACCGTATTCAGCAGGTCTGCTTTCAATCCAGGATTTGTCAACCAATGGAGAAACTTCTGAAGGTCTCAGAGTAGCAGTTCAGCAGGTCTAACGGTCAATGAGCAGGAAGCCACCTTAAGGCAAGACAGAGGAAACAGTGGGCAAAAGCTGGCACTCAGACCACTGGATGTAGCCTGAATTGTCAGAGAAAGCACCAAGGCCAGATTTGAAGAGACAGCTAGTATCTTTTACACAACTAGCTAATAAAAATGGACATGCTTTCAAATATAGAAGTACTTCTACACGGCTGGCAAAGAAAACAATAAGCTTCAAGTTTAGCCCAACCAGTGAACAAATTACTCTAGTGTTTAACTTAACTTATGATAATCATCTAGACAATTAGGCAGAGAAAAGGTCAACTCCTTAGCCATAGAGGAGCATCTTGGAGTGCCAACAAAAGGTCATGAGCTAATGAGCCCCTGCCGGCCAAGCAGAGGGAAGGGGAAGAGAGAGCTCTTGGGAAAAGGCAGGTGGGAAATCTGTCCCACCAAACCACTGTCTCTCCTGGCTGTGTGGGTTTTAGTGCTTGGGAGAATGCTGAATTTTAGTTCCCAGGTATTTGGTTAGTCTCCTCTGGGGAGACTGGTAGATTAAGACTCAGATATTTAATTGGTAGATCTTCAACTAATTGTAATCAGGAAAGCAACAAATCAATCCCCCAAAACCACGAAGGAGATTGATTAATTCAGAAGCATCTCTTCACAGAATATGAAGAACATTTTTCTCCCTTCTCTCAGCTGCAGAATCCTACTTTGACTGTTAGGGAAGAAACTGTAAACTTGTTTGAATTACAAGCAAAACTGTCTGCCTCCCCCTAAAACGAAAAAAAGAGTACTTTTTAATGCTTATTCATTATATAACACATAAGCACATATCATTTAAAAGTACATTACAGCTTGACTTTTTTACTCATTTTGGAGATGATGCATTAAGGGAAAATGCCACTACTGCAGTTTTCTTCTTACATAAAGCAGATTTGTGTCCACGGTGCCGGTGCTCAGGTCTTCAAGGCTCGTGCACTGGAGAATCAAATCCTGCTTGCCGACAAGTAGATTTCTTTGCTTTTCATTAAAGGCTGTTGCAGGAGGTTCCTGGGCAGTGTGTCCAAGCAGACAAATACAGGTGGCACTTAAGGAGCCTACTGGGCTCTAGTCCCACCTTCGTTCACGTGCCCTGGCTGGAGCACAGTGGAGATGTTTGCACAGGTCTTTCACCCAATGCTAATTCACTGCTGGGAAGCAGACAAAGCTGTCCTCACTCCTGTTCCTTTTGCACAGCAGAGATAAGTTAATGCAACCAGTCAGTACATGCATCCACCCTACTCTTGATTTACACAACTCTGCAATATCCTTAAAATGCAGAGAAAAGAAAAAAAAAATGGTGGTGTGGGTGGTCCAGTTTGACAGCTGAAAATGACCCCATTTGTTGTCCTCTCACACAAAGGTATTAATTATAGAATATCTGTTGAGTTTTATTTGCAGTCTTTTACATACAGTCTGGGACCTGGAGCAGTAGGTTAATGAGAGACGCGGGGAAGTAACCACCTTGTAAAGAGATGGTTCATGGAAAGGTGCAGAAAAGTTTTATTGGAGCTATTAAACCTAGGGAAACACATAGCATCCTAGTATACAATGTGTTATAATTAATGTGATCAACTATTTACATACACTTTTTCAGACCCCTTCCATGTATAGGGAAGCATTTTGCACTTGCTGTTAGACTTCCAGATGACCCTCCAAAGAAAAGGATTTGTTCTTTTCTTAATTTTAATTTTTATTTTTTTATTGTCTAAAGCCTCAGGGCTGGTTGCTTCTCAGGGTACTGCAGGAAGGAAAGAACTGGCAGCTTTTCTGGGTGTTGTCAGTACATGTACACATTCAGAAATGCTCCACGCTAGGACACTTTCAGCTGTAATTTACTTTTCACCTTTGGTGTGAATCTGTCTCAGAGGATGGGTGGCCTTCTGGGGGCTGGACACCCCTTGCATGCTGACCATCCTGAGGACATGCCGGCATTTGCTGACCCAAGTGTCTTACAGCTCTCCAAATGGGATTGTGTGTCTCCATGTGGTTCCTTTTTATATGTGTGACTTCAAATGGCACTAATGGCAATGCCATCAGCACACCCGAGCTCTTAGCTGTCGCATGGCTGCTGCCAGGCTCTTTGGCCCATATGGTAAGATCCTTACATAAAGGTTCCTCATGCATTACAAGAGATAATGATAGATGTGAGTCTTACGGAAATAAAGCTAATACAGAGGCTTGTTGCTTTCTTTTCAGTGTGCTTTTGGATTTAAATCTCATGGCACAGAAGCTCCAGAGAGGGGAAACCACTGTTCCTGTTCACAAATGTGATGTGTTTGTCCCAGCCTGCCATTTCCAGCTGCAGGTCTCAGCAGCTGGAAAGGACTCCAGCCACTGCAGGACCTCTGGACATGAGTACCACAGGCTGTGGTGAACTGAACAGCAAGGAGAAGCTGACCATATATTTAGTGTGGAAGCTTTGGCTTCATGGTAAGTCAGATCTCTTATTATTGTCTTCTCATATTTTTTGAACTTTTAATTTAATTCAGGTCAAATCTAAACTACTAAACAGAACTGTTATGCAGCACACACATCAGACAAACGAAGTGTGGGTTTAGCATAGCTCTGACCTAGTTACTTCATGAAATGTTTTCTAAAAGCACAAAATGAAATCTCTTATCTGAACAAGAAATGAGTCTTTGTTCCCCTGCCTATTGTGGCATTTTGCATATATTTGGTTTCAAAGACTGATGAAACTGACCATTTTGAATCTTTCATGGGTATCATAAAGGCTTATCTTTGCTGGTAACCCAACCCAGTAGTGTATTGGAGAAAAAAACGTCTGCCATCAGAGGTATGAAGAGTAATCTTGAAACATCATATGACTGGAGTTGGTAAATATTAAAAAAAAACCAAAACATTAAAAATAGCTAGATGTTTTTAAAGAGTAATTCTATTTTTGTTACTGTTCTCAAAACCAAAAGAGAACATATTGGTAGGAAAGAAGAAGCAAACCAAGGAATAAAATGTGAAGATATTTGAAGGACTCATGAAATACAGATGTGCTTTTCTATCTGAAATGAACATATTTCCTACCATCTATATATCTTCTTACATATACATAAAAATTGTGAGTCTGAGAGAGAAAAAGGTCATTAAAATTTCTTTAATTGTTAATTGAAATTTCAATTTACCTACTCCAAAAAAAATGGATTCATTCTGAATTATAAAAAAAATCCATAAAATAGCTGTGGGAATTTTTCAAGTTTGTAATCAAACAGGTTTTTTAGTAATTAATTTTCATTATCTTTGATTTTAAAAATACTGCCAGATTCTGATTATTATGATTAAAATGAGAAAAGTGAATGTAAAGTGAAAGTGATGAAAAACAAAACAGAATGTTCTGCGTTCAACCCTCACCTACCTATCAAGAAAATTAATGTTTAATTGAACCCCTGATTTTAGAGAAATAGCTGTTTTTTTGTTATAAAAAGATTATGACAAATTGTCAAATAGCTTTATTAATAAGCCCTACAAAGCAGTTATGAGGCAAATTTCAGCAAGAGAGCTAGGCGCTGCTCGTTACTGCCTTGGCAAGGAAAATGCTAATATCCTAATGGATTGATTTAAGAAGCACCGTGTAATTTGTAACACTTCAAGGATGTCCAGTGCTTGCACTCACAAGGAATATAAATGGGAGCTGGAATGAAGTGCTGAGGTAGGTGGAGGGGATGCGGTTTCAATCATTCCCAATAGGTGAGTCACTGGGATTCTGCACTTATTGCAGAAATATTTGTTGTTTTGCAGAACACCAGTGTGTACCAATGTTATTTAATACTTTCCACAGTTTCCATTCCATGCTTTCTGCTTGGTCAGGCTCTTTCTCGTCTTCTTTTTTGCTTCTTTTTGCCACTTTCCTCTGTTCCTGTTTCGTATTCCCTGCTTCTTTCTGACACCCTTGAAGATGTAACGCTTGTTGCTCCAGTGTATTAGGCACTCAGAACTGAAACCACACCATGGCTCATTTCTTTTATCTATTATTTAGCAGGGCAGGCTTTTGAAAGTAATGATCACTGTCAGACATAAAGACTGCTGGATACCTCACCAGACAGCAACGGTTCAGTCATGTACCAGCTCAGGAGTACCATGGTGGTGAAGCAGTTATTTCACAAGTAAACGAGAGAAAAGCAGGTTGGTGAAAAGCGTAAAGCCCATATGTGTGCTCTGTGGCCCACAATACTTGTTGTCTGCAGGAGGGACTCTGCTTTTTCTTAAAAAACTGAAGGGAGAAAGAAACAGAAAAAATTCATTGAAGACAATGTGTCGTTGAGTCAGAAGTGCAAAGTTATTTCTGTCATACAAGCTAACTTCATCCAGGTTTACCTGCTTCCTAAAACTTTAAGTA
This sequence comes from Calidris pugnax, assembly GCF_001431845.1. Classification (NCBI taxonomy): domain Eukaryota; kingdom Metazoa; phylum Chordata; class Aves; order Charadriiformes; family Scolopacidae; genus Calidris; species Calidris pugnax. The sequence continues at coordinate 9,022,924 of NW_015090794.1, forward strand.
GAGGGGACAGTTGATAAACAGCTCATGAGAATTTGCTGCTTGTGCTGGTTTGGTCTGAGTGGCACTTACAAAGCTGTGGTCTGAGGAGGAAGGTCAGAGCCCTGCCTTGGGTGGTACACCATGGTTCCCAGTCCCCTCTTATTCCCAGGAGCAGTACAAAAATTGCTTGTGATCTCCTCCCTTATTCCCAACCACTAGCTCTGTCACCTGCTGTCACGGATGATAACAGAGCCTGGAGGGGAGTTTGCCCTTTCCTGAGCTTTCGTCATCATGTACAGAGCTCTCAGAGCTCAACCCAACCAACAGCAACCAGAGGCGGGCGAAACGTTGCCTGTGAGCATTGCATCATTTGAAAGGTTGAACAACTGTCTCCAACTTCTCGCCTTACCAAGGCTCTCTTAGGCTGTCTTGACATTATTCCCTCTCATTTTGAATAAGGCAGAACTCCACAGAGAATGCGTAATTTCCCAAGCGGTCTCTTCAAATCTAGTTTTATTTGAACACTAAATTTGAGTAGAAGCCAGGTTGTCTTAACTACTTTTCCTTGGTTTCCTCCACATACTTCCTTCTGTAACTCCGAGGCATGTCCAACCGAGATATGGAGGAGTAAAAAAGAATAAGAGCAGACTGGGAGACTACTTCATTGAGATTCTGCTTTGGCTTCTAGCATTTGTGGCTAATACTTAGAAATTAGTCAAGTTGGATTTTTACACTTCATGTGTGATTATGCTGGGCATAATTCTGCTGTCACTCACGCAAAAATAAATACTGAAACTAATGGAGTTATATGAAAATAAAACTGATGTAAATGAGAAGAGAATCAGCCCCCCTACGGATATGAGATCAGATTACTACCACACTCGTATTTACACTAAAACTCCTTTATACCACCCTGACAGTCAAAAGTGGTTTTAAATTGGTGGAACAGTGATATCTACTCATTTTAAATGCTTTTGTCCTCCCAGAACAGTGGTAAAGGCTTTAGTGTAAGTTCCCTGTTAAGTGACACAAACCATTGTGAAGAAAGCGGGGAAACGGGGTGGCTGCTGGCGCCGCCGGGTGCATCACTTCCAGCACCCAGCTTCCTGCCTGCCTGAGACCAAGCACCTCCACCGACAGCTGGGCACCGCTCAACGTGAGGTGAAGCATCAGTAATTTAGCTTCTTGCTGCCATCTGCCAGCGATGGCCTTACATTGGCTGCTGGGGGAACTGCTGTTTGAGGGACGCTTAGTTTGCTCCTCTGCTTTCAGTCTTCCAGAAGTAGAGAGATGCAGAGTTGTCTATGGGAAGGCTAGTTCAGGTAGATTACATTTCTAATCTGTGTTTGCTAAGTGCATGGCAGCAGGCAGAAAAAAATTCCTTTTCATGCTGGAAAGGCTTCGACTAAATGATTAATTGATATTGGCGTGGGTTCAGTTGGTATTGGATTAAACAATAGTGAGATGTCTTCCCTCTTCTTGAGTGGGGAACAGTGTGTTGGGAGTCCGTACAATCTTGCATCGTTCACTGCAAGGCAGGAGGGATATTGTGTGACCAGACTGAATCTAAAGCTCAGAATCAAGGTACCAGAGCAGATTTGCTGCGTTCATCAGCTGAAGACATCCATCAGCTGTTGGCCAACAGGGTTTGCTGTGTGTCGGGGTCTGCTCAGCGCCAGCACACAGTGAAGGTGGAGCAGGGAAGAGGCTCTTGCTGGAGCACTGGGAGTCTCAGCTGGAACAAGCAGCTGCTCCAAAGTTTTTCTCGTGATTCTTCTTGGCAAGAAACTATATAATCAGATTTATTTTAAAATCTCCCAAATCCTTCTTTGCTTTGATTCTGTGTATAAAACTACATAACTCTTGGATAACTGTACTGCTATGATGAGTCTTGAAATTTAATGGTAAAATTAAATGTCAGATAAGGAAACTGTAAATCGTGCCTTCTTAAAAGTGTCTGAATGAAGAGCTGAAGCAGCTCCTCGTCTTCTTGAGGCAAGTTAGATGATAGTAATGGTCTTACGTAAACACTGATGACACTGATGTTTCCTATGTGGTGTACTCAAACCCCTTCCATGACCTGAACACAAGATAAGGGGGATGAAATGGTTTTAGATGCCTAATTGTTTGCCTGTTGCCTTAAAGAGCCTTTCTAACCCTAAGAGATGACTGGAGGGGATAACTAAGGTGCACACATCATGGGCTGGGAAATACGATGCAGTTCCTGATGATTTATTTGTACAGGCAGAGTGACTGGTTCTGTGCTACTTCAGTAAAATGCTTAATAAACACTGCTGTTTTAAGCACTGCACATCAAAATTGCTTAACTGTGACACGGGCACCAAAAAAATAAAAATTGCGTAAATACATGTGACTGTAACTGCTTGAAGCATAATTAGCTGTAGTATTTTAACAAACTCTTTACATAGTGTATAGAAAGAGCAGCTTGTTTACACACTGAGTTCAGCATTAAGAGCCATGCTGTAATTTGTTATTTGAAAACGCAGTACTGCGTGCCTCTGATTTTATAATCTGTTGACTCAAATCACAGACTGTCAAGTACATTTCAAGATTATCCATGCTTGCATGTCAGATTATATTTTTTAGGGAACACAGCTTCTATTTATTCTTAACTCCACTGATGATTTTCTCAGGGTTCTGCCATATGCTACGTGTCACAGGTGAGTATTTTGCTGTCTTAAAATTTGACAACTCTGTATCCAGTTTAATAGTCCTGTCATCTCAGCATTGCTATTAGCGCTGAATTACAACAGTGGATATTTAAGCACCAGATTATGGCATCAAATATTTGTTAAAACAACAAATAACAAGGGAAGACATTTTAAGAAGAGTCAGTAATACTTTAAATACATCAGTCAGTCAACAAAGGCATAAAGACTGATTTATTGACTAATTAAACAAAGTTTGCTGAATGTTTATGTCTGCCTAGCTAAACTGCAGTTTTATGCATCTATCCCACCGTGGCTTTATGTATAATTTACACACACTGACAAATCTCTGTTGAAAAAGGTGTATAGGCAATATATTTAATGAACAGTTTTAATGGTTTGAAGATTAAAAACAGAGGAGGATTTGTAAACCCATATTCAGAAAGGATGCAGATATGTTCTTGTGCATAAATTACACATTAGCTGTTTCTCCAATGTAGTTTATGCAAAAAGAGACAAAATGTAGTACTGTGCAATGTTTACATTAATCAGCTCTTTTGAAATCACATTCTTGTCCCGCTGAAGGTAAGCACCCACCTTAGATTCAGGGCACAGGAAAAATAAGTGGGTGGTTAGATAAATACTGTGAAAAACACAGCCTTTTAAACTTTGAAGTCAAATAAATACATACCACTAAATGATAGCAGTCCTTTAGTTTTACCACTGTGCTGTTATAATATCACTAGCCTATCAAAGCTGTGAAATTTAAATCCCCTTAAAAATTAGGATTATTTATGTGCCTGAAATGACACAGTTTATTGGATTAGAACAACCATTCCAAATATGAACCTGATTTGAATAATAATTGCCAATTCCTTGTTATTGAAAAGACAGCCTCATTTCTCTGTTGGTTTGGGTCTAACATTTTTCCCCTTTTCTTTTTTATAAACATTTCTCTTTTAACATCTCTCCAGTGCTTGTACTAAGACTAATCCAAAACCGGAAAGGGAAACAGTTTCAATCAGCAGGTGGGAATTTATTTTCATTTAGCCTCATAAACACTGCAACCCAAACCCAAACATCAGCAGCCATGCTTCATTCTGTTTATTTTCACACTGTTATTTTTAACCAGTCCTAGGACTTAACTCACGTGAGTGAACACTTTTCTCATGGAAGCAGTTCTTTTGTCTGACATGTTCAAGTTATTAACTTTACTTTGACTTTTCTTGGAAAGATCTATCTGCTTTCAGTCTGCTGGACGATGTCCAGCCTCTTCATTGACGGTAATGTTGTGCTGATTAGGAAACTTGCAGCAAATGACAAAATCTTGCACTTTGTCTAATCATCTTCATCAAGGCTCTTCTCTAACATTGCAAAGGAAATCTAAATACTAGTTCACTCTTTAGGTTTTCAGGTCATACTCAGCATTGTAGCCTGTTTTATGCACATCATAAATTCCACAATATAACGTGGAAATGAAGAAGGGAAGGAAGCAGAAATCAGTGTTTGGCATTACTGCTGTCTCCTCTCTGCTGGGCAGATTTGGTAGGCAAGTGATGAGGTTATTAACCGCAAAATTCAATCTGGAGCCAATTGACATTTCATGTGAGTCAGAGCTGGAGCTGGCAGCACAGTGGGACAATATATTTGCAATTAGCAAATATTTTAATGTGTACTGGCGTGTCCTTCAATCAGCTGCTCTCCAAGCCTTTCCTGTTTACTTTTCTGTGAAGAAGGTTTGCTCTTGTGAGAAGGTTTCTCTAGCAGATTTCTCTGTTGGCAGGAAGGTGATGGAACAGCAGCTTCTGTCTGTGTTCAAACCTCAAGGACACAGGTACTGACAAACACTGCACCTTCCAAGCAAGCCCTCCTCTCCTTACCAAGTGTCCGAAATCCAGGCCAGCACAAGGAACACCACTGAGCGACTGGGACAGCCCAACCTTTGTGGCAGCTGAGGGGCACAGAATCCCTTGTGAGGAGGATGTGAGTATGAGAATGTGAATCTCTTCAATGATTTCTCTGCTGCACTGTGTTGGCATACCATTTTTCAAAACATTCCGTGAAGTAAAAATATTTTTGTGAATCAAATCTACTTCTGCATAGTTCACAGAGAATAATAAATCTGTGTACTTTAATAAAACAACTTGTATCTAGGTAAAAATAATGAACTTGCAATCTTGAATTTAATATCCTACTTCCTATAAACTGTGTGAGGAAAAAAAAAAAGGGAAAAAAAACCAACTTTTGTTTTCTGAGCTCCCCTAGTCACACGCTGCAGGGATTAGTCCCCAGAAGGTATGTGACAGTGGCCAATTTCTGTTACGAGTTACCTTTCCTGGACATGACTCCCACTGGGGCTTAAGAGTCCCAGCAAAAGCAGTAGGGCTTTTCCTTGGGAAACAGTGGCTCTGGTTAGGAAATATGGGAATATTGTGCATTGGCCATTTTTATAGTGCTGCCTTTGAGCGTTTCCAATGGGGTTGTACAGGGTGAAACTGTTCAAACTCACATATTTTGATTTCACTGTTTTTCCTCACTATGACTTATTTTATTTCCAGTTCATCTTTCTGTTTGGCTTGTTAAGCTGCTGCTTTTCCTATGCTAGGACAGGCAGCACACTTTATTGACTAAGCTGCCTGGTTTTCTCTTTTGGTGACATCCTTCATTTGAATGTGTATCTGTTTTGCTGAATCAGCTGCGTATTGAAACAATCAAGGGTTCAACTACTCTTCTGTTTGAGCTGCATATTTGGTTTAATACTCTTCTGCTTTTTTGCTTGTTCAGCTGGCTGCTACTTTAGCCAAATAATTTTGGGGGGCGGAGGGGCTGCACTGCCAATTTCATTTCTGACTGAGAAGCATATTCTATAAAGTGAGATCCGGTCATTCATGGCTGCAACTGTGTATTGTTGGAGTTAAATGTCTTTTTAAAGAAAAAAAAAAAATTCTTTGCAGGGTTTGCAACCCAGTGTCGGGGATACTGGGAGAGTTCCCAATCTGGAAGCTCAACATAAGTTCTCAGGAGCACAATCTGAAGCCCAGTGTGAGGGTGTTCAATTTAGAGAGAGATTTAAGAAGATCTGCTCATTTAGTCTCTTTAGCATCTGTGAAAGCTGGAAAGCAAACTACACAGCCTAGCAAAGGGAGCACAGGTGCAGATCCAGTTGCATCTCAAGCAAGAGGTATATTACTATGGCAGTAGTTTCCCTCAGAATTGAAGCTGCTAACACTATATATTTATTTATTTTCAATGGACAGACATCCCAAACTTCAAGGCATGTTGTGTAGTGCAGACCCAGAAATGCTAACTGTCCCAAATCCTAATTGTTTCTAGGCACAGAAGCCATGTTTTTCTCTTGCCTGTTCCTGCTTTTGGCATCCAGCTACTGATCAAGACTTTTCAAATGCTACAGGAGACACTTCATGCCCAAGGAAAAATCAGCAAGTCTCTTGGGAGGGCACAGACTGCAAATCGTAGCACACAAAGGTAAGTGATAGCATGGACCTTAGCGAGAAGAGTGAGTTCCATTGCCAGCGAAGGTGTGATACTCCAGCTCAGCACTGCTCCTAAAGTAGTGTCCTTCCACCTTCCTCATCCTCTTCTCTTTAGACATCAGGCAATGTCACCTGAAACCAGTCCTGGCTTCTGCAAGTCTTTGATGCGCTTTATGCTTCACGTACCCTCCAGGGACAGCCAGGGGATTTGTGTGTGGAGCGTAGCTACAAGGAACTGCTCAGGGACACCTTAAACTGGATCTAAGATACTATATGGACAGATTAGCATCTCTATTCCTAAGGCTGCTCCGAAGGGCTCTGGAGCACAAGCCTTATAAGGAGCAGCTGAGGGAACTTGGAGAAAAGGAGGCTCAGGGGAGATCTTGTTGCTCTCTACAGCTACCTGAAAGGAGGTTGTAGTGGGGAGGGGGGGGGGGGTTGGTCTTTTCTCCCAAGTCACAGGCGATAGGACAAGAAGAAATGGCCTCAAGTTGCGCCAAGGAAGATTTAGATTGTATATAAGGAAAAATTTCTTCCCTGGAAAGGTTATCAATCATTGGAACAAGTTGCCAAGGGAAGTGGTTGTGTGACCATCCCTGGAGGTATTTAAAAGACAGGTAGACGTGGCACTGAGGGACATGGTTTAGTGGTGGACTTGGCAGTGCTAGCTTGGTGGTTGGACTTGATGATCTTAAAGGTCTCTTCCAACCAAAATGATTCTATGATTCTACGATGTCTAGCTTGTCTACAGTTGGTCATCAGGCAGACTTGAAAGTGCTTGAAGCCACGGGATTAAGCGAATAGTTGCCTGATGACAACTAGGGTCAAGGGCAGAACTGCTAAAGGAGGGCAACCACCAGCCAGACTTCTTGGCTGGAAAAGCTTCTCCTTCTCCTCTGGCTTTGCAGGTACCTTGCAGCCAGAGGGGCTGTGCAGCTCACAGAGGGCACCTGCAGCAAACCCACACAGTAATGGGCTACGTCTCCTCTGTGAGCTGGTCACAGCTGACATGTGCTGCCTGCATCCAGGGTGTCCTGGCAGTGCTCCCCTCATGGCAGGAGCAGGAGATCCCAAGAGTATTTTTAACTTGCCTAGTAGACCCTTTCGGTTTTCTGGAGGTGGGAGACGTTAATATTTTGCAGGAACTTTTGCAGTGACACAGTGAAATAAGTCCCAACACATCTGCCCCTGTTAAGTCAGGGGAAAAAGCTTGTGTGATTTTTACCGCTGGGTAGTCATGCATCGTGGCTAGCAGGTGGTGTACATGTCTATAGGGTTTTTTCTATTTTATGCTTTTTTTTTTCTTTTCTTAACACAGTTTGGGTCTCTATGTGTAACACAAACTCTTATCCTCGTACGCTTTCTGAATTATCACTTATTATTATGGTATTGTTTCTGCCAAATCATTTACTTGTCATGTTTTGAAAATGGACACAATAAGAGAGAAGTGTTGTCAGGAAATCTCACGCTATCTCTGTAGCACTAAGCAACATTGTTAGCTGTAAAAAAATCTCCTGGGAGGTTCCCACACAAAGCTTTTGGCAGACTCCTCATAGAGTGCTAACCAGGCTCCTGTGCAGCCTGTGGACTGCAAAGGAAATTCAGTGGGGTATATTTCAGTGTCTACACCTGCCTCTTCTGTTTAAATGATTGCGAGTCTGTGAAATCTTTACTAGAAAGTCTGTGACCCTCTTCATCTAGCCTCTGCAGAAGGCCGTTATTTAACAGGGAAATAAAAAACTCAAACAAATATATATATAAATAAATAATGTTCAAAACAATGCAAAACCTTAGCCTTTGGGGAAAATAGCAAAATTGTAGTGAGCCCTAGCAAGAAAGAGACATCTGGTGAGCCGAATGTGCATAAACGGCTGATGTTTATGGTGTCCCTGCTTTAGGAGTCAACTTTCAAGGACCTTACCATTAGAGGGAAGGGCCTCTGCAGTTCCTTCCTATTATATCCCTTTCCAAAATGTGGCATCTTTTGTACCCGGGTTTTTGTTTACTAGTTACACCTTACGCTATTTCAATATTTCATATTTTAAAAAAATCCTCCCCCAGTGCCTAGGATAGCCCCGGTGCTGGAGCACACCCCTGTGCTGAGAACACGAAGGCTGCAGAGGAAGAGACGTGATCCGGCTTCCTGCTGCTGGAGGTGCCCCCAGGAGTAGCTTTGCCTTTTGTGAGCAGCCCGTGGAGATTAGAGCCGCCCTCCCTGCTGCAATCAGCCCTCCAGAGACCTTTGCTCCCTTGAGCTGAGCTCCAACCAGCATCTGGCCCCACCGTGACCTTGGTCTACTGAAATGACATTGAAGGACTTTTAATTTTCTCTCTCCCTTTTTTTTTTTTCTTTTTTTCCTTTTTCTTTCTCCCCCTTTTTCAGTGTGTTTAATACTGCTGCGGATTAGAGAGTCTCTGCTGTAAAGGAGAGGGAGCTCAAATGGCATCAGTGTTATCAATTCATCTGTAAGCAGTTCTGTAAGTGATGTCTAGGGTGCCCAGCCCGGAGCTAAGCAACTCCGCCATCCTCAGGCTCCGCTCAGCAATGCAGACCCGGGAGAGGCTCCGCAGCCTCTGCCAGCCCTGCACCAGCTGCTGGAAGGCGGCGGCGGCTCCTGGCTACAGGCGCTGTGCTGGAGAGACAGCGTAAGGATTTGTAGCTATCACAGAAAGTTTCCCTCTGAGAAATTCCCTATCCAGTGCTGGGATTTTTTAGATCAAAACTGGGCGGTAAAAAAATAAATCTGAAGGGAAAGGCTATTATTATAGTTCATGAGCTGACATTTTCTCTGAAGCCAAGAGAGAGAAAGTAAAGCGTTAGAGCAAATCCACCCCAGGAAGTTTGGGCTGGCCTTGGCAAATACTTTAAAATATTTACAGGAGACTTCTGCAGATCACCTGCCGATTCTATCTACAGTCCTCCTAGGGCAGGAATTAAAGCACAGGTTGGATGATCAAGGTCACTGAACACATACCTTCTTATCCCTCAGGCCAAGCCAGCCAGGGAAAAAGGGCCAACTGAACCAAAGCATACATAAAACTTGAACTGAACCCAAAGTGATCCTTTGGAGTTTGACAAATTCTGTGCTCTGCAGAGAGGGGTGCCCTCACTTCAAAAGTCCTGTTATCCCCTGTACTCACCTCCCCACCCCAAAAGGGTGTTGAAGAGGCAAAGGTGTTCTTCCTAGAGGCTTCCCGAGGGCATCATGGTGACCAAGAAGCATACCTGTAGCAGCATGGAGACTCACAGCCCAGCAGGTACAGGCTGAAGGGTCTATGCACTTATAAACAGTTATGAAAAGGATAAAAATTGGCTAGCAAACAGGAAAATTCATGTTTTTCATATATTTAATAGATGGATTGTTTCATAGCTCTTTTCTATGGAGGAAGCAGGGCTCCAGTGGACTGGGTATTATGTAGCTATAAAATGTTGCTGTGTTTCCACGGTGCTCCGTTCGTGGGAGTTACAAATGGCAAAGGCTTGAGCCACAGGACGGGGGTTTTCAGGCAGTGCAGGAGCAGTTTGTTCCTGGTGCTGCCCAGTGCCTCAGCTGCTCACGGAGCCGGTGTTGGCAGGGGGATCACAGCCATGGGTAAGTCCTGCTATTAGAGAGTCCAAATGCCCAAACAGCCAAGGTGGGCAAGGGACAAAACAGCACGGGGGAGAGGCAGACAAATTACCCATCCCAGGCCCTGCCTGCACGCTGAGGTTGGGGTTTTGTCTCTTGACTGAGTTGCTGAGGGCACAGCCGAGGTCTGATCCCCCGCCAGCAGGGTGGGATGGTGTGAGAAGAGCAGCATGGCAGCGTGGGGAGAGGAAGGTCTCCAGCAGCCCTGCTGCCTGGGCCCTCTGCCTGCTGCTGCTTGCAGCGGGGTGTGAGACGAGCTTTGGGGTGACCTTGTTCTGCTGCTCAGCTCAGACCTCAAGGGCAGCGCTGAAAGCCGCTGTCATCAGGCTCATCACTTGTTAAACAGCAGAGCTCAGCTCGCCAGCGGGCTGGGTGTAAGCTCCTGGGGCTTGCTGTGCACTCCCTCACCCTGTGCCTCCCCTCCTGGAAACACCTCACTTGAGGTGTGATTGTTCAACAACGCTAGAATAAAGATGTAAGAATAAATGTCACCAGGAACATCCCTGAGCACCGTCAGGTTTTCTTTCCACAACAGATGGATGGAAGCTAGGGCTTTTGGAGTCCTCAGCACAAGAAGGAGGTAGACCTGTTGGAGTGCGTCCAGAGGGGCACAAAGATGATCAAAGGCCTGGGGCACCTCCTGTGAAGAGGCTGAGAGAGCTGGAGTTGTTCAGCCTGGAGAGGAGAAGGCTCTGGGGAGGACAGCTGCTGCTGCTGAAGGTGTTGCTGACCCTTCTTGCAGCACTTTGCACATAGGTGGTGGCAGTGCTAGGCTTGTAGGAGTGCAAGGCACGTATACGTAATTCGGGATCAGTTTTTTATTTAGGCAGCTGGATATTACTCTGAAGATTGGTTTTGTTGTTATACAGGAATAACTGCCACGGTGTTGTGATGACTGTGCACCCGGGTGTTTGTTATGTTTCATTGGCCCAATGTGGAAGAAATGGCCCAGTTTCTCCCTTCTCATTAAAGTACATCTGACCTGCAATGACTCCCACACATACATATTTCACTCTTGGTCTCATGGTTATCATTAGCCAACATTTGCCGTTTGTTGTTTGTGTCCAAAAATTGAAAACCTTAATTAGCCCAATCTCTGATTTTTACTCTGTCTATGGACTTCTTTCAAGGTATGAGGCAGCTAATGAAGTGAAGCAAGCCTGTTTTCAGAACACCAGAACTGTTAAATAGGGGTTAGCACCTCTGTTTCAGGATTTTCTATCAGAAAAAGGCTGAGATCTGCTCCTTTGGAAGAATAATTCCTCACTGACCCAGAGCGAGACAGTGAGTTCAACGAACAAAATGAAAAGGACCAAGCCTGCAAACCTGACTGGTATACACAATGTCTTTTCCTCTACAAGATTGAATAGACAAAAGGTATAACGGCTGGAAACTGGTCCCTATTTCACCTCTAAATCCCTCCTTTAGGTGCCTTCAGCCCACTGGAGCCTACTTGAGGACCCAAAGAGCCCAGAGGAGATGTTTGGTGTCAGATCCTTGCTACAACTGTCCAAGAACAAGGAGAAAGTGGTGAGTTTCTAAACAGACAACTTATAACATGTAAACTCATTGTCACAAAAATGGCAAGAATAAACTGGGAAGTGTTGTGAATGGAAATGAGCTAATTTCCTTCTGATGTTAATTCTCCATGAAGTATGCATGATAATTAATGTTAATCCACAAAGAAGTTCTTAGAAAATTATCTGTTACAACTCCAGGTCTCAGTTGTGGCACTGAATACTAATGGCATTGTCTTTGATTTAGCAGCGATCATCAAGTTTTACACCAAAGGTCAGGAATAAATCTTAAGTTTGTAAGCTGTGAGAAAGAAATGTATAAACACTTTCATTTACTACCCTGTCACTGTTAATTCGTTTGGCATTCACTGTGATAGCATTGCTCCTAATGCATGTATTTGGTAATAATGTGGATGTCATATATATTTATGCTGTAATCTCCTTCAGTGGTTCAGCAGGCACAGAAAGTTAGAAGCTTTACAATTTTAAATTTTTATAAATTTAAGAGCGAAAAGAAATAATATTTTATTTCAAAAAAGTACTTTAACAAATCTATACCACATTTGGCTTCCCCAAATGGGGACCCATCCTATCACAGAAGAATTAGTACCCAACACAAAGTGATAAGGGTCCACAATGGACTGAAACCAAGGGAAAGCTCCCAGAGGCAACAGGCGAGACTCCGTTCAAAATACATAGATTAGCTGTGTTTGTGAAATATAGCTAATAACAAATTTTAAAAAATGACTGTCTGTATACCTAATGTATGAACAAGGGTTGAGTCATGAATGGAAAATTCATGAAAATTCAAAGTCTTGGATATCTTTTCTAAATCCTGAATAAACAAGAAGAGGAACTGACAGAGGAACCATAACCTTTGCACACTGGAGAAATTCGTGCCTGTATGGAGCCTTGGCTTATGAAAACCTCCTAAATGCAAGTTAACCTTGATTTTTGAACAGTCAGGTTGTACATACACGTTTTGCTGACTCTTTGAATTAAGGTGATTTTCCACACATTTTAAATTTAAACACAAATACTTTGTAATCCTTTCATACAAATTTTTAGCCTGTGCTCTGCAGCTCATACAATGGCGTCTCATAACCTGGAGTTTTTTCAGTTAGAGTCAGCAGAAGCCTCACTGTTGGTTTCTAAGGCTCCATGGCCAGGATTATAACCAATTCATTATTTTTGTAATCTAGTCATAAGCAGTTTCATAATAAAAATAAGGATAAACAGCAAGTACTTTCCTTGTTCTGAAATTCCGACTCAGAGCAGGAGGCCCTGGACCCCCAGATTCATGAGATCACGTAGCACGACGTTATCAGGCAGCTGCTGGCAGTTCCTGCATGGCATCCTAAGTGAATGCCTGGAAAATGCTTAGGATCACTATTGCTTTATTATTATGCATCAATGCATTATTCCTCTTATTTTTAAAGAGTAAATGAGGATCAGCCAGTTCTACTGATATGATTTTTCATATCTTTTGATGATAAAAATCCTGCTCCATTAATGCTTTCGGTCTGGCTCAACAGAACTGAGCAGGAGGAGGAAAATAAATGACTACAAATACACTTTAGAAACCTCTCCTATGACCTAAACCACCTTGCCTATAAATCATGAGTTTGCAGTTTCCAAACCTGACACAATGTTGTACACAGGGGCTGAGGCAAGCGCGTGTCCCTGCCCTGTCCAAGGTGGGTTCCTGGACCCCAGGGAGTCCAGGTAGGACAGCCGTCCTCTCCATGGCCCTCCCAGGCCTCCTTCCACAGCTGCCTCTCATTACTGGAGTCATTTCACCACAGCCTTGGGGAATTGATTAGAGTTGGAAAGTGCTGCAGTGGAAACAGGGGACTTTGGCAGCATTTGTACCAGTCTGAGAGCTGGTGTTTCCGGTGGATGTGTTACCTTCTTGCACCTTCAGGACTGGAACTGGGTTCAAAAAAAACTGAATTTTGAGGGGAGAGGGAGGGCCAGAAAATGTAAATTGTTTTTTTCAGACTCTCTGTGTTTTCTTCTGAAAAGATCAGTAGTTTACCATGCGGTAATGTGTTCCATAGATTAATTTTATGCTTTGATTAGGAAAACTTAAATGTTTCCTTGAAGCCTTTTACAAATTGTTGCCTTTTAATTAAGAGAGAAAAATACCTCAATGCCTGAGCAGTGGATATATTATGAAATAATTTCCTATTTTGTACTTTCCCAGCTTATATTTGTAACTTGGTGCCATATCAAACCTAATACATTCCTTTAGTGATGCTCTGAATGCCTTTGGAGCCTTTAGCAAGTGTTAGATATAGAAATAGAAACTGTAAATTTACAGCATACTTATTTAGAAGTATATGAAATGTCAGGCTTGTCTTTAGTGCAGACGTGACTCGTTGTGAAGGAGTCTTCTGGCTTCCTTTGTTACTACATGAAGAATTCATTTTGGCATCTCCCTTTAGGGCCAGTTTCTTTTAAGCTATGATTGCATTAATAATATAATCTCATGGTGTAATTGATTGAATCCTTTTCACATTGGGGAAGAATTAGAAGCCAATCTAATTTTCTACTGACCCATAATCAGCAAAACAAAAGGTAAAGGACATTATTTTCTCTCAACTTTTCTGTACAGGTATATTAATTTTTATGTTTCATACTCCTGAGGTAATTAAATGCCCTTAAATGAGGAAACATTTCATGTAAAGGCCATTTTAAGACCAAGATTGTGCCTGTTTCTGGGGAACAGTGTTTCTTAAATAAAAAGCTGGTTTCATTTTTTAAAAGCAAATGCATTTTGAGGCCAAAATTGTTGGCTTATTATTATTACTTTGCTCAGATGCAAAGACTGGATTTCTAGTTGAAGAATAAAAGAACACCTTGATTTTTGCAAGTGTATATACTGTATTTTTTGCATGGTTCAGCTTGCTGGTTCCTTAGATCTATTTACTTGAGGATTAGCAAGATATCAAACATGTTCAGATTCTAAAAGGTTGTTACTGGTGATACTCTTTGAAGTACTGAAAAAAAACGAGCTTAGCTTCAGCTTTGTAAATAAGGTTTGCTTACCGCAGCTAAGAAAAACACAACCGACCATGGCATGGAGTCACCTATGTGTTATCTAAGAGGAGGATGATGGCTGCCCAGTGATTTTGATTCCTTGGTTTACTGATACCAGGAACTTCTCTACTAGACAGAACGTAAAGCTTGCAGGAGGCAGCAGCGCAGTGTGGACACCAGACCCACTTCTTCAGCTTTGGGGTCAACCATCCCACCAAGGTTTCATGAGTAGGTGGGTGTCATGCTTGCCTCCATGGAAGACCTCTTTATAGTCCTTAATTCTTAAATGTTCATTTAAACTTGAAAATTGAGAAAATTCTTCGTATTTCTTTAGTCTGATGATTTCAGTTTTCCCTATTTGGTGATACATATGCCCAGTCCTTTCTGAAGCTTGTTAAATTTCTGGGCTCAGCGACTCCCTGTGATAATGAGTCCTACAGCCTAATTATCTGACAAGAAAAATATTCTTTTGGTCACCTGTGATTTTTTGGGTAATTTTAATAATATTTTACGTTAAATAATGAGTCACCTAATACACAAGAAGACTGTGGTCTTGTCCCACCTAGATGGAAGCTACCTTGGCAACTGGGATCTTCAGTAGATGCTGATCTTGCTGGGCTGCCTTTGAGGATCTGGCAGCACTATGAAAGAAGATGAGAAGGGAAGAAAAAGGGCTGAACCATATTTAAAAGCTAGGAGTCCATTGGAGAAGAGCCCGGGGTGGTCCTGAGGCAGGACACAGCCTCACAGGGCACCACCTCACCCTGCTCAGTGAGGAGCAAGCTCTTCTCCCAGGTAAACTCTCGAAGTGAGCAGAAAGCAAGGGCTCTGACAGCCACCCATACTTGAACCCATGCAGTTTCCCACAGGACTGTTCAGAAACAAGAAAAGTCACCTATGAATGTTAAGCTTAAAAAAGCAGCAGCACTGATGAGTATTTTTGGCATGAACTGAAGAATCCTTTTGTTCCAGCTCCAGCCCACATGCTGATTCAGCTCAGCAGCTCTCCTCTTCTGTTTTTTTCCTTTCCCAGGGCTTTCTTAAACACCATGTCTAGGTTGCTGTTTTCTTCCAGCCTTCTTCAGTTATGTTTTGTAATGATGGTTCATAAAAATATTGGCACGTACTCTCAACTGGTGGCAATAGTCTGTAGGAGCATGCTATCAGTCAGGATATGACTGTGCTCTTTTTTCATGTTTTTGCTATATTTATTTGATCTCATCTACAATAAAGCCTTTTGATAGTGCTGAAGTGATAGAAAGGCATCATATGGTAAATGGTAATCAGGCTTTTCAATATGAAATGGCTTGAATAAATTTGCTTTGTAGAGTCTATCCAGAGCTAAATTCTACTATAATTTACCACTGAGTCACTGCCCAGACTGCTCATTAGCGGGTGAGGTGCTCCTGGGGCAGGGCAGGGGGTGTCACCCCTACACACTGTGACCTGCTGACCTGGGCTCCAGACAAAAGGCAATTTTAAGTTGAAATGGATCCTGTCTGAGTTTTATTTCTTTCTTGCTCAACACTCTCTATTTACTAAATGATAGCTGAAACGATAGATTTTTCATACTGAATATACCAGTATTTCAAATAAAGCCAGAATCACAACTCACTGCACCCTAAGGTGTCTAATATGTTGTGTAACTATTTATATCTAGAGAGATGAAAAAAACAGATTTTCTAACTATGTAAGGAAAAGAAGGATAAAGACAATAGTCTGAACATGCTGTAGGAAAAAGAGGGGAAATACTTATGAAGAGCCAGATCTCGACCAGAATTTAAATATGCTCCCAAATGCTCAAAATTTTCCTGCAATAATCACATTTTCATTCTCAGGAGTAATTTATTTGAATAGCGCACATGAAGAAATTGCATCTGCACTGGCTGAGCTCTGTGTAAGAACCAAAGGGGAAAAAGCATTTAATTATCAAGTGATGAAACACTGAGGCGATGAGGTAAGCTCCTTTCCCCGTGAAGGTTGCTCACTGTCTGGCAGAGCTGATGTTTCCCCCATAGGCATTCCCAAGCTGCTGTGTCCAATAGCATTCATGGAAAATAAGGCTGTATTTTCAAGTGACATCGAACAGGCCAAAAAAGACTCTTTTTAGGTGCTGATTTACCTCACCTGAGCTCGAGATATGACAGAGACATTTCCTTCAGAGAAGGTGGTATCAAAGGAGCTCCAGGGGACATTTATGGTGTTTCAGGCCCCAGGTGATAACAATGTAATGTGTTTGTTTATCATGCAAAATCAAAATCATCTTATATAAAACTTCAGATAGATCAGTCTATACTTTTTATGTTTCCCCTTTTTGTCATGCATAAGCCTGACATTATTTTTAACTTATACAAAATGGAAATTTTCTTCCTCTGTCTTCAGGTTTATGAAGTTCCTTCATGGATATTTTTAGTTTAGGTAACAAGAAGTGTATGCCACCACCATAGATACAGCTATGATGGCTTTATTTCTTGTACTATTATTTCTCATATGGAATACTTTATATAATGAATAATGAGCTCTGTTCTGTCTCCTGCAGGCTTGTGTCCATACGCTCTCGGCCTGGACCATAATGACAGAGCATTTCCACCGAGTCCTCCCCTCACCCTTTCACTCAAGAGTCTCTACAAAACCAGCTGGCAGTAATTCATACTGACATTTCCTTGCCGGTGGCCATGCAACCGCACGCTGCCTCTTCTGTAAGGAGGTAAGTGCTGGGTGATTTCCTGATCATCACCTCCAAAACCTTAGGGAATACTGGCAGAAAATTAAAAAAAAAAGGAAAGCAAATGCTAAAACCTCAAATGAAAACCCAGTAAGTTAGTCTGTAAGCTTGACTGGGAAGGTTTCAATAAAGGTGGATGGCAAGTGGTTGTGAAGGTACTGGAGATCTTCCACTGGCCAAGTCATGAGCTCAGCTGCAGCTGCCTGGAAAACTTGGGTGTCTTAAAGTACATTTGCCAGTGAATTTCCACCACAAATTTTCACGCATACCCACTGATAGTACCAGTGTAGTCCACTTTGGCCACATATGTTAGCTGGCCAGGCTGAGGGGCTGGTCTCCATAGGCTTCCTAGAGAGCCACTGAGGAGAAGTAAGGAACCTAACATACTGGTCCCAGTCTTGGGATTGGGACCCTGAAGGACACTTCTCCATAAACTAGATGAATCCCTATGAAGTCAAAGCTGTTGTGTTACCACTTAGTTGTTGGTTTTTTACTGTTCTTATTTTCTGGATAAAGTTTCTTTTTCTTCTGAAAAAAATTGTAAGGAACTTGAAATTCAGAAGATTTCAACCAGCTGTATTTCTTATCTGATGTCCTTTCACAACACTACTGTGCTGTGTCAGAAATGTTAAATCACATCTTGAGAAAAAAAACTTATTGCCATATTCTGTTGATACTGTGTAACTATATTAAAATATTAGAAATTACCTTGGCACACTGATGATTGTTTTTTCCCCTTTAAAAGCTGGAGAAAGGATAAAGTGAACAAACATTGGACTGACTACTTTCTCCTTCTATTGTTTAAAATAGTGACTGACCTTTCTTTGGAATGAGAGATCTAAAAATGGCATTCGTTTCTGGTGACAGGATGGTGTTTGAGATGCAGGCTCTAACCCAATCAGTTACTCAGACGTAGGAGTAAGCTATTTCTATTGAACAGTAAGACGGATTAAATGCAGCGTGGCATTAAAGGGGGAGAGTAATGCAGAAGCATCACCATTGTTTCTTGAATTTAATTTTAAGTAAGTGACCTTAAACTGCTTGCACGCTTGAAAATAAATCTCTGTTCTGCTTGGGTAGTGCTTATAATTTGCAAGGAAGTACGAATGAGACAGATCCTGAATTTTCATTTCTTTTTCTGTGTTCTGTCAAGCTAGCAAGTCTTTAAAAAACAAGTCAAAAGTTACAATAAAGACTTTTTCAGGGAGGAGATGTAAACAATCTGCCCTGAAGCAGTGGTGGGTATGTCGATGCCACCAGGGCTGGATAAGGCACTGGCATGGATGTTGCAGGATGCCCAGGGTGGCAGCTGCTTGGGGAGCACCCCCTGCCCCTGGCTGGTGACCACGGAAGCAGGTGTGACACGTGGTGTGGGCATGACCACAGGCTGTGTCTGTCTCCTCACTCAGGCTGCAGCAGTGACGGTACCTGGCGGGGACCTCAAACTGCACACCTTATTTCCCTTTTCCACTCCCTCACTCTCCTTTTTACTGCTCTTGTACCACCTTTCTTCCATCCCAATTTCCTTCCAAATGATCCCAAATTATATTTTCCCCACTGGTCCCCATCCTGCTACATCTGTACCCAAATCTGGTGTTTCTAACGCTGTCCCCTACGTAGCCTCAGCCTTACGTAGCATCACTGATGCAGGCAGCTCGGTGCTGTGCCCTTGCAAGGTCACGCAGCCCAAGAAGTCCCCAGTGCTCCCCTCAGCTGTCCGTGCACTTTGGCCATTTCTCACATAGCTCCCCCTAAACCACTGGTGAAGTCCAGGCATCCCTCCTCCAGACAGCCCTATCAGGACCTTTCATCACTCCTCACACTTATGTTTCGAGTGGGGTGACTCATCCCATTGTGTGCAGTGGTTTCCCATGTCCTTCCCAGCCCACCAAGCCGGGCCAGCCCACCTCCCCAGCCCCTGCCTGCCCCCACCCCTCCCGAGCATGTACTTTTTCAGGAAACACTTTGGAGGGACAGAGACTCTGCTAAGATGTAAAGTACCCAAGATGGGATGAGCGGTGGCATTTAGATGGTGCATGGTTTAACCTGGCCCAGAGCAGAAGACCAGGTGGTGCTTCCAACCAAGACTTGTATCCTCAAGGAGGAAAGAGATGAAGAGAAATTCTGATGCGGTGGGATCTGTGCCGGCCGAAAGAGGTACTTCTGCAAATTTACGAGGTAGTAATTCATTTTTCTTATATCTGTGACAGTTCTTACCCATCCAGAAAGTGAGAGGGAGTGAGGAGAAAAGCCAGACCATGGGGACATCACAGCGCCCTGCCTTCAGCCCACCTTTGGGGAGGTACAAGAGCATCAGCTACTGCCTGGGGTGCCCGGTGCCTGCCCCGTCAGAGCGCTGCCGTGACCCCCCTTTGCTCAGCTCTCCTGCCTGAGACCCACCTCCCAGCAGGGGCTGGGAAATGGCCCGGCAGCCGCTGGCTTTAAGGATGTGGCTGAGCAGAGAGCTCCTGGAGCAGCAGGATGTGGCCGAGCAGAGAGCTCCTGGAGCAGCAGGATGTGGCCGAGCAGAGAGCTCCTGGAGCAGCAGGATGTGGCCGAGCAGAGAGCTCCTGGAGCAGCAGGATGTGGCTGAGCAGAGAGCTCCTGGAGCAGCAGGATGTGGCTGAGCAGAGAGCTCCTGGAGCAGCAGGATGTGGCCGAGCAGAGAGCTCCTGGAGCAGCAGGATGTGGCCGAGCAGAGAGCTCCTGGAGCAGCAGGATGTGGCTGAGCAGAGAGCTCCTGGAGCAGCAGGATGTGGCTGAGCAGAGAGCTCCTGGAGCAGCAGGATGTGGCCGAGCAGAGAGCTCCTGGAGCAGCAGGAATGAGCGGGCTGGGAACCCGTCCCGGCCTGACGACAAGCTGTGCAGCCTTCAAAGACGAGCGACGTGCCGACCACTGAATTATTCTTTCACATTCTGAACTTGGACAATGCACAGTGATAAGAGCATCGCAGACATTTGGCAGCAACTCAGAAAGGTACTTAAGCATATGCTCAGTGTTAAGCGCATCCACAATCACGCTTCTCCCCAGGAAAGAGCATTCAGAGAGCTTTGCTGGGGCTAGGGCTTAAAGGTCCATCAGGCAGCAGTAGTCCCAGACAGGATCATCAAAAGATCCTCTCAATGCATTCTCCTCAGTATTTGGGTTTTTAGGTAAAACTACGAGAAAAAGAAATCACCTGTGGAAAAATGAATTATACATCCAGGAGCAGGGCAGTGAATACATTGTGATGAGTTTGAGGACTCTGATTTCTTTCCTACAAAAAAAAAAAAGAGGAGGGGTGAAGGGAAGAGAACGGAACTAACTGCCCAGGTGAGGAAGTATTCAGTGAATAGGTTCAGTGGAAATAACAGTTATTCATACTTTTGGAAATGTTTAAGTGCTTCATTTATGTATTTTCAAAGTGAATTATTTCAGTTCGTCAAATTATTAAGCAAAAAATAGCTTGAAACTTACCTAAACATTAAGTGGACTGAAATACTCCATTCAGGTTGAATGAAAATGTTAAGTAATTCTGAAACTGTTTTAGAAACAGGTATGGCCCACTGAAACAAAATCCATTATTTGCATCATTTTAGTGGCAGATACTAGCAAGTAAAATTAATATTAGATGTGCCAATTTGCATTTTTTTACTTTTCTACAGCATAACAAATCATTTAATCAATGGATAGGGTGTATATAAGGGCATAGGTACCTCAAAAAGAACAGAGGATTACACCTACAGCCCTTTGCTGCTGCTGGCTTCTTCAGCAGCCCTCCCTGGGCAATCTCAGCTCTGCCACCACTAGCCCACTGCAGGCTGAAGGACCTGGGCTAGCCTGAGTGTGGAGATGGTAGGTGTTTAGAAGCTGAGAGGTGCTGTCAAACCTTCTGGGGGAAGTTTTATGTAATGAGGAGAGGGCAGGGTGGAGGGGTGCTTCCAGCAGCAGGAGGATGGGAGCAGCAGTGAGGTTGGGGACAGTGGCTGAATCAGAAAGGGATCCCGGTTTCTCCTGCTCCTCGTCCCTCTGCCTGCAATAAGGTTTTTACAGAAGTCGGGGGGCATGGAGAGTTCCATTGCTTAAAGAACCATTTAAGCTTTTCTGCTTTTAAATGTGAGAAAGGTGGTGTCAGTGCATTTCCAAAGCTGTTTCTCCTAGAAGAACAGTTTTGCCACACTGAAGTACCTACCCTGGACGATGTTGCTGCAGGGTTTGAGGACACACATATCTGATCTCCTGAAAAAAAGAAAGGCAGACTTACATTCTTGAGCGTCTGGTTAGCCGTAAGCTCAGCAATGAACTGAACCCTAAAAACCTTCCTTTCGTGAGAAAGAAATCATTAAATCATTTTTATGACTGCACATCCCTAGCATGTCATCCTCCATTCACAATACACTTACAAAGCTATTTATTTTATAAAGCTGTGCTGTTGCCATTCTCCACCTCCACACAAAGCAGGACACCGAGGGAAGGCGACTCTGAAAGGGACGTTTGGCAATGACCGTCGCTCTGAGCGATATTCCTGCTACTCAGCACAAAGCCTTAATGGGTTTGCAGTCCATCAAGGGCTACCGTACGTCATTCCTCCTGTCTCCTCCTGCATGTTTGAACTCTCCTGTATTGTGTTTGTGTCAATTAAATTCAGAAAATTCTGTTCAAATGACATTAAGGTTTTGACACAAAGTTTCAAAAGCAGTCACTAAGCAAGGTAGAGCCAAGAGCTGATATTTCATCACTTTCCACCTACCACAGCTACAGAGAGAGAAAATGCTGACTTTCCTTGCAGTTTTCCCAAAGACGATGTGCAGTTCTCCAACCAGCATGTGTAATTCTTCTTAATATACACGACTGATTAGGAGTTTATTTTTTAGCAAAATAGTGCACCTGTGGTGCTCTGGGCCATCACAAAGCGTTACACTCAACAGGTGAGTTACCAGTAGATCAAAATCACTTGCTTTCTCAAAGAGGAAAAAACTCTATGCATTCAAACTGTGCTGCTCAGCCCCCAGACCCCAGGCAATCCTTAAAGACTGACCCCAGAGAAATGAGGGGGCTTTCAGCTCCCCTCCCAGTCTGCAGGGAAGGTGTCCTAACCCAGAGCAGAGCCAGGGAATCTCAGTGGTTTCTGCTCTGGGTGCCTTCACTGGAAGAGCTACTCAAACTGGTTTTATGTCCAGAGCCCTTTTCTCCCGCGCAGTCAGAGCTGAAGACATACCTGTGGGGGACAATTATGGGTATCCCCATGGGCTTCATTTCACCGAGGACAGTGAGAGTTGATGCTGTCTCCAAGTATCACAGGCTTCTTGGTGATCCAGCCAGCTTAGACCAAGCAGATCTGCTGCTCCCGTTTCCTCTTTGAGGGAGAAGTTTCCAAGCAAGGAGCTGGTCCTGTGCACAGCTCGGTGTCTGCTGGGTATCATCAGGGACATTTGTTTCATTTCACATTTGCAGCTAATCAGAATTTTATACAGACTCCAAGTTTATAAGGTTCTTTTAATAGTTCCAAAGTTTATACATATTTTTTTTCTCCAAGAAACAAGGCAGAAAATATGGTGCTATTATGGCATTTGCAATTTTCTCAAAGTAGGATTCTTTATTTTGCTGATTGGCAGATATCAATTCTTACTAACAGCACCACGATACATTCAAATACTTTAACTTTTTCTACTTATCTTCTAGTTATCTTTGTTATTTTTCTGTGCTGCCATTACAGGAATCAGTCACGGACCCTCAACATTTATATCAGGATAAATTACAATGTTATTCTTTGGAGAATTTCCTACTTTCCTGTCAGCTGTAGCGCCTGTCCCCCTTGCTGAAAGGAAGAAAGCTGTGCTGCGAAAATGTTGGACTGCGTTAGTCATTCAAACTGACTTTGAATTTCAAACTTAGACCCTCACATTTTCAAAATTTGTTTCAAAAATATGCTTTACAACAATTTTTTTTCTTCCTTTCAATCATCACTAGGTTTTTTAGATTTATTTCTTTATCAAAATTCAGCATAAGGTCATAGTATATCATTGCTGACAGGTAAATAAATAATGCAAACTTATCATACATAAAAAATGAAATACATTTGAAAATGAAATTAAAATATTTTGAAAGGGCAACTCCTGCATTAAAAATCTGAATATTCTGAGTACATAACATGCAGAAACTTTCATTTCAATGCTTTTCACTTTTGTAGGACTTTTTTCCATTCCACGTTCGAGAGCAAAAAAGTAAAAATATATTAAAATAACAACTTCCATTAGAAAATTATTTCAACAAAATATCCAGCTGATTTGAATTTTCAGTTTATAATATCAGATGGGGTTCTGTTTGTTTGTTTGCCTTTAAAGCAGGGTGTTTCCCCAGTGAAGTTTCTCACACAATGGTACGGCAAAGAGATGATCCTCTTAAAAAGATGTTAAATGTCAGATACCCCTCAGCCCCCAAAGCCCCCAAAAGAGACCACAGACCAATGAATCTCAACTGGCTCTTCTTTTTTCCCTGCACAGATTCAACTGCCACACAAGGAAGAACAGCTCCTCTATGTGTTTCAAGAGGTTTCTAAGCAAAGAACGACCATTTTTTCTCTCCAGAGATTGGCATGGGGAGGGCTGGTATGAGGCTGGACCGCACCGGACCCCCTGTCCCCCCAGCCCAACCCTGCCTGTGTCCTGGATGGCCAGCAGTGTGTGTGGTGCTGCCTGAGGATGGCTCAGGTAAGCAGCCGTGATGGTCCCTCCATCACCAGGGGGCAATTTTCTCCCAGCTCAGTGGGAGAAAAAGAAAACAGGCTGCCCAAGAGGGGGCTTTGAAGCCAGGAATGCTTCTGCAGCGTGTGTGCTCCACGGCATGGCAGCCAGGCGGGAGGGGAGCTAGCATGGAAAATGCCCATTAAGGAATCAAAAGAGCGGATGGCTTCTTGCTGCTTTGATCCTGTCTTCAAAGACGCTCCATCAGCCTCCTCTTCCTCCGCAAGGCAAAGCCTGCGTGGAGCATTGCCCAGCGCCTACGGGCGTTGCTGGGGCTGCAGGACAGGACTGTGGGGAAAGGACAGCTGCTTCCAGCTGCCCATGTGGGGGTTCCTTGCAGACCCCAGCCCACGTACATGATCAATGCGGGCTCTTTTTTTGGCTACAAACACAGAGCCAAAGGCATAGAGTTTATGAATTTGGCCTAAGTCCATGGAACTGCACATAAAAGATTAGGGCTGCTCCTTGGGGCCAAGGTTGGTGTTGCTTCACTCCAGCCTTCAAGGACTCCACACATTCATGGTTATGGTTGCTTAGTGCGATCAGGCCACCAGATTTTCCTCCAGCTGCCAGTGGGGTCTTGCTGCAGCCTCTGGAGGCCATTTCAACTCACGTACAGCTCCTACCTATGGCACAAGTGAGTTTGGGTGACACAGGGGTGACTTGTCCTCTCTGCTGCAGGCACCATGCAGGGCTGCATGGCCAGCACAGCTTGACCCTGGCCCTGTGGGCAACCGTGTCTGTATTGAGGGAGACTGGGCAGCTGGGACCTGTGGGAGACACCACCTCTCGGGGTGAACAGAGGGTTGTTTTCAAGGCTAATGCTGCCCTTCTGCTGGCAGAGATGCCTGTGGCATCCAAAAGGCTGAGACGATGTGTTGATGGACACTCAGCCACCCAGCAGAGCTCACACAATGTCAACTTTTTCTTACCTAGGACCCGAACCGCGTTGAACTGAGGCAAAATCTTCCACACGCCACTTGTCAGCCGCCCTGTTCAAAACAGTATAAGTTAATGCCAGGCTGGCCTGACCTCCAGCAGCGTCTGGGGGACGGCTCCTTTGTGCCATCCCTGGACCAGTCTCACAGCGGTGGCACCAGGCTGCCCTATGGCTACCTGGGGACACACTGTTCTTAGACACCAACATGTCTTCTCACTAAAAATGTCTACTGAGAGCACCTGGATGGCCATGTCATCCTGAAAGGAAGCACAAACAGTCACAGGAGCTCCCCAATATCATGTTAATAGGCTCGTGGATGTGAGTGCACTTCATCCACCTTAGTGAAATAGGAAAAAATGCCGTCTTTCAACCTCACAAAATAGCCCTTAATAAGAAAGAAGAATTCAGGGTATTACAGATGAAATCCTTACATGGGTAAAAATGTTAATGGTTTCTGTGAGGACCATTCATCAGCCAGCTGCAGCAAGGGACGGGGGCACAGGGATTGTGCACGGTTCTTCACCACCGGTTTTTAATATGAACATAAATGCAAAAACATTTTAGGAGAGTTATATAGATCAGTCTTACCTGTTTGCATTTGATTGATTAGAAAACCTGAGTCAGCTGATGGAGCACTCCTATCTGTCACACTTGTGTCTGGTGGAGCATTGTGACAGCAGGGATCCTGCG
This sequence comes from Calidris pugnax, assembly GCF_001431845.1. NCBI lineage: Eukaryota > Metazoa > Chordata > Aves > Charadriiformes > Scolopacidae > Calidris > Calidris pugnax. The sequence continues at coordinate 9,048,332 of NW_015090794.1, forward strand.
CTGGTCCCACACCAGTGTCCTGGGGCTCTGCGCTCCCCGAGGCGGGGGGCACTGCCATCTCCTGCTGGGCTCTGCTGGGGACCCATCCTGGCACAGAGTCAGTGCACCAGGGAGCCTTATATACGCTGCCTGAGAACGTAAATATTGTACCCACTGGGTTTTCAGAGCAGAATTGTATTTAGACACCCACCTGCAGCTCATTTGCTGGAAACTTACCCTTGTACTAGCCTGGACACAAGTCACTGCGTACGTCAGCCGGGGAATAGAAATAACCCTCCTCACCCTACATGTCCAGCCAGAAAACATCAACCATCAGTGCTGTTTAAAGCTGAAATAGCAAATATCTTTGTTAACTAGTTGAGGACATGTGAAGGTTAAAAACTGACTGCAGAAAGTGCTCGGGACATTTGTATTCAGCATATATATAAATGTACACACATACGCACACAGTACATCGTTAAGCAGCTCCAAGACAACGAGACTGAATTTAAAGTGTGCAAGGTCTATTGATACACTGTTCCAGGCTTAATTGTAGCTTTGGCTATATTTTTCCCTGAGTGGCTGTGTCTCCTTACAGTCCATACACAGATTTGACCTGGGCTGGCACCAATGAAAGCCTGTGAGAGGAGACATTAGTCTTTTACAGTTAATAAATATTCTCATTCTCTGCAGGCTGTTGCAAAGGCACTAATGATTCATGTCATCTGAATAAAACATGTCACTACTGCCCAGCTCAGATCATGGGTAATTACAACTATCATCAGCGTCATGCAAATGCTCTCGTAGGGCAGTTCATGTTCTGTGAGAGACAGCAGAGTTATATCAGGCTCAGCATCGATGTCAATACTTTCTCCACAATTATAAAGCATATCAAATATTAAAATACAATTAGAATTATTAAAAATTTTTATAAGTTTAAGAATGGCTCTCCACTTTCAGTCATTCAGACGTGCTTTTGAAAATGAAGAATTGTGTGAGGACAGGAAACTTTAGTCACAAATTTGGCTTTTAGCAAATATTTTCTCAGTGACAGGAATCATGTCTTTATATTTAAAAAATCCCAACCTACTGGTTTCACAAGACTCTGCAAACATTCTGCCACTGCCATTTAATCAAAAAGGAATTATTTTGAAAGGAATGAGTTCAGTGTGCTACATGTAACAGCTTGCTGGCTTTGCCCTGGAAACACTCACAAGGCCAATGGTGGCAAATGCAAAAATTAAAAGTAGAACCAGTAACTTCACGACAAAACTGCTAAAAAGTGGGAACCTTTCTACACTGAAGAACTAAATAACTGATTGCCAGTTAATTGTTAGTGAGTGCCTGCTCTCCCATTGCCTGGCTGGGCAGAAGGCCTGGCCAAGCTCCAAATTAAATAATCTCTCTGCAGCATGCTGGGTGTCCCGGGTGGCACTGGCTGCCGAGGGACAGGCTGAGGGAGTAACGGCCCCATCCTACACCTCAGTGTAGGGGAGAGCTGGAAGCCAGAAGGGCTCCATTTTCACAGGTACCTATTCCTGTGGGTGCTCAGACAGGTCTCCTGAGACCGGGCTGGCTTTGGCACCCTGATGGCGTGCACATCAGGGGAAGAAAGCAGCAACATCAATAGCTTTGAGCTGCTCACTGCAGACACAGCTCTCCCCACTGCAGGGACCAGAGGGTGATTTTGGGAGTCTAACGTCAGGCAGGATAAATCCCTGTCTGGCTGTGTTTGAGGGCGCGGGGCCGATGGCTGCTGTGCAGTGGCATTGCACACCAGGCTGTGCCCACCCCGGCTCCGCACTGGGTGGCCGCTGGCGGGGTGGCCCGGGGCACGCGGGGCTCTCTCCCAGCCTGGCACAGCAGGACTCTGCCCATGGCTTTGTCTGAGGCTGCTGCTCACTGATCTCCAGAGATGAGGGAATCAGCCAGTCTGTGAAAAATTATCCCCAGGACTATCTGCAATTTCTTGCATTTTCCTACTTTTCAAAACCTAAGCTCCATCCTGAGGTGATTCCCACATACGAGTGAGTGAAGATCCAAGCCAAAGGAGACATCAAATGCTGTGTGAGCCAGAAACCAAGTTATTGCCATCAGCTGTCAGATGACCTTCATTGTCTATGCCCTTAGGATATTATTGACTTTCTATTTCTGTATTACATTTTTTCCCCAGGCCAAGGAACAGAAACAGGAAGAACCTGATTCCTCACACTTTTACAAAGAATCACAGACCTGCGATGCTCGGCTTTCAGTAGCTCCACAGGAAGGATGTGCTGAAGGTATGATATGTATCATCTGAAGTTCATTGCAAGTCCATCCAACGTGTAGTGGCATTAGGTTTTGCCATGAAGAAGCTTCACAGGAGACAGGAAGAGAAAGTGGGAAAGTTATGAAGTTTGACAGTGATTAAAAGGATTATCTAACCCCCTTCCTTTGGTACTAAAGAGCCATTAATCACAGTGTGGATATGGATTGATGTAGTGCTCAGCAGTGACCATGAAGGAAATAATGCTGACTCTCCTGAAAGAAAAAAAAAATTAAAAAAATAAATAAATCCAAGGTTAAGGCTCTTCTCTGAAGTGCTGAGAGGACTGGCAGCTCCCTGGCCCTATCACTCACCGGGAAAGAGCACTGCTGCCCTGGGTGGTGCCACCTCCACCACTGCTGCTCCACCCGGGGAGAAGGGTGGGCTGGGGCTCGGGTGGCCTGATCTCAGCAGCCAACTGTGCAGGGCACCCCGTGGGCTGCTCCACTCCTGCCCAGTCAATTAACTTCCAGGGCGCATATAAATATGGAAGAGTGATAACACCTCATTGATAAAGGCTGCATTTTCTTTGAGTTTTAAAGCAAACATTAATTTAAGGTCATTGCATGCTCATTACATTTTTCGTTTTTAAAATAAATTGCTATTGGGATTATAAAAAAACCCATAAAATTGCTATTACTTACAGATTCATCCAGCAGCACTTTCTTTTTGTGGTCTTCCAAAGGGGGAGAAAAAGCTACAGCTGTACAAAAATACCCAGATAGACTTGAATTTTGCACTGAATGAAACAGTTTCCCCGAGAGAAATCTGTGGTTCTGCAACAGTGATTATTTTACCTTTGTGTTTTTGAAAGTTGCTCTGGAAAATGTTGAGAACATAAAGTACCACTTAAACCTTGAATTGCCTCGTTTGGCTAACTTGAATTCTGAAATTATATTTTGCTGCTATGGTCCTCTTTTCAGTCGTTAATTCAGCTGAGACTGCTCAGACATTATGAATTCATACCAATACATTTCACAGACTATCTTTGGGGAAACAGGCTTTTAAAGCAGCTGTCTTTTTACAACGTGTTTATGCCTCTTTTTTTTTGGATCTAATGCATAAAATTTGGAGGGGGAGATACTTCTGCTTTTATGGAAAGGATGAAAGAGCTGCCATTTCTGCTGTTGGTCCATCCTGATATTCTGCCTACACAAAAAACACTTCCAGACTCTCACGCAGCTACACAGAGTATAAAACATTGGTACCTTGAGTGCAATTAACATTTTATTAATAATGGAGATTAATGCCCTGCTCTGTTAATAGAACTAAACTTAAAAGCCTTTGATAGACACCAGTGAATTTAGACATATGCTTGACGTTAAGTAAGTATTTAGGGCCTTTCTGCGTTGAGGTGTTGTTAGGGAAAGGTGTCTGGAGCAATGGGAAGTATGAGAAGTTAGGTTTGAAAATAAAAGGTAAGTCCGCATTTTCTCATCCACCTACACACACACACATAGGCACACATACACCGTTAGGTAAAGGTTTAGACAGAAATAAACTCTGACGTTTGACCTGCATTTCAAACTTAGGTGCAAGGTAGATTTATCTGAATTCAGGCCTTCCCTGAATTCAGGGAAATATGGGATCAGCCACTGCCTCCAGTGCTCCCATAGCCAATTTTGAACATTGGCTTAAAAAAGTAGCACTTCTAGGAACAGGAGAGAATGTTTATGTGAGCAAATGTCCAAAAGAAAAACGATAAAGTGTCATGGGAAAGAAAGCCAAAAAGCTGGAAAAGGCAGCTGCTCCACAGTACAGCGTGTAATAACTTCTGATAAGTATAAATAATTATAAATAAAATCCAAAACGCAGTGACTAGAAGGGTCAGCTGTGGCACGTCCCTTTGACAGCCACCACCATTGTGCATCCAGAGGAACTAGACCCATACGGGGTCTTCTGGAGCCAACCCTGATTCTGATCAAACCCCTCCCCGTGCCCCAGCCAGAGCCCTGACCCCCCAGATCACGAGCTGCCCGGATCCCCTGCTCCTCTCCTTGACGGTGTTGCTGCACAAGCTAGATGAGAGGGCTCATTAACACAGAGATAATGATGTCAGGCTTGTAGTAGAAAACCTGAATGGTCAAGTAATACCTAAATTAATTCGTTCCTTTATATGATTCATCAGATGAATCACTAGACCTTTTAATTTACAATTCACCTTTCTGATTTATTTAGGTTTTGTCGTGCCGCTATTAAAGGCACTCCTGTTCACCGCACACGCCGAGCTAAAAAAATACATTACAAAAGCCTCAGCTGTTAAATAGTTGTGTGTTGATAAAATGACTGCAACAGAGCAGATGGGTTCCCACCACTGCGCGTGTTGGCCCAGGGCTCCTGGTAAATATAGAAGAGCAATTTCTGTCATTCTGTCGGGGGTATTTATGTACTGCCAGTCACCATCCTATCAAGGGCAGAGTAGTATTAGCATTCTTCCCCAGCACGGTTTTTCTTGATCATTGAAGAGCCCTGCTCTGGCATGCCAAAACAGCCATGGGAAATGTTAGATGGTAAATAGATTAAATAAATGTAAGGTAATGACCCATCCAGCTATGAAACACTGGTCCTGTCTCTTTCCTCCTTCCAAGAGGCACAATAGAAGTCTAAGCTTTGCAGGGAATACCTTAAAATATGATGTTTACTAGAGAAGGATGGGGAATTAATTGTTTTGTTTTTTAATATAAAAGACCCACAGAAACATCATATTAAAACCAACTCATCAGAAATACTTATTTTCACCATAATCTTTTAGCTCTGATACTGCCTGTGACCAGGTGGGAGAATTAAAGAGGTCAGCAAGGCGCAAGGAGGGCTAGAAATGCTGGAGCAATGAGGACAGGCCACACTTTTAACATCTACAGCTTGCCAGAGAGAAGAAAAAGAAAAAGGCAAAAACCATCACTGTGCAGGTACTCTTGTCTCCAGACTTAATCATATTACTCACAAGGTTTGAAAACATTCAAAGTCCCTGGAGAGAAAAATAAGGAGTGTTGGACTTCTCAGAAGAAAAAAGTTTAAACAAGAAAAGATGCCAGTCCCTCACTGGATTGTGTTGTAAGGTAAGTACAAAGACCTGAATTTAGCTGATGCTGAAAATTTAAAGATTAATCGATGCACCTCACCTGCCTGCACTGAGAGTCTTTTGCCAGTGCACGTGTGCTGCTTCCGAAGGCAGCTCGGCCGCAGAGCAGCGCGACGTCGCTGGAGCACGGGCTGGTAGAGGCTTTTCTGTTGGTGACAGCACGGGCAGGTCACAGCAGCCTGTAAAAAGCAATGCCATAGATTGAGTGAAACTTGTGTTTGCTGAGAGAGAGTCTTCTGATTTAGATCATGCCAAACATCAATGTGGGAACGGCACAGTGAGAGTCAGAGAGCAGCCACCTAAAATGAGGAGGACAAAGGCACTGACATCGAGACAGCAGATAACGGGAATTTTGAATTGCCAATTATCAATTCATAGCTTTGGGTCAGAGTTATTGTTTTTAATTGCAACTGAAAGATTTTTCCCAGTGCTTCTCCCAGGGCAGAACTGCCATTTGTGAGCCCCTAAGGGGAATACCATGCCTGGGGGCACAGGGGGCATGTTCAGGGCTCTGGGCTTAGGGATGCTCTCCAGCAGGCACGGACACACCGCGGCTGGCTCTGTCCCCGTGGTTAGAGCAGGGCAGCCCTGAGGGGGAACCAGCTGAGCTTCCTCTGCCGGGGTGCAGCTGAGGGGCACGACATCCAGAAGGACCAAACCTGTGAAGATCTCAATCTCCTCTGCTCCTCTGCATGCAGACGGGGGAGCTTCCCTGAACCAGCTCTACCAGGAGCTCCTGGCCAGCACTCTCTGCCCTTGACAGGATGGTGACCGCTCCTCTGAGGGCAGGAGCATGGGGGAAAGCAGCTCAGCTCCTGCCCTCCATTCCTACCTTTCTCTGGGGGGTCACGGACCCCCAGGCAGATTTCAGTATCTCTGAAATACAAGAGGAAGGGATTTCTCCCCCTTGAAGAGGAGAAAGAAGATGAAGAGGATTTCCACCATTTTTCTGAAATGAGATGAAAGAGATACGTGGCTTAATAAGTAATATGTGGGGGGTTGTCTCTGTCCTGTTTGCCTTCTCCACCTTCTGAAGAAAGCCTCTCGCTGGGCCGCAGAGGTTCACTTCCCACCCTTCCTCTGAGCATCAACTTTGTCCTGTTCATAGCAAATGCCAGAAGGACCCTTTTTTTATTTACTTGCCCCTGAAAGTAATTTTTCAGGACTTTTGCTCTCCTGGTATCTTTTGTGTCAGTGTTATAATGAGCAGGAAAATAAATCCCCTCTCAGGTACAGGAAGATTTTTCAAAAAAACCTGATAACCCACATATTTTTGAGCATTAAATTCTTTTTTGAACAACAAGACCCAAGAACTATTTTCAATTTTGATGACAGGCATGCATAAAATCAGTGGTCCCTTATCATTTCAGGACTTCACTTTGCTGTGCCTTCTTCGTAGGGCAAATGTTTATGAAATAAGCTTATCCTTATCTTCTGGAACAGGCTTGCTAGTACCTTTGCTTTTGATGACATCTTTCCATGGAGAAACTCAACTTTAGAAAGTTTATAACCCACTCAGGCATGACATCTCTGAGACTCCACTTAATTCCTTCTCTTTCTTTTTTTTTTTCTTTTTAAACTTCTTATAACTTTCCTGTAGTCCAGACTGGTATTATAGAAACCTGCCCAAAAAGGACAATGAGATCAGAAAACTTTATTTACCTTCAAGCCTGAATACCACTTAATTTTTTTTCTAATGGTTGTTCAATAAGGATGGTTTCCAGTTGGAATTTGTCACACTGCCTTCCTTCTTGTGGGATTTGAAAGCATCTGTTGTTTTCTACTAGTGAAACACAGATGCACTGGTGCACCTACATCTCCCCTCTCCTGAAAAACCCACTTCTCAACAGAACAAAATGTCAACGAAGCAAAACCAAACCCAATGAGGCAGGAAGACAGAGGAGTCTTGTATGGGCAGTGGAAATGTAATCTCTTCCCTTGGCTCCCCTCCCATGCACCTGGAAAGTAGAACTGGAGTGATTCTAAAGAAGGTACTTGCACTGTAATGGAAGAAGCCATGCTATTTCAGACCCGTGTGATGAAAAACCCTTCTCGTAAGACTCTTTGCTGGGGGGAAGAGTAGCGGAATGAATGTGACTGATGTGCAGTGTATGATACAAAACTCCCAGGGACTTCGAGATACTGCAGTATTTCCATATATCCCAGTGAGAATACAGTCCCTCAAAGGTGATTTCACCCTCACCTGCTGCCTGGACCTCAGTGGTGGCTGTGGGAGAGACTTGGGAATAGGTGTTTAGTAACAGCCAGTGTATGCCTGAGAGTTGTTCTCCCCCAGAGAGTTGCTCTCCATCTTCACAGCTGCTAAAACACCTTCCATCTTCCCAGAGGGAAATATTTATGTCCCATGTGGCAAAGAACTATTGATAATCATCCATCTATCTATCTACCTATCTGCCTCTTTCCTTATCTACCCATCAAGGACACGAAAGGGAGTAGGCACGCCCTTTGCTTATGAAAGCGCTCAAATCCACATTCCTTCTTTGCAAAAAGCAGAAATTTTCATTCAAAGGAGAAATTAAATGCAACTGGACTTCATTCTTTCAACTGTTCTATTTTCCTAGCAGCTTTATGTCTTAGAAACAGAACAGACTAGGAACTGAGCCATGAATGCAGAGCTCAGGTAAATACCAGTCATTCTACTCCCAGCCTGTGTTTTTCCTCTCTTTTCTCCTGAAAAGAGAAAATTATCACATTCATGCAGATGCCCCATTTTCTAAGGCAGCTGCAATCAGATGTGTTGCACGTCTCCCTCTTGGAAATAGCAGAAGCTACACCCATTTGCAGGTTAAAAGACAGTCCCCCCCTCTCTGCTGGCTTGCTCTTAGTCTTTCATGGAGCTAATAAAACAGCATGTTCCTCAAAGCAGGATTTTTGCATCTGAAGTCTTTCAGGTATAAAACCCATGCATTGTCTCTAGCAGAAGGGAGTCTTTGCTTCATTTCATTCTCTTTCCTTGAAATCAGCTCCTTGCTAACTAGGATTTGACTTCAGTTTTGTGACGGTGCAGAGGGTGCTGTCACCCAGCACAACTCTCAGCTCATCAGAAAGGTAAAACACACTAAGCTAAGGGATCCAGCATGGACAAATCCCACAGGCAGCATGAGGAGGCCGTGGTAAGGTGGACCACACCACTCTGGTGCCTGCGAGCAGGCTGCAGGTGCCGGCTGGCTTTGACTGCCTCCTCCAGACCCCTCTGAACCCCTCCCTGTCACCGTTCCAAACCTGCTGCTCTGACACAATGAGAGCACTCCTGCTGCGGGAAAGGTGTTTTAATAAATCTAAAATCTACTGATGCCTCGTGAGCAGTAATGCTAAAAGAGAAGCAGACATCCTCTCCTGCTTCACAGGTGTCTGCATGCTCCCGCTCAAAGAGGGGACTGACCTAACCCTGCTGGTGTTTGAGAAAAATTGTCTTCTAGTCTAGATCAGGACTTGGAAAACAAATCCTCTCTCTAGTTGCACAGAGCAGGGCACAGGCTGACAACAGGAATGCTACAACCCTGGATACTTCAGCCCTGCTTTCTGCGCCGGGCTCTCCATGCTGCTGTAAGTGCATCACTTGTGATGGGCAGAAAAATCAGAGCTGAAACTCTGAGCAAGCAGAGCTCAGAAATGTCTGTTAGTCCTTAATGAAGACTGACTGGTTCTTAAGAGAGATGTTACAGTTTTGTTTTAAAAATACTCAAATTCAAAGCTGAATTCAGCGTTTTTTTGATCCATTATAATTGAATCTGCTCAGACAGAGAAGTTTTATAAGACTAATTACCTTCTGTCTCTACTTGAAGTAAATATTAAAGGCAAGAAAGATAAACATGGGCTGAAGTACACTATGCAAATAATATGTATAATTACCAGTTAAATCCATGCATTCATAGTCTATTAATCACCATGTGGGTTTAGACAGTGTTCGCACCAAAGCAAAGGCAGTTTGACAGGATACGACTCTCTGTTTTCGTCCCTGATTGCAAAAAAACAAGTCAGGAAAAAAATATTTTAATCTGCCTGTATCCTGTGTCGCATGATTTTAACATAAATGATAAGAACATTTCTTTGTCAAAGCCCAGCTGCTTTACTCTTTTCAGGGAGTGCTTTTCTAAGAGCAGAGTGTAAGGCTTAGGTCACTTGTACAATACGTAAAGCAGAGCAAGCAGAGCATTTTTCAGAAGCAGTGGGCTTTAAGTCATCTCTAATCCTACCAATTTTAACAAAGTGAAGCCAATTCTGAGCACTTCTTAAAACCCCAATGGATTTGGTATTTGTTTTCATGCATAAAAAGATGATGAATAATATAATTGAAGAAAAAAAATACTCTATAAAGTGAAGACAGTCTGAGAAATAACTTCATAACAGCATTGTTCATGAAGAGATGACAAAACCAAAATACCCCTGGTCTGTTAGGGTTAAATCCAGAAAGGGATCTGAGGCGAAGGGGACCTCTCCATACTGTTTCAATAAATGTTATCTGAAATTTTCACTTTTGTAGATGTAGATTCTTTCTTGGAGAGAATATTTAGAAAAAGGGATTAAAATAATCCTTTTCCTTCTCCCTCTCCTTTTCCTGTAGGGAAGTGTTTATGGAGCTACTTGAGATCCTGACCTCCTCCTGTTAGAGGAGCTTTGACTCAGCCCTTAACCTCTTCTCAGATGGACTGTGATTTCTGTTTCTCTCTTGACATCAGTAGTTTTAAATAAGAACAAACTTCATCCCCGGCCGGTGTCCTACATTTCAGGCTCCAGCGCTGCCTCTCCATGGCTAACCTCGTGTACCCGCAGCAGCTCCTCAGCAATCAGCACAGCTATGCTATTTTTGGCAGCCCAAGGTTCTTGCCTGTGGGACCGGGGTCCCTTCCCCAGTCAGGGGAGAGCTGGGCTGCTGGGCTTGGAGCCCACTTGGCTGTGAGCGCCGCATCGCCATCGGCCCCTCTGTAATTGGGAGCAGAGAGTGGGAGCTCCTAAAAATATATGAAAGGAAACAAGGAGCTAATGCTGCTGGTTTGTGCGCGGTGAAGATGCATTATTCATAGTGTACAGAGACAAGAGAGGGAGAGAAGATGGCTGGCAAAGCCCCCAGAATGGCTTATTTACCCCTGAGTAAAAACTTAGATTTGTTGAGTAGAGTCCATAAATTTAGCAGGACTCCTGAAATGTCCAGATGTTTCTGAGCAGATGAATAATGTTCTCTTTCTGAAAGCTTACTGAATTTTTTATTAGCTTATGCACTATTTGCGTGGGCAGGTCTTTTGAATGAACAGCAGTAAATAGCAATCTTCAATGTGGCTACAGGTATCCAGCAGGAGAGGGGAGCCAGAGACACCCAGCTCACCTGGGAGGTCCCGAGAATGTCCTCAGGGTGCTGGAAGTGGAGACCACTGTTAAACAGTCCCAAAATGACCACTGAATCCGCGAGTTAAACCTCTCTGAGGAGTCAGAATGTAGCCGTGCTACAAAGACAGGAGGGTTGAGCACCACGCTCTCAGACAGAGCTGCAGCAGAAGGGGGTGTTGAGCTCTCAGGCAGGCAGACCTCCAAAAAATATTTTGGACTTAAAGCAGAAATTGAGTTAGCCCTCTCCTCTGAACTTATGCTGCATTTTTTTTTCAGATTGGAAATAACTTCTTCTCCATGACACTTCTTTAGTAAAGCTGCTCCACTTAGACCAATTTAAACTGGAAGAATGAGAGCTCTGCTTCAGCAGGACAGCAGGACCAGATTTATATCTTTACCTTGTTTATTGTCTGGAGGGCTTACACGTTCATCTGATTATGCTCTCTCCTGTGAGATTCCCTCTAAGCTTAAAATAGAAGAAGTCACTAACCTTGGGACTGCTGATAGGACTGGGGTGCCTCTTGAGTGGCAGTTTTCTGTATTCACTGTCTCTACTCAAACTGACCGTGCATCTTCTCTATCTGTAGCCTGTAACTCCTAGATTAGTGCCAGCCATATGTATTTAACGACTGGAGCTGACTTCCTTGACTTTATAATGGATGTGTAATTATTTTGTGTTTTTCCTTCCAGATTTTGGTTTGTCCTGTTCTTGCTTCTATTGCATACTACCTAAAGACTTAATTTACTTGAATTCTCAGACTTTGTATACGTGTCCTTTCTTTACTGATCAAAAAAGAGCCTATAATGATTCTGAGTGTGGGTGCATATATATGCTTGCTATCTGGGTATGTTCATTTTCTACAGTTACACCCACATGCCCATATATAGGTATATACATATGTATAGCTGTGTGCAGTCAAAATGAGATTTACTGGTCTTGTTAAAGACCACTGGCAAACATGGTAGAATACCAGGTTGGAAGGGACCTCAAGGATCATGTGGTCCAACCCTTCTTGGCAAAAGCACAATTTAGACAAGGTGGCCCAGCGCCCTGTCTTGAAAGTGTCCAGTGTTGGGGAATCCACCACTTCCCTGGGGAGATGATGCTGATTGTTCTCATTGTGAAAAATGTTCCTCTCAAGGAAGCATCCACCTGACACACTGTTCACATTTACAGCCTGACTCTGGCCAGGTCCGAGCTGACTGTGCTCAGGACTGATGCCGCAGTAGCTGGACATGACAGAGCCTCTCTCCCCCCAGGCCCCAGCTCCCCCTGTGCTCTCAGGCTCCAGCCTTCCACGCAAGTCAGCTCGAGCAGCTACGAGCCTGCCTGCAGCCTCACCCTCGTTCCAACCCTGCCTAAGGTGCAGCAATGGGATTTGTTACTGCTTTATTGCAAAGCGTAGCTGCAAGAGGAGGAGATGGCACCAGTGTCCATCTTGGCGTGGTGTAGTGGCATGGGAAGTGGCACAGCTCCTTCTCAGGTAGGGAGGCTCAAGTGCAGTTCCCCCTCAACCCAACCTCCCAAGCAGGCTCTCCTGAAGCAAGTAGCTGTTCATCACATCAAGGTTTTGCTGCCATGGGCTGAAGAAAATGTGACATTCAAAGGGCATGAAGAAAATGTTAAGGACTCATACGGCAGAAGAGATTCACAGGGCAGACTTCTGAGGAGGCCCAGCTCCGTGGCTTAGCAGTCAGTTTGGTACCCAAAAAGAAGAGAACAGGAGGCTGGGACCACACCTTACGCACGTTAACATTAAAGAGCTGTGGAGAAACCCAGAAACCACCGTGGGATGAGAGGCAGGACCTGAAGCCTCTCTTGCCAGCTCAGCTTCATCTTCACTGCATCACCACTGACAGCTCTTCTGACTTCATGCAATAATGTACCATTGCCAGGATATCTGTCATTTTTATCGGTTCCTATAGCTCAGCTGCTCAAAACTTCCTGCTAGTGCCATTTAGCCTCTCTCCTTCTCATAGATAGCTCCTAGCTGCTAATATATACTAACAATTTTCACAGTCGCCTGCTTTCCATCTGTTACAGTTTCACTGCTGTTTTTTTGTCTTACTTCCTCTATGATCTCAGCTTGCTTTTGTTGAAGTTACACACTTCTTCATCCTTACTGTGAATTTTTGGCTTTTTAGACATCAAATGAAATGTCTCTAAACAGTGCTCAGGTCTTAATCTCACTTCACTCTATTTCAGTTCCTTCTCGCAGATGACTCAATTCGTAACGACTTTCAGGGTGGTGACATTGGCCATTTCCGAGGTGGAGAGAAGGTCAGTTGAGACTTTTTCTCGTGCTGTATGATGAATGTAATGCAGTCATGCTCTCTAACTTTTTAAATCTCCAACCACGTGGTCACTCCTTTAGCTGCCACTGTAGCACTCTCCATGCTGGCAACGCTTTTTTGAGTTACAAACGCCATTTATGATTTCAAAATGTTCTGACATTTAAGTATTGTGATGTGAGTCCTCCAGCAGCTGCCACTCACTCAGTGCCCGCCTGGGCGCTCTGTTACAGACCAGTGGGGAAGGAGCTGACGGTCTCCATTTCTTGTGTGATTTGCTGTCCTCAGCAGACACCAGGTAATACCTGATCTTGTGTTATTCCTTAGGCCTGTGAGCCGTGTGCCCCGGTGTTGTCTGACTCAGAGGTGGGTTCTATCATGTGCTACCCACAGCTGATGCTCCCCGAGTTATTGGAACTGCTTTGCACATTCGAGTCACGTGAACCTTTTAGGTTTCAGCAGCAGAAAGGTCAAATATATATTCATAAATGGCCAGTTCCAGTTCTTTGTGTTTAATCATCAGGCACACAGCACCTGTGACTAGCAATGAAAACCAATTCTTCTCTTTCACTGCAATGGTGGCTTGACCTCAGGTGGAGTCAATTCAAACTTTTAATTCTTCCCATGTCTAAAACCTTCCCGTCCTCAGGGGCAGAACAGTCAGAAGGTGTTTCAGACTTGCCTGAGGACATTTGCATTCAGGATTATGGCTTGACAGGGAACATCTCAGGTGGAGCATCCCCAGGTGGCCCTGTCTCCAGAGTGCATGCACTTGATGTGCTCACGCCTGAGAGAGGAGCTGCAGACCCTCGGGGTTTTCTTTCATCTCTAAGTAGGAAGGAAAATGATGCTGAGCAGCACCGTAAGAGCCAGTTACACTGTTATGATTGGTGGTGGGTCACCTAATGCCTTGGATTATACCACAGACAGAGGAGTTTGCAGAAGAACTAAGGAAACTTTGTAGCACTCAGTAGAAATCCTCTTCGTTAGGATGGGAAAAGAAATGAAGTGTTAAGTGGGAAGGATGGGTGCTGAAGGCTGTAAGAAAAGCATCAATATACTGGTAAAATACCAGTAGGAGTGGTTTGGAACAGTGGGTTTAGGTGCTTAGAGAAAAAGGGTCACTAAGAGATCAGGTCTATAATGGCACTGAGGAGCCTTCGAAGATAAATGGCAGATAGCTGGTTTCCTACAGATCGATGATTTCCTAAGAGAGGTTTCATTCTGAGGCAGTGAAAACAAAATTTTCATAGTCAGAGAATTTTTTACTGAAGTGCAAATTGAAACAGCTAAACGGTGTTTATGCATGTGTATGCATATAAATATGTATCAACTTTCCTTCCTCACTTGACATGATTGCAAAAGAAATTCCCATCCTGACTTTTCACACCCACATGAGTACAGGAAGAAGGAATTTAAAGGTTGCTTGAATTTATGTATCCACTGTGAAATTCCTGAGTACTGAAAAGTACATTTTGTTGGAGAGCTGAGTGCTGTTTGAGGGCTTCCAACGGAAATGTTACCCTACATCATGTAACACTTTTCATTGAGTGGGAGTTCACCTTGCTTATCTTTGGCCAAAATTTTGCAATGTTGTTTGCTGTGCAGCCACTACCCTTTACAATGGAATTAGAATAATTTAACTGCAGCTACGGAAATGTTAATTAGTGCTCAGGAATCCCTAAAAAAAGCATGGAGGAGCTTCCTGCCTTCAACAGACGAGAATGCAATTGTTAGCTATTAATATTGATATTATTGCTGTGGGCAATAGATCTTCAGGGACCTAAGAAGTGTGATATGCAAAATATACAGGTAAAAATCCAACAGCTTTGTAATACATAATAGAAAAGAACAAAAAATACACAGCTGTAATAAAACTTTTGTCACTCAGCACTAATAACCCCTGTTCAGAGAAGCACGTGGCTCAGGAAACACAGCCGCATCCCACTGCCTGCCGCCTTGCCAAATTAAACCCTTCTCTGACTATTTTTGCCCATAAGTTGGTCCCCCACTAGTGAAGATGCTGCTCTGACCTGTGAGGAATATCCTTATTCCCATCAATAGCTGGGCTCAGTGCCAAGGTGCCCAGAGCTGGTCCTGCTTCATCCCGAGCCTCTGGCTCTGTTGCTCTTAGACACACTGTGGGTGGACAAAGCCTCAGGAGCTAAAAGCAGGACTTCGTCTGTGGAGCAGCCTTGTGCCTTTCACAGAAATAGGCTTGAAAAATTGAATTAGCCCTGTTCTGGTTTCTCTGGGCTCCTGCCTGGGCTGGTCCTGCCTGCAGGAATGCTGGGGCTAATGGAGGAAATACTGAAAAGGCTCAGACTGAGCCTGAATTCAATGCCAGGGATACTCACAAGAGATTTCCACATCATGCAGATTACACATATTGAATTGAATTTTATTTCCTTGCTGGTTCGCATGATTGGCTGATCATTGTGTGTAAGTGTAAATAAATAAATGCACCTTCAGGGATACTCACGAGAGATTTCCACATCATGTAGATTACACATATTAAATTGAATTTTATTTCCTTGCTGGTTTGCATGATTGGCTTATCATCGTGTGTGTGTAAGTGTAAATAAATAAATGCACCTTACTTATGCTTTAAGGATACAATGTCATACAATTGACTTTTGTGTCTTGGAGAGCAAGCCCCACAGATGATTATACAGTAAGAAAACATATGTCAAATAAAATGTTTCTTAGCTCCAACCCTCACTGAATTAGTATGTGACTCAAAAGCCTGCAGTCACTTTTTCAACTACTACCAGCTTTTTAAAGAAAACTTTTTGACAGTAAAACAACAGACTTCATTTGCCACAAGCCTGGTAAACATAATGAAGGAATTAAGAAGCAAGTGAAAATATCAAGGATGACACTGCAGCAAATTTGGCTCTTCTGAATTCACCAGTGCCAGTTACATCAGGCAGCTCTTCCTTCTTAAAATTACAGCATTTGGTCTCAGAATTAATTTAATTCCACAGAATAAATGCACTGGAAAATACAAGCTGGATTTTTTCAAAAGGATAATGGTCAGAGATTCAAAGCATCTAAGGAATAATAAAGGAGTGATATTCAGGCAGCCTAAAATCCACAAAGTCACCATGCTCGGGATTGCTTATTGACCAGTTCTGAGCCCACAGAGCACTGCGAGTATTAAGCTCTGAAACCTCAGTGGAACTTACTCCAGTCATAAGTCCAAATGTTATTACGAGTGGGACTGACACTATTTAGGTAAATTTATACCTATTTCTCAACGACTATTCCAATGCTTGTGTAAAAGCAATGCCAGCCAGAGCATCTTACCTTTTCTGGCATTGTGGGAATTGTGCACCTCGACAAGCTGGGAGCAGATGTCCTGGTGACTCTCGGTGTGTCAGCTGCATCGGTACTGCTCGATCTTTATTACCTAGTGCAAAGGGAGCAAAGTTTGCAGTAATTGAACACTGACTGTATAGATTAAAGAAGAAAAAAATCACTTGACATTTGCCCTTAATATAGGGTGTAAAGAAATAGAAAGAATCTAGATATAAAGAATCAGCACTGTTTAAGAAACCTAAAGCCTAACTTCAGCGGAAGATGTGCAAAGATCAGGAATAACCAGGTATCTCTTCAATGTTCTTAGACCCATAGCTGATATCAAGGAAGTCTTAAATACAGAAATTCAATAGTTATCGTGAGAGTAGCTCAAAGTCACTTGTTCTGATGAGCCATCTTAGAAATCTGCATGCATATTTGCAAGTCCAGAAAGACCTTACCCAAACCTGCCAGGAACTCACCTGTGCCACCAGCCTCTGTGGGACATGCAGCTAGAGAGGAAATGCCAGGTTAACACAGGTTGTTTTGCTGAGCTCCTCTCGGCCCCACCTGACAGTAAATCAGCAGTGGTGCCTGAGAGTAGGCTTGCAAACATCTTGTTTAACCAAAACTGAATTTTTTTACTTTCTTCCCACCTTGGTTCAGGAATGAACCAAGACTTGAAAGCCCTTTACTCTGGAGCTGAGCTGTGCTCCAACATTATCACTGCTCCATGCCCATGGTGGTCTCCTTTGCTGGGCTGTTGGCAAGGACCAAAGCCAAGCTTCACCCCATGGCAGGACCTCAGGCTGTGCTGGTGCCTGTATACACTACCAGGATAGAAAAGCAGTAGAAAAGGAGTGTAATTACCTTGTCCCGGCAACAGTCACATCTTCAGCCTGGGCCTCTATGATTAGTGGCAGAACAGTCAGCTCTTGGTTTTATCTTAGATGGGGAGGTTTCATTTAAAGAATTGTTCCCGATTTCTATGAGTAATGTGTTTTCTCCAGGCTTCATCTTGCAACAACTGTCCCATAAATCATGTTCAAAAGAAAAGGTTTAGAAAAGCAACCGAAAGCTGTACAGCTGAAGCCTCCTACTAAACATTGACAAAGATCTAAAAATGTGCAGCACATACAGAAATGCCATATCTTCAACCTTAATTGTGTGGGGATGGTCACTAGTTTAGGGAAAAGTTGCTAGCAAAGATGAAATAACCAACTTTTTTGAACAGTATTTGCAGCAGACCACATCCTGCTGCAACCTCTCATGTATTTGTTGATAAAGATATGACGAATTCACAACAGTCAATGTAACAGAGGAGAGCAGTAAAATATAGAGCAGGAGCCAAGGAGTTCACTTTCGGGAGAAACTGTAGGGCTTGCCAACAAATAGGGGGATATTTGTATTGGAACAACATGACTGCTCACTGTTTGACATATTGATATGAAAACAGGAATAGCAATAGAAAATATTGTCTTCCATTAATAATCAGCAAGCACTGAGCAATCTTCTTATTACTGTGGGGGTGGGATGACTGCACTGCTGTTCAAGTTTTTGTTGCACTTGTTTGGAGGGGTTTTTGACCTCCAACCATTTGTAACGTTCAAAACCTACTCTGCCTTTCTTTTCCCTATAGTTACACAGCTCTGCCATAACTTTCCTTTTGGAAATATGCACAGGAGTTAAATTTCATTATCAACTTAACATCAAACTTATTAGCTTTCCTTTAAATCCTGGCTCTTCAGCAAACCATTTCCTAAGTCTTCATATTAGAGTCAAGGATCTGACTCTGGCAAGAAGACTTGGTAAGTATTAAAAATTGGCATTTTTATATGAAGGACAGTCCTCAATTGTCAATGATTTTCACTAGTCTTTAAAAAACCCAAAAGCCCTTGTCTGTGTGGAAAATGTAACTCCTAGACCCACATACTAAAATATTATGATCAGAAAGTTGTATGTTCTCCACATTTGTAATGAATGTATCACAGACTTAATTGCTTCAAGTCAAAGAAAGTAACCAATTCTGCATTGACAACATTTTGATCTCTTAAAAAGCAGTCATGGATTGTATTAGAGAAAGATCCATTTTCCCTGCTCAAAAACCCAAACCAGGACAGAAACAAACAAGCAAAAAACCCCACCAACAAACAAAAAATCTAAACCAAATCTTATCAGTTCAGCTTTATTCTGCGTTTTAAATGATCAGGAATAACAACATCACATATCTTCTGGTCTATACCTCCCTGCCTGTTCTAATTAATAGTGCCTTGAGGCTGTATTTATTTCTTAGCTCATGAGATAATAGGTTATTGATTGATCTGTGAGCTAATAGCCAAGGTTATGTCTCACATAAGAAGTGATTGTGTGGACTGAAGTTCATCATTGATCCTGTTACCACACACTGAAGGGAACTGTACATTTAACTGTCACATAAATAAGAAGAAAAGACCCTTAAAGACATTTATTGACTTCTAAAGATGTGATTCCTCACCTGCACCCACCACCAGCTGCTGTGGTCAGCCCAAACAGCTGCTGAGGTTGCCACTAACTGAAGTTTGGTGTTTGCAGTTCACCCGATCTTCCCTACCGCGAGCAGGGGAACAGGAAGAGCTGACCTGCTGAAGTCCTCTGCTCCTGCAATGATGCTCTAGATCTCACTGCTGCTTCATCCCGTGGCACTGCTGTCTCATCATGGCATGGACACCGAGAAACCATGAGATGAATGAAATACCCAATGGGTATTTTAAAGTACTGAAAAAGTAGTGGAAGAGATTAACAGCAGAAACTAATGAAGCCGTAAGTGCAACATGGAATTGAACAGAAATATTGAACAGTGAGCACATGATTGGAAATGCAGAACTGGCTGCAACTTAGGAGGTTCATTCCAATGAAAGCTTCAGGATTACAAAAAATGGTCTCATTGCACAGTATTTGGTGAAAAATGATTTGTTTCAGTTATATCACTTTGGCTCTTCCAAGTCATAACATCCAGAACAGAAAACCTTATTGAAACACATGTTTCTGAAATGTGTTTCAGAAACACAGAGGTTTCAATGAATTGGTACCATTCTGTAAGATGGTTTGAGTTCCTCTGAACTGGGACATTTGGACTGGGAAACTGGCAAAAAAGGAAAAAAAAAAAAGAAAAGGAAATAGAATAAACTGAAATATGTCCTTTGTTTAGATGCAACCCAGCAATAAAATTATTATTTTACATCAGAACATTTTGAACTGTTCTAATTGCAGACAGAACCAGTTCCTCTACTATTCATACTCATATTTGTTTATTAAATTAACTCTCTCTTGTCTTATCCAACTTTTGATTTTCAGGTGCTTGCTCATCTCAGTCAGGTTTTCCTACTTTGCTTGTCCACCTGAGGTAATTTTCAGGAACAACAATGCTCATGAAGATACATGATGGGAACCTAAGAAGTTATTAATTAATTTGACACAAAAGCATTTTGGAACAGTGTTACAACTGAAATATGTCCTTTGTTTAGATGCAACCCAGCAATAAAATTATTATTTTACATCAGAACATTTTGAACTGTTCTAATTGCAGACAGAACCAGTTCCTCTACTATTCATACTCATATTTGTTTATTAAATTAACTCTCTCTTGTCTTATCCAACTTTTGATTTTCAGGTGCTTGCTCATCTCAGTCAGGTTTTCCTACTTTGCTTGTCCACCTGAGGTAATTTTCAGGAACAACAATGCTCATGAAGATACATGATGGGAACCTAAGAAGTTATTAATTAATTTGACACAAAAGCATTTTGGAACAGTGTTACTCAGTGGCATGCACACCCTGGTTTTATTAAGCCATGTAGTGGGGAAAAAACTACTATCAAATCCAAGGAAGAGCATTGAAAAGCTAATTTCCCTTAAGGTACAGAAGCTCCTGAAAAAACTGGTATTTTCTCCTCTTTCAACTATTATGGAGACATAGCATTTTTATTCTTTCATTTATGTCAGTTAGAACAGCTAATGATATATTATCACATGACCCAGAGCCCACCTCATCTTGCATTAACATTACGTTCTCTTCATTGTATCTAGTACCACTTTTTCAGCTATTTTGTGCCACCCAAACCATTTTAGATACAGTTTCAATTACAGAAAATAATAGGATTCTTGAGGATGTATAAATGCATCAAATATTTTGGCATGGCTGTCCTGCTCTGAAACAGCAGAAGCAGCTGTCTGCATTTCCAGGGAATGAGCTCCGGGTGCGCATCTGCCTCCCACCCAGCAGCCTTCAAGGGATTTGTGTAACGTTAACAGGCTAAAACCTACCTACAGGTATTGGGGAGAATACGTCTCACAGTTTAATTGTGCACATTCACCATAAGTGCCAATTAATGGCCAATGTCCACTTTAATTTCCTCTGAATTCAATATAAATCCAACAGCAGTTGAGAGACCAAATCCCAAGCCCAGCTACGGAATATTTGTTAGATGATATTGAATTTTTCAGCCCAGGCTTGAGCAGATCATGCTAATTAGTGAAGAATTTCGAAATGGATGTCCATGATTTTAACAAAGCCAATGCTTTGATGGAAAACAGTCTGCAATGTGGAAAGAAATTGGATCTATTTTTTTCAGAGCAATTAATTTCAATGGAAGACAGTGTTGCTTGCCATGCTGTAGCCTGTCTATTGATTGTCTCTACAGAACTCTAAAACTACATCTTTTTAACACTAAGGACCTTCCTGTGAGCCTTTTTTTAGGTTTCTAACAATTAATAAAAAAGTTCCCTTTTGGCTTTGTGATCTGGACTTAAGTGAATTAAAGGCATAAAAGAAACCTGCTCTGAAGCAGATGAGCTTCGCTTGATTTTAGATTAAAAAAATTCTGTGCTGAATTTCATGATTGGGTACAAAGAGGGGTGTCAGCACGAAGTCACTGGGATTTACTCAGGGATACACAGCAACATGGAATATTATTTACCTGAGTGTTTACACTGCTTGTAGACCACTTAAAAATAGTTTAATGGAGATATGTTATCTGAACATATTGTACTATTTATCATTGGCAGCTGCACCTGTTTTTAAAATTGATCATCTTTGAGAACAAGGAAACAAAACAGCTGGGAAGTCCTGCTCTCCAGCCCCGCTCCTTGCTGTGGGAATGGCTGAGGCTGCTGGCTGCTGCTGGCCTGGCCAGGCCTGACGTGGAAGCCAAGCTGACACTGGAGGGGACGAGACTTCCCCCGTTTTGGCTCCCAGTACTGCCTGAAAAGAAGGAAAGCAACGCTCTAGTTCTGCTCCCGTGGCTGGGAAAGAGAATGTAGAGGCTGATATTTACATCCTTGGGAAAAAAAAAAAAAACAAAACCAAACAAACCAAACCCAAGAATTACTTTAACTTGTACTTCCTACTTATTTTCCACTATTGCAACTTCAGCAAGTTTCCATGCAGCCACTATGATATTTTTTACCTGCTCCTCTTGGCTTCATCCCTGGGTTTCTTTGGGTCTTTATAAGCACCCAAGAGCAAGGCAGGCGAGTGATGTGCTGAACCTCTCCTTAGCTCCAGCCTTATTCTCCACGTCTGAATGAGTGCAGTCGGGTACCCGCACGCTCCAGAAAGTGGTGAGCCCTGGGAAGATGTTATAAGGCTTTTTCTAAGAAGAATAAGAAGAAAATGCCAAATGCAAGGAGCATCTGAGTCTTCACAGAGCATGAGAACTTCCAGGCTGAGTGATGGAATTTGGTACCAGCCAGCTGCATCAGCAAGTATTATTCTTATTTCAATTTCATGTTCTTTTAAATTAAAGGCCCATATTTTGATACTTTAAATTGTCAAAGAAAATCTCTGTTTATATAGGTAAAATATACCATGTAGAGTAAAATTTACCAGATACTAAACAGGGAAAGACCAGACTCTGCAATAAGGGAAAACAAATATGCCTTTTTTAATAATAAATGACATATTTCTCTAAGTAATGCATTAGTAGCTTTTCATTTTTCAAGTAAGAGGCTATTACTTTCAACTGGGTATCAGTCAGTACAGCTTGGATATTTTTGAATACTTATAATCATGAATCTAAAATGCATTGGCATAGTAAGAAGCTTAACAGCAATAAAATGAACGTAAGTGGAAAGGTAGAATAGATGAGAACCAGCAATAATATTTTATATGATACTTATCTCATTTTTAATTAGTTTCTTGTTTCTGTGCAAAAAGGTACTGTGCAAAAAGGTACTTCCTACACAGCTGCATGGCCAGGAAGCAGGTTCAGTGCTACGGGAAAGACAGGGGAGTCCCCGACCTCTGCAGTGTCCAGAGGCACCTGAGCTTGTCATCCAAAATATGCTGAAGAACCATTTCTGATAAAATGGTATTTTCATATTGAGAGAAGTTATGTCTACTTCTGCCAAAATTCAGACCAAAAAAAATTAATATAAAAATTAACAAACATAGTACTGGAGAAGGATGCGAGAGACACGGCCGCTTTCCATCTCCTGCCCGGCCACCGCAGCCCCCTCGCTGAATTTGCTGCCTTCTCCCAGGTTGTTTGTTCTGTCCCCATCCAGAGCATCTTCCATCAGGTGTCTGAACAGTGCCCAGCACACACAAGGCAGCCACGACCCCAGCTGGAGCCTCCTGGTTCCCCAACAAATAAACGTCCATACTCACAGCCACTCTGCTTGGATTTTAAAATAGGTGAGAGTTACCCTTCAGCTGCCGTACCACAGGAATTTTCACTACATCACACTTCTTTAATAATTAATGATAATATATAATGTTTCAGCTCACAGGTATGTGATTATTTGCTATCAACTGCTATTCACTAAAAACGATTAAATGATCCCCTCCTTTCAGGAAAAACAGAGTTTTCTAGACCTTTGTGGTAACGTTGCTGAATGAACACATCAGAATGAAGCAGAAAGCAGAAACTGCTGAGTGCCTCAGTGTAAACCCTAACATTAGGAATTTTAGAATAAAGAGAAAAAAAAGTCTTTAATAGTTTGCAATCAATTTGGCAAAGTTGAAAAAAATATCCGTAGGATATAATTTAAGAAAGGTAACAAAACATATTGATTTTGTTCAGGATTAGGGAATTCTGCATTTTAAAAGGCTCTCAAACAACTGTGATTCCAAGCAGACAATCTTTTTATATAATATTTTCTAAGAAAATACTCACAAAGGTGAGCTCTCTGTCAGACTGAGGGCAGTTTCCCATTTCATAATATGATAATTTTTTTCTCCACAAAGGCTGAAATTCTCCAGAGCTGTGTTTGTGTCCTGCTCTGCAGAATATGATCACTTTGACCACAGTAATCGTTTTCAGAAATGAAAGTACTCCATTCACCAAAGAAAGTTTATGAGTGATGTGCTTCCTCCTACCATTTATTACTAAGGGCTACACTGGTAAATACCTTTCCAATTGCATTTCATGCCTAGCAAGTAAAATATTCCGTGTTGCTTTATGATGTGATTTAACAATTTTAGCAAATATTAATATATATGGACATGTCTAAATGTCATTAATATTGAATGCTCATTTTGACATTGCATTGGTGGATAATCTAGCTTATTAGGTTTTTCACATTTACATTGTTTGTAATCTTTATCTGAATTAGTACAAATCCTGAATTTTTACACTATCTCTGTTCACTCCCAGATGTATGGAATGGGGTCAATGGGATTTCATTGACTTACTTTGAGGATTATTTTTTCCTGAGTCACTAGAGAAAATTCCTGCACTGGACTCCTCTGCCTCAGGGCAAGGAGAGCTGCAGAAACGCTGCCAGGACTTACAAGGTCTGCCATCTACAAACCCCTCTTACATCCCTGTCTCACTCAGTTGACCATCCCTCTCTCCATGCACCAGGCTCATCCATAATGGGTCCGGATGACTTTCATCCCCGCAGTGTCACCTGGGGCTCACTTTGGAGAGCGGGATTTATCATGCAGGTCCTGGCAGGCCATCAGTCACCTAAAAGAGAGCTCTCCTGGGAAGCACAATGACGTTTGGATTTGCCTCCCGCTCCTGCTTTGCCCAGTATGGGAGTAAGCAGTAAACCTTATTTTCCCAGGTTTATTTGTCAGTGCCTATGAAAGCCTTTCTCTGCAGAATCCTCACGGCACAAACACACACAAAAAAAGACTTATCTCTTGGTAAAGAAAAAACAATCTCACTTTTGATACTCACTATAGTAAAATCTAGAAATCACAGTATATATATCTGTGTGTGTGTGTGTGTATCACATACCCCTGCCCCTGACAGACAGGGCAGGTTATCGCAGTCGGGCTGGGGCTGCTGGATGCTTCTGAAGCGGGGCAGGCTGCGAGGGCAGTGGCACAGCCTGGTGCCACCCCACTACGTACACGTTTCTCCAGATAAATTATCTACTCCACAGACCGTGTCAAGAGCAAAACTGGAGTAATCATCAGCATTCAAGCACTGCACTTGCTTAAAGGCACAACATGATTAATTCACTGTCACATACAATTAGTAACCACAATATTGGCACATAATGTAAAGCTTTTTTTTAATTTAGCTTATGTGCAGCTAATTGGACCTTGGTTCTGGAGAGCTGTACCACAGGGGTTTCTGCTGTGAGGAGCTGGTCCCTTCTGCCACCACTGAGGGTAAAAGGAGAGGAGAGCTCTGCTTGCTCTCGGACATTTTCAACTTGAGACAGTTACGACATCTCAAACTAAGGATGGATCATGTGATCAGGACTGCAGAAAGTATCATGGGTCAATTTCTTGAGACTTTCTTAGCAACTTTGAAGCACTTTATCTCTCTTATCTGCAGTGAAGTCCCTCCCTCCCTTTGGCCTCACAGGACCAAAAGAAAAGTGCACGGGTTACATACAATATTAGACCAACTAGATATTAAGGTAGTTGTCCTATCAGTTAATACACATGCAAAGGAGTTAAGGTTTCGTTAAGCTGTTGCAAATGTTCATCCTGTGTGAGTGCTCACAAACTGCTCAGGATTGCCTTAGCTGCAAAATCCCTATTACATTGTCTCACAGTGCAATTCCTATAAATAATATCTATATGGTAAGGTAATACAAACCTTATTTGACCTCACCATATTAAGATAATGTTGTTGATGAGATTACCATAACAACATTACAGTCGTGTTGTGATCACCATGTAACAGCAGACAATTACTACCTGTTCTAAATAGCAAAGTTAACCTTGCTGTACTCATTACAACAACTGCGAAACATTCATTTCACCACTGAGGTGGTTTTACCTGAGTACGGAGCAGGTGCACACAGACATTTCTCTATATTAGCAACAGAAATTGTGAATCCAGCTTTCTGTACAGGAGGAAATAGCAGCAACTGCAAGCCAGCGGTGTGATGCAGTTCTGCCATGGGGATGGAGGGGTCAGACACACGTCATGAATCAGTGAGTCTGTCAATAACAGCAATGCAAGGTTAGGCTCAGTGATGTGGCCAAAGCAGAGAGACTTTTAGAAATGAAGAATCAGGATGACTGCCTGGTTCTGGGTGAGGTCCCCGCAGATGTACTCACTACAAAGGTGCACCTGCAAATTCACACAGAAATTGAATTTGGTGTGATTGAACCAACACATGATACTATAAGAAATGAAGTGCAGTGGTGGAAGCCAAATGAGAAGAAAATAACCAGCACCTGCTCACAAAGTGGCTTAGATCATCTACAAAACTTTAAAACCACTGCGGTTTGGATCACAGTATATAATTAGCTTTCCAGTTCAATATTTAAAAAAAATTAAAATCCAGTATACTTCCAAAAGTGAATATTCAAGATTCAGTATTTCCAGCCCAATATTCAAAACAGTGGTGGAAAAAAAAGGCACTGATCCTCCAGAGATAACTCTCTCTAGTTCATTACCTCAATACTTTTGCAAGTATGTGCATATACAAAGAGTGTTCTCCTGAGTGTTTGCATTGTGTATGTGCAAGGTGTCCCTCCATGTAATGGGTTTGAGCCTCCCCTGCAGTCACAGTGGAAGGACCAGTCCAGCTGGGTAATACTTTTGCAAGTATGTGCACATACAAAGAGTGTTCTCCCGAGTGTTTGCATTGTGTATGTGCAAGGCGTCCCTCCACGTAATGGGTTTGAGCCTCCCCTGCACAGTCACAGTGGAAGGACCAGTCCAGCTGGGCTCAGAGCCAGTGTAGGCTAATGCTGATACTGTACACAATTAAGCCTTAAGCCACGCAGGATTTTTGGACATAGACTGTCTGTATACGAAGGCATTAATGAGCAGGGCATAAATTGTTATTGCCTGTAACCAGTAGCATTGTAGGCAGATTGCTTTGCCCTTAACCAGCAAATTGTTAGTTCTACCAGAACATGTCTATACTTTATATATGTTCTACAAGAATAAAAAAAAAATTCTTTTCCACTTTTTTGGAACCTTATGTAGTGTCTAAGTGCTTTCCAGATGTGCACAGAGATGTAGCACTGACATTGTTTGCAAGTGACTTTCTATTTTTCTTCTCCCAAGAAAATGACTATGTAAGGTCTTCTTAACAAAAAAATAACACCTTGCAACACATGGTATCAGTGTGAGCAGGTCTAAGAAGCACAGCTTGCATTTGCAGATTTATCAAAGTGTTAGCACCTGTGGAACTCTGTCGCAGCTCTCTCACCTCTGCTGATGAGCTGGGCCCTTCCAGCAGACCTGGTGAGCTTACCTTGATCCTACATGCATGGTGTTACCACTGCCACGGTGGGAGGTACAGATGGAAGGAGCTGAGTTCACTATATGTATATTTGAGGGAGTTTTCAGCAGATTGCATTTCTGGACCCAAATTCGGTTTGGGGGCTTGTGGCTGATTTAAGCACAAATCTATATTTGGGTTGTTTTTCGAGGTGTACTGTCACCTCAGCACAGCTGGATAACACTGCGATGTTGTGCCTCGCTCACCCTGACCAGCACAGCACAGGAGAAGGGCTCCTGGAGGAAATACATTGAGTATTCGTCTGCTTTGCATTGAAAACAGTCCACACTGCTTTTCTTCTTCTTTTCTGAAATGTGCTCGCCCTATTTCTTGACGGACTCTAACCTGTGTTATTTGTCTTCTGCACCACAGGCAATAAAATGATTTGCCAGGATTTAATGGACAAAAAAGGAGTTTCTGTTTCTCATTATTCTCCGCTCTGCTGTACAACTCCTCCTGCAAGTGGCCACTTTAAACCTGTCCTGGAAACAGTTTATCACAGATTGGCAACGGTGTGATGTGCAGGTAGGTGCTGTAGCCAGAGCCCATCGCGTTTCATCTGCTGGCAAGGAGTCAATACAACATGACAGCGGGGAGAGAAACCTGATTAGAAAAGGTATTAGTGGATAAAAGCCTTTTTCCCCAGGATGAACAACCCCTTTTTAACTTGCAGAGGGCTCTGTCGTGAGTGTTATGAGGCTGCAGATGTCTCGGCATCTCTTTCTTGAAACACTCCACAGTCTATCTTTTGTCTTTCAATGCTTCATTATAAGTGGAGGCTGATGGTGCCTTGCTGATGCTGGGGAGGTCCTCTCTGCAGCACCTCTCTGCCGAAATGCAGAAATGTGTTTTTCATGTTGGAGAAAAGCTGCCGAGTCTTCCCGAGGATGCCCAGGTTGGGGGATGTGACCTAAATAAACATAAGTGTTCTCTGGAAAATGTATTCTGGCAGAGGACTCAGCATGCTGTGCAGATTACAAATTGCACCCCATTTTGTGTTTTAGCTGCCTGATTTTTTGTGCTGAAGCTGTTGATTGCTTCCACTGCCGCAATTCAGAGAAACATTTTCCATGCAAAAAGAAAAGTAGCAGTTGCAAGAATGTAAAGAGTGCTGAAACGCAGCATTTTTCATGGTTGTTTTTTGTTCCATGCTCCATTGCTCAGTTTCCTACTATTGACAGATGTTGGCGATGTGAGCCCTGATCTCACAATGGCTTATGTATCAAGAAGGCTCAGAAGTTTTAGTGCAGCTTCAATTCTAAACTGGGCAAGTAAAATAAAATCAAATGTGTTTGTCACAAATCTGCTAGAGCAGTTCCTCATTGCCCAAGATACCTACAGGATCATGACCCATTTAGATCTCCTGTCTTCTTGTCCCTGCCACTGCCTGAAATTTCAGCAGGATTTCAGAAATTGTGTTCTCTGTAGCTTTTCTTTCAGAATCGGCTATTCCTTCGGTGGTCAGAAAGCTGGTGGCTTCATAGCATAGACACATACTTGTGTTTTGTTTTCTACAAAACGTTCTGGCCCCGACATGTTCAGCCCAGAGCTGTCTTGTGCCTTTCCACAATTCTAATTTTAACAAAACTTCTGAAAAACTAGGAAAGAAAGAATGAAACTATTTCAGAATTAAGCCTCTAAATATTGGGAACCACAATCAAGGATCTAATGGTCTAACTTTTATTCCTCTCCCTTCCAGTGGTAGCTGGCACACGGGCATCCCAGCTCTCGGCAGGAGCAACCCAACCCACACTTGGGGGGTGCAGAAGCCCAGGAGGCACCTCCCAGCTCCACTAAACACCGTGGGAAGACTCACCAAAGCTCCCAGCACTCAGTGGCACCTCTAGCAAGGTCTTATCCCCTTCTCTAACACACCTCAATGTCGCTGCCCCAAAGCTGAGGGACAGGAACTTGCTGGCTCAGATCATCCAGGAAGACCTTTTGTGTGTTTAATTTGTTTCCAGTTCATCCAGTTTTCTCCCTCACTCTGCAAATCACATTTCCACATTGGGAACTCTAGCCCAAACAGGCTCATTGACTGGACACAGTATCTCATGATGCTGTGAAAAAAACATGTGTGAGACTTTTCAGCACTTAATAGTGTCTGCCATGAAACAGAAAGCTGTTCTCAGCCCTAACGGTATGGGAGCTGGCATGCTGCTCTAATAAAAACAATGAAGAACAAGGCAATAACATGTTTACATCATTGTAAAAATTAGGAAAGGCAAGAGAAAAAGATATGAATTGGCACCATAGGATGAGAATTTGATTTCAAGCTCTGACACAAAGATCTTGCCTTAGCTTAGAAAGTCAACTTGTTTTTATCTTCTTCCCTTTCCCTCCATGAACCAGGGAATAACAACATTCTTCCTGTAACTTCCCCCAGCTTCACTAGTTTTCTGACCTAGGAACAGAGAAATAATTTGTGTTGTCTTTGAACATTTTCCTGACATGCTTTATTCCATTTGTGCTTGGGACATGCACGTCATTCTTAAACTGGAAGGTATGAGAAATTACTGTCTTTAGAGGAATGCATCATTTTGGGGGTGGTGATACATCAAAATATAGGAGGAATCTGGGGCTGGATCCAGCTTCCATCCAAAGCATATCTGAGAAGCAAGCAAGACATATCTGGACTACCCTGATGCCAATGAAGTCTCTTGACTGATTTCAGAAAGGCTTTTGGTGGGAACCAGAATTCAAGCTCTTGTCAAGCAGACTAATGTTTAGGTAAGGGGTTTGGGCTCTGCAGCAATCTCAAATTAATGTTCCAACCTGGTATTATTCCACCAGGAACAAAACAGCCTCAAAACACTGTCTGGAACAGGAAGCTTTTTGGAGGACTGTCTGAAAGATAATATGCTAAATATAAGCGCTCGTGATAAATGCTGCTGTAAAGCTGTAACTGATAAATTCTAGTGAAGGATCCCCTGTTTATTTGGCATAAATAGTAGCAGAAGGCGGCAATCACAAGCATTATCTTTTTCCATGGCAGAGTCTGCAGGAAGCACTTCAATTTCCTTTCATGTTTTGGACAGTTTCAGTCCTGTATGAACAAGGCAAATGTTGGAGTGTACAATGTTCTCCTAAAGAACTTCACAGAAAATCTATCCTATCCTATCCTATCCTATCCTATCCTATCCTATCCTATCCTATCCTATCCTATCCTATCCTATCCTATCCTATCCTGGTTGTGAGAACCTTTTAGCATCAAACCATATAAAACTCATCAATTCTGAGCTTTTCTGAGAATAGAGAGCCACTGAAGCCTAGCTGAGCCCTTTACCTTTTCCTTCCCTGTTCATTGTAGCTGATCCCAGGACTATTCCTTACCAAGCATTTTCTCCTCAGGGCAGTCTGCTATTAGATAACCCCAGAACATTGAGTAGAGCTATGCCTCACTGTCCACCTGTGGTCTTAAATGCTGAGCTTCAGTAACTGTGAAAGCATTAAACAAAAGCAATGGCAATTTCAAAAGGCTATGCAACATCTTATTAGAAAGCAGAGTTGATCTCAATATGGGTAAAATATAGTGAAGAATTGTATTAAACAATCTGATGAAGGTCCAGACAAAATTCAGACCCACTCCTTCTCAAAATTACCTTCATGAGTCAGACACAAGAAGGTAATGGAAAAACTCCTAACTTCAAACAGATCAGTCCATCGCCTTGTATGCTGCTCTGCCTCCCAGGCACGGAGATGTCTTCTACCACCATCCTGAGATCTGGATTAAATCCTTTTACTCATGACCAGTAGTTCAATCAAGAGGGAGAACTTATAGGCAGCTCCTGGCACCATGAAGCCCCTTTATGTAGGAGAAAACACTGAAGCCTTCAATCACTAGAGGATGTTGGCAGCAGTTACAGCTCAAGTGTACAGATCATGAAGGCACAAGAGAGAGCCCCAGTGCAGCCAGTGGAAACAGGAGAACATGATTTCCATTTGGGTTAGTACAGTCTAACCTTTTTATTTGAGGTAGTTCACCCATTTATGACAAAAACTTGTTTAATGAACATTTGGCTACCAGGTTTCAAGCCTAAATATGCCTTTTCAGCTTCCTCCAAATGTAAGCAAACTCTCGGGAGTGTGATCCTACCCTGAATACACCACTAGAATGAGGAGAAAGGCAGCTGACACTGACTTTCATAGACACTCTGGAGGAGGAGAATCCAGCTCAGACAACCAGACAATGTCTATCAAAACAGTGGTAACCAGATGGTTACTGTCTCTGTCCTGTCTGTCTCTTGGCTAAAAAACGTAATGGCTCAGAAAGGTTGAAGATACTTCCCTGAAAACCAGTGGGTCTAATCGAAGGGATTGGGTAAGTAAAAAATTAAGCCCTGCTTTATCTACTTTCTTTTTCTACCTAACATTAAACCATTGCCCTTTTTACTGTAATGCTTAAAAACCTGAATATCTAGCCATATTTAATCTTTTTCTATCTCCTGTCTGTCACTTGAGCACCTTACGTTACCACTCACACAGGGAGACAGATCATACCAGAAAGACTCTAAGACAGCAAGAAATGAAAGTCATGTACCCAGACAAACTCCATCTAAGACATACCTGTGTTGGTCCCCTCTTTCTAGTGAGCAGGAGGTTGTTGGGACACTTGCCCCAGGCTCTCCTGCTTTAGGACCATCAAGGCGATTGCAAGCATATTGAATTTTGGCTGCTCAACACAAGTGAGAAAATCTCCATAGAAATATTTTTTAAATTCCTGATGTCTGGCTTCAATTAAGTTTATCTGCATTAATAAAATACATTTCTCACTCAGTGGGTAAGGATATTTTTTAATCTTTTATACCGTCATCCAATAAGCCTGAAAACTGATAAAAAGTACATTCATGTGCAAATCAGTCCTTTTTCATTTCCCTTTACTTTTTTTTTTTCATCCTACTTCAATATTTTAAAATCCAACCTCTCTGTGAGTCATGTAAACAATCCTTATTGGCACTGCTAATGCCAAATGTACAAAACTAAACTGTCAGCCACTGCAAGGGAGAGGATACACATCAATGAGCTGTGCTGAGATTCAGAGGGCTGATAATGACACGTGGAGCCTTTCACGCTTTGATCATCAGTTTGGATCTGCAATACCCAAACTGGCCTACTGTTATAATCGTGTGGTAATTACCTGGCTGTCTATATATGATTGCTGGGCTCTTTTTATCCCGCAGTGGACAGGTATTCTGCTTGCTGGCAGTACCTGTCTTCTCCTTTGCTATCAATCTCAACCATTCAGTTAACACTAAAGAAATGATTCTACCCCTCTCCCAGGCTCTTTCTTCCTAACAGCTCAAATAGGAGAAATCACAAAGGATATTCAGATCTTTTCACCCCCTTTTCCCTGGGAAACACAGCTTTTGAAGAACATGCAATTTGTCCCTTCAGATTTCCTGCTAAGGGTAAATATATTTGTTTTTGCAATTTCCCCCCCGATCTTTGTTCAATGAATCCTACAAGTGCACCAAAGTGTTACTTGTCAGTCAGGCCATCAGCTTAGAAAATGTCTAGCAGCAAAGAAACATAAAATGAAGCAGCTACAGTGTAATTTTCCGATCAGTCTATTAGACATTTATTCATTTAAACAGTTCATACCTCTGTTCTACTATGTCATGTGGCAACTTCAGACTTCTGAAAATTATATTCTTTCACCAGATATAAAGTCTGTAGCTCTCATTAAAATATTCATAACGAGAAACATTTTAGTCAGTTGGTGAATTGCTATTACAGTTAAAACATAAATCACCACCATGCCATTGCTAAGGTGTGGGAGAACTTGATGGACTTGCAGTAATTTATGAATAAATACAAAGAATGGGAACACTGCGATAAGCTTAAAGCAGCCAGGGGCTTCTTCTGTGTAAATTACAATTTCTGTGCAGATAAGTCTGTAAAGGATTTTGTAAAGAAAATTTTAGAAAAATGAAAACAAGAAATCCAGTCCAGTTACAAACAAACCAGCTGAAGTACCAGCATCGGTGCTGCAGGGAAAGCAGCACAGAGTGCAAAAGCCGTCCAGATATTTAACTTAGAAGCACCAGCAATCTGACTATCCTACTTAAAATAAAGATTCTTCTAGACTAGAGTCAACATGTTCTGCAGTTAAGACAGCCCCTTTACATGTATTTGAAAGGAACAGAGAAGACACAAAAGAAAGGTCACTTTTCCAAGACAAAACCCATTGATTTCACCTGGGATCTGCCATACGAGTAGCCCAGGACAGACTCTTGTTCCACAACCACATATCCTTAACCTTGGATTATCTGCTACAAAAGTGACCTGAATTAAAGGCACAAAAACATGAATGGGCCCATTTCCTGGGTTTGATCAAAAGCTCAATAATTCTGTAAAATCACTTCATTGACTTCTGGTATTCAGTTCATGCTTTTGGCAAGGCTGGTGCTAGGATATCTACACAAATTGATTGATTCACCAATCTTTAAAAAAAAGACCCAGAAACACTCAAAAAAAAAAAAAAAAAGCCCAAAAAAAAAAAGCCAAAAGAAGAATTCCTTCCCTCTTTAAAAAAAAGCCCCAAAAACCCCCAAAAAAAAAAAAAAAAGCCCAAAACAAAAAAGCCCAAAGCAGAATTACTTTCCTTTATCCTTTTCCATTAGAGTACAGATTCTTTTTTAAACCAGATTTTTTGCAATTTTATCCAGCATGTAGCTATCAGAATCTTAAATTGTAGTTTAAAAATCCAACTATTTTTATCTAATTTAACCATCCAGTACATCATAATGATTACAGATCATTTCTATTCTCAAAATTAACCTTGGGGAACATTTAGATAATCTTTGGGAAACGCTCAGAGTACTATGGAAATCTCTAATTTCTACATCAACAGAGGGCTTTGCATGCTTGGTTAAGTCTGGAACTGCCTGTTCCTACTTTGTTTCTCCAGATGAATATTTATTTGATTCACAGTCTGTCTCACAGATGCTTTTAAATGTATTGCCATCAAGGAGCCTGGATGCAAAAAATGAGAAACTCCTATTTTGCTTTCCCATGGGCTACTAGTAAACCACTCGGTTATTTCACCTCCCAGTTCTGCTTTCAGTAACAGATAGGACTTAACCCTAGAAGAGGTCGTTCATTTTGAGATGGGTATTTAGTTGCTAATGAGCAACTGTCTGCCAAGTATTTCCACAGTTTGGGGGCTTTGCTGTAAAAGCCATTTCTTGCATCTCTCTTCATATTGAGTGGCAAGTTCCTGACATTTAACACTGTGGGGTTATTATAGCAGAAAAGCTGGCAGGTTTAGTAGGAAGGCTGAGTAATAAAAATAAAAAGATAACAGGCATGGAAAGAGAAGGCAGAAAATGCAAATAAAATGGAACAGAGCTCTTCAAAGAGAGACAGTGGCAGAGTATCAGTGGCAGAGTCAGTGGGGTTACCCTGCCCGCGCTGCCTGAGCCTGCCCGTCCCGGTAAATCTGTATGCAAAGCCAGCCACATGCAATTGATTAATCCAGCTACTGCTATAAAGTAGAAAATAAATTGTTCCATTAAAAAAATATATTTTAGCATCAGC
Source organism: Calidris pugnax (assembly GCF_001431845.1). NCBI lineage: Eukaryota > Metazoa > Chordata > Aves > Charadriiformes > Scolopacidae > Calidris > Calidris pugnax. Next base: position 9,082,859 of record NW_015090794.1, read on the forward strand.
TATGATCAGTGAACCTGTTTCTCTGATTTTTCTCTGCTTTCCATTTGCCATGCATCCTTCTCCAGCTCCTTCTTGGAATCTTCCAGGACATCTTAATTACCCGCAGTGAGCAATTGCCACTGAGCTGTGGGCAACGCAATGAATCAGTTTAAAAGTACAGCGGCTCATGTGCAATTTCTGCAGCTAGAGATTAGTGCATTAAAGATTACTAGTCACCCAGAAAATCCCAGAAGAGAACATCATCATGGTTTAAACTGAGTATGAAAATTGTAGGTTCAAATTTTAACGTGTTTCTTACTGGATTTGATTTACCACAAGAGACCCAGTGTGACTCGTGTCTTATACGTTACTCCATGCACAGCTGTGTAGAAGTCTCAGACACTGTTTAGAGAATGATTATAAATAAAGCTGTCAGAAGATTGTCCCCACAGGGCCATTTGTTTGTCTGTACAATGACAATGTTAATACTCTATTTTCAACAGCTTTTTTCCATAAGCGTGGACGTGATTTTGAGCTCATATCAAGTCTGGACAGCCAGAAATTGTAGCCAGGTCCTGTGGTGCCATTTATCCTTGTCATTGCATCCTCCGTGGTTAAGAAGTAAAGATCCAGCTGCCAATTAAAGCAAGAGTAACCCTTAAAATAGATTAACATGTGCCTCAAGTTATCTCTGCTCGGTGGCCTAACCCTGCTCCCATGGAATTCTGTGAAAGCTCCCTGACTCCACTGAGATCCTCTCCTGCCCAAACCAGGGCAGCTGAGGCTGGAAAACCCGTGCCATAATGGGGGCAGGAGAAAATCAAGGTTAATCTCATCAATGATTTGAAGGAAGCCTCCGAGGGCCATAAGCTACATACTGGGATGTACCCAGGAATAGCAGATAAGGATTTGGCCCTATTTCAGTAGGTATAAATGCAGTTTCAGTTTTATAATTATAGCCAAATATAATGAAAGCTGAAATAGGGAAAGAAATGCCCCTTTAAAACTGGAATATCAGTTATTCAGTCTGACTCTCTGGATTTGTAATCGGCTTTATCAATTTAATTTCATTTATAGTACGTTTTATGACAGCACCTTTCTCGGATTCAGAGACAGCTAAACTCAGTTTATTAAAGCTCTGGGTGTTCCTTATGCTTGATTAATGAAAATATCAATATGTTTTATGGAAATTAGCATAAGCAGGAAATTGAGATTTTTGGGAAGGTAGATACAGCTGTTAGACCTTGTAGAGAGGACTACTGAAAATGCTAGGAGAAAAGCCAGACCAACCAGAGATGAACTTGCCAAGAGAGATCAATGAAGAATAAACACTGTGCCTGATAAGTTAGAAAATGAAGTCAGACAACACAGAAGGCTGTCTCCAGCAGCGCCTGCGTTTCCGAAAAAGCTTGACAAAGAGCTGGCAGCGTTTCAGGATTCCCAGAATACGTATCCACTAATTACATACAAATAAGTGGGTCGTGAATACATTTAAATCAGTTTATCTATGCAAGTGCTGTCTGCAAAGCCCCTCTGTTACAGAGCAGTGGGACTCCACGGGCTGGCTCAGGTGGGGCTGATGAAGGGAGAGGAGTTCCTCAACGTCAGGAGTCAAGTCACTGCTGCTCTCTGGTGTCATTGTACTCGTCTGCTCCTCTTGAGCCACTGGTGCTTTCTCATCCTGTATTTTCAGCTATTTGTAGTAAAGGGACTTGGAGAAGCCAAGTTGCCCTAGTTGTGGTGACATCTGCCCAATCTGTTTCAAAACTAAGAGACACCATGACTGAAGGGCAAGAAAGGCAGAGCGATAGCTACTTGCAGACACTCAGTGTGGGTGCATTCACCTGCATGGAGGGGGATGACACAACTTCAATCCATCACCCTACTCCCACCTGAAGTCCCCATTTAAGCCAGTGGGACCTGCTCAAGTGCCTCTGAGCAAATTTTGAGTGAATTATAAAACACCACACATCTCGTGCTGATCCTCTGGTTTCTCACTGCTGGACAATCCAGGATTGCCTCTCCGTGGTCACAGGACTTTGATGGCAGAGGTGACAGGGAGAACAAAATGATCAGATGTTTCCTGGTTCCTGAGATGGCAAACCAAGCTAGGGAATGCTGCTTCAGGATTACTGGCAAACCACATGGCCCATCTGCCACACTAAGTGCACCAAGAGCTGAGAGCCTTGCAGCTTTGGCTTCTTGTGCTTCGTCTTGACTCTGTCTTTCACTGCATCCTTCAAAGCAGGAAATCACACAGCCCTAAATCCCTTATTTCAGATCTTTAAGTTCAGCTACGTGCATATCTACAGATACATTTTTAAAGTGTTGCTATTGTAAAACAAGGTTAGGGATTGTATTGCTAGATGAAAAGGAAACCACCAATAGAAAAGCAAAGCCAAAATATTTTTTTGGGGGGGGGGAAAGTTTTGTTCAGCTCTATAATTTCCACAACAAAGCAAAAAATTCTCATTAATATTTGTGGATCTGAAACAAATCTTACACCCTTGAAGCCAAAAATTCTCATCAATATTTGTTGATCCAAAACAAACCATACACCCTATTTATACAATACATATATGCAAAGCCAAAATATATATTTTTTTTGGGGGGGGGGAAGTTTTGTTCAGCTCTATAATTTCCACAACAAAGCAAAAAATTCTCATTAATATTTGTGGATCTGAAACAAATCTTACACCCTTGAAGCCAAAAATTCTCATCAATATTTGTTGATCCAAAACAAACCATACACCCTATTTATACAATACATATATTTCCAGGAGAAATCTAATCCCAAGGGGACGTCATGATTGTTAGGACATTGAACTTCCCTGCGTCTTCAAGTTCACGCATTCGACCTTCCCTTGCAGCATTCTAAATCAATGCATGCAAATCCTTTTTCACAGCTCTGCTCCCATTTAAGTCAATGGCAAAACTCCCACCGAATCAAATGAGGGCATAATTAAGCCCTCACATTTTAGTAAACTCCATGCAAGGAGCTCACAAGCCTATAGACTGCGTAAAAATTTGCTATGTAGATGACGCAAAGCATACATAGGAATGTGCAAAATAAAAAAGCAAGTTTCACATGCATTTTGGCCAAGTGTAATCATCTGCCTGCTAATCCTGCTGTTCCAATAATGAATTATATAAAGTCTTGTCAAAGCAAGTCACCCCAGCTTCACACCTGTCCCTGAACAAATACACTGCCTACATCCTTCAAATTCAGGATGACTGATCTGCCAAAGATCAGACTCTGTCCCCTTTCTTCATGCTGGCACTAACTTCCTCAACAGCAGACTGCTGATTTGGGGATACAAATACCTGCCTAATGTGTGGCTGCAGGAGATCCAAAGAAGAGAACTCCAGGACTACTTCTGCAGAGTCATCGTGCAAAGTGGCTGTCCCTAGCAGCAGGAAAAGTTAAATCTCAAGGATGCTGCCCCTGGGGACTCAGAGGACTTACATTTAAAGGTATGGGCAGTATACTGAAGGGAAAAATAACTGGCCTTAGTTCAGTTAATGTGGCTAGCAACAGAACTGGAGGTTTTCCCTATAGATTCTTCCCAGCTGTGCATGCGAGGCGTAGGGAGTGGGAACAAGTACCCAGTAGGTTTGTCAGAGTCATTAGAGAAATAATTTTTCCTGAACTCCATGGCTGGAAGTGGCATTTCAGGAAGAATACGGTTGCTGTGACTTGGAAACTGCTACAAAACCCTTGCTTGCCAGAAGCACACACGAGCTTGTAATCCTTTTGTAAGTATTAGTTTTGGAAAATGGCTTTAGAACATCTCCCAAATCTTTGCAAACTGAGCTCGAGCTCTATGGTGATGCCCTGCTCACCCTCCTCTTCATTTCATTTACTGGTTCATCCCTCCCCTGCCGCAGTCCCCATCCTTCCTCTGCCAATGCTGCTGCACCAAGGGGTGCCACATCCGAGAGGCTGTGCCACAGTCAGTGATGGTGAGCTGCTTTCCTGCAGGAAGCACCTGCAGGTTCTGCTGAGCCTGGAACTGCGGAGGCAGGATGCAACTCTCTCCTCAAAGCAAGTGCAAGGCAATAAACAGGAATAGGAGCTAAAAATTCTGCTAAAATGAAGGACTGAAAAGAAGAAGGAAAGGAGAAGGAAGATGCTCTGCTAACAGGGTTGCCTTCTTCAGATATGTCCCCTACAGCACCACTCTGCAGCTGGGGGCTGTGCAATGCCCGGGGGTGCATGGCAGGAGCTGTGCGGAGCTGCTCGCCCCGCTTTCCATCCCTGTGCTGCCAGCGACGAAATCCAATCAACGATGTCTTAGTCCAGGAATGTGGAAATCAGAACAAATCTTTGTGCAAGTCTGGACTCAGCTTACCACATTTTCCTTCTGAATCTGTTTTATCTTTCAGACAGGAAACAATTTGCCAGAGGGACAATTTTGCCACGTGTATGAAAAATTCTCCACAGAGCCCTAAAGGATGTTCTATATCCTAATAAGCAAAAAAACTTAAGATGAAAGTGTGAAAGTATCATCTCTCAAGGGATGTTACAGGGATAAATGCATTTGTAATGCATATGTAACTATTTATGTATGTATGCACATCTGGGGACACACACACATATGTTTATGTATATTTTAAACATACATATATGTATGAAAGCAATATTGAGTTATACAGAGTAATTTTACTCTTGAAGTGACACGTGGAAAAGCAAGGCAACTTCCAGTAGAGCTAAAGAAGGCGACAGAGGCCACAGAACCACTGGGAAGCTGTCTGACCTCTGCAGATCTAACACCCACCACCAGAAGATGGATCTGCAGATCTAGGTGAGCATGAGGGTTCACCAGCAGGAAACTTGTGACACCCATTCAGCAGTGTGAAGGGGTGCAGGCAGACGGTGCCAGCCTTTGGCACACGGCAGCTCCTGGTACCTTGGCAGCAGCAGGACTGTTCGAGTGAAGCCTGCTCTCGGGAGGGATCCCACAGCCAGCGCTGGGCACACGTCAGAAGCACCCGGCGAGCGACAGCGCTACGATCCCTGCCCTCATTACACACAGATCTAGTAACCTACTTTGTCAAAGGAGAGCACTGCATCAGATGGGGTGGCTGGGGACCACAGCAGCAGCTATCCCTCTCCTACATCTTTGTACTGTCACTTCACCCAGCAGATGTGCAGTGTAAGAAGCAAGGCGGGGAAGAACTCTGTGTCTGCCCAGCACAGAGAGACCTCGCTGCTGCTGAAGCCTTTGATTTATTCCCTGCATGAACATCAGCTTCTTTTCCCACTGCAGGATGGTGTATGAGCAAAGGTCTGATCTGCTAGTGCTGTCACCCTTGTACAACCTGCTGTCGTCGTGCCTCCTGTGAAGCATGTCATAGCAGGGCAGAGGACAGGGACGCTTCTCTGAACTGATGTGCTGATGCAATTTAAGCATTTCACAGCCAGATCCTTGGTACAGGTTTGGATGGAAGTCAGCAATGCTGCACTGATTTACATCAGCTACAATTTGGCGCTACTTTATTGTGAGACCTGGACAAGATGCTCGGAATTATTCCCTAACACATGAACAGAAGGAGGACCGCTCGAAGGCCAGAATGGAGATCACCAGAGAAGTGACCCTGAGAGAGCCTGGGGTCTTGGCTATGTGGGCCACGGTGATCCTTGTGACCCTCAAGTATCTGTTTCCAGATACAGCAGGGAAGTGTCATCTCCCTTCGCTTTATATGTCCAAGACACAGACATTTACACGCAATCTGTTTGAACTTGTGCTCCCTTAAGTCAATAAAAAGAAACCAGACCTCATATTTAAGTCTTTTCTCTGGGATGAAATGACTTGCATCCTGACAATGACTTTTAGGACAACCTCAATGTAGCCTGAATATGAAGTATTCAAACTTAATTATACGCACCAAAGAGCAAACAAGACCATCTAAACACAAACACAAGCTTTCTCCCACAGTTTTATTTCCCAATGACTCATGTTGAAAGGATATTGTTTTCTTTCAGGCATTAACTGCTGAGATATAAAATAAGAAATAAAATTTCTGGACCAAAGCATCTATACCAGTGAATTGATATCATTTGTGAGCAAGCAACAAATTGTTCCCTTCATCAGTGAGACCTTTCCTATTACAAAAAGATACGAAGGCCGTTTCAGTGGCAAGTCATACAGCTCAAGTCCTTTTTAGCCTGTGTACGAAACACTGGGTCAGCTCCCTATCGAGCTTCATAGCCTCCTGAACACCACACGAACACCACCACTGCAACAGAGTCAGACCCACAGAGACACATTAAGATGTCTTAAGGCCACCCCAAAACTGGACATTTCCAGTACAGCTATACCAGTGATTTAACAAAGGAAAAACCTTGCAGGTGGCCCTACCAGCTCAGAGCAAACCCCAAGGCAGCTGTGGGTATTTCCTCTGCTTGCACCCAACTTTGCCAAGGTGGAGGAGCAGAGGCCCCCTTCCCCATGCGCCTGGACCAGTGATGTGAAAGGGATGTTCAACACCCTTTCAGGATTTCCAGGGAAGTTTGAAAATTCTCCAGGAAGGAGAAAATTTCTGCCTCGCCGGTGCCCTGTCATGTGCTGTGGGGAGTTGTTCTCTGCAAGCTTTTGGACTGTGGCTCGGTTTCAGTTTTCTTCTGTCTGAAGATATTTATTTGAATGTGCAAATGATTCCTGCACATAATAAACTTTTGAACAAATTTATTACTTGCAAACTTTTTTTCACCCAATTCTACTGTCCATATTTCATGCAGTCAGTACAGTTAGAAGCCTGTTTTACAATAAGCAAGTATTTATGTATAAAAAGAACTCTATAAAATGTATCCTATTAGATTCATAGAAAATGAGCCCCACTGTAACTGGTAATCCCTATTTGTCATAATCAAGCATAATTTCTAGCATTCCCAATACCACAGACCACATTTCAGAAGGTGTTGTCTGCATGGTTGCAACCTAGAATACAGCCCCCAAAACTGTATGGTTTTACGCGTATGTTCTTTTATTTACACTGATGATGTGAGAAGTAGGAAGAATCCCCTCTCATGCCTCAAAATCATGCACCAAGATAGTTTTTTTTCCACATCTCTGCCTGCTCCAAATTCAAGGAAAGTTACGAGAAATGAGCGCTAATCAGTTTTTCTCGCAGGGTTTTTTCAGAACAAGTGATCCAGGACAGTTTTTGCCCATCTGCTCATGAAAACACCCTTCCTGGATGATAGCTAATTAGGTAATGTGATAGTTTATCCTTCTAATGTACTGATTTACTTAGTGAGGCAAACAATATGCTTGTGTATTTATTCATGTAGTTTATGTAACTGTTTGCACATAGATTTTTCGGTTACTGTGAAATAATTATAATGATATTCAATTAGCATAAATGTTGCATTTTGCAGCTCAGGAAGCATCCCCTTTTGATTTCAGGGGGCAAAAAGAAGTGGGAGGATGCTTAAACATTTGAGAATGAAACACACTCATTAACTGTAGCTCAGTTTATGAACTTTAGAGGTTAAACATTAGCTACAAAAAAATCTTTTAATCAAGATGGATCAAGCCTCTCCACTTATATGCATTATCCAAATTTGCAGTCATCTCTAGTTAATGAGTCAGTCTGAATTAGCCTTTCAAAAGAATTAAGGGAAAAGAATCAACCCTTTGATGGTGTTTGAAGCACAAGTTGAAGTAATTGAATCAATGTGTTAAATCTTAGATGAGATCTTTTAATCCGCAAACCGGCGATTGAGAACTACGTGGCTGAAACTAGATGCAGTGCTTAATTTTGATGGATTATTGTGTACAGGGAGGTCCCCCACAACAACAGCTTATCTGGAAGCAGAATTAGCTTGTATTTACCTCACTTGAAAAAGGTACAAATAAGGTTGAAACGTGCCAGTTCTTCCTGCTACGTTCCTCTGAGAATTCAAGATAGATTCCATCCTTTAGTTCAAGGCTCGTACATGAATACATTGTAATAACGAGACTTCTTGAGGAAGTCTTTTGGGAGTCCACCATGGACAAATAATAAAACTTTTATCTTCCCAGGTCTCTGGGATAGGATCAGTTAACAGATAAGCTCTCTGGATTCACAGCATGAACCTACTCTGGAGTTCAACCAGATCATTAAACTGGGAATTTCCTACAGTAGCACATTAGGAGAAATCCTGTGTCCTCAAGGAGTAGTTTAACTGGACCTGTTTAAGATATAATGAACCAGATCCCTCAAGATCCTGTTAAGATGCGATGCTGCATGTGCAGGAATATAGAGACTGGTACACAGGAACCAAACTCTCTTTGAACTCTTTTCCTACCAGAATGAATTGCTAAAGGGAGAGGTCAGTCTCACCAGGTCCTTGTATTTGTTCTAGACTCCTGGCTGTCCCCTCTGCGTGTGAAACTCCTTTTGAAGAAAGACCTTACTTTTGTTACAAATTTCATTAACAATTTCATTTGCTACAATTTCCATTAACAGTCTGAGTTAATTTCTATAATTAAGATATGATGAAACACCAACCAACCAAGCACTTTTTTCAACAAAGAGGTAACTTCAAAGCTATCCATATGCTTGAATGTGACCTGTAAAACCACCCATCCTTTCATGTTCTCCAACTGCAAGTGGTTTTACTCACTGACAGAGCTGAAGGACAAATAAAGAGGGCATCAAAACCCAGCTCTGAAAAAAATACAACTACGTTCAAGAAGACATAACTCTTCTCTTTTATGGCTCCCAAAAGCTCCAGAAATGCGCAAAACAGTGTGTTAAACCTGCAAACAGAGGCTCTTCCCCAAACTAGAATGTAGAAAAAAGTCAAGTATGAAGCTGGCCGCTATTGGTTTAGCCACAGAAGGAAAGGAGGTGCCACACCACCACACTCAGCCCAGGCCATGCACCGGTCCTCTCCCTGCACACCCAGGATCAAAAGCAGGAGCTGAAGGATGACCCAGAGCTGTGCCTGAGAGCAACGCACTGATCTTGGTTAATATCTTATTCACTCAGACAACAGATTGCATTAGTTTCCTCATTTGTTTTGTGTATATTTTTTTTCTCCTCCTCTTTGTCTAAATTGTCCCTAATCAGAAATCTGACAAAATCCCCTCATCTTCTCTGGACAGAAAATCATTCAAAAACCAGAAAATGGAGAAAAATGGACCAAAGAGTCATCGTTTCACTATAAGAGGAAGCAAAGAGGAAGCCCCATTGAGCAGCCAAGTGCCCTGAGCCCACTGCGAGCCGAGGCTGCAGGTCACCCCTGGGAAAGGGGCACAGTGACTATTTGCAATGAGAACTCCCCCAGTCAGTGCTCCTGGCTCCGTGGCGCAGTGATGCAGCCCCTGGCCAGGAACGGCACCGTGCTTGGGGACCCAGGCACCCATAGGTGACTGCCCTTGGCTGCTGGAGCCCCTTGCTCCCATGTCCCCCCCACAGATCTCCTTCTGGGGAGGGAGCAGAGGCTCTCGGGTAGGATGCCCGCTGTGCAGACAGAGATTTGCTGTCTGAGAGACACTGGTGAGGGATAAAAGACAAAGCTTCAGGCACAGTTAAAAACAGTTTTTCCTTCCAGCAAAAGGGAAGGGGAAAAATAAAAGGGGGTGGGAAATGGCATGCAGAACAGTGAGGATCTGAAGAAAACATCACATAATATAACCAGATTTTTGTGTGGGAGAAATAAGCATTGACAAAATTCACATGTCTGAAGGGAATTTAATTGAAAGATTAAACATAAGTCAAGGCTCAGAGACCCAACAGCAAAAGATACCATGCATTAAAAGTAGCAAGTCATGCCCTTGCTTAGAAGAGACTGTGTTTAAGCACGTGCCTCGTACTGGCACAGCCTGATTAGACTGCTTATAAGTAATCTCAGGCCTCTTATTAACTATGAATTTTTTGAGTTTATCTTTTTATAAAAAGACAAAGTACATGTCAAAGCAAGCAAAAAATGGCTATAGCCAATCTCTCTTCCGGCACACACAGATACGCTCCACTGATCACAGACAAAAAAAAAATAGACTGCATTGGGTTTTGGAGGTGAGAAATGGAAAAGATCTATTAGGTCGTCTTGTGCGGATCACAGCTAAAGCAGAGGGCTTTTTCTGTTGTTTGTTTACCCAAGTTTTCTAGAAAACTTTCCCTTGGACTAAACAAAGTATTGCATAATATTCTTAGTAATATAAATATTTTCCCTGAGTTTAAATAGCTGAATGTATTTCCGTGAGTTTAAAATAAGGTATAAGGTTTCCACAGGATAAAAGTCCAAGACCAGCTCACATAGCTCGCTCTAAAAACTCAGCTGGCATTAATAGTCCCCCTCCTCATCTCCTAGAAGAAAGGATTTGGGGGCTATTTAGAGCTTGGCTGCTGAGAGAGCCCCTGAGCAAGGGTACAAACTATGGCTGAAGTCGGGCATCTGCAGCAGAGGTGGATTTGCCTTAGGAGAGCCCTTTGCTCCCCTCCGGGCACAGAGGGGACATGTGCCACTGGTTCATGGGTACTACAGCTGTGTGAAAGCAACCACAGACCGAAACAAGGAGAAAATGAGACTATTAAACCTTCACAAGCATGTCCGTGGGCATTAGAGGGAGCTTTGCTAAGCACAGCAAGGCACTGTTGAGAGAGAAAGAAACCCTCAATATTAATATTAAATCTTACAGAGTTTTCTTTAAAGAAGCGTGTTAATATTGTGCTTCAGAGTTATTAAGAGTATTATAAATCTTTTCAGAGAAATGTAGGTCACATTCTGAACTAGTGGTTTGATGAATACAGGAGCACAGCAGTTTCCAGCAGCCTTGGTTTCAGCTCCAGCCCAGCACTGGCAGGTACCAGCGAGAGAGAGAAGAGGTGCTGGCAGAGCAGCATGGGACCAGGTCCTGGCCTCGCTGGAGCCAGCGGCATGACTCCCCCACGCACCATCATCCTTTCCTATATTCTCCTCCCAGGGAAAGAGGAGCTGTGATATATCTCCTTAGGATTTCAATTCTTTATTGGCAGAGGCCTCCCAACGCTGGAGTGTAGACCCTGATTGGAGCTGAACTACTCAGCAGAGAGGTACAAGGGCATGGAGAGTGACCACAGGAATTCCCAGTACAGCATGATGCAGACAGTGGGGAACACTGAAAATATATTCCTATTTGCTTGTCTCAAATTTCCCTTTTCATAAAGGCAAGGGTAGAGACAGAAGTTGTGAGGGTAAAGAGTTGAACTGTTATCATTTGACTTCTGTAATTAGATCAATGAAATGACAGAGCATCCAGATCTGGACATAATAAGAATATAGAAATTGCTTTGCGCTGTGAGGGGAATTAGAAAAGCAACAACATATTTTAGCAAATATCTTCTTGACCTGTACTAAGAGAAAAGATAGTAACAAGGCAATAAGGAGACATAGTCTATTTTTCTTCATTGTCTTCCTTAAAATAGACTGAATTGCAACAAAAGTTCGTATCTGAGCTTTGTTAAGGCAAGGCTAATGGTAAAATGCTATGAGTGCAAGTGTTACCTTTCTTTTGGTCACAATAGACTTGCTCTTTAACATGGAAAAGCTAAAGTATTTTACAAGTAATTTAGCAAGGAATTATCACACTGCTTATTGCATATTTTTTTTACAAGAAGAGTATTGGTTTTCGTCTTCTGTCTACTTTCAACGCTGCCAAATTAATTAAACAGAGATAAATAACAGGATACATGATTGAAATACAAATGTTACTGTACAATGGCATAAGTAAAAATCCTAGAAAGGAAATTTGTGTTTCTGTTGTTAAAATAAATTATTTTAAGGGTGACTAACTCTCCTCCTGGCCACAGAAATCCCCATCAGTCATAAGATTCTTATTAACTGTTCCAGTTAAAAAACTCACAGCAAGGCTTCTAACAAAAACTTCCACAAAGCAATTCCACAGAATTCTACAGCAGTTTCACTCGAATTTTTTATTCTAAAATAGAATGAATTTTGTTCACAGCAAAACCTCAGAAGAACTAAGAATTCCTGCGTACCTGAAAAAACTTGATTGTGTGATATAGTGAATAGTTCTGGAATACCATATGAAGTATATATTAATCACCCATTAAATATAAGCACAGAAAACCAGCTTTGTGCTGCTGTATTTCGTTCTAAAGAAGTTCCGACCGGGTCCATGTCATAACAACTGATCCAAGGAGCACAGCCCGTGGGCAGAGCCATGTCAGACCAGCCTGGCAGTGGGAGCAGCTGCTGGCTCACTTCCCTCTCTGCAGGACAGCCAGGCCCCAGCCTGAAAGTCCCAGGGCTGCTCTGCAGGATTATTGATGCCATTGCTCCATTTGCAACTTTTCCATGTGGCTCCTTGCCCATGCTATGGCTCTATTGACAAAAACGTGCATTGTGTGCTGGTCCAGACATGATGCATCTACTTGTTGACCATGGGGTCTTAGGAACGGGGCTAATGCTCAAGGGCTGAGGGTTGTGCTCTGTGGAGGAGCTTGCTCTCCAGCACGAGGATGCCCAGGCTAGTTGGAAATGAGATCAGTCATACACCGACTGCTGCCCACAACTTCATGGTGAGACTTAATCTACCTGGCTGCTTGGCGAACGCTGCACCGCCGTGAAGATCACAGCTGGAACACAAGCTCTGACTGTGTCTTCCACCACCACAACATAAACGCTGTCAGCGCACAAGCGACCCCAAAGCTACTAGTTCCATTAAAGAGCTACAGCTTCTTCACTTATAATGCCACCGATTCCTGTCCTCTGGCGTTCATGCATAAAGTGAGACTTATCGTACAATTCCCCGGGGGTGAGAGCAGCCAACAGAGAAGCTGTAAAGACAGTTCAGAAAAAAACTTGCCTCGCGCTAAATGGAGCACTTAAATGCAGTGTCGCAGTATTAATAAAAGCCTTGACCCAGCTGCCTGTAGGCGCTGTCTCTACACTGGCCCTTCTGCACCTGCAGGGGAGGAATTCTACTGGGACACCAGTGCCGAGGCATGGTTTGCTGGAGGGGTGAAGCTCTCACCGCGGTCGTAGCCACCACCTCGGTGCCGCAGCCGAATGCGAAGCGGCGGAGCCGTGCAGGGAGACAGCCGGGCCAGGGCTGGCGGCTGCCCTGAATTCCAGTGCTCTGGAAATACTATGATTATGGTGCCTGGAAAGTTTCCTTCTTAGTCATCTGAATATCTATTAAAATGTAAATTGTCACAGCAATTATGACTAATTAAAATAAATAATAAATGATAACAAGAGACCAAAATTATCTATTTCAAGGCAATGGAATAGAAGTTTTTCCTTATTACTCGTTATGACCTAGTTAAATATATCCATTTATTTGGAAATGTAAGAGCCTGGATTCCAGGAGGGTAGATCCTCACCATTTTTCACTCTTCTCTGCCTATCTTGAAAAGATAAATGCTGTTGTGCTCAATCTCTTTGAAAAAATGCTGAAGAAAAAGCCAGGAATAATTAGATCTGATGGGGCTGTAAACATTTTTGGAGAAAAATAGAATCCCCTTTAGAAATCACCAAAGTAATTATTACACTACAGGAGCTCTTAGCTCGAGAACGAAGAGAAGAGTATTTGTTTTGGAGGTTATTTTATTTTGGTCAGAAATTGCTGCATAGTCTGTTTCTTATTTTCCTTTATTAATGTTCTTTCTAGCGTGGTATTAACCTCCACTAAACATTTCCTTTTTCAGTCTGGGCTTTGCTATTCAAAATAAACTGCACCTATTTCTATGCACGTATCACTGACAGACTATATGTTGTCTCATTCACAGAGGGAATTTCAGGTGTGGGACAACAAGTCCAACTACATGTTCAGGAAGAGCCACCTTCAGCCCAAGTTTCTTGGAACCTTAGAGTAGATCCAGTGAAAAATATTTTTTAATTTTATATGTACTTTGCCTCTTCCCTAATGGCCACCTCTAGATAATATTTTGGGGGTTTTCTGATTTCATTCTTGCTTGAGTTGAGCAAATATGAGCAAATATGAGCAAACAGACCCACCTGGCTGAGCCCCTGCTCTGGTATCAAATGGTCTGTGTGCCTGAGTTTATTGCAACAAATAAAAATCAATGTATTTTAAGTGGAAAATAATTTCCATTCATATCACTGTGGATACAGATGTGGAAACAACATTAGTCACAGTTTGGTGAATGATAGGCATTTTTGCCTTAGTGCTGTTTTGTGACTAACACTTCACAAGCAAACAACAAATAGAAAGGCTAAATCTCCCCATGTACGTGGCAACCACCACTGCAGAACACAAATGACTCATATTAATGCATCGCATTTCTCAACAGCTCTACGAGATACAAAATTATCAGATGACAAGGATGGGAGGCGCAGACATTAAATGATTTAACTAACTCCCATGGACTGTTTCTTGACAGAGCCAGAAAAATAACTCAGAATTTCTTAGTCCCTGTCCCATATTTTAATCTCAGCATTAGCATTATTTGAATAACCTCCCTTGCCAGCACAGTGACTGTGGAAGCAACGGGTCATTAGGGACTGCTATAGATATCATATATCCCCTTGGATAAGGGCTTTGCATCTTTTCTTTCGACGCGTGCGCAGGCTGGGCATTACACAACAGTAATGTCAGGCCTCCAGCTCTTGGGTAAAGTGTTAAACAATTTTTAATACATAGATGGGGCTTCGGCTTTCCTTTGAACCTGACAGATGGTACTTTTGACACAACAGCACAATGTCCAACAGGAGCACGCTGGGGCTCGCCCTGCCCTTCTCCACACAGAAACTGCTTTCATCCACTGTCTCCCTTGCTCCTGCGAGCTCTGCTCTGCGTGTCACCACCTCACCTTGGCCAACTACACAGCAAATTTTGCGTGACATGACTGTGTGGCACAGACCATTTGCTTGAAAGTGTCAGTGTCTGTACCACATTTCTGGCTGGTTCACTGGTATTTCTGAGGTTTCCTTTCTTCCCTCTCCATCATTTCTGGGGGATGAAAGGGACTGTTATACTGGTATTCACAGTGAAGAAGACCATGGCACTCCCTACGTAGCATTAGGCATTTACAAATTGTTGTGAAGGAACCCTGGTGTGTTTGTTTTATAAGCCAGTCAATCAGAGAAACAGATGAGGTTTTTTAGTTGAGGTAATTCTAATTTATTCCTAGATTGGAGTTAAAAATAAACAAAAATGAATCTGCCAGCTTCAATTTCTTCAAAAGAGGTTCAGAAGCTGGTTTTTAATCTTTTTTGTTCTTAAGTGTGCAACCTTGACTGCATGAAACTATAAATTGCTGGATTTTAATGACAATATAATAATTCTTATGTAATATTTTGCCACTATACACAAAGAAAAAGGTGACAGCTAAGAAAAGTTAGTGTGTGCAGCAGCTATTTCTTCATCCCATTTCTTTGCACTATACAGCAAAATGAATAAAAGTTTCCAGGCTACCTTACTGATACCACATTCAAGTTTATTGAGCTTTTTTTACCTTGAACTGTGGATCAGATCAGGAAATATTCTCTGAAATATTTATGGAAACCTTTGGAAACTAATGTTCTGTTCTCGGTACATCTGCAAACAGCGGTGGTTGTGTGACTCCAAAAGTCACAGCTCAACCTCATGCTGATTTGGATACTTTTCAACTAGTACTAGCATTTATAAACTAGTGGAAAACCTGATTTTTAACAGTGATTTAAACCAGTGGCAAGATCTCAGTATTTTGAACTTTTGGCAGGATAGAAACACATAGCAATTATTTCTGTAACAGAAACATTTTTAACAGACAATAGATCTTTTTTCATTTATGAAGCAAAAAACCACCCAGTATAATACACCAGAAAAGACCATATTTTTTTCTTTTAGTCACACTATTGCAAATTTAACCTTCTCCAGGCCATGATTTGTATTTCTGGGAGTCCACTGAAAGCTCATCACAATTATCTGTCCCCTAGCTCCTGTCTGAGAGGGTTTGATAATCGCGGTTAATCACACTGAGAACAATTAACACCGTGCAGCCGGAGACTTTGCAATGGAAGTGAGCCTACAATTGGCTGAGAACTCATAATCTTTCTTAATGTGTGAAAATTTTAACATGGTTGTTCTGCTGCAGATGGATTTTCACCACTTAGGAAACATCTCATGTCTGAGATGATCCCCAGTGGTTTTCTGAAGTCTCCAGAAACAACAGGCTCACACAAGTGCTGGTTTGCTCTTTGCAATCTCCAGCAGCTGCTGAGAGTGGCCAAGAGGAAACATTTTCACATTGGTGGGACATGAAATCCAAGAACCCCAAAATGACTCAACACAAGTCATTAGAGGAGAAACAACCCTCCAAAGTCCAGCCTGGGACCCCAATATCACTGGGGCCAGGCAGACCTACACCCCATCCCATGGTGAGGTTTGCTCTGCTTGGCAGGCTCACTCGTCCCTGGCATGAAATGGCACATTTCAGATGGACTCAGATCATTGTTTTATTACCAAATAATCATACAAATGTTGATTTGCTTTCACTGGCTGTTCTACCATCGGCAAATTGTCAGCTACTGTATTTCTGGATACTGTTGGCTGCAAGGTCTTCAGTGCTGTGTGGTTTCTTTTTCTTTCTTTCTTTCTTTTTTTTTTTTTTTTTCAACTAACTAAGTTGCTTTGCTAAAGCCCAAATGTTTCAAAGGAAGGTATTGATTTTAAAGTTTTCCTGAGAAGGTTTCTGGGGACTATGGTGATTTCTCTGACCAGTTTCAGAAAAAAAGAGACTCTGAATAAAATGTCTGACCTTCTCAAGTTGGAAAATGGATGCTTTGACAAAATCCTGCTACAAAAATATGAAAAGTGTGGAAGTGTGATTGCAAAATGGTATGGAAGCAAAAAAAGAAAAATCTACAAAAGATGTCACAAATTGAAATTGCCATTCTTCCACCATCTCCACTTCTGGAAGCTGTTATATGTGGACTAAAGAATGACATTATGAATCAAAAAGTAATTACAATAAAAATATCAAAGAATTCAGATCAAATAAGTTGTAAGTGCCCTCCAATAAGCTTAAATGAAATTCTCTTTTGACAATTACAGTTCAACAGTGCAGCAGGCATCTTATGCAATTCTATAATAATTTGCAATTTTGCAGTAGGTGGCTATCAAATAAATTGTTCTTCTCTAGATAAACTGACTTCAAATAGATTGTTACCAAAACACTTTTCTGTTTTGTTTCATGTTCAGTTATCAAGAACCCCAAAAGATCCATTCATTAGACTCAGTTAACAGACTCGTTCAACATTGAAAAGGAATCAGGAAACTATTCTGTAAAATGTGAGATCAGCTATGACTAATAACCTGAATAGAAATTCCGGATGGTATGTGTTCCAACATATATGAAACCTACTATATTACATGTCACAGCATTTTCAGAACAATGCCGGTTTGCGAACAAGCCTTGCTTTTTCAAAGGCACATTTAAAGACATTTTTATGTAACATATTTTACATTAGAAACGTTTATGAATTAGCAGCCACACATAGCTATAGTGCAATTTGCTATGCCACATTCTGTTTGTATGAAGTAAGATTTTAAATCTAACCAATGATGTATGGAGTAACTTTGTGGTATCCCGTCTTTGTGCTTTTGCTCTCAGGTAAATCTGACTGGGTTAGCGGGATTTTTTCTTATTTGGTTAAAACAGTATAGAAGTATCTTTTGCATAACTTCTGGAGAAAAGGAATTTGGATTGCAGTAGACTAGAGGATTTAGCTGTTCAGCACCATCCACAGTCTCAGTGGAGGAGTAGTCTGCATACCAGGGAAAGAAAATATTAATAGTTCAGGAAAGCCATGCCAAAGACAAATGTGTCTGCTATTTTTACAGTCACAGATGACCAGACTTTGAATAAGTTGAAATCATGTTTAGAAATCTGCTTCAATACTTCAAGCTCAGACAACTGAAGTAAAAATATTGTAATTAGCAGTAGGTTACAATAAATAAGCCTTTCATTAGAATAGATAAAGAAGTTGCAAGTCAGATCTTACATTGAAACGTCAAATGGCAGCTGACTTATCACTCAGCACTGAATTGAAAGCTGCTCATACCGCAAGAACAGAAATTTAGTTTCAACTTATTTCAATATAAATTGATCTTTAAGGCCCATTACATGAAGTAATGTCTAGTAATGTGGTTTTGAATGTGTCCAGAAAAGGCTATTACGGTTTTTGCAAATGACATTTTCACTTGATGAGGGAAAGTTTACATAATCCAATACGAGAGCTGTTCACAGCCCTGGTAAAATTAATGTACATAGTGTAATTTTCAAGTCAAAAGGTTTTGTAAATTTATATATTGTACAGGGACAATAGTGGAGGATTTGAGTAAGTTACTATTCTATCATCTGTAAATGAAAAGGCAAATCTGCATCCTCTGCACATGCCTCAGTTATAATCTACTGCAAAGACATACGTAGGTCTGACTGAAAAACAAAAGCTGTTTTCTGAGCAACCTTTTAAAGGGGCTTTTGTCTCTTCCCTATCACTCTCTCGTAGTTTTGGAAATTTCCTGGTTTTCAGATGAACTGCTAGAAAGTTTTGCATATCAAAATTGTTTACAACATAGAGTATCTTTCCCTGTTACAACCACATTAACTCCAGTTTGGCTGCATCCCAGAAACAGAGCAAGCCTTGCTTCCTGCACTGTTAATTAGCAGCAGCCTAATTTCTCAGCAGAGAAATTGTGTCCTGGTCAGCACTGGGACTCATCAGACCATTTTCTCACACCAAATATAGGCAAGCATGGAAGTCTAGAAGACAGCAGAGAAATGGCTGTCGTATACTATTGTTTTGAAAAGTTAGCAGAAAGCCCTTGTTTACATCACATAATTAACTGAGAAGAGCCCCTGGTGGCTATATCACACTGTTAGCAAATAGAAAGAGAAAAGGGAAGATAAATCTGCCCTCTGTGTGTTTGATATTGTGCAATTTAAAGATGAAGGCCAGTGGTAGAAGCAGTAATGCACTGCATAGGTCATGAGTAAGCTCTAAATTCAACATCTCTCTAATATTTTAAATTTTCAGCACATTAAAAATAAAAGGGAAAAAGAAGACAATCTCTTAGAGGACCCAGATCCAGCTAGATCTGGCTAGCAAGTAGGATACTTGGATCAAAACAGCCTAGCTCTTTGCCAGTACTCTGAGTGCTTGGCACTGTTCTCGGGGTGAGGGCACCCCATGTACCCTCCGCTCTGGCAGCAGCGGGAGCTGAAGGCGACAGCGCTCGCTGGAAACCAGCTGCCCATCAGAAAGGGTTTGTCTGCAACTCCTGCCTGCAACCCACCCCTGCCTGGCAGCCCAGGGCACCCAGCCCCAGCCTGTTGCTGGAATAGGATGTAGGTGGCAATCAGTCCCACGTTGCCTCGTGGCCAAGCGAAGTCAGAGCAACAGTGGCTGCTCGGGAGAAGAAGATTGTATTTTTGCAATGGTCACGTGTACGTCCCTATGCAAACACACACCACTGGGCTTTGTCTGGTGGTGGGGTGTGAGGCCCAGACTTCGGCAAGGTATCTCTGACAAGCCCAGATGTTATTTACTAAAAGTTTTCTCTCCTTTAACAACCTATATTTCTCATCTGAAGTCAGTGCCCAGTTAAGAGTCATTTCACCATTCACAATTGTTTGCGTCAGTCATTAATCTCCCATGTGGCAATTTGTCACATGCTTTTAGATCAGTAATTTTTAAGTACCCATTATGTGCCTGGTTCCTCTTACCCAGCGTAACCTGAAGGTCAGGGATCAAACAGCAGCACATCAGGAAAAGCAAGACTTGTGATACAGCCAAATTGATCTTCTGCCATATTTATGGAGCTGAATATTGTTTCAGGGATGTTGTCTATATTCAGTCAGTCACATAATAAATGGAAATCAGCTGCTGGGATGCTTCGAGCAGAAATCTCTGTCATGTGTAACTGAAACACTAGACATAAAGACTTCACTGGTACTACTTTCATTTGTTTGCTTCTCTATAAAAAAAATTAAATGGAAGATAGAACAGGGCAAGGAAGCAAATACGCGTTTACAAGATTTCAGACTGTACTGGAAAACAAGCAGAGAAGTATGAACAACTGATAACTTCTGCCGCTACAGCACAGCAACCCGCGGGCAATTAAATACAGGGAAATGCAAAGATGAAACCAAACAACCAGGCAGGAACCACACACCCAGCAGCAAAGTAATCTGCGGTACAGCAACATAAATTATGCTTAATGATAATAAAGGAAGACAGAAAGAAGGAGAAGGATGAGAGGTAGAATAACACATTCACCTCTTAGACTGCTTTAGTTAGAATTTGAATTGCTAAAACAGAGAGGGGAAATCATTCTCCGTCTCATTCATAACCACTCCAGTTTTGCTCATAAAGTATTTTAACTGCTATTAGAGTAATTGAATGAATGAAACCGTTTCCCAAATAGACCTGATGTATCGACGCAGGAAGTTAAACAGCAACAACTCGATTCCGCAGAGGCAGGGACCGGAGCCGCAGCCCGCGGAGCTGCCGCTGCCCGCCTCTGCCCGCGGGGCGCGCAGCGCGGCCCCCTACTGCCACCTGGCGGCACCGGCACCGCCACCCCCGGGACTGCCACCCCCCGGGACCGCCACCCCCCGGACTGCCCCCGCCGCTCCCGGGCTGCCTTCCTTCCCTGCCCGCTGTGAGACACCCCCGTCTCTGCCGGTGTGGGGCTGCACACGCAGCCGGGGAACCCCGCGGGGCCACCGCCGCCAGCCCCGGCTGCCTCCAGGGAGGTTCTCATTTCTAGGGTTTGCTTGGCCTGCATTTTTATTGCCCCATTCGAAAAACTGAAAAGCAGCAGGTATGAAAACAGGATCTCGGGGGTTTCTGCACTGCTTGTTTCTTATTTGGGTTTGTGGTTTGGGGTTTTTTTTTTTAATTTTTTGTTTAATTTTTTCCTTTCCAGTTAGAGTGCTGGGGGAGGGATGCCCTTGCAGATCGGCTCAGCTCTGGTGTGACCCTGGGAAAGGGTCTGTCAGCGCCGCTCCCCAAAGGCACAAGCCCATGTCCCACGCGTGGCAGCTTTGGCACTCAAAGGTAAGGGCTGTGGCATGGTCAGCCTCTGCTTCTGTCCCCCCACCTGCGAGCTGGGCTGCTGCCAGAACATGAGCTGGTTTGCTGGGGTCTTCGGGGATTTTTTGTAATTGAAAGTGCTGCATGTGCAACCATCAAAAATAATGGAAACCTTTGAAGTCACTGTGTAATATTATAGATATGAACTGAAGTCCAGAGAAATGCTTACAAGTTGCACTGACATTACTTTGTGCACTGGTTTTGGTCTGTTTACTGATGCTCTTTAATTTGTTGATGCCCTTTCCACAATGTGAGTCTGAACAGAGGAAATCTCCAAGCACCTCAGGGAAAAACTCTGAAGATGTTAGATTTTAAAAAGCTTTTTTTTTTAAACCTCCCTTCCTCCTTCCCTCTCCCACCTTACCAAAGGCTTTTTAGGAGTATATTAGCTTCATTAAAGAGTCAAAAGAAAATCCATCAGCACTTAAAGTGTTTTCTCTCTAGTGATTCTGAGACATTTATGGACTTGGAAGATGCACATTTAGGGCATCCCAAACAGTGATAAGAATGTATAGGGACCTTAAGACTCACTGCGCTTTTTAACTTTGTGAGTTAGGAAGATTTATAAATTAATTGGTTGAGGTCCTGCTAAAACACAGCAATTCATACTCCTCTCCAAATCATCTTCAGTTTTAGCAAATTTTGTAATTATGGTCACTAATATGGCACCTTCTGGGAGAGAAACGTCTTTAGTTCTGAGGATTATTGTGTCTCAGGCATGGCGGCCTCAAGCTACTGAAAAAGCAGACATGCACAAGACTGGTTAGTGCTCTCCAAGCAGCCTGTTAGATTTTGGCATTAAAGCATCTTAGCTTCAAAAGATTATCTTTTCTCTAAAGGTGGCTGTGCCACCTGCGAAGGGCATCTGTGATTAAACCAGTAAACACTCCTTGCCTGTGTGAGCTATGGGTAGGAGAGCAGAGCATGTGGGAGATTTATGGATACTTCTAATTTCCTGTGTGCCATTTGCCAGGAGCAAGTAGGGTTCAAGAGAAAATACCTTGGCCTTTGCCAGGCAAACACAGGATTGGGTCTGCCAATACTGAGCAGCTATTTCTAGACAACATAAGAAAGAGCTGTGCTCAGCTCTTTCACCTTGGTGAATCAATTGATTATACAAAGGTGTGATCTACTTTTATTTGACAAAGTGGTTCTAGGGAAAAAAAAATCAAAATAATGCAGATTTAACCCAGTGTTCACCAGGGAAATGACTAGTCTGTGTCTTGGAGAAGGCACTGATGACATCTGTTTTTCAGCTCTCTTCCACATTTGACAATTCGAATTTTTATTTGTTGATTCAAGTGTTTGCAGTTCAGCATCAAAAGGTCCAAACCTCCCTGTTTCTCATCCAGACTTGTTCATTTGCAAAAGAGTAGACCTACAGAGTTTCTTGAATGTGGGCAGAAGCTTCCTATGCCTCATCCCTACAGCAGTTAGGCTGCATGGTATCAAGCAGGGCCAGTACCTGAGCAGAAATACATTTGCTCACACTGGGGAGAAGCGGCAGCTGGAGCCTGAAACCAAGGCAGGAGCCTCTGCCAGCAGCTCTGGCCTTTCCCACCACCTTTGGCAGATAAACCCAGGCAGCGTGTGTTGGCCTGATTGAAACAACCACAAATATGTGTTCACAACAACTGCAACACAACATCTAGGGCACGTCCCCATTGCTGGGTGCAGTTGTCTGACTGCAAACACGCTTCTGGTTAGAAGCCATTCCAGTCAGAAGCTTTTGTGTGACTATGCCAATGCTGAAAAAAAAATCAAGCCGTGACTTATTAGTGTCAACAGAACAGCACAAAAATGTGTCATAATAGCTTCAAGGACCAGGGCTGCCTTCTAACTGGTTGCCCAGGAGCACTGGCATGAGGTGGGGTACCCCTGGTTCATGTTGGGTACCACTGTCTTCTCCACATCACCATCAACAACCATTTGGAGGATTCATTCAGCCTGAAAGCTGACTGTTGGCTCATTCCTGCTCCCTAACAGCTGAATCACGTGGGATTGTCGTCTACCCAGCACACACACAGACGTGTAACAACACCTAAGCCAGACGTCACTTGCTCAGAACTTAGATAGGAACCAGAAGGCACAAAAGCACATCAACAGTAATGTCTACCCAAGCTAATACCTGGAGTTAAGAAACTGGGAGTGCTGGGCCAGGCAGAGCTCTGGACTTGCTCAGAGCTGACTCGGAGAACTTCAGAAGAGCACTGCCTTACACTGCAAAGACTTGCTCCATTTTTACTGAAGTTTAATCTTTTGCAGGTCACAATGCAAATTTCCTGATTTTAGCCAAGTGATCAGAGTTTAAACTACTGCTCCATGAGCTACAATTTTTTTTTTAATAACTTAAGCCATTTCCCCATGTTAAAACCTATTTGCCCTGATTTCATACAGTGGCTACATCTACTAGGCAATGCTGAAAACAGAAGAACACGAGAAAGTAGAGACAGAGAGGCCTAATCCCTCATTTTGCTATCACAGTTCATATTTTCAGTTCCTTAATTTCAGAGCTGAGGTTGCAACTCAATTATTAAGCATGTTAAATGAACTCCATATTAAGTGCATGGCATACAGCTGGGAACGTGAGGTTTTGGTTAAGGGGACAACACTAATGCATTTTCCTGCTTTGCACTCGCGTAATTGCAGCCAGTGATATTTACAGTACTTAGGTAAATAATCTGACACGCTTCACCACTTTCTCTTTAAGAAGTACTCAGCTATGCTGAAGCATAAATTTATTATCTCCCATTCACATAAAGTCTGTCATCTAAGCAAATCCTATAATGGTTGAGAGATTTTACTAGGAGCACAGATTTCTTGACATTCATGCCGTGTATGAGCAACTTTATGCAGACACTTATTAGGCTGCATTAACAGCACAAAGAGGACTTTGCAGGCGAGAAGAAACACAAGTTAAATGACAGGAATCATCTTGATAGAGGGGGCAGACTGCCATTGCCTGAAGTGGTTTTGATGTGGTTAACCCATGGTAAGAATATTCATTTTAAAAGTACTGTGAGGACTTGAATGATAACAAGGGATTTTAATCACTTATGGTCACTGAAAGACAAATTCTCCACTTGCACCACATGCACCACTTGCACCCCTCTCAGAGCCCCCAGCAGGGCACAGCGTGGCTGAGTCAGGCAGCATCAGGAGAGCAGGCAGAGCTGCTTCCTTCAGCCCTCCGCACCCACAGAAGTTGATGGTCAACTATTGACCTCTGCAAAACCTGCTTATTTTACCATTTCTGGCAAAAATTGCTGCTTTAAGGAGCGCATCAAAACAAACCCTCAAATGACATTACCCTTGTGTCTGTTTAAAAATGGAAACAGGAATACACTCATAGTGTCATGCACCAGTGACAAGGGCCAAGGTCATTTCAGAGTGAGCTGCTCTGTACATAAACATAATTCTAATCTCAATTAACACTTACAGTTCATCTCTTAATGATTAAGGCACTAAAGTTTTAATGGAAAGACTAATGTCTCAAGGAGAATAAAACAGTATCATTAAGTTCTTTGCTGTGACAAGTTCCTGCAAGCTTACCAGGAGAGTTTTTTAATCTTCTACCTGCAGCAATAATCAGAGAGAAATTTCAATTTTTAACATGAGCTTTCACCTCACTGGAAATAAATTTCAAAGCAGCTTTGCAAGTCCCACTGTTTTTCCTCACTCCCTAAGTAGAGAGCTATTATTGATTTAACTAATTTCTTAGGAAGGTAGGTCAAGTTTCAGGTTAAACTGCACTTTGTAAAGTGTAGTGTCATGCAAAAGGAGAGACAGAGAGGGATTAGCAACCTGCAATTCACTTCCTTACAGGTACATTTACTGTGTCAGCACTTGCTCACAGAAAGCCCATGTGGTTTGTGTGTAACAAAATCCTTTTTAGCCTTTTGTTGATCCAGGAAACAAAAATATCCGCTACAAGCACCCCATTCTTGTGGAATCACAGCCTCCTTGGGAGGCCTTCCCAAAGGCCTGACGTCCAGAGCTTTTACTGTACCATACAAACTGCACGTGCAAGAAGTGCTTGCCGGGGCCAGGGAAGAAGGTGGGAGCCGCTGGCTCTCGCTGCTGCAGCCTGGGGCCCGTGGCTCTGTGGGACCATTGCCCTCTCCAAAGGGAAAGGACAAGCACACTGTCCTTTGGTGTGTAAAACCTCTGAGCACACATCTGAGATCCTGCTCCATCCATCCTGTGTCCTCTGACACACGGCATCCTGTCTTGCTGCGTTTTACATGTGAAGAGTAAGATTTTATCCCCCTGCTCTTGAGGGAGGAGCTGAAGGCTCCAACTGCTGCCGTAGTGACCCATAACCCCACCACTCACCACTTCAGGGAAGGGAAGAGCTTTGGGGGCAAAGACTTCTTTTTCAACCTAAGTTTTTTCACAAAGTATATGAATGGGGTCTCATGACTGCAAAATGTTTAGGTCTTGTTAACTTTTATTACAGTACATTTACTACTTAAATCCTACAGGCAGTTACAGGAATTAATAAGAATCCTATGACCAATAGAATTATTGATGCAGTTAGCAGGTGATATAATACTTAATGCGATATTCAAAGTTACAGTAAAAAGCATAAAGGCTTCAGTGGGGTTGTCCCTGTGCCTAAATGCGAAATACTAAGACTGAGGAATGGTTTCTTCTATAGGTACTTCTGAGTGAGGCCTACAGGTAAAGCATGCTTTAAAACAGATTTTTATTCCCTGCCCCTTCTTCCTCCAAATACTTATATCTATTCTAGGACTAAGAACACACCCAACCAAGAGCATTCATTTATACTGCCGGGAGGATAAATTCCAGTGAAAAAGGAGCGTTTTGGCTGTGAAGAAGCTGGTTCTTCACAGAGCTGTGAGAAAGCTTTAGGAGAATGGCATCTCTTGGTTTTCAGGTCTGATCCTCAAAACAGCCTGGTCTGAAAAACAGGGATTTTGGAAGACATTCTTCTTCCTGGAAGTACTGTATTCTTTAAGTTTTCTTTCTCAGTTAACCCTAATCCAGCAATATTAAAAGATCATCTCTGCTTATCTTTCTTCTCCATGGCCCCTCTCACAAAGAGATAAAAAAAAAAAATGTGTCTGGAGAAGACAAGTTGCCCCTCTCACTTCTGGTTATCCTCCCAGAAGCCAAGATAATACTGGCATTAAGACAAATGATTTAAAATTCGGGTGGCGAAAGGGAAGCAGTAAGTTGGCAGCCACAGCCAAGCAGGGACTCTCTGAGAGCAAAGCAGGGGGGCAGCGGAGCTGGGTACCTTCACCCAGAGGCACAGCCACAACCACCACCTCCTTTTGGGCCAGACATAGCAAATACAGCATGGTTATATTTGACAGCTGGCAAAAACACGGTGGGGAGGAACATCTGAAGTCATGTTCCTTGTACTTGCTAGTCCCCGGTGTAGTGAGTTATAGGGAAATATTATCAAAATATTAAACTCTTTACTAAAAAAGGATGTTGAGTCAGACTCCAACCCATATTTGGAACTATTAAATTGCACTGATGTTATCTGCTGACACTTCATTCAGCAGAAAAACTTACTTAAGAAGTAACGCTGTAACAGAAATTGAGGTCAGGGTGGTAAGAGACTTGCAGTTGTGCAAGAGGAAAGTGTGGGTGCAGCACGGGGTGCCAGCTCCCCATGAATTAGTGGTGGTGACGGACACCACTATCACCACAAATAGCTCTGAATATAATGAAATCCATCTACCAGAGACAGTAACACCTGTAAAACCCAGCAAGGTGGAAACTGGGAGGCCCCACAAACTCCTCTGGCCACCTGCAGAAGGAACCTGGCAATATATTAATCACTGCAAAGTCAGATGCAGCCCACACACAGTTTCTTTTTATAACCAGTTATAATCCAGGTCGCCTACTTCTCCCTAACAATCTCAGCTTTCTTTTTTTCTCTCTTTTTTTTTTTTAAATTTTCCTGTTCCAGACTGAAATGTGCTGTAGTGCCACAGGTCCAGCTTGAAGCAGAGGCCGTGGCTCTCTGCCTTTTCTGCTACACGCACATGAGAGCTCCGTGAAGGCAAGGAGATGAGAGAACATCACTGATATAGCAACAAAGGACAACATCAGATCCAGTGGGAACAGGAAGTGATTGGAGGTAGAGTCTTTAAAAGGTTCTCTATAGGCTTGAGTTAGACATGCTGCATTTTTTAAGACTCCAGAGAGTTCACACTATGAACATTTTGAATTATACTCAGTTTAAGTGTCACAGTATCCTCTCAGCCTGAATCTGCAAATCCATGAATCTAGGATACACTCAGAATGAACTTTCTGAAGCATCCCAATTGCTTAGCTTTTAGAAATTGAAGACCTTAGATGCTTTAGGATGGTTTTGAGCTATTGTTTCACAGAGTATTCGATACAGCTGGGCAGGGAGACCAGATAACACAAGAGAACAGAGAGGAGGTACCCCAAAAATACATTCATGTATACAGAACTGCCCTAAAACCGCTGAAGTTTAAGAGAGGTCAGAGTCCAAATTTAGTATTCCAGCTTAGCTTAATGCTGTGCCACTGGGGGTAACAGCCACGGCTGTAATTGCTTTCCTCCACACTGCCTTTCTTTTGAAGGGAGGTGACTGATGCACCTTCCAGCCTGCAGCCCACTTCTGGCTTTGGGCTGGGACTCTCCAGACTGCTCCAGCACCATTGGCAAACCTTAGCGCCATAAAAGCTCAGCTCTTTGCCTCTGAAGTGCACCTGTCTGCAGCAGCAGCAACTGACTAAACTTTTTCAAAGTAGTATTGTATTTATTCATCGAGTCGGCCAAGCAGTCAAGTAACAAAAGGGTTAAGAATTGCAGAGGATTTCCTGATGTGATAAGAGGAGAATTTGAGCCTGATTTAAAGGTTTCTCCAAAAGGGATCGATTATAGTCTCAGGCCATGTGAGAAAATTCCCAGAAATAATTAATTAGTTGTATCCTGCAGTGCAACTCTCTAACCAAACCCCAGAGATACACACACAGTTTATAAAGAATGAGGAAATAAATCTCCCATGTTTCACAGTATCAGAGCAGCCTCACATTTGCTTGATCTGAATTCCTGGCACTTTGTGAAATGCACTTTGGAATCTCAGGCCCACAGTTTTTCCTGCAACCTACTCACACAGAAACTTCAACACAGGCTTTACTTTGAGCATTGGAGAATTCAGCACATGTTTGATGTTCATGTATTTCAGGGCTTCAATTGCCTTCTAGGCTACAAAGGTTTTCCTGAGCTAACATCTGGACTGCACGAACAAACAACAGGATTTTATTCACGCTAATTAAAATCAGACCTGCAAAGTAGTTTTCTGAACTGGGACCACTTTTTCATGGTCTGATGAGCCAAAGAGCACATGTTCAGGGCTTGTGCTGCTTTAGGTCCTATAGAGTTCGGAGTTTACAGATGTAAAGCTGCTGAAGAACTACTGCTAGAGATCAACATACATGAGAAGAAAGATAACATTACTGCACCGTTTCTTAGCTTTTATACATAAAAATAAAATAAAAGGTAACGACCCAAAGATCCTCAGATGCCTCTAATCACTCTCCAAACTCCTTTACTCCTGAAGAGAGATTTCCAGTAAATAGTCTGTTGTGACTGGTTTGTGTGTTGTTCAGCAGAGCTACACTGAGTCCCCCTCCTTGCCAGAGAGGACAGGATTGTGTCCCTGCTGTACAGACCATTGGTTGTGCTACGTGGTCACATAGAACAGACTCCCCACCACCTCGCACCTTCCCTTACTGCAAAGTACTAGATTAAGAAGTTGGTATTTCAGTGCTCTTAGTGGAAATTACATTGCAGTCTACCTTTTCACTATAAACCTGGTTATTATAATTATTACAACTTGTATATGCAGTCAGGTTCCTAGCAACCTTCTAATAAGAAAATAATCACAAAAAAGGATTGATTCATGCTGCTCCTAATTGAATAAAAAATGGTTATTTACTTCAAATACAATTATTTACCTTAGATCAATATTTCTTGTAATATCATATACCACTATTCTCAAATGAGAAGTTGAATGTTATCTTCAGTTATCAAAACAGTGGCCTAACAAAATCAAGTTCCTAAATAGATCAGGAATTGTGTACATGCTTATGGCAAAGACATAAGCAAGTAAGTCATAGCAATGTTTATGGTGATACAAGATTTCCATTTACAGAAGTATAATTTCCTTTGATGATTTTTACAGAATTATTTCCTAGCTTGCAAGTGATAAAAATCACATTTGAGAACTCTAAAACGTTTATTCTGTTTGCCATATGTGAACAGATAAGCTCACTGGAAGCTTACACGATTTCAATTCCCAGCTGTAGCACTATTGTATTATTAAAGAGTTGTTTGAGACCTTCTGTCTGCATTACATAATGCTACTTTTAAAAGAAAGAACATGATGAAGAGCCTTACATATCGTATTAAAGGATGTTAAAAACTGGGTGTGCAAATACTTTTAATTTTTATTGCAAGCATTCCAGTATTTTTGCATTGAAGTCAATAGCAAATGCTGAGTGGTATTTCATTAATTTCTCGATGTAATACAAGGTGAAAAACCAGACTCATTGAGGAAACCGAAACCTCATTACAATTAACATCCCTGACACTTCTGTGCTGGCCATCTTGCAATAAACCTACTACTGAACCTAAAACTGGCAGTGCCCAGTCTTTTCTGCAGAATGCTACAAGTCAATTTTCTACTTACAATACTCTGTCACTAATTTAATTCTTATCTCTGTTCACGTACAAGGATTATATGGATTATAACTGTGAGAAAAATGTAGTTTCAAACCTGTGGAAAGGGAGAGTGATAGCAGGAGTCTCAGTACTCCAGAGAATTAGGATAAAGTTTGGTATTTACTTCAAGGGAAGTGCTGGTATAATTATCTTTTATTTATTCAAATGGTTTCTCACATCTGCTGTTACAAGTCTGATTTTGAAACAAACACAAACTCAAGTGTTTCTTAATGTCAGAAGTAAAAGTAGAGCTGCTGAGAGGTTACTGCTCTTAGACCTTGCTGCAGCTTTCATGTCACTGTGAGTCTGGACAGGAATGGAGAAAAGATACAGGTTCCAGCGGTATCTCAGCAATAGTTAGAGAGAGGCTTGACCATCTCTGCAGATCCGATTTGCAACCACACTGGACTGCATTTGTGGTAAGGTGTGAGAAGATTTTTCGCTGTCTATTTACACAGGTTTTTTTCAAAACCTTCCAATAAATCCACAGGAAGGTTTTAGTTATTCCAGCTCATACGTGGACCAGCAGCCTGTGCCAGTGTCACATCCCACATCATGTAATGTGGGATCTTACATGTTCCTGTTTTCCTAGGAAAGGGTCAGTATATTTGGGAATGGGTTTGACAACTCTTAAATTCACTTGGATGTTATTTTTATATACTTTAGTAACTCATCCTCATTAGCCTTTCCGAGTCCTCCCAGCCCTGCTGTAGCTGCCTCTGTATTCCATTGCTAAACTTCCATACTACTTCTGGATTTCCAGACTCCTCAGCCCCCCTGTATTATCACACCAACGTTAAGCTCAGACTCCAGAGTTTTCTACATTCCCAGCTGGCTTCTAACCACCTCCCTCTGCCTGTGACCTCCTACAATCCCCTGCGAGCTGTGCTTGACTTCTTCCAGTGCTCTCACTGCCTCTGTCAAGGCTCACATTCACTCCTTGCAGCTCCCTCCCACTGCAGCAACCCAGCCTGATCCTAGGTAGCTCTTTGGATTATACCTCCATAAAAAAATAGAGTATTTATGTTCCACATACTTAATTGCTGACTAACTGCCCATAAAAGTTATTGATAAATATTTTAAAGCAATCTTTTTTCATATTGCATATTAACGCTATTGTACTTGCTTAATGCTAGAAAGAAGGATGTAGAAATACATCTGCATGAAAACGTACACAATACAAAGTGACATTGAATTGATAAAGGCAATAGGAGAGATAGTGAAGAGCAGTGTCTTAGATCGACAGATGAAGCTGGAAAAGAGAACAACCTTTCTGAGCTCACAAGGCCTCAATACATATTGAGTTTAACTTGATGAGGTTAATCCACCAAACACTCTGAAAGAAAAGGTCAAGAGAGAAGGTGGATGGGAAAACTGAGTAAAGAAATAACCGTGGATGTGTTTCTGCACTGTTTCTGTATGTGGACTATTTATGGAGCTATATGAAAGACTGCTGAATGCAAATGCATCATCCAATAGGATCTATTAAAAGAATTTCATTTTGAATTCCAGCTCCTAGTAAAATGGTCAGTGTTGCCTTTCCAAGCAGCCCTTGGATAGGCAAGTTTCCCAGGAATGCTGGCCTTTCCCAAGGCTGCCAGATGGGTTGAGAGGTCCACAACCATTGTGCTGCCCCCTGAGGAGGAGACACAGGTAGGCTGGAGGCAAAACAGCATCTGGCTCACATTGAAACCAGCCAGGCAGCTTTGTATGACATCCTTAGAGCACTTACTGCAGAGAAGGTGCTAAATGCTGTGATCCCAAAATCCCTTTAACAGTTATAGACCAACAAATAATGATACTTTACAGAGAAGTGTATATAATCAATCTGCTGAGAGGGCCTGGTCCAAAACCAGCTAGGGTCATCAGAAAGATACCCTTCTGACCACAGCTCAATTAAATTGCATCTCTCTGTCAAGCCAAATCAGGAAAGCAAAAAACCACCACCCACCGTGCTTTATATAGCTTTTTTCCTCCTGAGAATTAGAAGGGTGAAAATCACTCACTTCAGGGGCAGGACTAGGTTTAAGGGAGAATTGAGAGTGGCCGTTATAACTGGACAGAACTCAACACATGGCAAACACATTTCACCCAGGCACATCTACATAGAAAAGCATTGTGTGCATTTTCCTTTAATGAATTGGAAAGAGGGGTTAAAATGGAAATCACAATTATGCTTAACCTTTCCCCTTCTGATGAAGTGTACTTTAACCATTGTTTATTTTCCTATAAAAAGCTGTGACTGTGATGAGATCGGTGGGTGCAAGTTCAGATGGCTCTTTTCTCTTTTTAAATTATACCACCTTGACTATACCTAGGTGCTAATAATCCAGCTGCCCACATTTGCCTCTGATATGTTAATATCATGTATCCCAGTTGACACAGTGAGAAGTAAGCAAAGTTGGCTTGACAGGAAAAGACATTAAAAAAAATAAATCTTTGGCTTAAAAAAAAAAATCTGTAAATTACTATGGCAGAAGGAGGGTCAGATAACTCAGGAACCAAAAGAAAAAGCACCTTTAAAGATAGAGAAATGTCTGGAATCACTGTTAATTATAACAGCCGCACTCTCCGTGTGAGCCTCAGACATGCCTGCTCTCAGCATCACCTCTCCAACACAATGCTTCTCCAAGAGCTATTCGCTCCTCTGTGAAGCGGAAAAACTGGTGGGATTTGGGTCTGATCTGTATTTCAGCCATGCCTAGAGGGCCCACAGGGCAGGCAGAGGCACAGTGCCACAAGGAAGAGGTCTCCTGGCCTGAGCTCTCGAGGTTAATGTGATGGAGGAGAAGGATGGCAACCAAAATGGAATCAGTAAGTGAAAAATTACTTTCCTGCTTTATGCTTCCTAGCATGACCATTCAGCATTTTCCTATTTCAGCTGCTTCTCAAGCCCATAATAAATGAAGTTTTAGTTAACTGAAAGCCTTTTATTTTCAGAGAGGTGCTCCTCGCTTTTCTGTTGTGTTGTCTTTGCTTTTGGGAAAGGTACAATTTAGGTAAAACAGATAAAATATTCATCTTTTAAGAGCCCCATTTCTTCCCCTTCTGACCCTTCTCTCTCCCTAGAGCTGTCTATGCCTGCCATATAAATGTGCACATCTCTATCCTAGTGAGCTAAGACCATCACTTCTCATAACTGAGCAGGACATTCTTAGCTGTAATCAATTTTACTCAATATCATGCTAAAACACATATGCTGTTTCACTATTTCTCCAGAAAATAGTCAGCTGTAATGCATTTCTAGCAGAGATGAACCATTACTCAAGACTAAGTAAATTATCGCAGCTCCAAAACTCTTTTTTTTTTTTTTTTTTTAGCCACAGAAAGTGCTGCTGCATCAGCAGAGAAACTAGTGCTCCTGCATCTAAAAGCAGGCTTGTCTTCTGCCAAAGCCAAGAGACAGCCCTTCTTCCTTTGAAACAATAACAAGCACAAACTTCTTTGAGTGGTCCAGGTGGTCCAGCCACTGTCATGGTGGGAGGAACAAGCTTTCTAGCTGCTATAAGAAATACCATGCCATGCTCCTGACTATCTGCAACACCGTGTTTGATGAAGAGATGTGACCATACACATGTTCCACGTCAGGCTTCCTGCTTTGCAATTGGTTTGCACCCTCAGCAAATGGTGAAACCAGATGTTTGTGTTAGACCCTCACCAAATGGCACATTCAGGTGTCTGTAACCCCTGGGAAGAGCTCTTGCTTGTCAACCCAAGGCATAAGGCTGGGGAACAGACTTTGCTGGTTTCCACACACCAGATATCAGCGCGCCTGACAGTCTGCAGTACAAAAATTACCTCCACATTTTAAGAGCTCGTGGAAGCTCTGGTAGCCATACCCCAGTGCTGAGACAGATAACTGCCACATCACCTGAAGCCCTACTCTACTACTTGTGATTTATAACTTATCAGTATCCCCAGACAGGAAACACAGTACAGCAAACTACAGGATAAGCTACTCCAGCCCATCTACTTGTTTGCTGCAATCACTGCCTGGATTTATCATCTTGAGTTAGAGGACAGATAACTTTGTGACCTTTTCAATCTTATCTCTTTAGCTAAGGTTGCCAATCATAATGCATAAGATAGCCAGAGCTCCAAGTCATACTAATCAAAAAAATCAACTTGTAATTATAAATCCTAAGTTTGATTGTGCCTGAATTCCAACCAAAAGGGACTTTCCCATATCACACTAAGTTTTACAGAAGTGTCCTTCTGAAAACATGACATGAAGATTACAGATTCCCTGGGAAGTCCTGTTCTGTGCAACCAGGGGAGACTACATCCCTGGTGCATCTTATCCCTCAGGGCACTAAAATGCCTTTCTATTGAACAGACATGATCATTCATGTCCAGCATAAAGACATGCTGACAGCATGTAATGAAAGCTTCATCATGAAATTAAGCCTTCTCATAATTTAGGTTATCTTTTTATTCTCAGAGCTTTAATTAGTGACTTTACAATAACGTTTATAACAACACTAATATGTTTATTATTTGCAAAGTGTGAGGACAATTTCCCAAACCTGCTGAGATAAATTGCAGGATAAATGCAATTATCTAAAGAGAGATTTCTTTCAAGTTTTAAATAAATTTTCATTAAAATCCAGAGTTGCTATTTTATTAGTACTTAAGTACTACTTTATTCAGTACTTAATCTATGAATGAAGGAGATCAGAACTTCAGATACCATCACTTCACACAGCCCCATCAATATGCAATATGTTGCAATGGCACTAGATGTCTTTTTATGGACTTCAAAAATAAGTCAGGGACCAGGCCATATTCTGAAGCAAGAAAAGAAATGCTAGGGAAAGGAAGAAAAGAGATAAAGGAAAAGGGAATAAACCCCCCCCCAAAACCAAAACCACAGCCAATCCCCCAATCCCCTCCAAAAAAACCAAAAAAACCCCAACACCCTCCCCAAAAAAACCCAAGCCCCCCCTCAAAAAAAAAAAAAACAAAAAAAAAACCAAAACCACAGCCAATCCCCCAATCCCCTCCAAAAAAAACCAAAAAAAACCCAACACCCTCCCCAAAAAAACCCAAGCCCCCCCTCAAAAAAAAAAAAAGTGAAAAAACAGGAAAAAAGAGAAAAAATATTATCTAAAGCAATTGCTGTTAAGAAATCTCTCTCAAATAATGTTAGAATCTTCTCCTCCAAGGACAGCAGTGTACTATATACCATATATACTACTTCATAAAACAGACAGCTGTTTTAGCTTCATTTGACTTGTGAGACCATAGAATTACATAAAGAGAGGAGATTCTGCTGTGGCCTTTATATATAAAGTATTACTTCTCCCATTTCTCTCTATGATTTTGTCTTCAAATTACCAAGAGCATCCCTGTTTTAAAATATTTATTCAGAATCTAAAATTAATGTTAAATTTATCACAGATGTTAATTTCAAGTGGTAGGTGAATGTGGGAAAGTTGAAAGTGTGATTTTGATATTGATTAACATGATGATTCCTAGAAATCCATGTACTTTAACTTTCAGGATACCAAAGCAGATAAATACTGACAATAAATACTTGAGACTTATGTGGAAAAAAATAAAAACCTCAGTAAATATACAAAAAAGCACATCTAAGTGAGATGTAGCCCTGTGGTTTATTTTTGGTCAGGACAGTTAAATGCACTTTTTGGTCAGGACAGTGCTGCAGCTTCTGAGAGCCACAAACAGGAATGGTGTCTGTCAAAGCAAACAAACTCATCGAAAAGGAGAATTGTTATAGATTACCCCATGTTTCTAAAGCTGCTTGCTAAGCTTTGCTACCTCTACTGTTCATCATTTTAATGACTCCACAAACGATTGCTCCTGAAAGCAGGTTAGCTCTAGAGGGAAGACGCTTGGAAATATAGTACTGCTAAAAACCAGCCATTCCTGGACTACAAAAACCAACCCTATTTTGTTATTTAAGTCCCATTAGCAAGAAAATTATCTTTTTGCTGGCCTTGCCAAGTCTGTAACTCATTTACCCAACCTGTGCAATTTCAGAACCGGAACGCTGCGAGCTCAGGACCGATGCGCAGAGCGCACGATGCCGATACATCGACTGCGCGCCGGGCGCCCGGCCTGTCTGTTCGCATCACGCTGCTGCCCACGGAGCAGCGAGGAAAAAGCAGTAATGGGGGAAGCTGTCAGCCCCGATTACTGCCAGGGCCTTCAGCCTGACGCGATCCCATCTGACATTGCCACCGGCAACCTGCCTCCATTTATAGTCAGCTGCACCATTAAAATTGCTGTTGATAATTTCAGAGTAAAAAGTTTAAATGATTGAGCATTCCACTTGGAAAGAGAGAGCTTTTTGGTACATCATTAATAATGCAATGATTTAGACACTTTATTGTCTTAAGAGATAAGCTTGTTTGAAGAGCACAGGGCTTTCTGCGCATCCCTTTTAAACTGACACATCTGTCTTAGAAAGATGGAGCCCCACTGCTTTTCCCAAATGAAGTATAACCATGATTCTGCACAGAGAAAGAAAAAGATTGATGTGCTGCCAGGAGGGTTCACTCTGCAAACCGCTGTGCTTTATTAACTGCAAACTGCTGTGCAATTACACCTCAAAACATTAGGTGTTTTCAGTGAAGTAGTTCAAATTACCTAAAGAATATCAAGTTGATAAACGCAAAATGAGTGTTTACAAAGTTGGCAAAACACCACTGAACTTGCCTAAACTGGAAAAAAAAAAGTTGTTGAACTTCTGAGAGACAAAAAGTACACTCTTATTTCTGAAATACTAGGGAAATGGCTTGATTTTTCAAAAGTTACTCAAAGCTTGTTTCCTGACAGCTCTTCTTGCAGCACAGCACAACGTTTTTGGTTACAAACCCAAGCACATCTGTAAAACTGTAGTTCATTAAAAAAAATATTAGAGAATCAATTATTTTTCCTGCGCCATAGTCGTGGAAGAGATACCTAGGTGGAAATACAGCTCTTTATAATGCAAGACCATAAGACATGGCATATATAATTGCGATGAATACAAATAGACAGGGAAATGGCTTTCTCTGGCAAATATTACATTTAGCTTAAGTAGAAAATGTGCTGCTCAGTATGAAGCCTCATTAAGAACATTATAAATTTCTGATGGTCATAGTTTAGAAGTAACTTTTAAAGCATTTTAAACATTTCTCCTACATCACCCTTTTACTAGCTTGCAGCAATTCCTCAACATGCTTTTGACTTTCCACAAAATATTTCAACAATTACAGGGGAAAAGGGCAATTTCAGGAGTTATAAGATATTCCTCTATGACTAATGCAGAAGATTTTTTCAGTTACCCTTTGCTTCTGCGGGGTCTTTTTGGAAAAAAAGTATTTAAAACTAAGACAGAAAAGAATTAATCAGAAAAAGGGACAAGTACAAAGCCTGACTTGAATGAAAGCCTCACTGTAGCAATAATTCAGCAGTACCTGCACACAAGCACCATGGCAAATGCACATTACAACTATTAAAACAATAATGAGCAGATTTTTCAAGAGCTGGTTTTATGTCTAGTCAGTCTAATTATATGCTTCTCTCCTATCCTCATTATATACAGTTAACCAGCTAATTTCTTCCCATTTTTCACATCAGGCCTTTAAAATGTTTATATATAGCCCAAATCACTACACCTTAGGGCAAATATTCACTGATCAGTTGAGTCAAACAAGCTTTTTCTCTCTTGCCAAAACACTAATACCTTATAACCTCTAAGGTGGCAGTAGTCAATGTTGAAGAATGCTGTGAGCTCTGTATGCGGTGTGTATTCTCCAAGTGTGCAGAAGCCAGTGGAGATGATGTAAAGAAAGGTAGAGTGCTTACTCTTACTGAAAAATGTTTAAGTTCAGAGGTGAATAACATGTTTTTATGTAGTCATAGATCCTGGCAGCTTGGTCAAGACCAAGGTCCTATGGTATGCTGGCTCATGAGAAAGATCTCGTATCTCTGCATCTAAATAGCTGTGAGAGGAGGGAGAGCTGGGCAATGAGGGAGACTGTATGGTGTCTGCTGGGGGATAAGCTGAGAGTCAGCAGCAGAAGCTGGTACCCTACCTAGTCCAATGCCTAGGAAAATATTGCAATTCATCCTTTGCTGCCTAGAACTATATGTCTTTCATGTCTGCAGTGTCTGGATTCTAGAACAAGATGAATTACAACAATGTGTTACTTGTAATTGTTTTTTGTTAGCTCTATTAGTTTACTTCCAGCACCAAAGACATAATTTTCAAGTACAGATCATTGTAAAAAGAAGAGCATATTCATTCACCAGTAGTTAACAACAGAAAAGCTTTGTTTTCTACCTCACAGAAATCTGCTACAGACCTACTGCAAATGTAAATATCTCTTTTTGTTATCTATGTTGACATATGTATTTGGTAAAATGTTGTCCTCTCCCCATGCTTCTGGAAACTACTTCCATCCCATCTGCCTCATTCCCAAGTACTTAAATCTGCTTTGTCTTCAGCATCAACAACTCAAAATAAATAACATATATCCTTTGTTTGTTGATATGGCTGTCAGCCATTTACTACTTCTTCCTCCATCTGTCTCCTCCCAGCTGTTCAATCCCAGCACTTCTTTCCAACCTTGGTGTTCATCAATGGCACTAACAATACAAAGCATTAACATGGAACACTTTACTAAGACGTAGCGATGGTCAGATTTAAGTTTTTCAAGCTGAAATTTCTTCCTAGAGACTCCATTGTCTTTGACAACAACACTCCTATTCCCCTCCAGGAAGATCTCTCCCAGATTGGAGAAGTACTACCTGTGATTGGCAGCTTAATCATGTTAGGGATTTATAGAAGCCAGCTTGACATAAACAGGTCCATAGGACTGGACAGACTGCACCCAAGACTGGTGATCTATTTGATTGATAGCAAAGCAGATGTCTATCACCTTTAAAAAGCTGTAGAAAACTCTATTCAGTAAAAGACAGAGGGAACTACAGGTGGCCCAGTCTAACCTCACTTCCTTGAGAAAATTATGGAGCAAGTCCTCACAGAAGCCACTGCCAAGTGTACAAAGGACAAAACAATGAGAAGGAATAGTACAGATTTACCAAGAGGAAACTGGTCTTGACCAGCTCAGCTAACTCCTGTGAAATGACTGGCTCTGTAGACAAGATCAGAGCACGCAATTTTCTCATTAGCAAACCTTCTTACAAGACCTTCCAAAGATTCCCACTAGTCAAGTTGGGGCAAGCAGGCTAGATGGATGCATGCAATTTTCTCATTAGCAAACCTTTTTACAAGACCTTCCAAAGATTCCCAGTAGTCAGGTTGGGGCAAGCAGGCTAGATGGACAGACTACAAGCGGGTTGGAAACCAGTGGCACCATTGGGGTTAAGCAACAGTCGTCAACGGTTAAAATTAACTTTTTTTCCTGTTCAGAAGTAGAGTTTCTCAGGGCATGGTGCCAGGGATAATGTTGCCTAGTGTCTTCATCTAAGACTTGGATGATGGGGTGGGAGCTACTCTCAGCAAGTTTGCAGGTGGCACTGCGTTGGGGTGGGAGCAGCCATTCACAGGGACCTCAAACACTGCAGGAACGGGCTGACAGGGACCTCATGAAGCTCAACAAGGAAGAACCCCATGTGCCAGCAGAGGCTGGGGCACCTCTGCAGGAGAGGCCCTGGGGGCTGGTGTTGGCAGCGAGCTGAGCAAAAGCCAGAGGAACCATCTCTTTCAGATTTCTTGGTTTTTTACAACCATCAGCCTTTTCATATCACAATAATAGGTTCATCCTAAAGTTTCTTTAAGAAAAAAGTAAATTAAAAGGAGCATACGATTTGAGTGGGATTGTAAATAAATGTATTATCTAAACGAAAGGAGTCCATTTGGGATAATGAAAAGATCTCTGAGCTCTGAAGAGTCACATAAAGAGAAAGTTTACTGTGCTAATAAGGTATCTTTTAGGGGAAAAAATAATAAAAACATCTGTTTGACTGATATCAAACACAAGCCTTCTGGCAATAACACAAATGCCACTAAAAGTTACATGCAATTTCAACTTCCAGTGGGAAAACAGAATTCCAAGAGCACCTAAAAAAGTTAAGCAGTTTTAAGATTTTACAGACACACATGTATGTAGGGGAGGGGTGGTGGGACAGATATACAGCTTCTAGGCCAGTGTTTTCCCATCTGTGATCCACAAAACACCAGAAAAGACTATATGACACAATTATAAAAGCAAGTAAAACCAGACATATGCATCTTTCCACATATAAACCTGCTGTGGAATTAAATGCAGGAAATTAATTCTACTGTTTACGTAAAGTTGTTTCATCTGGTTGTAAATTAAAAGTATTACAGCCACGTTGTTTGAATTAGTTCATTCCTTTTCCCCCCAGATGTTCTTATGTGCTTGTTATGAAAAACATAAACCAAAGGGAGCTGAGCCAATTAAAATAGAACTGAAAAAACAGTTTAAATGTTTGTGTTGTTTTGTCCTCTATTCAGAAATATAAGAAATAAACGTCCACTCTAGAGATCTTCCTGAAGGCAAATGGCAATGTAGACATGGCAGAGAACGAAGCCTCTAAGAAGAAATTTCAGCTTGAAAAACTGAAATCTGAACCATCACTACAGCTAGTGAAGGCTCAACTGATGCTTGACAAGGCAACAGAAATGACCTGAAACTACCAAGCGCACTTGTGAAACGGCTTCAGAGACAGGTCCTGGATACCTGTTAAAATTAACAGTGTCTGTTCCCTGTCTGTTATTGGTATCAAGCATCCAGAGTTCTTGACAGCTTTAGAAATCATCAAGAAAATTTGGTATTTAGTCCATCCAGAACACTAAAGCACCCTTATTTGGTATTTCTATACAACTGAGATCACAAAGAAAGCATGCCCAGGAGATATTGGCCAGTCAGCAATAAAACATACTGACATAGGGAACTACCAGATTCAGAAACAAAACAGTGCTCTGCATGAATGAGAGCAAACTGGATCAAGCCATCATCAGTTCTGCGATGGAAAATTCACATTTCTTTTACTTGTTACATAGCTCTAAATTTTGATAAAAAGATTTGAAAGGAGCTAAACAGAATCCAAGTCAATGATTAAAGTGACCTACTTGATATCCTTCACTCAAGGCCAAATTTTGCATGCATTATGCTTCTTAGTTAAATGATACATGTATCTATTTTTGATAGTTCTCCTTCCAAAAGAGTTGAAGAAAATTAATAACTCCAGACTAACTCACTTCAGGCATTAGAAGCTTCAGTGCTAGGACACATTGAGAGCAAGAAAATCCTACTTCCGACAGGAGGCTACTACAAGGGTATTTCTGTCCTTAGCTCTGAAAGTGATAATGTTTCAGAGCAAGTATTCACAATACAACGTGAAAAAAGGAAGGAAATAATTCCTTTTTTTAATAATGCTTTAAAACAAAATGGCTTGCTTCTGAATTACTTTTGAAATCTGCAGGCTTTGTTCCAAGTTCTATTTTTGTAGAAGCTCCTAGAGCCAAATTAAAACAATTTTTTTTATCCCCTTGCCTGCATTTATTTATTCTGTAAGAGACAGGACTCTTAGCACTGGATACTTAAGAGCACATTACTTAAGATGCCCTAGCCTATTCTGCATGCCTTCCAGCTATCGGTCTAGATGTGCACGTGTATCCCACAGTCCTGAGTGCAGATTTCTAATGCCATCTCCATCTAATGGAGATGCTCTGTGAGGGCAAATAAATCCAGACCTTAATGGTGGGGGTCAGAGGGGAGGGGGGGAATTATTCCATTTCATAAGCCTAGGGCTATAATTACTAATGCTTAGTCTATTCTAGATAACCAGATGAACAGTTTTATATTAGGCTATTATCGATAACTAATTTCATCTTTTCAGGGAAAATCCCTGAGCTTTGGACATTACTGCTTATATAACTGCTTTAAATATTTATTCAGAAATAAATAGGTTTTACATATCCCTACAGTGTCAATCTAAATATAACTTTGATTGACATAGATACTTAAGCAAATTATACTGAGTCAAGCAGAAAACTACAATTACTCAGTTTTATTTGCTAATCACCACCCTATATTTACTGAAGTGGCTAGAAAGATTGTGCCACTTGATCTCTTGCCTTTATAAAAATTACTTTGAAACACTGTATTTGACTTCTTCAGTTATTTTTATTGCCTATCACCAGGCTGGCTACTTTCTTCACACAAGAATGACAAGTCATAATTATTGGTGTTTTTAACTAAGGGTAAAACAATGATTGTGCTAACAGTAAGTGCCTTGAGCCTTGCCCCACTAGAGTCATTTTGGGACTGTGTCAGAGGCCAGCTCTGCAAGACAGAGCTCTGCCAGTTGGCCATCCTTGGGGTCTTTGAGAAGGGGCTGGGGAAGTCCAGGGTCTTCCCACCCCCGAAAGCTCTGCCAGGCCCCCTCTTCTGCCCCAGGGCAGGTTTTGAGCTGAGGCTTTTGCCCTTGGGGCCCCGCTGCAAAACAGGCTGGAAGTAGCCTTGCCCATATCAGTAAGATTGTTTATCAACAAACTCTAGCCCACATCAACATGGAATCTCCTAACAGGTTTCTTTTAAGAAACTCTTTAATTCTTCACATCTAAGAAAAAAAATATATCATTCCCTTTCACATCACCACTAGTTTTACACACCTGTACATACTCCAGAGGCCAGGAAAAGAGCTAACATCCAACAGTACAGGATCCTTGACATTCATTTATGACCCAGGTATGCATTGAAAAGTTTTCTTGTCTCTCACCATTTAATGTAGGGGAAACAAACAAAAAAAAAAAAGCTAGCAATAGGTAACAAACAAAGCTGACTTGTTTTCTCCAGAGTAAAATAACTTAAACTCTAAGTCAGGGCTGGTCTTTTTGGTTTACTGATTTTAAGGCACTTTGTGCACCTGGGCTTTGTCATTGTGTATAGAAATAGTAAATGGAAGAACCTTGTTCTGAACTCTAAAGGAGCTAATGGAAACATAGGTAAATAGGAAATGCTTCATCAGGAGGACAACAGCAGAGTTGCAATTATCATAACTATTAGTCACACATAGCTCCTTGCTCTAGTAATTCCCAGAAATTCTGTGCAATATTTAACTTTCCAAAGCTGCAAAGGAACAAGAACAGAAATGAGAGATTGTGTTCTAGGCACAGAGTGACCTTTTCAAAAGGGAAAGCATATGTCCTCAAATCCAAGTTGTCCAGTCTTGCTGAAATACCACTTTTAAGTCAGCTCACAGGATGAATATGTCTTCTGGTAAAATAGGAAACAGAAGTCTGACAGCTGACTGTAATCTTAAATTTCATGGAAAATAGCAGAGCACACTCATGGCCTAGGGTATCTTCAGCTTCCAGCAAAACCCTTTTGTTGCAGGACTAAGACTTGCCCAGAAGAAAAAAATCTCACAGGTGCATTTTCATATGAAATAAATGGAATGGTTTTGAAACATGAAAAGTCCTAATGACATATTCAAAACATTTTTGGCAACAAATATCACTGAAATGTAAACCCTGCTGGATACTCTTTTCTTAGAAAAAGGCTCTTTCTTTTCATCTTTCTTTACATTCATCCATCAGCCTATTTATGTTCCTAAAATATCATCGTAATACCAACATGCTGTAGAATCATTAAACAACTGGCTATTTCCTCCCACTTAGGCAGTCATTTGAGAAAAGCTTCAGGAGTGGAAAGAAAGAAAATAGTCTCATTAAGTTATCGAAAGCCAAATGTGACTTTTAATAAGAAGCTCCCTTTGGCCCAACATCACCTTCCTAGGTCACATACTGGAAGCTTCATCCAAGTGATCTGCCCCATTGGAAACTGTGAACTGCATCCAGGTACTGAAGCGTTGCATCCCTTGGAGAGACACATTCCTGTAGGGCATCAGCCCTTTTCCTATCCAGTCGTGTGATCCCTTCTTTCAGTTGTTAGGAATGTAGTTTTCTAGTCAGCTTTATTAGTTATCCATCACATTAGTAATTTCTACTGGTTTTTGCGATTACACAAAAAATGTATTTCAAGAATTCCACAGTGGGAGAGAGAAAACCAACAGTTTCCAAGGGATCAATATTTGACAATTTGTTAAAAAAAAAATTTGGTTTACATGTAGCATCTTGTAAATTTTTCATCAAATGCAATGGGTCAAAATATGGTTATCAGCAGTAGTAGAAAGAGGGCAAGTAGTCTTTTGTGCACTTTAGGAGTGGGTAGAAGCAAGAGTAAAAGGGAGTACAAATGGAGTAAAACAGAGTACAAACCAGCTTGTACAACACGTCCAGGTAAGGGAAAAAAGGAGAAGATTTGCAAAATTAGAGATCAGGACTTTCAGAAGTTGTGCCTGTAAATCTGTGAGTTGTTCATTAGTTCTGAAAGTGAATTTAAAAGGAAGAGGGTAGTGGTGTCAAGCGCTGTGGTTCTGTAATGTGCCGTGTGGGATGTACCTGAAAATTTATCTTGTAACAGGAAAGTCCGAATGCAGATACTAGAGATGGAGAAGCAAGGAACAGTCTCCCCGTCTTTGGTTTGTACTATTGTATGCATTAAGTTGGTAGAATCAAACTTTCTGTGTCACATCACTACTCGTTTCCTGGTATGCCCATAGGAATAAAGGAGCAGATCGAGCAACCAGCAGCATGGAACACTGTGGTGTCTTACCTACAGAATGTGCTTCAGCAAAGGAAACTTGAGGCCAAAGGGAAGGAGACTGTAAATGACAAATGTGGAAAAAAAAAAGCAAACACCTTCATTACATGGAAAATGGAGGAGGGGAACACTGCACATCTAACAAAATTAAGGGCAAGGACAAAGAGAACAGAGGGTAAGCTTTGCTGTCAAACAAGCTAATAAATTGCTGAAGGGAACTTCCATTCAGGAAAGAGAGGAAGAAAGAGATCTCCTTTCATGGCTTAGAAA
This sequence comes from Calidris pugnax, assembly GCF_001431845.1. Classification (NCBI taxonomy): domain Eukaryota; kingdom Metazoa; phylum Chordata; class Aves; order Charadriiformes; family Scolopacidae; genus Calidris; species Calidris pugnax. Next base: position 9,127,493 of record NW_015090794.1, read on the forward strand.
CCCTATTACCAGCCCACATCAAGAATTCATTTCTACTGGCACACGTACAACAAAGAGAAAATACTTAAGCCTATTTCCTATTCTAGGCTTTATTTAAAAAAAAGAACTAATATAAGATTAGTAGAATTTTTTTTGGTATAACCTTATTAAACTGCTACAAACGATAACATGCAAATAGAAAAAGTGGGTTGCTTGTGTTGTGGCTTATAGTCATGTAAGAAAATTATTGTCCACATGTTTTTGCATCCTAGAAAGACATACATGTGGGTCTTTAAATACTCGTAAGTCATCAAACACAGGCACAAAGTCAAACTTGCACAGGACAATTTAATTCTAGGGAGCTTGCTCTGGTCTTTTTTCTTCAGCACAAAATTAGCTAAAGTGACCTTAACTGGGCTGATGTTAATCCCTTTGTGCAAAGGAAACTATACATAAGGGAAACATAGTTTAATATTTACAAGTACTCTGAAAAAGAGAAAAATGACCTTTCTTAATTAAATGTCATGAAATGAAGGGTAATACTGGGATAGAATATGCACCTGAATAAAGATCCACTTGTCTCTACCAGAGTCAAATTTTCTGGGCTCAGTTCTCTGACTTAACACTGGTAGAAAAATCAGGAATTGCCCTTTTAAGGTAAATGGAATTACCTTGTTTTGTATCAGCAAAAGCTGTACAAAACCAAGCTCTCTGATCCTAGAATTGCTGGGATAAGTACATTTAAAGAATTTATAAAGTTCTGTGGAACAACAACAACAAAAAAAAGGCGTTTTCACAGACTTGTACTCAGTAGGAGGTGCAGCTCTATATTAACTTTCACTCAAGAATGCTTCATTATCCAAGATTATAAATTCATTTGACATAATGGAAGGACAGGATAAATTATTCAAAAAAGATGTAAATAGTTTATATGCCATCAGTAAATTCTCAAGGACAGGGAGATTTGAAATATTTTGAGGCATAAGGTTAATTACCTATCTGATGTGAATTCATACATAGATATTCTGATTTGAAGTACAATTATGCTTTTAAAATATACACAGAACAGGATGTTACGGTCTGCTTATTTTGCTTTCTTAATCAAAGCTTCAGTAAAGATAATAGAATACACATTTCTTTGGTTATTTCTCCTGGTGATAATTTTCAAGGCAAGCTGTGATTTCATTTGTTTCAGCCATGCTGGAATATTTTTAGTATTTATGCTAGATTTTCTCCTCTTAAATTTGTGGGTTTGTTGCAAATGAGGGAAGTTACAGCATGAAGATACACAGCTCTGGATGCAGAATATAAACTCAGAAAATTCAGAGGATGTTCAGAACATGCAAATGAATGAAAAAAAATGTTTTGCATGAAAACTTTTTTTAAGATATTGATGTAATATGGTTAACTACCCTGTTATTTTAATTAAGCTCTGTAGTAAGGCAACATGTAATAAAATGCAGATGAAAGGACAGCTTATTAATCTCATTTAGCAAAGTACTTAAGCACATACTTAAGAAAAGGGGTAAGACCTGTTTCAGTCATAGTATGAGACTCACCCAGCGCTGCCGCTGGCCGGTGCCAGCCACCCCTGCTTCCACTCACATCCAGCAAACCCACCAGTCCTCCTCATCACATACCCTGTGCAGAGTTAAGAACACTTGCACATTTTGTTGGAGAAAGCATGACAAAGGAGTACAAGAAGGAAAAAGACAATCAACACTTTCAGCTGAAGGTGTGCTCTCATATCTACACTGCTGAATGCTAAGGCAAACACTCACATTGGTTTGCTTCTGACTTAAACCTGAAGGAGAGAATGAGTGGGCCTTCAGGGGGTTATGCAGCAGGAGAGCAGGTAGTGTGTGAGTGGAAGGGGAAGCCAAGGGCTAAATATGAGAGTCTTTTTCCCTACAATTAAGAGATTTGACCCATTAGCTATACTTTCCTAGTCCTTTCCAGCATAAATCAAATAGCTATGGGACAAAATATAAAAAGAGATCAAAACATCCCTAGTATTTAGAAAAGACACAACTCAATTGCTATATCAAGTGTAAGCACTTGATCTTTCTGGGGAGCATTTATAGACTTTTTAACTGACTAGTAGTCCTCCCAACCTCAGCATATGCATGGACTAGCTCAAATAAGCAGGGCAGTAGAGCTTTGAAACATACCTTAAAACATAGCACATTTTTCTGACACTACTCAAAATCTGACATAAAATTAAGTTCAGAAAAACTATTCTTGCTATATTACATGATCTATACTAGCAAGGTTTTCATAGCCATGATATAAGTTCTAAGCCAAAAATCACTTTACCTTTAACAATTACTTTATCTGCTGTGACTAATGCTGATTATTTTTCCAATGATTATATTTTGTTTAATTTTTAGAGGATTTCTGTTCAACGTTATTGAACACTGTTCTAAATTGGTTCAATACTCTTAATTAATATTTGTGTTTCCAAGACATTCTAGTGTAATTACAGGAACATTAATCTGTCAGCAGTAATTTGAGAAAGGTTCACAGACTCTCTCCCCTCAGTGCATTTAATAGGGTCAGTCTGCCAGAAGAAACCAGTGGGAGAGCCAGGTTGAAGCTCAGACTCTTGGTTCTTCTTTGATAGAGAGAATGTTCCTGCCAAGACAGTAGAACAGCAAAGGAGAATAAACAGCTTATTCTAACAATTTTCAGTAGCAGGATGTAGACCTGGTCCAAATTCCCCCCAAATCAATAGAAAAATTGACTTTCACCAGGCTCAGAGCCACCAAGAGCTGCTGGGCTTGCTTGCAATCCTGGAACCAGAAACCATGAGGCTAACAGAGCTGAGGGGAAAGGCTGGCCCTGTGACACGCTGGGCTCTCTCGAGACAGCAAGGCTGGGGTTTTTGCAGTTCACAGAAACCAAGCAGAAAGCTGTGGGGGAGGGAGTATTCCTCTGCTGTACAAACTCCTCAAAAGATGGATTCTGTATTTGAATGTCTAATTAACATCCATCCCAACAGGCTCAAAAGATGGCTGTTGGGATCAAGATTTATCCTTCTGTGGGTAATGAGTTACAACTAATATCTACCTGCAGACTCTGATACCTGAGACAGGTGTTACCCAACTGTAGGCTTAGCAGGTGCCAGGGTTGATTAGGTTGACCCTTATTTACTTGTTTAAACCTGAGTATTTTTACTGTTTTTAACACAGCTGTTTGTGGAAAAAGCTGCCATCCCAACAACGTAACAGTGACAAGGTCTGACCCACTGAACTGCACAGCAGCTTCTCTGTTAATCTAAAGTAGGATAAGGATTGTAATCGTCCCTGTAAAGAAAAACAACACCCTGAACCTTTAAAAGGGGCCAAGGACTGCCTGCCAGCTTGTATCAGAGTAACATACTATTGTCATGCTCAGGCACGTTCGCTAAACTGTGGCCTGGTGCCCTCCACCTACCACTCTGGGATGTCTGCTTTAATTCCAGCTTGCTCCCGGCAGGACACGGTGGAGCCCAACGGCCAACGGAGCCTTGTGTCCCAGCCAAGGAGGAATCCTTGTGCCATGGGCTTGTCTGGCACAGGCTGGTGCAGCTCCATTGACTTCAGCTGTGCTGCCTTCTAAAGAACTACGCTAATTTATACCAGCTGAGGCTCTGACCTTTTAATTTTGAGATCAGTTTGGTGTGCATCAGTGAATAGGTTATCTCCTTAATTTAAATCATTGCTTGCACTATAAAATTACTCATAATTTGATGATTACTTATAATTTGATGGTTGACTAAAACTAATGAAAAATTTGTCTCACTAACAGCTTGCACAAAGTTGAACTTTCCAACATTAATCTTGGTAAATTAAGACGTAGTGAAATGTGCCTTGTTAGCAAAGGATGATTTGTGTCACAAAATGAGTGCTGAAAGAATACAGATTCACTGTTTAAACAGAATGCAGAATCAATGAATTATGTTCATGTTAAGGACCCTCATCTCAGGTGTGAGGATGTAAACTCATGGGATGCTTTCTCACTGCTGCGTGGGTGAGCAGGCTGCAGGGAGCAGCACGGGCACACACACAGCTGCAGCCCCTGGGGCTCCCACAGGATGCTCGACCCTGTGCTCGCAGGAGAAGGGGCACTTGTAAACCCCACACCTGTGAGAAGGGGGTGCAGGTACCACGTATGGGGAATTGGAGCTGTTCAGGCTTAGTTACAGGAGGGCATTGAGTGATTCATAGCTGTTTATTAAACCACAATAGCAGATGAAATGGTACCTCTTGTGTTACTGACACTGAATATTTAGTTCATTAGCGCCTGTTAATTATGCACCGCTAATAAGTCACTAAACCACTCTGATCCTAATTTGATACAAACTGTGTGAGTTGAGCAGCTTTCCCCCATGCCACGGCACTTCAGCCAGACATGGCACCAGGCAGTTGGCCAATGCAACCCAAGGTGACCCATGGAGCACAACCCTTATCCTGTGGCAGCTCCCACGCTGGGTGAGAAAACACAGACACTGAGATATGGGCATAATTTTGCCTGAGATGGTATTTCCTTATTTCTGTGGGAAGCAATAATTTATAATATTGGTGGTAAGTTGCAGCATATGTGCTCCCTGAGCTACTAGACAGTGTGTAGGCCAGGTGGTACCCACTCTTCCTTTGCTCTTCTTCATCCCATTGAAGAGCTTCTGACCCTGGACCACTACAGTCACCTGAATTTTTGGCATTGCAGTGGGGTAACCATTGAGGGAGGAGGAGAGTGGTCTCCTTCCCTCTCATTGCTTCCTAGCATAGTTGTACCAGACAGCCAAAACCTAGCCTATCCCTGCCTCCAAATAGAATAATTCTGATTCACAAATACATTGTGTGCAAATATAAGTTTCCCCTAAGAGGATGCCTCTCCTACAACCATTTTGCTTTTGAGAGTCTTCGCTGTAAATTATAGAGTGAGAGCCATATGACCTCTTCCATCAAAGCTAGGACTATATTTTTTTTCTGCTACTGCAATTCATCAATACAGGATGCTTTCAAGTATTCATCACACATATTCATACATATTCCATGACACAGTCTTTGCATTCACAACTGCTTCCACCATGCCTGAATGTGAAACAATTTGCAAACTAAAGGAAGGGTCCATACGACATACTGGGAGGGAAAAGTGTCTTTTGAAAAGATTTTCAGCAAAATGCCTGGCTAGAGATACAAGCTAATGATTTCTAGAGAAGAGTACATGTAAAATTTTATTGTAACTTCAGTGAGAACACGGGCCCAAGGTTCACAATTTAATGCTTGGCTGATACCACTGTTACAAACATGAAAATAAAACCAAAAATAGCTTAAGAGAGAAAACAGTCAGCTATGCTTTCTATCTGGCAGGGTCCAGTAGCATAGCAGAGGTGTTTTTCAGGAGCTAGTTTTAAACAAGAGTGACTGCCCTGCCTAAAGCTTTACTCCAGCTGTGAGTCATCAGGCAGGGTATCAAAGTTTCTAGATGTAAATTAACCACTTGAGTTCAGGACCTCTGAATCATTTAGTCTTATTACTCCACAGCCTATGCCTGAAACAAGTATGGTTGTTCCTACAAGATCGCCCTTTCAATGTCAAAGGGAAACTGCTACGATGTCTGACATGCACTGCTTGATGTCCACTTCTAAACCCTCCATTACAAAATACTTATGCCAGAAAGTTCAGTCCTGGACTTCATAAAGGCTTTTCCCTCCCTCTGTTCAAAGGGTAGTATCACAGCATCACAGAATAACACAATCTAATATTTGACTGCACAACCCCTGGCCTTGGACAAATTTATGGAAGTTCATATATTATCTGTAAAATACTCACAAATATGAATTTACGTAGGAATTGGTCATCTCATACTTTCTTTAGAAAAGGCTTCATAGATTAATGTGAATAAGATTTTAAATGGGAGACAGAAAGCATAAGAACTAGAAACAAGCCCTATTTGCTGTTCATCAAACTTGGCATTTTCACACAGCACAATTACAAAAAAAAGTAATGACCTTTGTGTGCACCTGCAAACCTCTTTGTCCAGATACCTATAGCTCTCTCCTGAATAAACACTTATCACTTCTCTCTGTCCAAATGTATAAACCTGGAAACTGCATCCAGATGTCAGAGACACAAGAAGGGTCTGCAGCTGCTAGGAAACCCATTCCCCAGCCCTCTGTAACAACATTCCATTTAAATGCAAAGTGGTTTCATAGACATTACTGGTCTCCTCATTCTTTCTCCTTGCCACCACACATTTTTGTGCTTGCCTGGCAATGTGGGCAGCTTGACTGGTCGTACTTCTGTCTCTCACTTCATTAACTGCCTCAGTCCTCAGCCTCAGGAGGTTTGAGGAATGGCAGAAATAACACCATGTAGTCTCCAGTACAAGATTCTGGTCCAGCAGAAAGGCTAAGCTTTACTATTCTGAACAAGCCTTAGATTGTACTTTCCTTCTGGGTAAGAAGCAGAGACAGTAAATTTAAAAGTTTATTATATAAAGCTGATTATTTTTTTCATCAGAGAACAGTTAATTTCATAGCTGTATCTTATGTCTACCTGAGATTAAACACGCAACGAAGGATCACAGAGACCCTCTGAATAACCTCAAGATCCTTTCCTGTTTAAGTTACATGGTTTTGTGCTGCAGGAATCTTAAAATGCATTTATGCTAGGCTACATAAAGCTTTAAAACTGTATGAAACAAGTTTAAGTCAAAACTCATCAGGAACAGCAATGCTTTATGAATGTGCAAAAGCCAGTGAACTATCAAATTAAGGAACAAAATGTTCCTTACTTGTGTCCCAGCAGTGGCTCCTTCAAATAATCCCATTATAGGATTCAAGGATGTCAAGCTATCAAGCATTGGCCTGGCTATAAATTATTCCTTCCTAAATTTAAAGCTTATAGTGCACCAATTGAAATTATCTAAACATTTAATGCTAGATTACATGTGACACTATAGAGAAAAGATCCTGATCTTCCTTGTTTACGCCCACCACTAATATGGTATTATCAATATTTTTTCTCCTTTAGAAAAAACAGTAATTGATTGTAATTCTATTATCTTCTGAAAAATAAGAATAAGCATGTGTTGCTTTTTTCATGCATGGATGATCTTTCAGATGTGTAAATGAATAAAAACTTGCATCATTGTAACGCTTGCATATTGATAGAATGATATTTTTTTTTGCTTTTCTTTCTGCTTTATACCAGGGGTAATTTCTGGGAAAATGTCATTGTTTTCTCCATCGGGTTAAGGAATGTGCCAGAGCAGCTTGCATTACTTGCATTCAGAGTAAAAACTTTCATACTGCAGAACAGATGGGTATTGTGAACTGCTATGATGGCAGAGGAGTAGGTTTTAAATAATACATGGAGATTTTTTTAAATCTCATTAAGTTTCCAATTACTTTAAGAAACATCTTTAAAATGAATGCAAAAGATTCTTAGTGGAAGTTGTTCTTATTTTGTGTGATTAGATGCCTTTAGATGTTATGCAGAGAAATATTGGTATCAGAACAACAGTGTCAACACAGCTTTAACTCTGATTTACTGTTTCCGTGCACACCACTGTACATTAAATACACAGTTCCTAGTACTTCTGCAAAATTGCCAGGGTAAAACACAAAAATCTGAACAGAAAAAATAAAAAAGGAAGGTACTAAAAATCCTTTCTCTTCTTCCCCTCAGCTTTCTAGAACATTTACAAAGGCTCCCACCTCTCCCAAAGTGGTTCTCTCCACTTCTTTTTTCTACATTCCTAATTTTTCCTTAAACTTTTCACCTCTTGTTTCATTTTTGACCGCATAGTGCATTTAGTAGTCTGTTTGCATATTTTCTGAATTCTATTAAGAGAAAAATTGGTGAGCATAGCAATGTCTTATAACAGTTTCACCAACAGACTGCACAAACAGATTATTTGGCACACTTTCAAATGGAGAAAGAGAAAAAAACAAAGCTAAATAGGAAAAAAGGTAATTCTTCAAATTTTCACTTATAATACTTACTTTCTATTAAATCGATAATAGGATGAAGTAATTTCTGAGTCCAGTAGTTTTGCTAAGATTCAAAACATAAATTTTAGATTTACACCAATCACAATAATGAAGAAGAGATGACAGTTGTCAGAACTCATTTTCCCTTTGAATAAGCTGAGCTAGAATGCAATTTAAATGAGATGAGCCAGAACAGTAGATCAGCACAGAAGGACTATAGCTCAATATACAAAGCAAACATGTTTTGAATCTGAGCACATGTTTTGAATCTGAGCGATGAGAATACTTCCATTTGTTAAGACATATACTGGAAGGGAAGACTGAAAGCTTGCAGGCTACAAACACACCATCAGGGTGGTCAGCCTCATTTGCCACTGCACATTCCCAAGATGGACAGGAGAAACTGTGAACAAAAATATCAGAAAATATCCAACATTTTATTAGAACAAGAGCGAGTTCCCCCTTTCTTGCCAACTGAGCTTCCTTTGCTGTAGATATGCACTGAAGATAGCAGCTCAAAGGAAAGAGGAATGGATCTAAGCTTGAGAGTGCCGTTAAGAGACAAGATTTAGTTTACAGTCTAAAATATCACTTGATCTGAGGTATCTGCCCACTACTTTAAGATTTTTCTTGTAAATGGCAGCATGTACCTTGAATTCAGCTGCCCACCTGCAGACTAGTCTAAACTCACTTGCAAGAGGGCAGTCGGTGTGGCCCAAACCCACCCCAGGAACGGTGGGCTCCGATCTCATTACACCTCACCAGTGTCAGCCACAGTAAATAGGTTTTGCCCATCCTGTGGCCCCTCAGGTTTCAAGTCTGGTGTTAGCCTCTATGACTGTCCTTGCATCAACTACATCAACACGGCACGGGGCTTCCTTCACCAGCAGATCCCACGTACAGATTTCTAGTACTGCTTCTTCCTGGCTTTGATTAGCAATCTGCGTAGCTTCACATTTCATTCCAGAAGTGAGCTACCTTGTCTCCGTTCACATTAAAGGCACATGAAACCTTTCCACAGCAACCTAAACCTCCACTTAGCTTTGAATTACTAGCTGAACAATGAAAAACTAAATATTCTCCCTTGCCAAGAATTTGTGAGATAAATAGTCACCTCTAAGGCCATTATAGCTGCTCAAGAGTTTATCTTTTCCATGAGAAATACAAGATACATTGTGGCTCAGAAGCAAGTAATCTGCATTGGATTTTTTGTTGTTGTTGTTTAAAAAATACCTAGCATTATATCCCCAGTTTAACTGCCAGAGAGATTCCTGCTTCTGAATCATTTATGAGCTGACTCAGGTGACATTGGTTTACTGTTCAGAGCAAACAAATATCAGCAGTTCTGTTGAGAAGTGGTTAATTTTGCTTAGTCTTCATAGCTCCTTAGCAGTTTTTAGTTGTTTCTGCTTATACATTACATATTTCTAAGAGAACCCTTCTCTCAGCACTGATGAGCAAGGTGATGTTTTCTCTAGATTTTTTGGGCAATATTTCCCTCTCAGATAAATTCACCAGTACATCTAGCAAAGAACTCAGCTGCATAGTCACACTGGAAAGGCAAAATACAGGACAAGACATATAGGTAATTTGAAATTCAGACCTTGCAACTTCCCTGTTTTTTTATATATATATTTTTTTTAGGGTCAGTGATGACAGTAAATAGGATTAGTTATAGCAGTTAGTGCAGCTGATAGAGTTTGGCTGCACATGAAGGCTTATGGCATGTAGCCATTGCTTCTGGCAATGCATGGATTATAGAATTGTGCATTCAACTCTTTGCTTCTCATGTTAGTATTCTGCCAAGTCTCTCAGGGCTTATTCGTGCTTTTCAATAGCATCTGTACCTCCTACTTCCCATTAAAATATACTAAATTGAAATGCAATGAGATGTTCTCAACATTCCCTAGTTTAGTCAAGGGCTTGGTTGAGTTTGATTAAAGTTGTTAAGCAATTTTAATTTGAGGGGGGAAAAAATGAGGGAAGAAAGGAATAATCATAATAGAATTATATACCTCATTTAGCACTTAAAAATGATCTATGAGGCACCAACAAGACACGATGGCTGTCAGGCCCAGTGAATGCAGTAAACAGATCAAATATAGGCACAGTCAAGTGGGAACTGGCACCTGCAGAGAAGAGTTAATGGAGTAATGTAACTGTGGAAGCGAACAAGAGCCACCTAACGAGGCAAGGAGCAGCCCATCCTCTTATTTTCTCCCTCTGGTGCCTCTCCTTGCAGTCTGGGCTTTCTTCTCCAGGCGCCATATCCCAACCTCTTTGTGCAAGTCCCTTCTCTTAGGGGAGAGATACTTAAAAAGAGCAGAAAGAGAATGAAGAGAGATGAAACAGCACAGGGACCAAGTCTGACTGTGCAGAAAAAGAATGGATGAACCACAGCAGGCTAACTCATGGGCTAGAAGTCACTGAGGATTCCCCAGGCCAGAGAACCATTCAGCCAGTAGGATAAGAAAATTGGGAAATCCATTAAAATACTCAAAGTCCTGACCAGAAGGGAGACCTAGCTCTCCGCAGACTAGTAGAAAGTATGGGTTCATTGTCTGTACGGTGTAGGTGATCAGTTAGTGTAGCTCATTAAAACTCTCCCTGTTTCATCAAAAAACCCTGACCTCCAGCACTCATTTTATTGTTACTTTCATAACAAGGACCTCTGACAAACTTTGCATCCTGTTTTATGTTATAGTTCAAGCGTATTTTCATACCATCTAAATGCATAGCTCTTTCATTTGCTCCAAAGAGCAGACTATCAAAAGGTAATTTACAGCTTGCTTTCTCTTTATAAACACTGAAATATCCCTTTTTCTTCTTCCTTCATCTCTCTTCCTCATTTGAGAGTGGATAATTCACCAAATAAGAATTACTGCTTACTCCAAGCCCTGCCCAGCTGGTCAGCTCTTGCCAACTCAGAGCACCTTCCTTCAATTGTTTTCTAAGTGAGTGAACTTGCTGGCATTTAAGCCTGTGAACAAGGAACTGTATCCACTTTAATAGTTCTTCAGACTGAAGGATATTAATCAGTTCATGGTATTTTGTTTGAGCTTGCCTAGAAAAAAAAAAAACCTGACAGGCTTTAAAAAACTTTTTCACAGTGTAGTAAGAAACTCCATTTTTCCTGTTCTCCTACTCTTTCCCAATGAAAGAGGTGCAGGTAACGTCACCTTCAGAAAGAACTGCTTTTGACACAGGTTTTTCCTGCTTCCCAAATGCGCTCAGTGATTTTTCTTAACACACAGAACTGAAAGCCAACTAAGAAGTATTGCCATTCCTCTCCCTCCCCACCACCTTCCCCAAGAGTAATTTTAGTGGAGCTTTGATTGATGTCAGATGAAATTAACTGGAAACATTTAATGTGTTTAACATGTAAAGGCTTAGGGCTCTATTCACTCGGAGTTAGAGACCTTCTGTGCTTCATAAACTCACAGAGGACACTGGAGCCTGAATTTCAGCTCTGCAGCCAGATGACTTATTAAACAGCACCTTGACTCCTGCCGTTGCTGCTGCTTTTCACTTCATTATTAATAGGTGGAGGACTTGAAGTGATGGCAGCAAGGATAGAACCAAAGGTCCTGTAGAAGAGATGCTGTTCATTTTAGTATTGTGTCCATCATTAAGCATTAGATTAGATTAAGCTGTATTTCCCTCAGCAGCTGTTGAAAATCCTGGTTTAACCAAGTGAAAAGGAATATTGTACTTCAAATGGAAGGATGTATGACATGCCTGCTAACAAATAGCTTAGAGGGAAGAGCTCTGAGTGGAAAGGGAAGTCTCATGAGGCATCTACTCCAGAGGGAAGTTTTCTTCAGCTTTCTTAAAACTAGAAGAGTCTCTAGTTATTTAAAGTATTGAAAGTTGAATCATTTTTTCCTGCCTTCCCTCGTACTTGTAGCAGCATCCTGAGAAGAGAGTTTTAAAGTTAACAGGTGGTTATATCAACTTAGAAAGATTTTTTTTTTAATATGTACTTCCTTTTTGACCATCTATCAAAGGTAGATTAACCCTTATAAGAGAAAAATACAAGAGACTCTAGGACCCCTGAGGGATGCCTTAGTCAATGCACTTGAGCAATATAAGAAGTCTTAGAGAGGAGATCAAGGGAACTGTTACCAGTGTTCAGAGATCCTGTCTCTTGGCTGGGGCAAAGGAGAAGGGTCCAAACAAGCTACAGAACCAGTGGACTTGACTAACTGCAACCACCTGTCAGGTATTTTTCTGAACCCACAAAACCATTTGAGAAATAAAGGTTCCAGACTATTCTCAAGTTGTAGGTCATTGTTGAGTGGTTCTCAGAGAAGAGTCTGAAATAAATAGGTGCTTCTTATACAATTAATGCCTTTGTGAGGATTGGCTCTCTTCTGAGGAGAGCCTTGTCCACTCGCTACAGCAAGGACATTTTCCTGTCCATCCACAGCCACTGGATTACTCCTAAGGGAGCATTTCTCACACACTGTTAACCTTTGATCTTGAAGAGAACATAGATACAATAACAGCATGTCAAGGCAGTCTTTGCTCAGGGAATGCTCCATGTGAAATTGGTGGGAAGAAGAGTAGAGTATAGGCTGCTGAGGACATGTAGGATTGAACATTAGTAATTTCAAGAGGATTTACTCTTTGCACCTGCTTTTCTACTGGAATCCAGTGTTACTTTATTGATATGTAAGCAAGTCTATTCACAGTGGAATTTTTTTTCCTAAGTGACAAAGAAGCTTTGAAAGGTCAATCTATACAAATACCAGACATTATCCTTTCTACTCTCTACTCTTTGCCATTTCTAAGTGTATTTGTTTGTGCTTTGTATTATGATGTCTGTGAGAAGCCTCATAATACTTAGATTATTTACCAACTTATCTTCAGCACACAATTGATATGCCAAGCTCAGAGCAGCTGAGCCTTTATAAGTTTATGCTTCAATGAGACAATTTCAGTCTATTACTTAGTTATGACTTACAAAGCTTGCCAGTAATTCTTCAAAACTAAGCTGCAGTCATGACTTCGGCAGCGTATTCGCTACAGCAGTGACATTAATGGAGCTGTTACCATAGAGCAATGGCCGTACGTTAATGTGCATTAATGCAGATTATTGGTTTTCTGAGCAATTTTTCCCCCTCATAAGATCTTAACATGAGTTCTAGAAGACAATTTTAGGATTATTGCATATTTTAAGTAGTAAACTTACATTCTCCTTTCTACAAGATTTTTTGTTTTCATTGTTCCCTTTTACACCCCCTTTTATCCCAGAATGCAGTAAGGCTTGGGTTTTAGTTCTCCTGTTGTGGACTCAACCAGTACGTGGGAAAAAGGCTGAAATAAGCTGGACTTTTCCTGCTCATTAAGGACTAAGCCACTTGCAGAAACTGCAGATATGTTTATCTCTGAAGGTGTCAAAGAGAGAACATAAGAATGCAGCTTATCTGAAGTACAGAACCAGTTGAGACGCAGTCACAGACCATGTAAGCATTCTCAGTCAGCTAAATGTCCTCAAACTACCATCATGAGCATCACAATTTATATAAATGTCTCAAAAGTGAAGCCTGCCACCGACTTGATTCAAAGCTTTAGCTTTCCAGAAAATCAAGCTAGAAAATTAAGAGCAGTGAGGACAAGACCTTCATTGCAGTTTTGTCCTGATGCAGCAGTCTGGAAGCGGGTTTACCGTACATGCTCTCTGCTTTTCATTCAGCTCCAAACAGCTGTAGGGATACCTTGTAGATGAATAATCTTGAAAAGTTACTCAATCAGCAGCCATTTTCTAGGCTGTGTGTGAAGGCAGGGAAAATGGAACCAGTTTTGTTGTCTTTGATATCATCTAATTTTGTACATTTCCACTGTAAAATAGTTAGAAGGTATCAAGGAGGATCCATCTCATGCAAATACAAGGTCACACTCAAGGCTGGCAACTCCAGTACGTCATAGGGTTGAATTGCTGTTATTTATTTCATAACAGAATAAAGAAGAAAATTTCCTTTGCTATGTCTACCGTGTCTGCGACATGAAGCACACTGTGCAGCTGCAGATGTTACTACCATGTAGTAAAAGGGATTCAAACAGCCTGTATCATTGACACGTGTTTGAAGTGACTTACAGAAAAAGCATCAGAACTATCACATTTCTCAAGTTCTGTGTAATACAACTGAACAGGCAGGTTATTTACAATTATTGCTGGATCTATTTGCAGTGATAAACCACAAATTCTGTCCATCAGCTAATCCTCAGGGTAAAGTTCTGTCATGGAGAGGCACTCAAAACATCTCTAAATATCTCCATGTACATAAAGGCCCAGCTACACAGTGTGATCCTTAGGTCATACTTTACAAAAACACTGTTCAACCTCTTGTGATAAATGAATTGCCATTTTTTTAGATACTGAAAAAAACAGCACATGTACTGACTCAGGTTAAGCAAAAATAAAGCAACTGTTTGTGAAGTATGGCATCAGTTTGACTTCAAAAGTCATGCATTACTGCTGTTCTTTGACCCTGCCTAGACTGCAGGTGCCCACCAAAGCACTCATCTTCTCAGCTGGACAGGGGAAAAACATATAACAAATGGCTTGTGGGTCAAGATAAGAACAGGGAGATCAATCAGCAATTGCTGTCACAGGTAAAACAGACTCATCTTGGGGAAAATTAATTTAATTTCTTGCCCATCAAATCAGAGTAGGGTAATGAGAAATAAAAACTAGATCTTGCTACACCCTTCCCCTACCGCCCCCTTCTGCCTGGGCTCAACTTCCCACCCAGTTTTCTCTCTTTCCACTGAGTGCAAGGACACCTCACACTCCTCCCCTGCTCCAGCAGGAGATCCCTTCCATGGGAGACAGTTCTCCGTGAACTTCTGCAATGTGAGTCCTTCCCATGGGCTGCACTTCTTCACAAACTTCTCCAGCATGGGTCCCTTCTAAAGGGTGCAGTCCTTCAGGAACACACTGCTCCAGCATAGGTCTCCTGGAGGGTCACAAGCTCTGCCAGCAAAGCTGCTCCAATGTGGGCTCCTGTTTCCACAGGGCCACAGGTCCAGCCAGTAGCCTGCTCCAGTGTGGGCTTCCCACAGGGGCACAGCCTCCTTTGAGCATCCACCTGCTCCAGCTTGGGGTCCTCCATGGGTTGCAGGGGGACAGCCTGCCTTAAAGGGTGCAGTCCTTCAGGAACACACTGCTCCAGTGTAGGTCTCCTGGAGGGTCACAAGCTCTGCCAGCAAAGCTGCTCCAATGTGGGCTCCTGTTTCCACAGGGCCACAGGTCCAGCCAGTAGCCTGCTCCAGTGTGGGCTTCCCACAGGGGCACAGCCTCCTTTGAGCATCCACCTGCTCCAGCTTGGGGTCCTCCATGGGTTGCAGGGGGACAGCCTGCCTCACCATGGTTTTCATCATGGGCTGCAGGGGAATCCCTGCTCTGGTGCCTGGAGCATCTCCTTCTCTTCCTTCACTGACCTTGATGTCTGCAGAGTCATTGCTCTCACATATTCTCAGTCCTCTCTCTGGCTGTCGAGCAGCAATGTTTTCCCCTTCTTAACTGTGTTATTCCAGAGGCAATACCACCACTGCTGATAGGCTCAGCCTTGGCCAGTAGCAGGTCCATCTTGGAGCCAGCTGGCATTGGCTCTATCAGACACAGGAAGCTTCTAGCAGCTACTCACAGAAGTCATCCCTGTGGCCCCCCCACTACCAAAACCTTGCCACACAAACCAAATACAATTACTAAAGAAGTAATGGTCTTTTCTTGAAGCAGCCAGAGAGAAGCAAGAAATTATTTTGTTTTTACACCTGAAAGGCACAAATCTTGAACTCATAACTAACCTCCCGAAGGAAAGAGTAATCCCATTTCTCTCAACATACAGTTTTATATTATGAATTCCTAAGAGACAGGAAGACATAAAACAGAAGTAATAGTAAGATGTCCAGGAGACGCAACATCAGCTAGAGAACTGCATTTGCCCAAACTATGTCCAGCAATTTAGAAGCTGTGTATCATACATGAAAACTCTGAAGAATTACTGGGTTTGCATTCTACTTTTACATCAGCCTTCTATTTGCAGAACAACAGTAGCAATTTTCCATAAACACAGAAAATCAAATATTAAGAGATTGAATTCCTAATTCCACAGAAGTCACTGTCAATGTTCCCACTCTCTTGACCCCACTTAAATATTTTTTCTTTACTGAATAGAAGACAGAAGGAGTTTAACATGTTGAACTAATAGCAAACACAATCCAGGCCACCTCAGAAAGACAACCTGCCTAAAATACTGGGGGGAAAAAAAAAAAAAAAAAAAAAAAAAGTAAATCACTCCCTTATAGATTTCAAACCTCAACTAAGCTGCCCATTAAAAACAGATGAGATGGGAAGGGTGGCAAAGGTCAACAACTTAATGGTTTGCTGAAGAAACAAGGGCAAATGTCAAAAGCAGGCCAAAAGCCCATCTCAGAAAGCTTTTCATCAGTAAGTGTAGGGAGTTGCTGACTCCACCAGGTCATGGGGCATGGAAACATGAAGCAGTCTCCATCTATCAGGGTCTATTAGAGAAAAGCAGCATTTGAAATTCAGAGTGCCTCTCCTTCCACGAAGGGCAGTTTGTCTGACAGCTGTCTGTGGAGCTGCATCACACAAACCAAGAGTTCAGGGCGTTATGAATTGAGACCTATCAAAGGCAAAACCACACCCAAACCAAGGGGTTGCTAGTTTTTAATTATGACTGAAATTGATTTCAGGTCGCCGAGGCAGTGCTGGTGTAGGACTGGGCAGCACTGCCTCCACCAAGTGCACATGTTGAGCTGCCAACTGAGCCTCAGCATACAGCTTTTCTCATCATGGCTGTAAGCTGTAACCCTCTCACCCCAACATTAAATCAGGACATTTGCACCATCGTTTCCTTCCCAGTAAATCAATATTCTGTCACAGACAGGCCACAATGAAAGCCAAACCATGCCAACAGCTACTGCCTAATCCTATTGCTTTGGGATGAGCAAAGAATTATGGCACAGAAAGAAACAGTTCTCCAAAGCCTCCTGGGGAGGTCTGAAGAGGGAAATTGGAAGTTCACAGCTCTCCCTGAGGCAGCAAGGATGCTCCAGGACACAGGAATCAGATGAGACGGCAGTGCTGGAGGAGAAGCTCAAAGCAGCTTGTATCCAGAAAAAGAACTTTGTATTTGTGGTTTCCAGCTGCTGGAAGCGGAAAAAATGTCTGTAATCATGCCTTTGAACCCAGTCACTCTCCTCTTTATCACAAGTCCCTGCTTTAAAATGTAACAGAGGCTGCAAAACCTGGAGTTAAATACTTTGGGACTAGAGACGAAATCTGAGAAGCAACAGTAAAATAATTCATCCCACAAGAGATTTCACTCATCGCTTTTCAGAGATAAGCACACAGGGAGCTGACAAGATAAATTTGCCCTTGATATCTTCCTGGGTAACCAGTGAGGAAATTAAAGTCAATTTCTTTACTGAGCATGATATTTATTTTGCTGAAGGAAAATCATGTTTCTCAATTATATGTAGTGCTTCTAATGAACCATTAGGGATGGGGTGAAAAAACAAAGCAAGCTTTAAGGGCTTAAAGTGACTAACATAAATACAGCAGTACATGATTTTCTGTGTATAAGCAGAAATCAAGGGTAACGGAGCCTATAATTTGGTCGTATGTTTAAAACGGAGCAGTCCTCTGCTTAAGCCACGTGATACCAAGATTTCTAGAAGCTCTCATAGGATCAGGCCTTTTTCTTTATCTGTTAAAGGGTGTAATCCTGTTAAAATTATGAATTGAATATAATAGAAGCTTTATTCTTTTTTAAAAAATAAATAATTGTGATTTGATATCATTTCACATACATGCACGCTTATATTGCTGTCTCAGTTTCTTTCCAAAATAATTTTTCAAATTCTCTTTCCTCAGTGAAAGAAGTTAAAGTAATCTGCCCGGATACATTATTCAGGATTATCTCCCAAAGCCTTGTCAATAAAGATCAACAACTGTTTACAGAATATACTAAACATTTTTTAAATTTTCTTTTTATACTCCCTGTCTTTTTCAAAGAGGCTGATTTTCAGGCCACTCTGCACACATAATGTACTGTACTGTCTTCCAACATCAGCATGTATTTATCAGAGAATCATAAAATGGTTTGGGTTGGAAGAGACCTCAAAGATCATTGAGTTCCAACCCCCTGCCATGGGCAGGGACACCTCCCACCAGACCAGGTTGCTCAAAGCCCCATCCAACCTGGCCTTGAACACCTCCCGGCTTGGGGCAGCCACAGCTTCTCTGGGCAACCTGTTCCAGTGCCTCACCACCCTCACAGGAAAGAATTTTTTACTAATATCTAATCTAAATCCCCCCTCTTCCAGTTTGAAACTGTTACCCCTTGTTCTATCACTACATTCCCTTCACCATTTCTCCTGTAGCCCCTGTAGGCACTGGATGGGGCTATAAGGTCTCCCCAGAGCCCTGTCTTCTTCAGTCTGAACAACCCCACGTCTCTCAGCCTGTCTTCATAGGAGAGGTGCTCCAGCCCTCTGATCATCTTCGTGGCCTCCTCTGGACTCGCACAACATGTCCATGTCCCCCTTATGTTGGGGGCCCCAGAGCTGGACGCTGCACTGCAGGGGGTCCTCACAGAGCAGAGGGACAGAATCACCTCCCTTGGCTTGCTGACCATTTATAATTATTAAATTAACTAATTTATAATTAATTAGAAGTTAGAAATGCTTGCAGAACCAGGATTGCAGGTCACATGGTGTTTAATCAATTGACTGTACAATGAAATGAGATTAAATTGATTGTTTTTAAAAACTTTCTAAATATGAGTGCTTCTGCACATGAAATTGCTTTTCTGTTTAGCTTTTACCTGGTTTCAGACCTTCCGCAGCTGAAAGTCTTCTACTAAGCTACAGGAGAAATCTTACAGAAGCTTTAGTACATCTCTCTTTTACTGGGCACTAATCTCAGTTGGCCATTTACCAAGTGTTATTTTAAGTGGAGGAGATTTCTGTGGGTTCAGATAAAAGCTTCCAACTCTCTCCTTAATCAAGTTTCAATCCTGCTAATAAACAAAACATAAGTGCCACTGCCATAATGCCATTTCACACTTTTATTAAATTGAGTAAAACCAAGCTAGAGTAATACGAACCCACCCTTTTCCTTAGTATCATAAACCTAACACTTATTAATAAAAAAACATAATTCATTTTCCTTATGGTAGGCCCAAATCCCTTTATACTACATGCTGCTTTGCATTTCAAGGCTTTAGACAGGCAACCAAGCATGACAGCACAGGATGCAGAGATGCTCCTCCAACTCTGGCTATTATAGGGTATTTTGATCACCAGTTACCAACTAAGGACACAACCAGGGCAGCATTTTTGGGGTCAGATGGGGTATAGCAATCCCCTTGTGCTTCTTTGCCGTGGAAGAATCTTTCCTCAAACAGCTTTTGTGCCACTTTTTCAGGCTCACAAGTCTAAAGTACTCAACCACTTTTTTTTTTTTAAAAAAAAAGAATTCTTAAATTAAGTGGTGTGGTTTTTGTAAAAAAAAAAATAAATTAAATTTGCTGACTTTATGCTAAACTCCTTTTCCCTCCCAGTTTAAAGTGATCTTTGATGCAAACTAAAATGTGCAGGTGTCAAAGTGTATCAGTATCGTATACCAGAGATGTGCATAACTGAGTTTTTTTGGCACTTTCTCCTTCCAATTTATTAAAGGTTGTGTCAGAATAAATTTATGTAACCAAGGATCAGATTTTATTAGTGGAACATCATTTGTTTTTAATGAATAAGGGTAGTTTAGAAAAATAGCTGATTAACTAAGCTAATATTTGCGAGATGAGCTTTCTCCTCACTCCCGTCACCACTGTTTTAACCCTGCAAGTAAGTGTAACAACACTACCCAATAACACAAAAAGTTGTGTTAGGGCTGCAGCCCCAATTCAGCAAACAGCTCACAATGTTCTTGTGTCTATCGTTTTTCAACACAGCAATGTGTGTTAAGGCTCTGCTACTTTAATGGAACTTTATGAACTGCTTAGAGTTATGCAAATTTTTTTTCTAAAGAGAAACTAATTCAGCAAACTCTCCAAGACTGCAAGTATTTACGAGGTTATAAGAATAGGCTAACAAACAAGACTCCTCCACAGTGGATGAGGACAGACAGAACAGAGATGGCCCCTGGTCCCAAAGTCTAAATTACAAACTCTTAGGATATCCTGAGGATTGTCCATCAGGAATGTAACTGATCCTCCTCAGCAGAGAGATATTAAAACTGACAAGGGAGCTCCCCAAGCTATCACAAAGGACAAAGATGTTGTCAAGCTCTCCTCCCACAGAACAGCCTTTCCTCCCTTTCCAGCAGGCTTGTAGGGACTGCTTTCTCCACCACAAGGGGCGATTTTGATTCCTGCTTGTATCTTATTATCAGCCAGACTGAAATAAGAGAAAGCATGCCACAGTTACATCAAGCTACTTTGAAAACCTGTGTTTGATGATACCCTTGTATAGGCTTTGCCAAGCTCTACCAGGATGCAACAGTAAAGAAATGCAAGGCATCTGTGTTAATTGCCATTAACATGGAAATTCTAAAAATCCTGCTGGAGGTACAATATTTAGAGCTCACAACACTCCTAGAAATGGAGATCTGTCTGCTCTCCTACTGACTGCAAAACAGCTTATGATTTTTGTTAGACTCCCTCCATTTGACAAGGAGTCAAAACATACTTATTTCTCAGCACCTTTTCTTTTAGTCCTGTGCATCAGACTTTGGGTTGCAGCAGAGGCACTGACAGTGCCCATCCTCTCCCACCCACTTTGCTGGGCACCTCTGGTAGCTACAGATGCTCTCTGGGCACTGGAACGTGTGAAGACACAGACCTATAGAAGGCATATCCACAGCTGTATCACCCGTTACTTCAAGCCCAAAAAGAGCAGTGCCCCCCAAAAGCCATGGAGCTGTTACCCAGTAGGTCTGCTTTGTTTTTCTTAACACACAGCAGAAGGACATTACAATTTGACAAGAGAAAATCCAGATTTGGGGTCTTGATATTGGATTAGCAAAATTAGAACAGCTGATGAAGTGCCAAACCTGTTCAATCTTATTCTACTTTTTGATGTTTGGGACAACTTTGCGTGTTTTACATTGGACCACATTGCCCTTTGTACTTCTGCAGACTCCTTAAAGCTGAAGTGAGCTCCATCACATGCCTGGTCCCATTTGGTCATTCTTGATTCTGATCAGGTTTATCCCCCCAAAAGACCTAGTAGTACACAGATCATCCTCTTTTTAAACCTCATCAAAAATCCCTGTTGGAATTCAGACACAGATCTGTCAATCAAACAGAGGAAAATAGTAAAGGGCCATTAGGTTTCCTGTCCCTAATCATTGTGGGCTACAGAAATAATTACCTTCTTGGTCTGGGTGTCTCAGGTTTTTGAGAAACACTCCTACGAAAGATTTTTCTCTTATGCTTTCCATTAGAAAGCTTAAAAGAAAGGTTTCTAGACAGCTAGGGCCCAGATGTCACCAAACTGTACCAGAAGCACGTTAAAGGTTTGCATAACCTTAGCCAGAAAACGTACTACACACCCCTGAGACCAGATAATATGATAAAGCCAGGTACTTGTAATAGTATCTTTGCTAGGCAACCAGCTATCAGCATTCCTTAAGTGTGTTGAGCCTAGGCTTAAATTCAAATCAGCTAAGTTCTTACAAGGATGCAGTTGCTCAGTTTTCCCCAGAGTAGCCCTGCTCATATTAGAAACTAATAACAAGGATTTAGAAAAAAGTACATTTACATATTTTTTCCATTAAAAAAAGATGTTACTAACACAAGGTTGGTGTCTGTGTATAAAGTTAAAAACCCCTTGTGTGCCCAAACAATTATCATTTGAGAGATTTTCAGTCATATGCACTGTGCCTATTGATTCCTGTTAATTTGAGGAGGCTGCTGGTGAACTGAACAGCCACTTTCCTCTTCTCTCACAGATGTCTGCAAAGATAGGAAAATAGTCTCAACTTTTTCACACAGGTCCACAAAATAAAAAAAGATGAAAGACTCAGCAATTCAAATCCCTGTTTTTCGAGCATGCTGAACACAAACTAAACTGCACGTAAGCATAAACTAAAAGGCCACTTTCCTATTATTCCAAATTTTTACAGTTCATTGGTGTATAAAGTAGCATCCAAACAGCCTGAAACAATTCCATCACTGCTGTAATTACAGGATTCCAGCAATGCACCACTAAATATGTCTTCTTTAACTGCTTTCATACTTTTCCATAGTACATACCCTATGCCACCCTGCTTCTTTTATATATACATAGGGTAAGAATATAGGCTATATATACATACACACACAAATACCACCACCTTACCCCCTCAAAACTAGTTATTGCTACAGCAGCTCAATATGCAGTTATTTTAAAAGGCAAATGGGGTCCAATAGACAGTTGTACTGTGGTCCATGCCATTACGCTACATGAAAAGAGAATTTTTAGCACAAGTTTAGCAAACGCTGGGCAGGTATGAGTCAGTATCACCCCAAGTTCAGCTGAGTAAGATCAGTTTAAACAGCTACAAGATCTGTCCCATAAAGCAGTGGTAAGATCTCTCATCGAAGTTACCTACCTACACATGAACACTCATTTCATACTTGAGAACATTTATCTCTCAAGATTGGGTCCATTTGATAGATTAGTCACAAGTTTCCCTAGCCATGCTTCACGCACAGCATAATATAG
Organism: Calidris pugnax; assembly: GCF_001431845.1. NCBI lineage: Eukaryota > Metazoa > Chordata > Aves > Charadriiformes > Scolopacidae > Calidris > Calidris pugnax. The sequence goes on from NW_015090794.1 coordinate 9,150,195, forward strand.
TATATAGCATGAATCACTATGCTGAATAATCTAGAAATATATTTCAAGAATAATTTACCATACTCCTTTTTACTGATCTTTCTTTGATGGATCATAATACAATCACTTTAAAAGTACTTTAAATAATAGCTGCACTTCAAAGGATTTTTTTTTTTCCTTTTGTCTTATTTAAAACTTATTACATCAATTGTCATGTGTCATAGTTCAGCATGATTATTAACAGGCTGACGTTTAAATATTGCTTCCTTATGAATTTACTTGTTAAGCGTTTACCTGTTGCATTCACCCCTTTAATCAGGAACATTTCTTTCCAATGACAGCAGCCTCTACCATTCTAACACACTTTCTCTTTTTCAACCTCAGCTACACTGTTCACTTTTATTATTTTATATATATATGTGTTCATAGGATTTATTTCAAATAACAGGTGCAGAATCCAGCAGCATAGATTATAAGCCTTGCTGAAACAGATGTCATTCTGCACCCTCTGGTTCCGATGATGCCATGTTGTTACAAGGAATTCATGCCCAGAAGTCAGGAGATAGAGGTTCCATTTCCAGTTCTTCCTCTGAAGTGTTGCCTAATTTCTGAGAAGTTACTTGATTTTCCTCCATTAGGATTTCCTCCTATTTTGTTTATTTAAGTGTTAGAGCCAGAAAAGACATGCTCTTACATTGTGATAGAAGGCATACTCCCTACTTGGTTTACCTACATTTCATTAGAGTAGTATTTGCACCTTCTTGAATATGAAAATACTAGTAAGAGATTTTGGAACAACTCTGGAGGGAAACCCAAAGCAGAAGCAGTCTGTGAGTCTGGCTGTGGGAAAGCCACTGTCTCCTTACCTAGGGCTTTTCCATCTGCTCCACATCCCCCAGATCAGCACCATGATCCCAAATAAAGATGACTACATGCTGAGGACAGAGGGGAAGGGCTGCGTTTTGCTGTCCTTCAGCAGCTGCTCTTCATTTGTAAAATAAAGGATGTAAAGACAAGCTATGAGGCACTATTCCATGGTCCATGTACTTAGCAGAAGTATTAATACACTAGGCCCTCTAGTACTCAAAATTAAATACTCATGTAGTTGGCTTATTTCATTGTCAGTTAAGTTTGCTTCATAGAGCAATTGATTTAAGCTTCTTTAAAAAAAACCAAAACACCAAACCAAAAAAAACAACAACAGAAAAAGCAAACCAAACAACTCTTTCCTGCTGGGAAATGAAGTTGTTTATTTCCATTAACATACTGAGTACACCTATTCATGCTGACCTGGCTTCACATCAACACTTCTTACTGCACGAGCAGATGATCAAGTCACATCCATGTTATTACTATAATAGACAAAAACAGTTTTTTCCAGCATGCTACCTAGGTGCTGTAATGCCTGCAACTCCAAAAATTCACAGCGTACAGCTACCAATAATGAGTGACTCCACTTGTTTTCCAAGTGTGCTGCTTCTATCACTCTGCTGTCTTCAATCATAGCCTCTCTCAGTAAGGAAACCTCTTGAGCAGAAGAGGAAATAGAGGGGAAATGACAAGAGAATAGGAAGAATTACTATACTGAGTTACATTAAGAATTGAAAAGGAATGCTTCATTTTGCTGTGATACTATTCCCAGTGCCCCTGCAGAAAGACTCTTCTGACTCAATTGATTGACTCAATTCATATGGTGATTATGTAGGATTAGGTTTTCCAATGAAATAAGGAACAATGCACCAGGTGAAATCTGTTCTCCAGGTGTGGACTCAGAAGCCACAGAGCTCCTCCCTTTGCAGAGATCTTTCTGCTCATAGCAGCCAAGGGGCAGAACATAGTTATGTGCACAGGATTTTAACTGTTTGCTCCTCCCTCATTTTGGGACCTGTTTAGGTCCCAAATGAGGTTGTGAGAACAGTCTGAAGCATGACAGTCTGGCTGTTGTGGCTCAATATGGGATCACAGGACTGTTTATTTTGGGTCAGAGCAACTGATCTAGTACAGTAGATGAAGACAGCAAACACTGCAGCGCTTCCCCAGATTGCATCTCCAACATTCATACTCAGCTTCCCAGAGTCAAAGCAAAACACACCACTGGGACAACTTGCAGATCTCTCACATAAGGGGGGTTTCTTGTAGAACACGGTACTGAATACATGTATCCATCCAGCACCTCCATTCAGCAAACTGCACTTCACTATATACCTTGCATATATCGAGTGTGTAATGACACATCTTTTTTTGCAAAAACCTCTACAAAAGAAACACCATGAGCACCAGGTACCAGCCACCCAAAGCACAGCCTCCAAAGCTCAACTGGATTGTTGAACATGCCCAATTTTAGACAGACTATTTTTTTCCTCTCAGATGAGAGGCTACCATCTAGACAGTGTATATAAAGACTTGGACCTGACTATCAGGTAGCATTTAGATATAATGAATTAAGAAGCAATGCCTCTAGGAAGTATTCTGTATGTTCTGCCTCTTGTTTTGCAGTAATTAAGGTTATTTTTAGGATAAGACTATTACAAATTGTTGAGTTCCTTGTTATCTATGAGCAAAAGCCCTGGCAAAGTTGCATTTGTTCTTTTAGCATGAAAAGAAAGCATTAATAACTGACAAGACTTTTCTTCTTTCCATTTATAAAGGTTTTGTTTTTCCCCCTTTTCTGATATATTAAATTAATTGGCTTTCACACCATTCCCTGCCTGTTTAGTATAACCAATAAGTGGTTATACCCTTTATCTCAGCCCTTCATAGACAGGTTTCTTTACGAAAAAAAGGTGGTTATTGCCACAGTTACCACATGGTACGTCATTCATTACATATAGGAGCCTGCCCTCCCAGAAATTAAGACAAGCCTTGCTTGGCACATCCATATCTGCATTTAAGCCTATTATTTGCCCCCTTTTTCAAGCAGAGATACTCTAAGCTTCATTTTTCACCTTGCTTAAGCCTAGTATTAGGGCACCTTCACTACGTACACTAGGTGCCCAACTAGGTTTATCTCCAGTGCTGTCTTGGAGATGAACAGGAGGTAAATCACTGCTTGATGTGCTTAATCACATCACTCTGGGCACTTTGTTTTTAAATCCACTACACTAATCACAAGTTTCAGCTCTACATTCAGACCTCTCGACAGTGGTGATGGGAAGTCCAGGTTGTGTTTTCACTTCACATATGCTCCTCCTTTCATAATCTGCATGATCTCTGCGAAAGGCCAAGGCAGAGCTTTAAAAAGGGAGGGCAGACTTGAGCATGCTTTTGAAGCTGAGCTCACACAGCCCTGGCAGCAATTGCATTCTAACTTCTTTCTCAAGTCAGGGGGTTTGAAGGGCACTCAGCCTGACTCAGATAAGCATATACGAGACACCAAGAACATCTAATTCAAAACAAACTGAAGTGGATGGTGCTCCAGAAAAGCACAGGATTAATTGCTCTAGATGTTAATGCACTTGGAGTCAGGGAGCCAAATAATATTCCTGCAGTCAGTCTAGGTGACAAAGAAGGGATCAGAGGCTTCTGAGATCTCCATTATGCTTTGTTTTCAAAGAGGTAATAATTCATGGATTCTCTAACACCACTGGCCAGAAGCCACATCAGTGTATTGTCATACCACTTTCCACTCCATTAAACAATTTTCATGTTACGTGAAATACAAAGTAAAGCATGATATTTTAAATAAAAATAATTCAATTACACATCCAGAACACCAGTTTTTTGAGCAAATGATTTGTCAGGTTTTTTGTACAATGAGCTGCTACCCAGTGCTGTTTCACACCATGATTTACTCAGTCCACTCCAAGTTTTTGAATAAAAACCTAGAGAGTCCTAAAGGCAGAATGATTTGGATTATCCCAATGAGTGGCTTAACAACATACTTCATTCTACTGAAATAGTTTTTCTCCAAAGTAACACATTTTGTAGAAATGGAAAGACCATCCTGCAGTATAATTACTGAAAACATTAGCTTTACGTACCAGTAGAGATTCTTAGATATTTTACATTAAATACAGGCAAATATTTTATTCAATTCACAACAGCAACACAACTCAAAGGAAAAGATGCAGTTATAGTCTTGACTCCCTCACCAGGTCCATTTTATTATAGTGAGAATAGTTAGTTTCCAGGTGGTGTTACTGTATAGAAGTAATGTACACTAGAATTGCTGTAGCAACAATGAAAAACAATCAGGCCCAATAAACCTGACATTTCAGGTTTTTTTTTAAGTATCCCAGGTAACAAGCTAAGGCCAGAACAATTAGTTCCCACCGAGTTTATCTAAGCACACAGTTCTTTGAATTTCAGTCGCAGATAAGGTCTGTTAAAGCTTTGTTCATCTCCTGCTCAATGAATTGCATGTCCCTAGTTAGTACTTGTTAAGATAACAGATGCTTGAATAAGTTGTCTTCTGAATAAAGATGATAAAAGTGGCTATTCCAATTTTACCCATGTTTGATAGATGCAAAATGTCACATAAGTGTGTGGCCTAAGCAGTCAGCCTGAAGGGGTAATTCTAAAATTACTTCTTTCCTTCTGTCTCTGCTGAAAGTTAGAGCTATAATAAAAACAGTGTTACTGTAATACAATGAGTTGCATTTCAGGTCTCTATTCTTAGATATGCTTTCCAGAGCAGCTATGTTTATGGCCTCTCCTGTGTAACATAACTCAATATCCCTGTTATGTAGATAACTCAGATTTATGCCTCTATCCTATGAGACATTTCACAAATGCAGGCTTAGTGTTGTCAGGCAGCTTGATGGATGTTAAATCCTGAAATTTACTCAAAGACATCCTGATAATGGCATGGCAATGCTGGTTCCAAATATAAATGCATCACTGTTGGAGCAATCCATTCACTTTTCCCCCCCACTCTCATCGCCTTCTGTGAGAGCAGTCATATTGCTAGAAAAGTGTAATATATTAGACATCACATTAACATTACCCAATGCACATACATCACCACATTGAGACAGTCAGATAATTGAGTCCCACCCAAAGGGAAGCTGCATTTTTTTCCTTAGGCCTCGTGCATGCTGTGATCACCGAACGCAGTGAAATTAAGCCAGGAATAAATTAGCAAGAAATAAAGAATAGAGTCTTTTTGCTTCCTTGTGATTTAAAAAGGACTTAAACAACACTAGGAAGTGATGACTGTGTGACAACCACTTAACATTGACTACTCTGATAAAATACTATATGACAACAGCCATTAACACCACTATCAAATCCCCAAATAAGAAGCCATCATTCTGGTAACTTTGCAGTCCTGGAACTCTTGAACCAGCCACCAGATCAAATGCAACAATTTTAAAGGAATCCTGGAAGCATAGTTTGCTCGATAGCATCTCATCCTTATTCCGACAGCAAGAAGCCTCTGTACAGCAAACAAGGAAAGAAGAAATAGAAGCTGGTGGCGTGAAGGCAAGCAAATTGGCCACATACAGTAAAATATAGAAGGAGGCAAAAACAGTGTAATATTGGAAGTCTTTAACGAATAGAAACAGTGGGCAATACTGAGGAGAAGTCTTGCTGCCAGAAGCAAAAAGATCAATTTAATTGGTCTTCTGCTTTTCCAGGAGACTTCGTTCAGCCTTGAATTGGCTGAGCCAAGTTTTCTGTATTAAAAGAGACAAACTCCTACACTAGCCTTTTTCTATTCTGTTTAGATACAGCTTAAATACAAGGTCTTTCAAAGAATTTCAGACACTATTTCGAAAACCAAACCCCACAATTGTATGAGCAAGTGTGGTCAAAGTTATCACATACAGATATTAATGACTAGCTGAATAGCCACTAGCACAAAAAGACTGAATATTTTAGCTTCTGATGGAGCATGCAGTTTCTAGGCAGACAGTTGCTTTAGGCTGAACTGGCCAGCTTTTTATTATTATTTATTCTTTATTTTTCTGGAGCACTCATTTCCCTTGCAAAACTTTCCAGCCATTTCACTGTGGATTGAAACTGGAATTTAGACCCAGCCAGAGGCTCCAGAAGAAATCACACAGTGCTGTGAGACTGAGAACTAGCAAGTACCAGTGGATGCATGGTTCTGGGCCAAAAAAATCATGGAAACACTCAGATAATTTCTTTGTTGGTCTAGTGTCAATCAGTTATCTGAACCTAAGTAAAAGGGCAGAAACCTTCCTATAAGGAGCTATAATACAATGACGGATTGCGTTACTTCTGTCTGGAGATGACAAGGGCCGCTCTATGCTGCAGGTCCACAGTTTAACATGAGTTCCCTTTGTAATAATGTACTAGGCTTGCAAAGAAAAACTCAACTGATGAGCAGTTTTCTTGAACATTAGATGCAAGCTATTATTTCCCATTATTCCCTACTATCCTTTAGGTCTGATGAATTACATATCCATTTCTCCATTGTTGGTTTAGCAGAAGCGTCAACTGGAGGTGAAATATGGGGCAAGACCGTCAATATTAGATAGTCATATCAAGCAAGTCTCACATCTGCAGGGCTCTGTTCAGAAAGCTGTTCAAAAGAAGTTTTGAAAGAGTAAGTGTGACAGGAGGAAGATAAAACTTCAAAATAGCACAAGAAGCTCTAAGCAGCATTGTAAAAGTAGGGTACAAGGTGCAGTGTCTAACAGAAATTCAGACCACATAGAAATCCATGATAAATGATTCATGCACTGCAGAGTTGATAAATGACACAACAGAGTCATTTTAGTAACAGAATGGAGACACATTCCGAGCTGAAAGGAATAGGATGAATTTATGACTCTTAAGAGAACAAGATTTTATATAATTCTGTAGCGGTTCTTGCCACTTGAGAGTTGTGTAAAAACAGAGCATTTCCCTATCCCTTAGGGCCAACTTTAAGTTTATTCGGGAATCAGTAAGATTTCCTAGTCCTTGTCCTTGCCTCTTCCAAATATGGAAAAGGGAGAAGCAAAAGCTGCACTACAGAATGCTTGAAACTAAAACATGTTCCTGACTCAGGGTGATCGGTCTCACTTCAGCCTTGTGGGGTATTTTGTTGAGAGTACAGCACATTTATATTATGTCCAGAAAATTTTGATAATGTCTTTTAGTTTGTATGCATCCTCACCTTACCTTCTGACCCAGTCCAGTCATCCTTTAATGTCAGTTCCAGAGAGTCAAAGACTGCTCAAGGGCTTATGCCACTCCTCTCCCCAGGGTAGTCAACTTTAACCAGCAACAGTCACTGGTAGTACCTGTTGGTGCTGGCTAAGTACCAGAGAAGGAACCAATCAACAGATCTTTGTTAAAGATGATCCTTCAGGTTATCTGCATGATGAGCAGATCTTGTACAGCACACTGCCTTGTTCCTGTGTAATGCAAGTCGTTTAACTTGCTTTCAGGAAAATGGGACTTTAGATTGTCTCAGAGGAGGAAAAAAAAAATCAATTAGAGTCTCTCTTCTCAAAATCAATTAGAGCCAGTAGAGAGTCCTGGCATTCACCCCTCTTTCAGCTAGAATAGCAGCAGTGCCCCCTCCTGCTCCCCTCTGCCCAGTCTGGTGGCAGGTGGCAAGGACTTTCCTCTGCTGGGAAGCAGATACTGCACCAGCTGCATTTAATTCCTGTTTTCTCCACAGCCAGGAGAGTTAGTCTTGTGAAATTCTGCCTTCATAGAACATTAGGGCCCTAAATCTAAGCAGAAAAAGTCCTGAACAGTAGTAATCCTGCTTCTCTCTCAATAATCAATTATTCAAGACACAAAGAACCTGTTTTTAGAACAACCAGATTATTGAGCTTTATCCTGTGATTTGAACAAGGGGAATACAGCAGCTTTAACCTTAACTGCCATCTGAAGCCACTCATAGATTTTTGTTCATCTTGGCAGTAAATTTCTCTGCCAGGCTCTAAATCTCGATGCCCAGTAAGACACTTTCCACATCATTGCAACCTGTTAAATAAATCATCACATAGGTAATTCAGAGAAGAAGAAATGTATGTGTATATATACATGCAAGGTGTTAAAAACAAGTTTCTGAAAGGTCTTGGATGTTCCAGTTAGTCCAAACTCCATTTGGCATTGCCCACAACATTTTCCCCATGTATCAGATCTTTGCTTTGCAAGCAGTACTTCCACAGGAAACTTTCCACTATTTCAGTTACTAGTGAAAGGAATGCAGATAACCTATTAATCGTCAAAAGCAAGAGGCAATTTTGATGATACATTAATCCTGTCACCACTTGGGATGAAATTAATCCATAATATAAAAGAGAATCAATAATACTTTGTATTTCATTTTGCTGCTACGTTGTGCCAATACGTTGTTTTTATGAAGAGGCACCTGTCATCCACAGCCCTGCATCTCCCCATGTCTGCCATATTTTGTATACAATATCAGTGTCTAGTTTACAGTAAAACTGTCTGGCATTAGCCACTGAAGTGGAAAGTAAAGCCAGAAAAACCTATTTGTAATTCAGGGAGAGGAGATTTATCCCCCTGGCAATATCCAAAATAACAGTGGTTTACTGCCATACAGCATTCTGGCCATGGCTTTGCTGTACATGACATGGCACCGAATGGAGTCTACGGAAATATGTGATTAATGGCATTAAGCATCTGCCAGGCATTTATCATTTTGAGCACACCAACAAAAGAGCACAGTTGCTTCCTATTTTTTTAGGAACCATAGCTGGGACTTGGAAAATTCAGGTTTAGTCTTCTTTTGTGTTATAACATTTCTGCATATAGAGCAGCACAGCCTTTGAGTCTTACAGGCTCTATTCCCTGTATGAATAGTGAGAGAAGTAATTCCCAACTTCACAGCAGTATCAGGAGGATAAATATTTTAAAGCGGCATTGTTCTCCAGCACTAGAGCTCATGTGACAGTACCAGTGGCTGAGAAGGCAGTAGGGCATAAGGTTATTTATGGAACGAGACATTGGTCAAAAGTATGTTTGCAGGTCAATTCCCTTTACACCTGGCATTTCCCCTTCCCACTGCGCTGCCCAGCCAATCTCCTCAGTCATGAATACACCAGCTGGTCTAGTGTGGAGCTGATAACAGCATGTGTTGTTTGAAAACAGCAGGTACTGCTTTGGAAACATGATAGGATTTAGCAAAACAGGAACACAGGTGATCATACAGAAACAGGAGTTTACTACCAGCCCATTTGCCTTACTACAAAGTTTGCAGCTGTGGTATTTAATGCTACTTTCAACAAGTTGTTTTTGTTTTTTTTTAATGGTGAAAGACTCAGCTTTAGAGGAACAAAACAGAATAATCACTATTGAAGGGGGACTTGTGAAGGAACAAGAACTTAAGACCTTGTATACTGACATTCCATGAATTCATACAAGGAAGCATGCATTGCCTTTCACTCTTGCTACGTAGCCTTTAGAACAAAGCCAGCCTATACCCTAATAAAGTAGCAAGTTAGCCAGAAAATGCTAGTATTTTGGCAGAAAGCAAGAGAAGGAGCAGAAATACAAGAGAGACAAGCTGTAGTAACCCAAAGCCGCATTATTACTGACAGTGGATTGGACTCCAAGACAAGGTAGATTTTTATGTTGCGTAGAAGTACAAAAGAAGTCTATGTGGTACTACTAGGAAAGAGATTTTACCATATCAGCTCTTCAAAGACTCCCAGAGATCTCTTTTTGCTCCTATTGCACACGCTAATGAAGTAACACTAACTGATGGTCTCCACACAAGTTCCCTCCCTAGTCACTGTTATAACTCTATGACTAAGCTTGCAAGCATTTCCCACTCTTAACCTCAGGACTGTTTTGCAGCCATTTGCATGTGTAATTCTTCATGGCGAAGTAAAGCAGAAGAGAACTCAGCACAAGAAGCAGAGACAGCAATGCAATTGATAAAGGTTGTAAATTTGTATATACACAGTCATGTGTTACTACTCCCCACATCCAAGAAAAAAAATACTATTTCTTGCTACTACCTAGCAAAACCCAGTAGAACTGTGACAGTATATACAATTCTTTCATTTCATTGGGTCCTGAATACAGCAGAGTTGCAAAAACTATTTTACTTCAGAGAAGCAATGAAAAGGTTTATGAAAAAGGAAAATCAAAACCAGTTTTACTAGCTAGAACATCACAGCTTTTACAGCTGTGACAATGAACCTAATGATTGTTCTACAGTAAAGTTGCTGGTATATGCTTGCTGAAGGGCAGCATACATTTTCAGTTCAAAGCACTATGATCTTCCAAGATGTGTTTTTTTGCAGGAAAGAAGATTGTTCTTCCATATTTCAAATGCTGAAGTACATATTTCTTTAAATCAGTGCTCAAAGATCCTTACCACTTCTTTAGAAGTGTTACCTCATGACAGATTGTCAAAAAAGGTATCAATTCTCCTTACACAAATGGATGGTGAAATGCAAGCTCTGTTAAGATACTTTATTAGTTCCTCAAGCAGAGGAAGATACCTCCAAAATAGATCACCCTCCTCCTACACAAAGAGAAGTCATTCCAGTGCAGCAAAAAGGTAAATTTGACCCAGTTTACATGAGACCACAGAAGATGACTCCAAAAGCACAGGTTGAATTCTTTCACCATCAACTCAGATATATCACAATGATTAAGAGTAAACATATGTATTAGCATATTTCATTCTAGATTAAAGCTTAGTATCTTAAAAAAACTTTGAAAGCCAACATGCAGTCACACCTCAAGGGCCAAACTATGAAGTTAACACTTTTCCCATAGCGAAATCTTTTCATAATAGCACGCATTTCCATCCAGAAATTTCAAGTCCAGAATCAGACTAAAACCTAGCTAAAGACATGGGTACTATCAAACCATGTGTTTCCTCATTGCTTCTGAGGTTGCGGTGGTGTGCTGCCCACAACAGAACTATATTCAGTTCCAAAACCCAAAGCTTCACATAAGACAGAAGATAGGGAGCTAAAAAATAAAAAATACTGCTGAAGTGCTCTTTCTAGTAAAAATATGGAAGAGGCCATAGAGATATCCTACATTTAGCAGCTTCTACCTTTTCAATACATAATAAATGCTAAAGCATGTTTTACATAATATCAACCAATATTGAGATTGAAATTACCTTTCATTAACGTAAACATCTTTACGTGCTCCCACTCAAGCATTGCCTACTCGAACTAACAACACCGAAGCGACAGTCCTGCAGCTTTAGCATAAGACAGCATTAAAACTTGCATAGAAGTAAAAAGGAATTAGGAAGATAGTGAAACCTCCCAGCCAGACTTATTCCTCCAAAAACAACAAAATAAGATACACAGTTAAGCCACAAAAATATTTCATTTACCTTAGAATGTGATGTCATTCTCCAGAATTAAGTCCATCTGGATTTCCTTTCCAGAAGAAGACCATGAATACTGTAGCTTCTCTTCCACACTCTCTTTCAAACTACCAAACACAGGAAAGGCTACAAACCCCTTTTATTTTTTCTCCCTGGCCCTGATTGGCCTGTGCCTCTCCTGGACCTCCCAGCAACTGAGAACTGATTCTTCATTTGTTTCACCTGGTGCTCGTTGGGCCTAAGTCACCTTTCTGAGCAAATTGTGGGTGTTCAAACTCAGTGCTCTTTCACAAAGGCCGTTTCTTAAAATTCCTGTTCTCTTGGTTTTAATTAGTTACTGCATATTAGAGTTGTATTTATCCAGACTTCTTTGTTTGAACCTTCCTTTCACCCCACCCCCAGCTCTATCTTTCCAAGACCTTCTTCGTCTCTTAGACTTAAAAAACAAAAGTGATAAGTAAACATCGACTCCCTGCAGTAGAAAATATGGTGCTTTCCACAGCCTTCACCAGGTGAAAAACACTCAGGCCAAGAATTCTCATATACTTTCCTATAATCGGTGTGTTCTATAAAATGATGTGTCTCGCTTGGCGTGTTTATATCCTACAAAATCTGTTCCCCAAACAGTAACACCTTATGGTAAGACAAACATTCTGAGAATCCTTTCAAGTATTAGCAATTAAACTACTGAACTAACACCAGTATTAACAGTCAATCTGCACAATCAACCTGGTATTAGAGGTGATCACCCTATGAAGCTCCTTCTTGATCTGGTCTCAGGCAGGAGAAGAGGCACTGTGGGCTGGATCAGTGCTTCTGGCTGGCTAGATCCACATGTTGAAGCTAATAAATCTGTGTTGGACTGTTTGCTGTTTACTATGTTCAGTTCCCCAAATTACTGCTCACTTCTGTTAATAGCAGCATATTTATTACTGGCTTCACATCAACAGAATCTTTTAGAAATATTATTTTTCATTTCAGTAACCAAAATATGCCTTACTACTAAACTAAGAAGCCTAAAGAGAATTAATGAAATATGGGCTACATACACAGCCCATGCCTGTGGCTAGAAACAAAACCATTTTTGTAAAATGGAACCATGAATGGAAAATAAAGCACAAAATATGCAAGTGGCTTAAGGTATTGAATAAAAATAACAGAAAACAATTTCCCACAGAGGCTTTCTGCTTGTGATCCTGAGTCACAATATACTACCAGAACAGGAAGTGATCTTTAGCAGAAGAGTTTCTAAAAGAGAATGAGAGACATGATCACAAACTGCAAGTGACCCTCCACATGCAAGAGTGGCAGATATCAACAGCAGGCAGCAGAGTCTGTGCAGTGGGAATACCAAAGAAGGAAGTTAGGAAGTTCATGTCCATTCACACAGCAACGTAGATTAATAACTACATGAGGGATAATACAATATGAACAAAGACATCAAATTGTGGCTAGCAGATTTTCCATTAGAGTGAGAGCATGAATTTATGTTTCTAGATTATGCTAATCATTTTGCTAGTTCTTTGTGTTTTTCTTGAATACTCAAAACTCAGAAAGAAGGTTAAATAAGGTTTCTTCAAAAGAAGCAGCTACTTAAAAAATTAGGAGGCTAGAAGCACAAAAAAGAAACAAATCAAAAACAACCCCCAAACTGATGGAAGTCAAACATCTCCCTTTAGGGGTGACTGTTATTCCTGACAGTCCAAACCAAAGATTCTCTGTGGTTTGTTTCAAGACAAGGGAAAAATGTGTATATTTGGGATGGCAATATCAGAATGCTCTCAGCATTATTTTGGGAGACATTTATAGACTGTGATAGGTTTCCAGAAAGACAAAGTATTTTAGTAACATGTCTTCATATCTGTCATACAGAATCTTTCACAAGTGCTGTAAAAACTCCTGGCCAAGAAACAGTGTTAAGTCTCCCTTTTATAATTTTCATTTGTTTGAATGATGAGATTTAGTACATACACTTTGAAAAGTAACTTACATCAAGCAGTTACCAAATCATACAATAATGAAGATGGGTAGAAAAACTCATTACAATCATGTCTTGGTATGGTGAAAATTATGATAGGTTATATAAAGGTTAATTATTTAATGCCACACAGCTGTTACATTAACTACTACTAATTACTATTAGAAATTACTACCAGTTCATGCAGTTTTATAAAAGCAAGATAAAACTGCAGTGTCAGTGGAAAGTAAGAGTGTATTCTCAGTTTCGCCACTGATCTTAATGTGTGTTTTTTCATCCGTGAAGATATACCATCACATTAAATGTTCCACTATGAATAGTTCAGCATTTGGCTTCCTACAAGAGGTCCATCTTTAACTGAAGAAAGTTGGTGTTTTAATTTAGCAAAACATTCAAGTGCATGCTTAATTTTTCCCCAATCCCAAAAAATTCCTCGCTTCTGATTAACTTTGATTTAAATGGGGCAGATTTGTACATTTAAAGTTAGCAGCATGCCTAAGACCGTCCCAACAGGTTTCTTTTCTTTAATCACTCTGTGCTGCATCAGCCCATGTTTCTCCCTCTTCTAATACCCAAGATCACGAGCAACTGTCTTGACTTTTCTCAGCTTTGAACAACGGAGAAGAAAGACACAGGGCTCAGTTCTAAGAGCAATGCACTATCACCAGTTGTACATGCTTCTTTCACAAGCCAGCAAGAAGGCAGACACCTCTTGCAAGCAGACCTAACCTCCAAATCAGGGTCCACATAGCAACATTCAAAGGCCAGAGTTAAAGATATCTTTTCCTCATACAGTGCCTAAGGAGGGTTGGGTGGCTTGAAGCAGACTAGGAAAGCCTGTATGATGAACGCAGAGATGCTGGTAGGAATCACTAAGCACAACAGCAGCCAGCAAAGCAGCGGAGATGCTCCTAGCCTGCTCAAATCACAGACCTAGGAGCAGACTCCTGGGTGGATGCTGACCAAGAATCACTGAAAAATCCAAATCAGGAACATTTTCCTAAAACCAGCAGAGGAATACAGGACTAATAGCTTAAACACTTGGCCAAGAAGTTGGAGGCAGAGGTTTCAGGGCCTTCACAGTCTGAGGGAATTCAAACCTTCTTCTCCTGTAGAAATGTAGAGACCAGGAAACTAAGAACCTACAGAAATATAAAAGTAGCCCTAGAGTTTCCTTTGCAGGCAACAGGAGAGTCCTGAGCTTGATTTCTGCTCCTTTGATTATGGGTTTGGTTTCACATCTAGTACAACTTCATACAAAAAGGGTAACTGTGTGATTCTTTCAGTACTATTAAAAATACATTAGATTGTTTGCCAATGCAACTTTCCACTCTTTAAGATGTCATGACATGTACTTAGTAGCTGGACTATGTCCTCCTCCCTGGTAAAATGTGCTGCTGACTTTCTAATCAATGAGATACTAAACCCATCCACCAGCCTTATAATGAGGAATGGGCTTAAAAGTTTAAACACTGTACTGCAGAACAGGTAGAAAAAAATGTAGTAGGTTGTTTTCCTGGCATAACTCTTCCCAACTTTCCACTCTTACAACAAATGTGGAGGTGGAGAGGGTTAAACAATGCGTTGCAATGTGTCTCATTCAACATCTGTGGTCAGAAGCCGAATGAGGCAGAGCCAGCAGTCCTAAGGGAAATCTGGTGAGGTTTACAGCTTTTGCAGTGCTGAATTGGAAGTGGGGCCACCTTAGCATGGCATCTTGTCTCTGGAAGTACCTGTCTTAATTCTGAAGAGAACACAAGGAACTTTACAGTGACCGGCTTTCAAATAATCTGCTTCAGGAAAGTTTCATCCTAACTACAAAGCAGTAATAATTGTTTTATTGTATGAAGAGTCACTCTATATTTGCTGATTACTACAAGTATTCTTATTGACACCAAAGGGCCTGAATCAAACTTGTTGAAAAAAAATGTAATAAAAAATAAGGTTTACAGGTGAAGAAATTCTGCAAAAGGACTAATGTTTTTGAATTGTTAGTCAGCTAGGAAAATGCAGTTATTATTAATTTCCTAGTGTTTTACGACTCCCTATCTTCTGTCTACTTTCCCCAGAAAACATTTTGCTGTTCTTTTTAGCAAGTAGTGAGATTTCACAGAGAGCTTTTCATAAAATGAACCTACTCAAGGCTATTCTGTGAAAAGTATGACATTCCTTTTGCATTTATGTTAATGTTTAAATAAATACACTCCCCAATGTGTTTTGCAAGACCCTGGAGTGCTGCACAGAGTGGATAGATAGCTTCCAGTCATCTTCATTACAGAAAACAGATTAACATGGCAGAGCAGCCAGGAGAGGAACATGTGGAGAACTTACTGGAATGACACTCCTGATTTGATAAAGATGCTAACAATAGCTATTAAAGAGGTCAAAACAAAAAGAGAGCAAGAGAAAGAAGTTGCAACAGCTGGAGACTTACAACTCCTCTATTACCATCTTCAAGCCTGTGCTGCATATCACAGCTACCACCAGTGTGCAAGGCTGCGTTGAGGGACACACATTTATCCAAGCAAATGTGAGGAGGGAAAGAGCCCTCTCATAACAGAACTAATTGTAAACTGCACAAATTCATCTGAGGTTGAAATAAATCCTCAAAGTATTTGTTTAATCAGAAATAGTAAAAACATTTTAGTGATTCTCCTTTAGTTCATTGGGAGGTTTGAAGGAAATAGGGCTGGGGTGGTAATTAATGCAGTATCTCTATACCTCAAAGGATGGCAGTCCTGCAAAATATTATTTATTTAATAATAAGAAATAAAATATTAATTTTCTCATCCTGGCAAAGCAAATATATTGAGCATTTTCTGTTGCATTTATATTGAGGTAAGCCAAGGGGATTGGAGATTCAGGCCTATTAATAATTGATAAATATGAGATTTTCTTGTATAGTTTGGAGAGGTGCACAAGGCTTAACAAATATGAAGCAACACATTCCCTCCTTTTATTGTGTAAGAGAGACAAGATACAGATGTGACATTTGCAGCCTGAGAAAGAGGTTCTCTGTGGATACAGGAAGGAGGGCTGTAGGGATTGACCAAAAGCCACGAAGTCCATGAAATGAGTGCTGCATTTTGACTTAAGCCTCAAAAAAAAGCAGTAATAGGGGGGATGAAATGAAAGGAATAAGAAGAACATCATAACAATGAAATCCCAGTGCTAGTGAGAAAGACTCAGATTGGTTTTAATGAAAGGAAAGATATTCAAGAAAGATTAAATTTGGAATACAAGGCTCAGAAGAGGGTTTTCCTGCTATTTTTTTAGGATGATAGAAGAATAAAAATTGAAAGAGAAAAAGGACTGCAGTTGTCAAAAAGAGATTCCAAAATTCAAGTCAGGATTTCAAAAGCATGAAAGCAACAGAAGTGCAGATTTAAGGGGCCTGAAAGACGGGCCAGAGATTTAAAACTTGGAGGAAAACAAAGAGAGACCTAAAAATGAACACTAGGTCAGTAGCCAACAGAAGACCAAATACTGGCATTGTAATCAAAAATAAGGAAGTGAAAGCATGAAGGAAAATGCTTGAAAGACTGAGTTTGATGATGGCGTAGCACTTCAAGGTGGCTGAAAAGGACAGGTACCGGAGGTGACAGGTACACGGAGAAAGCAGGGAAACAAACACCAAGGAGCAAAGGGAATTGGAGGGAGCAAAATCCTTGAGACAGATACACCAAGAGCTTTTATGAACTAAGAGAGTTGTTTTGCTCTGCCACATTACGGTTAATATCAAGGCAGTACACAGAGCTGGTAACCAGCTGAGAGTGTTGTATTTACTGCAGTTACTGCTACTCGTTCAATCACAGCATCCCCAGCTTCTCTTTAGAAACCCCCAGAGACCACAGAAAAGTGCAGTATTTTATGGGCAAAATTCCTCCTTTCATAGCTGGAGTCGCAGGAGCGACAGGTCTATGTGCTGAGCACTGTGTTTCTTACTATACCACGTTTAAGGTTGTGATTCGGTTTCACACGCGTCATTCAACAACCAGCAATTTACAGTGACACTTGATACCTTCTGGCTGCGGTTCCCAATTAATATGAGATACTGGAGAGCACGGCTGTTGAAACAGCAGTGCTGATGGTGTAAACAAGCCAGTTAGAAGCGTGTCAGGCTTTGTTCAGCTAGGAATCACAACCTTGTTATGAGCTGAAGCATCACACCTGCTTCTTTCAGGTTAACTGACAAATTGCTGCTATGTAAATCTGCACTTTAAATGCAATACCATGCTTCTCCAGAGGCTGAATGAGAATAAAATCAGTGAGAAAGTGAAATTGAAACAAAAAACCAAACACACCAAACTTGTGGTATCTCACATGGCAACATACCCTTCCACTGGGAATGTTACTTTGTCCTTGCGGCAGGATTACTCACAAACTCCATGTATGTAATAGTGCCCCAACAGAGACAAAGAGATGGTGCTTCCCTAAAGTGTCTTAGTAACCACAAAAGCTGAAATAGAGAAAATTGTCTGTGCCACCTCTCATTCCCTGGAGAAATGAGTTAAATGATCTCTGACAGTCATTAGGAATGTTGGACCTTCATTTCAGTCCTGCTTCTAGTAACATGCAGGCGAAATGGCCTGCACAGTTACTTTCTTTTTTTTTTATCATTTGTGGATGTGTAGCAGTCGGGGACATTTCCATATGAGCAGTGTTGCCCTTCTGAAAACCCCAGTCATCCTGCCAAGGACCTGTACAAGCCTGTCCTGGCATTCCTGCCCCATCTGAAGCCACAATTTGTTTCACAGGTGAACAAGCAATGAAAGTAATGGCTAGGCTGTAATAATAGTGTCTCTTCCATGCTGTGTGGCTGGGCACCATCCCCAACACAGCTGACAAAGATGCAATTCCTGCTGCCTGCTGTACCAGTAGGTCTTAGGCCATTTCCCAAATCCCCCTGCTAGTTTTGGGGGTATACCAACGGAGTGGAAGTCCTGAGGCTTTGTCAAAATGCTTTTGACCTCTTCAGGCATCAAGAATATTTGAATACTGTATGGGGGTGGGAACCTGACAGCTAAGAGATCTTTCTACCTGATTCTGAAGGTGTCGGCTGCTAGTCACCAGCACAGAAAGAATAAAGGGCTAAATGTACCTTCGTCTGTTTTTCTGTAGCAGTGCCCATGTCCTCAAAGAGTCTTTGTGTCCTGTCTGGGTGATTACCTGAGCATGGGTACGACTCTTTCCACTCTTTCCCTCCTTTGATATTCAACAGCATAGACCTAAATCCACTCTTTCCCTCCTTTGATATTCAACAGCATACTCTGTTTCTTCTTACAGATTCTATGCACACTATTAAACAATTTAAGACACAGTCAACCAAACGACATTTGCTGGGGTTTAATATTCTACACTTTGCTAAAGTGCATTATGTTGAACAAGAGATAGTGGCTGAAAGCATCTATTTAAAGCCTTTGAAGCAGAGCATGGACAAAGGCAGAGGCACACAAACGGCATTGCCGAAACACTTCCTGCTTCTTTTCATGCCAGAGCCCGAGGAACATTAACATTTTCTATCCAGTCTTCGAGTTATGCAACAGCATGAAAAAGCTGTTGCCTTTACAGTTCTTGAAGGATTTCTGGTTTGAACTCAGGCACACTGAATGTGACTTGTTGCCTTAGGAAGACTAGGTTTTCCCTATCAGCTTCTGGTGCACCAGCTGCATCAGCATTTTACCGTATCTGCCCAGCTGCATTGTTCAACATGGAGGGGTGAGCCAGAGCCTGAGCATATCTCCTTTGATGAGAAGCCAAACTGCAAGGTCCTGAACTGCTATCAATCAACGATGACAGCACTAATGTATGCAGCTGAGCCCCTGAGGAGAATAAAACCAGCATTTTTAAAAATTTTCCAAATTGTAAAACCTAGATTCTAAAATCCTGTATTTTCCCCATTGTCACTTATTTTAAAACTGGTAGATCTAAGAAGACAGGCAGAGGGAAAACTGTACATAAAACACCTAATCATTTATCTCAACTAAATATTATAGGTCCTCATTTATCAGAACAGATACTTAAGAATTAAATGACACAACTTATATTACATGTACAGTTTTACTTTAAAGTGGGACAAATCAATTAATCCATCAAAATCAGAAGAGAAAGGAACTTCAGGTTCTATAACTCAGTGAGTTTCAAAAATAGAACTTAATTGCATGAAATTGTGCTCTGATCCATATGCTTCCATGGACAAATGCAATTACTGCCTCTTGTAAACAAGTTAACTGATGTGAGCAAATACAGTTCAGAATACCTTATATGTGAACATTTCACAAAAAGCACACAGACTTGGGGTTGTGCTATGATCAATAGTAATCAATAAAATCCCATTGAAACGGATAAAATGATGCTGCTCTGTTGGTGTATTAGATGAGTGTTTGCCTCGGTTTTCCTTAAAATATGAAAAACATGTCCTCTGAGCTAGCAAAATAAATTAGCTATTCAAGCTCTCAAAAAAAAAAAAAAATTCTCATTAGCAGAAAGGCAAAAATACTTTTTTAGACAAGGTAATCCAAAATCTCAGAGTAACTCTAAAATCCCAACTGTATCACTGATTGCTCAGTCATTAAGCAGAACCCTCTCGGGAAGAAGCATTCAAAATGGTAGCTGGTACACTGCCAGTAAAATTACAAATGCTAGTAATTCTTTATTTTTGCCATCAGACTCATAAATTAGGATGGCACAAGATGTTATGATCAACCAGTCAGACATTTTTTTGGAAAAAAAATAAGGTAATGGGATTGCCGTTAACTCATTTGTCCTTGAGCTGCAGGGTTACAGTAGAAAATTACACACTTTTGAAGATGTTTTACTATGCTTACTATATATTTTATCTTGTGTCTGTCTACTTTTTAAACTGTAGAGATATATGCATCCAGCCAGGCTCCCATCTGATGTAACCTTTCCTCTTGTATCTGACAAATTTATAATCTAACAAAAACCCAATTCTTTCAACAAGCTGCATTTTTCACAAAACTATAATTATTGTTATTAGTTATAAAACTCAAGAAATCAGTCTCCTCGAGATAAAAAAGAGCTTCAAGTTTCTTAAGTTCCTGTTTCTTGTTAGAAATTAATTTTAATTGCCTTTAATACAATTAAATACAATAATGCATTTAGTTTTAATTTCTTATCTCTTAAAAATGTTGGCTTTCTCCAAAGTGTGACTTGCCCAAAAGTTACACCCACACAACAGGTGGGTGGAAAGGTTCAAATATTCTGTTTACAAACTGTCTTTGAACAGACCAAACATTTTTCAAACTGTGTTTGACATTGGTTGAATGCAATATATACGCATCACAAAATGAGAACAACTTGTCAAGATTTTATGGAATTGTTTTCAAATACATTATTTGTCAATTTTCTTTTTCCTTGTAAGGCCTGATACAAAATATGCTGAAGTCATTAGAAAGGTACTGACTCCCCTGAGCCTTACATCAGGCTGTATTTATTCAGCATATAGGGCTGGCTAAATAATTCACAAATATATTCAGTGAATTATTCATTTGTTAAATTTTATGTTTTTATGCCTGAACTATTTGAAAAATAATATTGCCTATTACTCATTCAGCTCTAAATCACGCTCACTTGTAAACAAAATAGAAGACTAAAGCATTGGACAAAAATTACAGATTTTTGTGCTCCAGATAGACTTGATCTCATACTCGGTAAAATAAGTTATGGGAGAAGAACAACGTTTCTTAGGTTTGCTGCCATGGAATACATCCTGACGAGGTCTTTCTTCCCATTTCTTAATTGTGTTGAGAAACAGAGTAGCCAGTTTGTGGAAACAGCTGTTTAGGCATCATTTCAGAGGCTTGGGCACTACCTGTTGGCAAAGACAGCATTTCTGGCGGGTAGAGACAGCTCCCTACCCTGGGCGGAATCGCCCACCTCGCCTTTACAAGGGAGCTATAATGTAAACAAAAATGCACAGGATCCTCTCTGAGCTCTCAGCAGCTTTCTTCTTCTCATCTTGTGAAAGGATTTTCCCAATGTTCTATTGTAACACTAGAGCAGGCTGAAAAGGGAGGAGGCCCATTGCCAGCTGCTGTGTGCTCCCAAGGCTTTTGAAACGAAAGTTTTCCCACACACGAAACGGTCTGGCTGGGACTATTTATACCTGCACCAGTCCACTGGACAGGACCAAGGGCTTTCAACTGTTGCTGTGAAAAGCATCTATTCTATGGGAAGCCTCAAAGAAGCAAACTGACATTTGATATAATTTCTTACAGATATTGCAATTCTCCCTCCTGTATAGCCTGCCAAAAGATTTGCAACCAAGTGCATTTGACTGAAAACCTGGCATAGGACTTCCATCAATTATTTTCAATTCACTGAATAGGTAGATTAGTCAGGGAAAAAGGGCAATATATATGGGCAAATCAGTGAGCTGATCATTGGCAGATGCCTTGCCTCAGAATTACAGCGTTTTGACCTTTCATGGTAGATGGTTTAAGGAAAACAGAAGTTTAAGAACAATGCTTCCCTTGTTAAGATATCATAATCAATACACTGCATGTGAAAGGCTGTCTCACAAATGGACACACTCTCAGCACAGTGAAATGAGAAACTTTTAATAAATAGAAGAGTATTTTGCCATTGCAAATAAAGGCAAAGGAAACGTGTACTTTCACATCAGAGTGCAGAGGTAAAGTGAACATCTGGGTGTTCCTCCAATACTGCAAAGAAAATCAGATGGTGAGGCAGCAGAGCTGCAAGGAAAGAAGGAAAGGCCTGGAAGAGACACCTCACTCTTCCATGTTTAAACATCCTGGCTCTGCCCGGTCTCTGCCTCCCTCAAGGACAGATGTTCTGAGGGAAACCAGCAGGGAAGGTGCTTCACTGAACCTTGGGATCTGACAATGTTACAAGTGGGCAAACACTACCTCACAACAGTGTTTATTCAGGATAAATCCTTTCCACTGCTTAAACACACGTTTTGTATTCCAACAGGTAATGAAATACCTTCTTTTGTACTAGATTTGCTCCATTCACAGGCAAAGTGTGCATTGACGCTTGCAAAGTGCTTGTGACAAAACCACAGCTCTGCTGTTATTCCCTGGTATTCCCACATTTGCAGATTGATCTGTTTGCTCTCAGCACTGTTCAGCTCGTGCCATAGCAAGTATTTTACTCTGTGCTGTAGTAGTAACACTGCTGTTACAGCCATGATATAAGCTTCAACTTACAAAAGCAAGTTTGTAGAGAGGAGTCATATTTGATATCAAAGCAGTTAAAACAGCTGGGAAAATCAGAAGCCGGATAATGGTACTGTATGGTCAAATGCTTTTTCACTCTTCCCAATTTCCATTCCTCTAATGAAAAATATTCTCTCTGCCTCCAAATCTCACTTCTCTTATTCTTTTATCACTTTCCCATAAATCACTTCTTCCACTCTCTGGATGAATCAAACTCTTTGTGTTTGCCTGAAAACCTCTCATGGCCACCCAGTGATGATGCAGAAATGGCAAGTACAAATGCAGCCCCGGACATAGTACAGACTGTTGTACATTCATCCCAAAATCCTTTTAAACCAAATGTTACATCTGCTTTTAGTGCACCTGGAACCTTACAGAAAATTTGCTTTAAACAAATACTAAGCAGCTTGTTAGGAAATACTAATTAGCTTGTTTTAATCACGTTACTGACAATATACGCACGCTGTCTTTTAAAAGATAGAAGCTCACCTTTAACTGGTCTATATTTAACAATAAATAATCCTATTATAGAAAGTATTTTACAAAGCAAGGGTGGTAGTAACTAGAGGCTGTTCTAGTTTATGTAAAAATAGCCTGAAACAATAAAATAAACTGTAAGCTATTGTTCTGCAGACGGGCTTTCGAAGGTATTCTTCTGCATACTAATGGATTTTTACAAACTTGGCCATTCTCCTTTTCAGAGAGTTTCAGGAAATTTTCAGATCATGTTGGATAGAAACCAAAGTCCAGCTTATATTAATAATTTGGTAATTCTGAAAGCCAAATAATCCTTCCTCAATTCCTTTTCTTTTTATTACTATTTATTTTGAAATATTTAATTACCATATTTTATCTGGTTTTCTACACTGATATAGGAGGGTTAGATTCTCCATCACATAAAGGATCTCTTACAACACTTCCATGATGTGAAGTAGACTCAATAGATGTAAACATCCTTTTGAAAGAGGCCTCTCTGGCTGGTGTAAATCTCTGTAAAGCAAGATCCCAGCCCCATTCTAACTGCAGCACAAAGGGAAATTTGGATGTGATTGAAATCATCTGACTGCGGACGCCAGAACAGTTTTGTTATATAATGCATGTGAGCACAGCTGCTTTCTTATCACGAGACCCAAGATGAACACATCACATCACACATTGAAGGGCAGAGTTACCTTCCCTTCTGCCTCTTGATAAATCCCCTTGATGGGTTTCTTCCCATGGGCTTTTCACAAGACAAAGATGACACTGTCCAGAATACAAGACACAAGGAATCGGTACCAAACCTTCTCCACTTTCATCCTTCACCCCCATCACTTTCTGAATGCTGTTTTCAAAGGTAGCAGGAAGGACAATCCACTTTTTTTCTTGCAATACCTTTATGTCAAATAACACAATTTCTACAGGTGCTAACAGAGGCCAGTCAGTCAGATGCCTGATTCAGAGATTCTTGGAGTGTCATTTGCCATGTAGGCATGTGAAGTGAGTCTGCAGAAAAGCTTTCACTCGCAAACTGTGAGAAAGCCATTTCTAATCTATTTGTGACCTGGGGCCAATGTATCATTCCATGAGTTCTGCAATTTAGTCAAGATCACTATGATGATATCGAGACCTACATGGTATCTACAAGACTCACACCACTCCCTGACCTGTGAACAGAGCTCAACAGCACATTAAAATTTCACTATTCCTGCGTACACAGGGCATACAGTTTGACCACCATCTGCATTCTGAGAGAGGGTGCAATGCTAAATATCTAACCAGCAAAAAACACATTTTAAGCAAGGTTTTCCTAACTTTGAACATCTGATCAGTCTAATCTAGTTGGGCTTCACAGATTTCCATTCAGAAACCTACTTCAGTATTTTCCTGATTCAGAACATATATGAAAGGGGAGATTTTATCATTTAATATGGCAAATACAGTACAAGAAATACGACTTTAAAATAAGTTCTCCAATAATTTTCACAAACTTTTCTGCTTTCTGTGTGTAGCAGTCACCATTGCACATGATTACCATCTTCCATACAACAAGATCTTGAGTATTTTGGGGCTGAACATAAAAGATCTTTGTGCCAAAAGCTGAGAGAGTGAATGGCAACACAAATCCTTCAGCCTCTGGAATGCTCAGCAAACTGAAAAGGGTGAAGAAAATTGGCTAGCTATAGCACACATCAGATGTTAGTACCGAGCTAAAACCAATGCTCTTGACTGAAGGCTGGACAGCACATAGTGACAGTGAGGAGAGAAAATGGCAGGCACTTTTCAAAGACAGCCTCTACTGTCAGAAATCCAGAGGTTTCCTTCAGAGATGGGGAAATCTGTGAGAGCAAAGGTGGGTCAGTGATAGATGGAAGAAAAGGGATTTGACAGGGACTTTATTTCTATTCTCACTCAAGGCTTTGACCTCCTAGAATTATTTTTTTTCTTTACAAGGTAACTTTCTGCTAAAATTATACACAAGATTCTCCCTTTGTGACCCTAGCATAAAAATACAAAGACCCAATCGGATTTCCATACATTGGAGGAGATCAGGCTGCTTTGCTCATTCAGGTGTAATAGTATCTATATAACTAAACCATTCTTCACAATCTGTTACCAACAAAAAGATTATTTACAGTTCAAGTCTTTGATCTTAACTTGTCTAGAACAATTTCATTCCTATGTTCTGTAACAGCGAGAATAGGAGATACGTTAGGTACAGGAAACTGTGATGAAAAAAAATCTCCAGAATGGGTTTTGCCATACTGAATGTTGCCCTCTGGTCTGGTTTCTGGCAAGTTGTAATAATGTAACCTGACTCTCAACTATCCTGACCTGTGGCTATTGTCACATACTTTCCCAAATCATCCACAAGATGTTGAATGAACCCGGCATAACTTATTTTTGTTATGCAACCATGTATAGAATACAACTCAGTATCATGGACCGGATGGCACAGAATAACTCTGTGCAGAAATGACTCAGTATCCAGGGAAAACTTTCAAGCTTGCAAAGATGTGACATTTTCCTGGAAAGTAACTGTTAAACTCTGACTAATGCATTCCTTTCCTGGAGAATGGACCTGTTGGAATGGGTCCAGCAGAGGGCCACGAAGATGATCAGAGGGCTGGAGCACCTGACCTGTGAAGACAGGCTGAGAGAGCTGGGGTTGTTCAGACTGAAGAAGAGAAGGCTCTGGGGAGACTTCATAGCAGCCTTCCAATATCTGAAGGGAGCTACAGGAGAGCCGGAGAGGGACTCTTTGTCAGGAAGTGTAGTGACAGGACAAGGGGTAATGGTTTTTAACTGGAAGAGGGGGGATTTAGATTAGATATTAGGAAGAAATTCTTTCCTGTAAGGGTGGTGAAGCACTGGAACAGGTTGCCCAGGGAAGCTGTGGATGCCACATCCCTGGAAGTGTTCAAAGCCAGGCTGGATGGGGCTTTGAGCAACCTGGTCTAGTGGTGGTTTCCCTGCCGGTGGCAGGGGGGTTGGAACTCAATGATCTCTAAGGTCCCTTCCAACTCTAACCGTTCTGTGATTCTGTGATTTTCTTCTCCTTTTTTTAAAAAGTCTATCCATACAGGTTTTGAAGCTCTGAATGTTCCTGGGCACTGAAAACAATGTGAGATGTAGACTGTAAAAAATGTCTGAGCAAGTGGGAAGTCAGTCTGGACAATACTCTCTATGCAATATTTTGGGAACATTTTGGGGTAGCAATCCAAGGGCCAGGCAGCCCATATTTCCAGGACACCTATTAGGTGTCCTGGAAAGACTGGAACTTGGCCATGAAGTGAGCTGCTTGTGCAAACACAGTTCTTATGCAGGTTGGAAGAGCCCCACTTCTGGCTGTCTATGAGTCCCAAGTGTTTCTGGTCCAAACTAGTCAGATCAGCTCTGGAGGCTTCAGGAATTATGCCCCTGACACAAACCTGGCATGACAAGCTCCCCTCTCCTCCCTCCATTCCAGCTGGAAAGCCTTCTGATGCCACATCCAGAGATGTACTTGTAATGAAGTGAAACTAGGTGGAAGTGGACACTAAGTCTAAATACTAAGGAGTTGCTTTAGAGAAGGAAGTCTAAAACAGGTGATGTTTTACCACCATCTTAAAAATCATAGTTAACTACCCAAAAGAGTGAAAATACATATTATCCACATCCAGAACTCACCTGGAATTTGCTCCTAGGCAGCTAAACATCAGTGAACATGACAGAGAAAGCTCGAACTTAAGAAAACTCCCTGACATTATATGCTGCTTTGTTTCAGGCTACTTCATACTATTCCAGTCTCTATGTGAAACAGCTAGTCAATCCCCATACTCTAGGTCCACATCATGAGAATGCCACAGAGCTTATGCCAGAAATTTTACAGCAAATTTTAACATAAAAAAGTATCACCTGAGTATGCTATAGGATCACAGATACTCCAGTGTGAAGGCATGCAAATCTCATTTTGTTGGAAACAGCATCTCACCTTGTAAAAAGGAGATCAACAGACTGAGAACTGAGGTGCTCCAATCTGTTTGCCATGGAAGTAATCTTGGACAAACTCTTTTCCCTCTATCTCAATTTACGGGTTCCTGAGACAGTTAAACAAGACTGATAGCACAAAGAAGCAGCAAGAATTAAGATGTAGTGTGCCTTGAAACAATCAAAGAACCCCACTGTTCTAGTCCTGACTACCAATATCCACCATTAGAAAATTACCACATATTATTACATAGAGCCATAGAGTTGCTAAAGACAACGTGTAATGTGATAGATGAGCATGAATGTTAAGTACCTGTGCTGGCAAGAGAAGCTCCTTTCTCACTGACATAACCTCCAGCATGTTTGGATGCAATACTTTGTTTTCTCCAGAGCAATGGTGACATTTTAGATCATCTTCTGTGCTATAAATGGAATACTGTGATCTGCTGAACATTTGCTACCTGGAAGACCATTTCCTGGTGCCCGAGTCATTAACTTTCTTGGATGACATTGCCACATCTGTAATGAAAAGATGTAATGTGCTGCTAATTTATGAGGCTACTGTGGTGCTGATATTTTCAACTACTCGGGTGTGAACAGCAAAGGCTGGCTAGTATTTGAAATCTCTTTGGTAATATTAGCTCACTGTGGATGATATTTGAAATAGTTCGGGCACCCCAGGCCATCAGAGACAGACAGAACAGTACTGGCCACTGCAGGAGCTGAGATAATATTTGCCAGGGCCAACACTTTGTTTCTAGTCGTAGCAGAGAAGCGCATATCAACAAGAACTTAACGGGGCCACTGGTTCTCAGATTAGTGCTTTGAACAAGCAGTGTTCCTGTAGAAAATGAAACCGTCTTTTGACAATAGATGGGGAGGAAGCAAAACTCACTTCTGTGAGAAAGGCACACTGGACAGTAAAAGGTGGTTTTCACTTTACAAAGCAGAAAATTAAACCATCTTCTGTAGGTCCTACTGCAAGCCTTCAGGGGACCATTATTGCCATCTACTGTGGCTTTGAGCTTAATATAAGCCACAAAATTGAACCCATTCAGGCTGCTTTAAGCCCAATAACCTCCACTCAAAGTAGGTCATATCTTTTGGAAACATTTGTAGGCTTGGTTCTAGAAATATTGCTGGCTATGGTTTCTCTGGCTGCTACAGCATGTTACTAGATTGTTTGAGCATCCAAACTGTTGACATACTTCTAATTTGACCATTTATCTTCTTGATGTTGACTGATTTATACCTTATGATAATTTAGAGACAATCAAAATCCCTATACTTATTTAATAGAAAATTGAGAGAATCACACACAAGACCCGAACAAAATCAGAGAGTATGGCTGGTGCTAAGGAACTAACCTTGCATCAAGTGAACTGTCCTCCCCAGAGATACCATGCATGCTACCCCTCGGTGTCCAGCAGAAAAACACACAAATTCTAGTATGTTGATTTTACAACTATGGCTATTAAATCATTAAAATCTAAACAAGATGCATGTAAGACTGTCAAAGCTTCATTTGTAACTGCATGTCATCCATGTAGGCTGACAATCAAACATGAGAACAAGAAATCAAAACGTCTCTCGGGTAACACCTGATTACCCCAGGGCTCACCACTTTGGCTGGGAGGAAGAACAGTCCTCTCCTAACTAATCCCAATTCCCTTCTTTCAAAATACAGAATGTAAATGAGTTTGGCTGCAGATAATGATGTTTCCATTGTTAGTAACTCCCTGAATAGCTTCAAACCCTGGCTGGGAATTTAACTCCTGGGGACTTGGCTTGGCAGGATCTCTTTTTAATAGACCCTTCTCAGCACAGAGTGTGAAATGGCTTCAGAGTCCTCTCCAGGGGCACTGATAGGCCTGCACGCTTCATCACAGGCTATTACACACTCAAATTCACTGAGTTGAAAATCTGTGGGCAATATATATACCTTCAAAACATCCATGAAGCTCCTCAATCTGTCTGGAATTACTACCCCATCATTCTGAATGCATTTGCTGACAGAAAATAAGGATTTGGTATGAAATCCTTTTCTTCTGTATTGTTTCTATAGCTGCACTGGGATCCCCAGAGAAGAAGCTGAACCAGAGGCTTTCAGTTTCATTTTTAAGACACAATTTTATGGTGTAAATTAACTGACCAGCTTGAATTGCACTGCAATTAGTCTCCTCAGACAGACCAGAGCAAGATACTTGGCTAAGAGAAGATCCATTTACACTTCACAAAAATGGTCTCATTTATAATGGCAAAGAGTCATAACAGTCTTTGTTAGGGTTACCAGCAGGAATAAACCATAGGTCCTTCACTCTTTTACCAAGTTACCTCTGGTTTCTATCTTCTAAGCACTGGAGGCCTAAATACCTTGGCACTATTATCAATGGAGAGAAAAGGCATTGCCACATGGGATGCAGCCTCCTTGGAGCTGCTTATCTTCCAGCGTTGGCCACACCAGCAAAGTCAGTGAAACTGTTAAAGATACACGGGATAAATCTGGGCTTATGTTTTCCAAAGCGCCTGACTCCCACAGGAAGATAACATTTAGGGGGACATGTTATTTTGAACAGGACTCACAGCATGTTTTTCATCCAGATTTTTTCAGTAACAATGGTGTCTTCACAGGAATTGAACTTACATTTAAATATGGATTTTGATGAAAGTGCATTTTTACCATTATAGATACTTGAATAATGGTTTTAAATATTTTCAGAATACATTTCTATTTTTTTCAGAAATACACGTTAAAGTTCATTGCATTTGCTATCCATGGAGTAGTCTAGAGATTTTAAAACAAAAGGTGCAACATTATATGTAAACCATCCAGAATTCCTTTCCTCTCATAACACTTGCTTTGGGGAAAAAAACCACCAAAAAACTCCAAACCAAACTAAATTCAACCCCTGTGCTCACCCTGGCTTTGGAACACAAAGTTACCCAACTGTGGAATTTCCTAAGAGCCAGACAATGGAGTACTGCCAATATCTTCACTGTCTTTTTTTGAAAACATATAGTTCATCCAGTTCAATAAATTTCCATCAATTTGATCAGATGACATGGTCATCTAATTAATACTGGTACAAATTCATGTGCCTGCAACAGAGAATCATCTGAAGATTGAGGCTTCTTTGATCTAGTTATAATATAAAGACAACCCAGTTTATTATAATGTTCCTTGGGATAATAAATCTACAGTGACCTTAACCATGATTTTTTCTGTCAGTTCAAAAACATAATCTTCATTCTTGGTTAGCCAGGTGATTTAGTGTGTTCTTCAACTGCCCAGCAACAGAGTATTTCATTTATGTTTTCCATTTATTCTTCCAGCATCGCTGATCCAGGTAATAAAGAATCAGGTTCACAACTATTATCTCTGGTTAATCCATCATAATTGTCTACATCTTAAATTAGGGATATTATGCTGAATTGCATTTAATACAGTAGCTTCATTGTTTGTATCAACAAGCTCAAAAAAAAAGAAATGACCTTGACTGACACACAAGCCATTTTAGATTCCAATTCACTAAAAACCATGTCATTTAGAAGCACTAGGCAGATGCAGACTATGGTCCTTGTCCTTCTCTGTTACTGTTAGTTTTCACAATATGTTGACAACCATCAGAGGATAAATTTGCATACAGACATTGGTATTGTGTTTTGTCATTCATTACTCACCTAAATTATGTCCTGCTATACTTGACCAATGCTCATTGCTGAAATCTGTTTTCTTCCAAAGGATGCTTTTCTTAGGCCTTGTTTTCACAAATAGATTGAAGAGACGAAACCCTAGCAAAAGAGAAGGTAAGTCGGTTAGGAGGTTTAGTTCAAGGCAAAAGAGATCCCACATCATTTTACAATCACAGATGACATCAGAAACACTGAACAGCAACGTTACAGGCTCACAGAATCACAGCATGCTTGAGGTTGGAAAGGACCCACTGGAGGTCGTCTTGTCCAACCCTCCTGCTCAGGCAGGGTCACCTAAAGCTGGCTGTCCAGGACCATGTCCAAACAGGTTTTGTATCTCTCCAAGTATGGAGACTCCACAAGCTCTCTGGGCAACCCATGCCAACAACTGGTCATGCCCTCACAGTACAAAAGTGTTTCTTGATGTTCAGAAGAAATTTCTGGTTTTCAGTTTGTACCATTTCCTCTGTTCCTGTCACTGAACACCACTGAAAAGAGCGTGGCTCTGTCTTCTTCACATTCTCCCTTCAGGTATTTGTACATGCTGATGAGACCCGCTCCAAGCCTTCTATTCTCAAGGCTGGGCAGTCCCAGTCCTCTCAACATTTACACATATGTGAGGTGCTCCAGTCCCCTAATCATCTCAGAGCTGGAATCTCCAGTAACTCCATATCTCTCAATGCTGAAATAATACTTTCCGATTTTTTTTTTTTCTAGCAATCAGACAACACAAGCAGAACAGGCAACTCATATGAAGAGTACAAAGATGTAAAAATTCTAAAAAGTAGACAAAGAAGTGATACACATACAGTTGAAGCAAAGATGTCGGGTGGGACCATGATCTCTTGTTCTACCTCATCAAGAAACTTAACAGCACACAAAATATTTTTCTTTAAGAATGTCCTCCATCACCTGCTATGGAGTGACTATTGGAAGGTGACATTTTCCTTTTCTTGTGACTGGTTATGTGCCCTGGGAAATGTAAAAATATCACCAAGGTATGCATAAGAGAGAAGTTAATTAGTTTAACTTCCTGATGGGAATATATTAACAGTGTAATAAGATGCTCAAATATTCTCTTTATGATTGTCCCTGCCAAAATAGTTGTTGGAAAGCTTTTTTGTAATACAAAAAGTTTTATCCTCCATATGGAGATCCAGATGCTGACTCTGATCTGTGTGTGGCAGAGGTCAGTGGAAACACTCAGCCTCTACATTTCAGCAAGCTGCACTTCTGAGACTGTCACTGGAAGAATCACGTGTCAGGATCAATATCTATAGATAACTTTCTCCTAAATTCCTCTATGAAGCTAAAGGGAATCATTTCCCTGTACCAATACACAAAGCTTTGAGAGGAAGCAAATATTGTATTTTTTTTTATTGTCACTCAGTACTTTTGGGTTTTAAACTCTTTTATAGCCAAGTTCAAATGCAATTTGTCCTGCACAGTCATTGCCCAAAGTGGACAACATAATTAATCATCTATCCTTATGTACTTGTGACTTAAAATGACTTTTAGCTAAACACCCTTACCCTAGCTCTCCCCTTGATTAATCCTGAACCATGTAAGCATGAATTTTATTAACGGGTCTCTCTTTCTGTCAGCTGGAATGTCACTTTGGAATTTAATCTAATGAAAAAAAGCATAGCATGTTGATTTCCTCGGTGTTCTAAAAAATGTCATTTATTTTCTTTTTTAAATACTTGTTAAAAAATATTTTTGGATAGCTGGGATGACCATTATGATATTTCCTTCTGAACAACTTTCTAAAATTACACATGAAATACCCTTCTGCTTAAATACTGAATATGAGTGATGTAGAATTACATTCTCTAAAATAAAACCTTAAATCAACTTCCAGTTCCTTTCTAACTGTCTAGACCAAAAAAATCTTCTCAAAAAGCCCCACTAACCTTAGAATCATCATTTAAGAGGACACTGTCTCCTAGACTATTTATACTTTTATTTTTGTCTGATAGAAATCTGTGGGTAGGACAGAGAGTCTATTTTCTATTGCCCTGCTTTGTCAGGCCAAACAACTACATAGAGCACATTCTTTCTCTCCAAGAAATGCATTATATAAACAATAAAGAAACGAAGACTTTGAGCAGCATAGGCAGGAGTGTGTTCATTTATATCATTCCAGGTTTACAAATGAGGAGAACTGTAAAACCTTCTTTTTTAAGGTTACAAAGGAATGGTGGCAAATTTCCAATTATTTCAGGAGATCAAGCAGCCCTTTTCAATGCCAGAGTTTTTCACATTTCTGTAATGTTGTCTTGGCTGATTTCGCCTTCTCATTAGTAATTGCTTGCATTAAGCAATTACAAAAACTTTGGAAGATATCAAGACAAATGTCTGTGAAACTGATAAATTCAAAATTCAAAATAAAATAAAATTTAATAAAAAGCCTTCTGTCACTGCACAGCATCAGGTCTCCATATTATTTTGCTGATTCATTTATAAGATTATATATTAAACAGCCATCTTTTTGAGGCCCTTCTGGTGCAAAATAAACTTGACACATAAATTCTTCCTATTTTGCAGCTTTTCTAAAAGATTAAATCTTGTTGCCAAAAAAGCAAGCATTAGAAAAGACAAAAGAAAAGAAAGTAAACAGAACAACAAAATTCCCTGGTGCAGGGAAGAGATTTCCCTGCTTTCCAACACCACTGATCACATGAGACATGCTGAGGAACCAGGATCTTCAGGCAGACACACATCTCATTTCAGGAAAATATTTTTTTCAAAGTGAGTAGGTCTGCTTTACTGACCACCACATTGAGCAGTTTATACACACTTAGCACAATCTTTTTGCTGTAAACCTTAACAACATTGTCACAGGCTCCTTTGAAAATCTTTCCCTGAACTGATTCACAAGGAACGAAGCTGTAAGATGAATTTCTGGTCATCTGGCCACTGTTTATCTCTGCTAGAAAATCAGACCTGGTGCCATAACTGAAGGGAAAAACCTCAACAGCAGCCTGCATTTTCTATTCTGCAGTTACATCACCTATATAACTGCTTGTGCTAAGAAAGTTGCCAGAACAATGGTACTGATGCATCAGTGCAGCTCATTTCCCTGCTGATGGAAGAACGGGTACACTGCTACATTATAGTGTCCTCTGCACTAGCAGGGTTTTACCACTTCCATAGCACTGTTACAGCTTAAATAATAGAGCCATGCCCTGGATAACCGTCTTCTAGCATAAAGCTGCTTGATTTTGAGTAATTACAGTAGTTCTATGTATTATTAGTTTTGAATCAAATGGTTAGTAGTTCTTTAAGTTCTTCAAGAATTTTAACTATTTACTATTTATCTGCCAGGTTTCAATTACTTTAACTTGCCAGAACGACACTCCCATTACTGCCAGACTGTCTGGTTCTAACAACTAGGTAAGCTGTCAAACTGCATATTGTGTATCTCCTGTCATTGCTGTTCCGATAACTTTTATATATGCTCTGTTTCTTTCCAAGCACTGTTTTATTCTGAGACATTCACATAATCAATATTTTTTCAAATCAATTCATGTCTAGCTCAGGTAGGTAAACATATTAATCTATAAAAGTGATGCACTTTAATATGAAGCTTTATCCTTTTTTATTGGTTATTAACCAATTACATGCTATCAATGCTTTTTCATTCTGCAAACATTTAAATGACAAACAATAGTTGTTGTGACAGCCAACAACCATCTAGCACCATCTTGAGGTTAACCTGATCTTGACATTCTAAAATAAATGCACATTGATCATAAACTCACCAAAACCTTTACAGTAATGCAGATACCTATTTATTAATGACCAAAAAAAAAAAGAAAGTAATTCATTAGTTGTAAGACTAACATCCTATAAATTTGTTTTCTTTGCTTCTTTGCATTGACTTTAAGACATTTCTGTTAATTCAGCTGGCAATTATACGGAAATTTGTATTCAAGGAAGAGTGGGAACTACACATTTTTATTTTGTAACTGCGCTGGACACTCTACTCAGAAATGAGCTAAGGGAAGTTTTAAGGTTCTAAGATCTTTATATACAAGTTCTCCCACAAGTATTTTCCATTTTCATTGGGATAAATTTCAAAGGTTACTTCTGCACAAAAACATACAGTTCCAAAATATGCCTTATTCTAAATGCCACCCAGGTACAACCATCTTTTAAAACTAATTTATTCTTAACTGAAAATATCTGGGTATGTTGGGTATGGACTGGATATGTTATTTTGAAATTTTGAAACATAATGAAAATGTGAGATAAAGCTATTGAGTTACAATGTTTTTCGCTGCTCACGCTATGTTTGAAGCTGATCACGACACTGGAACACATTTCAAATGATGAGCATGGTACAATTACTCCTTGGAATGAAAAGGGGATAAAGGCTGGGATTTTTTCAAGGAAGCCAGGCAGCAGTGAGGAAACTGTGCTGAGTCTCTCCACACAGACTTGTCAACTTTGAAACTTTCTTAAAAACTATATGTATAAGCCATTTGCATGTATGGTAATGTGGGGCTGAGCTATATATTGGTTGTATGCTTATTTTAAACAAATCTGATCATGAGTTCTGTGCTACTGGGCCTAACTACATGATGAAACTTGGGTCTGTCACGAGCATTTGAATAAACACAGCCTCAGATTAATGAGCACCTGACATGGCAATATTCAGTCAAAGAGTCCTTGCTGCGCCCATGATGTTGTATTGATTATCATGTTTAGAGAAGCAGTATTTAGAAATAGTATCACTTTCAAGAGCTAATATTTTCATTCAATTGAGGATTCAGGAAAGATATAGAATCTAAACCAGTTGGTCTTTAACAATGAAAGGGGAATATTTAGGACTCAGAGAAGTGTAAAAACATGATTCCATAACACTAGGTATCAGCACTTTGCACACATTGTTATTTCTGCCTCAAAGCCTGCCTGCAAATGCAGAGTGGAGGAAAAACTAATTGATTTAAAATTCACCTGCCCTTCTTGAAGTGTGTTCAGTTCTATAGAAAGGTGACATTTCACTGTACATGGAAGGATCCAATCACATGTGAATCTGTGTATTCCCAACATAACACATCAAACTTCTAAAATTAATTGCTGTGCTTTCATTTTCTACTTCACGGCTCTGCAAAAGTGCCTTTTATCTTGCAGTGACATACACTTAAAACTGGAGTGTTGATCTTGCTAAAACACTCAGACTTCCAATGGTTTGGCTTAGAGGTTTCAGTATAGTTTAACGTGAATTTTATCTGGACTTTTTCCACAACAAAGATAATTGCTTTTTGAAAATCAATTATGGCCATTGTCAACGTCAGGGAATTGATTTTAAGTCAATGTTGATGGTAATGACTGTATACCAGAAAGACAAATGCAAAGCAAATGAAAATGCAAAACAAAATATGCAACAATCAATAACAGACATGGATACCCAGGAAGTGGCCCCTTCTGGGCAACCCAGTCCCTGGAGACAGGGTACCTATTTTCCCGAGACAGCAGGCAAGGGGAGCAGAAGTCTGACTCCTCCCCAGTCAGAGCTTTTAGAAGTTCCACCAGGGTTTGTGTCGATGCTTTAAGAAAACTGAGCAGGGTGTTACTGTCTCTTAGATCACAGCAAGAGATGCAATCCATAGGGCCAGCAAGGAAGACTTCCAAAGAAAATATGACTCTTACTTCTTATCTGGAAATTTATTGGGAAACTGACCAAGACACTGCTCTAGCGAATGGGAAAATCTACTTCATGCTTAGCCATAATCCCAGGACCAAGCTCCCCAAAATGCAATTAAACAACTATATCCGTGGCTGTTTTAAACTTAGATAAGACAGCATGAGGAACTGAATGGCATTGAAAGTCCCCCCTGTTTATAGGTGTGAATAAAGAGTGAATAAAACAGGAATGTGGTGCAACACTTGAGACAGTGGCAGGTCTGACATTCCAGACTGAAAATGTGCATCTGGATCTACGTTTAGTCCACCCTGCAACTTATGCCTTGTGTTTGTGTACCCCACTGGCGAATGGGACCTGGCTTCCTGAATCACACCGATACTTTGACTATTTCATCATGAAACTCTAAATCTTGAGACTGGAGGATTTCACATTTTTCATATTTTTCATAGATCTTCATATTCTTCTAAGATCTGTCTATGTCTCTTAATTCCATCAATTATCTGCAAATTATGGACGAAGGAGCTAGGGAGAGAGCAAGCACACATAAAGACCAGCCCAAATTACAGTGTTACAGTGACTTACTTTACATTTGTTACCTATTGACATTTCTTGGTTATGTCCATGCCGTCCTAATTCTTTCCTAATCGCTCAGTTTAGACACTGAAAATGAAAATTACTTTTCCTGTTCCAATTGCTCTTGTTCCATCACTGTACTTGACATCCAAAACACCAGCCTGGCGGAGTATTTTAATTCCAAACAGCTCCTAATCAGTCCTGTTTTCTTTTATGAAGAAAACCGTTCTCAAAACAACAACATACTGTGTGAGACAACAGAAGCTTGGAGCTCCCTGGTCAGCACAGTAAAATGCTATTTAGCCTTTGTTGAGATAATTGATTTGATGCATATTATGTTTGCTAAAAGGCAAATGCACTCTTTAACATTGCAGTTTGTCTCTGAACAGGTCACTTCATTTTGCTGAAAGCTTTAGACTACCTATTTTTAGCAAAACAAAAGAAATTGTGTAGGTCAGATCAAGTGCAGGAAGCAAAAGGGCAGACATTTAAAGGCAGCTACAAGAGTTAGTTACCACTAGAACTTGCAGCCTGCTTTAAAGGTGGATGGAGCAGTAACTGAGCTCTTACTGAGAAAGAATTTCTTGTTGGAGGTGCTGCTGGTTGGTGGTACTAAGTCAGG
Organism: Calidris pugnax; assembly: GCF_001431845.1. NCBI lineage: Eukaryota > Metazoa > Chordata > Aves > Charadriiformes > Scolopacidae > Calidris > Calidris pugnax. The sequence goes on from NW_015090794.1 coordinate 9,187,584, forward strand.
TATATCTGCACCATGGCAGGACAGCTAGCAGCAGGCCAAGAGCATATTCTGATGCAGAGGCACTGCGTAAGGGAGTTGCTATTCCAGAATTTTTTCTCTTTACATTTTTTTCTGGTAGTCAGTGCTTTGCCACAACCGGAGCTGAGACACCACAAGGGACGAACGCCTGCTACAAGGGAGTATGAAAGAGTTGCTCTCTTGATGTCTAGTTTGTTGACCAGCTCAGGATTATATCAATCATTGGGGCTTTTGGATATTGGTTGGTTGTTCTGTGAGGTTTTTGTAACAATATATCCCTTCAAAGCAGGGGACAGAGGAACATGTTTCATGACTACCACAACAAATTTCACCTGATTACCAGAAATAGCAGTAAGGTTAGTCTACCTGCTTCCTGTATATGGCACACTGTTCCATACCTTGAAAACTCAATAATATAATTTAAATATTTGGGTTTTACACAGTGGCATCTGAGTAAAATGCAACATACATATGATACCCAGAAGGTCAATTTAGATGATCTAACTGCTTTTCCCTGGTCTTAAATTCCTCACCCACATCAAAGGGGTTATAACAACCACTTCTCCTTAATCATTTAGAGATTTTTAGGGTACCATAAAGACAGAGAAATGAACCAGATGCTGCCTGATGAATAAGTCAGCTACAGTTGTGCATAGAAAAAAATAAGAAAAAAAGTAATAGATCTAACTCCTTTATCATCACAATTCTCAAGAAAAAATTCCACTATACTGAGGTCCACCCTCGAGTAGGTCACCCTTCTGAAACTGCTTCTGTTACTGTCACATCTGAGAAAGCCATTCATTCAGAAAGTTCCCCTATCAGTCCATTTACAAAACTTAAGGACTTCTACGCACCCCTCTACCAACTCCCAATGCACAGCCACACCTGCAGCACACTGCTGCTTATTAATAGAAGTACCATAACAATTAGCCATACCCTGATTCAGGATAACATCGCTATTCAGATGGAGCATATTCAGTTGTTAAAACTCAGCATGCATTTGTGTGCTTATCTCAATATTGTTGCAAAAATGAATATCTTGGGTCTGATCTGAAGCCCATTACAAGTTTTTGGGTCATTTTCATGGCTTTCAGAAGGCAGAAGCTCAGATCTTATTGCCATTTGGAGTAGCAGGTGAAGTTAGATATTTTAAACAGATCTGTGTATAAATTACCACTATTTGTGGGATAACAGTCAGGGAGCCCAGACTCTGTTTTTTTGGCATCAGTATCAAAAGCTCCTGCCTCAGCACCATTCTGGGACAGTGGTCCAGAGCAATTAGGAGAGACAACAGACCTCTGAGAGGAGTATTTGTGAAAGGCCTCTTCTCCTCCCTAGTATCCCCCCACAAATGGCTGTGTTCAGCCCCATCCAGCTGATATCTAATTGGATATCTGCAGTTAATGGGTGTTTTTCTTGCTGACATTACACCTTTCCTCACCTCTGACTATAACCTTCATGAGCTACAGCTGAAACCTCCAAGGTGAAGAGTATGCAAGCTGAGGATCGTATCAGTGTTCCCCTGAAAGAAACTCTCATTAACATGAAGAGCAAGCTAATCACTTAGCCACTAATATCACTAAAAGCCCCCTGCCAATTAACTTCGTGGAAAGAGATGTATCTTGTGCACTAACAAATCACATCAGGCAAAAATATCAGGTTCTGCAGAAAGAAGACATAAAAAGATGCTTTTCCACTGCCAACTGTTTTCAAAGCTGAACTTGAAACAAGTGACAAAGCAGTAGTTATTGTACAACACACTGTGTGGTTGCCATGAAAACCGAAAGTTTCGGGACTCTTAGCTATCATTAGGATCCTCACTGGCACACTGAATCTTGATAGTTACAGGGTACAAAATAGGAACCCCAGTGGGACCACCTACCCAGTAATTTGAATGTAGCTGTGTAGGAGGCCAATATTTCAAGCAGACTTCGTGTATGTGTTCAGGGTAAATCTAGGAGCCTAAATGAGCTGTAAAAATGTATATCATCTGTCCTTCATGGGTAAGACTAATATCCTCTGATGATAATTTCTAAAATGGGCTATGAATACTGAAATTTTAAACTGTTGTGAAAAGCAATAAAACAACAAAATCACTCAGAGCAAGCATATCAAATTAATGTGTGATAATCCCTCCCCTGCTGCAGCCAGGAGATTTTATTTTTAAGTTACGTTTTAAAAATGTCTACTGCAAAGAATAAAACCAGTGGGGATGTGATAATACCAAACAGCACCGACTGAGAAAAAAAAAAAGTGTCCAAATTTGCAAAAACAAGATCTGTTATTTTCAGACCAGGATGCATTTTTAAATGACAATGTGCAGAGGGGAGGGAAAAAAAAAAAATAAAGGGCTACCCTCAGAGTAGCACTATTCAGACAGATCCTCAAAAAGGCCTCAAATATCCTTCTGGCAACCCTGAAATCCATCCCCATTCTTTACTGGCCTGTGGAGTAACCGGCACCAACTGTGTTCCCATATGTAAACCATGCTGCTTTGCTATGGAGAGAAGTCAATAATACACATTCCTGAGCTTCAAATATATTTACTGCATTGGGAGATGGCACCATTTCTTGGCTATGTAAGTGATTTTTGAGGAGGACATGAATTCTTATTTTCTCCATAAATAACTGAACTAATATTTATTGTCCATACTGGTTTTGTTTCAGCAAGGTATAATGAGAGAGTTCACAGAGTTTAAATTTCCTAATTCCAAAGGCACTGTAAATAAAAAAAAGTCTGAGGAATCTGAGGATAAGTGAGCAAAATTAGTACCTGGTTCAAGCTAAAGAGGTACCAGGCCTTTTACGGTAACATTTTTGGTGGAAATGAAACAGTCCTTGCTAGCCTGTGAATCCAAAAAATACATTGCAGTTTTTAGACTCTGTGCTTCACTGCAGTTTGCCATTGAAAATTTGGCACATCTTTTACCTGACATTTATTAGATATAAGCTACTGTTTCTCATCCTCAAGTACAGAAGGCATTATGGAAAAATATCTTATATGAGAAAGATGTTACATTATAGAACAACCACAGGGATATAATCTGTATCCATTTCATAAGCAGAAACTAGAGATTTCCAAAATGTTACTTGCATTTGAGAAAACTGTGTAAAAAAAATAAAATTACCTTTCTCTGTTTCACTGAAAAGTAATATTAAACTGAACTTGAACGCTCAGTATGATAACACATAAAGCATGAGATAGGATATAAATGACACTTTTACAGACCATAAAACCAGAAAAAGTAAAGGATGCCTGCATCTTTAATATCAATTTATAGTTTCTATCTAGAGAAAAATGTTGTGTTAACAGGCAGGGCTACAGTATGAAATGTGTACCTTAAAAGACTGATGCTAGTCCAGAAGATAATTTCCTAAGTCAAAAGGGTTGCATTCAATGTGCTTGGAAATCTATATTAAACTCTACCTTGAGAGATAAGGACTAATTCCTCCTAGAGAGAAAAAACTGTGATAGTTGAGGTAAAACCAATCATCCTACTACATTTCTTATGTTCAAGCAAAATAGTCTAAACCACAATGCTTTTAAAGAACCAATTCCAGAAAACTAGAAACAATTACAAAACAGATTGTTGGTGTGATTTTAACAGAAAAGCATGAGTGAGAGCAGGTTATAATGTTATTACTTTTCCAAGTGCTACAAAATAATAATCAGGAAGATCTACTAATTTTTAAAGATTCACTACAGAGATGAAAGAATCCATGAAATAATAAGAAAAGAATACGTAATAAATTACAAAAATGGTAGAATTGACAATAACACACATAAATCAAGAGGTAGAACTTGTAGAAAATTGAGACAAGGCCAGAAGAGGAAAATTGTTAACCAGCACAATTAAGACCAACAGGAGCTTTTAAAAATATGTAAAGCAACAAAACTAATACTAAGATTACTTTCCCAGATGTCATTAAAATGTGCCCCATACAAACTAAGTTCAGTTGCTTGCTTTTAAACATCCTGATTCATGGTTTCAAGACTTGGAGGAACAAATGCAAAATATCCATTTTGTTGCCATTTTTAATAATGACAGATTATTACCATTATTGATTGTTGGTTTGTCTCTATTCTATCATATTAATACAATAATACATACTAATACAACTGTCTTTATCAGTTTAACTGGTTTATCCTGCTTTGGAGCAAGAGGGAATTTATCCTCTGGAATTAGAGGCTGTCAAGGGCTGTGAGAGAGGAACTGTGAAAATAAAAGCAATCAGTAAAAAACACATATTGGCCAAGAAATGTAATTGCGCAGTCATCTCAGTGGTGTTATTGTTTTCTCTCAGGTAAATTTTTTTTATGACAGCCAGTGAATTATTTTTATTTCCAATCCTGTAAGCAAACAGCAACTACAAAACTGCCCCCAGGGAAAAGAAATCCAAGAATAACAAACTCAAATGAGATAGGAGATGTGACAAAAAGCAACTCTTGGTGCAGGTTAGGCAATTATGAGATAAAAAAACATAAAAGTTACAGAAAAGGCATTTCCCTTTTTTTGTATTTCCTGTTTTATCTGGTTAGTGTTTGAGCCTTTGGATTACTAAACTCAATTAGCAGTAATTTAATTACTACCATATTATGTGAGGTGCAGAGCTCTCCGCAGGAGGTACCTGCTCCTTTCTTCAAGGCACTCTGGAGACTTGTAGATGTATTCCTGCACTCAATGGGACAATTCCTGCACAGGAATGGGACAATAAAGAAGGACAGATGTGGCCCCAACTCCTTCTCAAATTATAACTGTTTATAGGCTATCAACTTGTAACTTTGGTATTTAAATGCTAAGCCACAATGTTCTATCTCACTACGTTCAGAAAGTGGAAAAAGTGTTCACATGTGGCAAAATATTTATGCGTTCAAGTAAATTTCTTAGGAGGCAAGTACATGTCACAGAGCTCTGGCACTTCAACTATAGGATTGAACTGTATGGCTTTGACAGTGTCTTCCCTGTGGGAGAGAAGGGATGATATCTAAGCCACCAGATTTTGGGTTTCCAGTAGCTTTTAGGCTAACTTGGGCCTAATTTCAGCTCCGGACTACATATTAAGATTCTTTTCCCCTGTGTAAAGGGTTTTGACCAATTCCAACAAAAGCTACTTTTAATTGGCCTGTACCTTACCAGTATAAAGGAAAGGAGTTTTTGTGGGCATGTTTTCCTTCTGCTATTTTGGAAATGCTTCCATTTTAGTCATTTAAAAGAGAACATGGAATCTCTGCAGACAAACGAGGACAGGTGTGAGAAAGGCTTAAAAAGCTACAACCACATTATCATTAAGCTATTCATGGCATTGTCAGCGAGGGAGAAATGTCAAACTTGCCAGGCCAGGAAATACTGCACAGTTGCAATTTTGGCAGCTCTCACTCTCCAGCTAAGCCCTCAAAAGCAGAGGAACATAAGGTAAAAATATAGCTGAGCATGTGCAATTTATTAAAATGACATAACTAGCAAACTGTCCTTCAGGATAATAAGACAAAATATTCAAAACCTGGTACAAACAGACCTTTAAGCCAGAGTGAGTAGGGTCTGAAGAGTTTACAAATTCAAACAAGAGCTACAACAAGCTATTAGCTCCTGTAAGAAGACCTAAAACACTCTTACAGAGCCAGCTCAGGAGGTATATTCCCATTCCTTCACCAAATTAACCTCTCGCATTTCCATTCAAATTGACAGTAACACGAACAATATCAGCCTAGCTTTTGGTATTCAGATGAGGCAGTTAAGTCAGGAACTTAGTCTCCCTCTGTTTCCTCTGCATTAAAGTAGAAATACAGGTGTCTCAAGAGGTGATTTATAGAACTGAGGGAGCTCACTGCCTTATGCATGGATTTTGCTGAGAAGTCATTGCAGGTACTCATCTTTTGCTTACAAAAATTGCACAGTGGGAAAGTAAAATATTGGTATGGGTCTTGAGTCCAGTGTGTCATGTCCACCACTGCAGCTTTGATTAAACTAAGGTAAAGTCGCACTGAATTTGAAGTCCTTTGGCCTCAGTCTGGTCAATCATACTTCTCATGAGAACACTGACCTGGGATTTCAGAATATTATACAGTACAAATGTCAGTTTGGCCTGAATACGTAGAGATCTAAGCCTAATAGTTAAGTACAGCACTTAGTACTGTTTGGATTGATAAACAGTCTCTAGACACAGGGTTGCTGGAGGATATCAAATAACATTCTCATAAAACCCAAGGGACTTTGGCTGTCTTTACCATGAACAGTGAAGAGTTGCAGTTTCTGTCTCTACAGAATAATAATTGGGGCTTGGTTTTGCTACTATGCTACTCTGAGGCTCTTCTGATCTCTCTTTCAGACAGAGAAGAGTTAGGTCTTCGGAAGATGTAGCTCTTCTTTAAGAAGTACTTACTGTTCCTGTCACTGCACATAATCCCAAGGTGAGCCCTTGTTATGTTTTCTCACGCTTTAGCTTTTTCTTTAAGTACAAAGTAGGGGACATTCTTTAAAGTCTCTTTTTTTAATAACTAACAGGTTGATATTCATGTTGAAATACAAGGTTTTCTCAGGGAAGCAATACATTTTAATAGACTTCTTGATACCCCTGGAAAAGGCAAACAGGCTGTCAGACACACTAAGGAGAGATGATGAAAAGACTGGAAAATTTTTCTCTTTTCTGATGGTATTAGCAACTTCTCCCTGCAAGCCTTGTTTCTTTCCCAACTTTAAATCTTCATAAATACTTCTCTGCATATTTATATTCAGTGTTTTAAATACTAGGGTAGGTGGCTTTTTTCTAATTTAAAAAATTAAGTGTCACGAAGGGACTTTTGAAAACGAGGTTGGGTCTAAAGCATTTTATGTCTATCTGTAAAAAATTCTCTTACAATTTTGCATCAGCATCTCACAGAATTTTAAATATAAGGTAAACAGATGCTCAAACTTCACTAGTTCCAACTTGCTCAGGCATTTTCTAAAATCCCCTAAGATATTTGAATCTATCATTAGATGAATAAGTAATTTTTGACAAGCCATTCCTTAACTGTATTTGAAAATTTCCACAGGATTAATTTTAATCTCTGTAGACAAAAAGAAGTTTGGAAAAAAAAATTCTGGAATGTTGGCAACCTGTTGTTTCTTATCTTGAACTACCCCTCTTTATAATGAAAAAAAAAATTGACCATATTAATAGCACAGAAATATTCTGTTGCGGAGATAATAATAAAAATCTGCAAAGTCTTTAGATACATCTAGAGATCTACAATTAAAAGGTGTTCAGAAAGTTGCACTCAGGTCTGCTTCCATATTAGTGACAACAGATTATATGGCTACCTGTTTGAGAAAAAAGGTGGAGTGGCAAGCAAGTATTTGCAAATATGAAACATTTATTATTCACTGCAGGTAATTTTCCTGTTAGAACCACCAGAAGCAGAGATCTAAATCTCTTTTTTATTGAGGATTTGGATGCTGACAGGGAAGAGTGGGAAAATGCATCATGGACTACCTAAAAAATAATTAGATCACAGAGGCATAAATTCCTCTCTCTGGCCTTCACCACATAATTTATGATCACATGCGGACAGTCTTAAGCAGCTTAGCCTCATAGAAATTAATGATAAGTGCCAAAAGACAGTCAGATGCCCCAAATCTAATTATTGAGTTATATAAACATAGTAATTAATTGTAGGAAGCGGTAGGAAAATTAAGCTTAGTGATATGTGCTGATTAGTAAAGCCTAGAAGAAGCTGTTCCCTACTCAATGAAAACTCACCTCCACAAAAATTCACTTTCTTTGATAGCAGGACTAACATAATAACCTAACAAATTTGCTATGCCACACAGGTCATTTCAGAATATGCACTACACTTCAAGTAAGCTCGCACTCTACATATGCTCTGACATACAACAATCCTGTGCCTCAAATTATTAGCATTATTATTTATACTTATTTCAGAATTGCTGAAGGTCTAACCATTAGGTGGGACATACTGCAGCAGACATTGTGCAGACTTGTACTTCAGACACACTCTGGAGAGTTACAATTGATAAATTGTCAAAGCAGTAGTTTAAGGGAAAATATAACGGATTCACAAATTTTAAGATGCTAATTCTGTGTACTGCAGCTTTTATATATTTTGTAAAGGATCCTTTTTAATTTAAATGGGGACCATCCACCATTTATAAAGGTCATATCTACTGTGACCAAATTTACAGCTGGGAAGACTACAGGCCTGTTTTTCCTTAAAAAAATATCCAATTCTTCTATGAAACTGAGCCTCCTCCCCAGTGTATTCTCATGACGTGAACCTATAAAGATTTTTCTGAACTCCGTTTGTTGTGAGCGGTCATTGTTGTCATAGTACGAAATCCTGTTCTCACTGGTAAACTTCTCTCTTTTCTTACAGAACAACCTCCTCTGGCACTTACTACAACAAGTGAGAATAATTCTGATGCCTAATTAAGACTTCATGATCCCTAATGTTTTCAACTCCTACATTTACAAAACCTTTTTGAGACAAATCTAAAAATACAGAAATGGTATTATGTTTCTTCTCAGATACATAACAATACTTATTTTATGCTTAAATACTTAATTCATTAATTTGCTTTACATCTATCAAAATAAAGATTACCCAAAGCTCAAGTTTGATTCAGAATCAATAATGTCAAAAGCTCAAAAGTCTTTAGCGCATGATACTAGAATTTGCAAGGGATCAGCCTCTGGCACAATTCTACCATTTTTTAGTTAAAATCTCATAAGAGTAATTGTTCTCATAATATTCCTGCTGGATCTGAAATAAAGCTCACAAATAGGTCCTTTGACCATCTAACTTAAGAAACCACAAGAAAAAACACAAACCTGTCAAACCTAACCTAACCATAGTTAAGACCATCCAGTAAAATCCCACTGATTTTGTTCATGTCATGAATAGCTAATCCTTATTTTTATGGCTTGAAGACAGAGCAGTGTGTGCAAACCCAAGAAGAAAGCCCTTTTTTTTTTATGCTGTCTTCATTTATTCTGAAAGCCTATGGATTCTTAGACATGCTTCTGCAGATAAGGATGGAATATCTGCAGAACACCAGAACAATTCATTAGCTACTCCAATTACATTTGAAAATTACCTTTTGTTCAGGAAAATCTTTAGGTAAGGTATTTTCAACCTGGAAAGCAACCTTACATCATGTCACATCTGCTTCTCCTCAGCAGAAGCTGCTCTTTTTCTTGATATATTCTCCTGCAGGTGTCTCTGTTCTTTCTCTCCACCTCCAGCACCATTCACCTGAAAGATAATAGATTATTGCAGAACACTGGATTCACCACAGATTGCTGCCATCCCATAGTCCTGGGAAAAAGAGATATCACAATTACTGTACTCAAATATTTATTATGTTATTGATAAAAAGCAGCAGGGCAGCCCTTGTAGCTTTTTCGCGTATCTTCTCCACATGAAGGAACTTATGCTTGACCTAATATCAACTAGAATAATTCAAAAAGCAACAACAAATCAATGCACTGATATAATTATAAATGAAGTTTCTTTCTGGACAGGGAAAAGAGAGGCTATTTTGAAAGAGTACTATAACAGCATTATAACAGAAGGGGGTATTTATATTAAATCTTAAATGATGAACACAAGAATAACTTCCAATCAAAAAGGTTATAAAAGTAGCAAAAATTTTAAAAGTAAAAAGCCTTGATTTTCCTCATATGCATGTAACCTTCCATACCACTACTTTTTTTGATAGCAAGAACGAGACTAGGAATCAGACCTATTCACTGTCCTTAGTTCAGCTTGAAGTGAAAGATGAGTTAATAGGGAGAACATTTTATACAAATGTATTTTATACGTAATTTATGTTTTATACAGATGCAATAAAGGTTAGCTTTGCCTTCTGATCTTCTAGTTGCCATATGTGAAATAATATTGCTTTGGTTTGTCATTAGTGTTGCTTAAATAAAATTAATTAATTTTTTTTTAAAGATTTGTAACATACACAAACCAGAATTAGAATGGAAAGTCATGCGGGCAAATTAGAAAAAAAAAAAAAAAAAAGGGGTCATCATGTACTTGGGAATTGTGCTCTTCAGAAATCTTCAATCATCCTCACAATCAATTCTGCATTTCCTTAATAGCGGTGTGAAACACGGCTCGCTCTGCATTGTCTTAGATTAACCACTGACTGCAAACCGTACATTAAATGAAGTATTGAATATTTGTCTCTCAACAATACACTAAAAAAAAAAAAAAAAAAAAGGTAAGTCTTACTAAGTCTTCCCTGTACTGTGTAACAGGACTTCACTGCAGTCAACTGAAAATGCTTTTCTTCGAAAAAGATTTTACTGTACTTGTATGAAAAATCCATTCAAAGGGGAGTGACTATAGGTGTTAGTTAGAAATTGTGCATAACCGTATACTATTGTCAAAAGGAGGGAAAAATCACGCATACGGAATAGGAAGAATAGGCTGTCAAAAGAGTAAGGTTTTGATTGTAAAACTTCAGTAGAACTGAGACTGAATTGGTTGTGGCTGCTACAAGTCCCACCCAAGTTTGTAATTTCACACATAAAAGTTACTTTGTAATCTAAAAATCCAGCCAGCTCTTCTTATCCTTTTATTATAATCTCTCTCTCATGACCTTGACAGGAGCGATTTTTTGCAACATAAAATTGGTTTAATTTATTTGGCTCATTTAATAAGGAGCATATAAGAACATACTGTTGTTTCAGGACAATATCCTGAAATATTGTCTAAATACTACCAAAGTTATGAACACATTGGTAATATAAAATTTTACCGTTGTTAACTAGCACTACATTTGTAGTGGAGAGAGATATATATTTGGGTATATACTTACGTATATAGAAATATTTTTTGACAATGTAGATCTTTATTCTTTCTCATTTTTCACTGTTTGATGATAAAAACAGGATAAATTTTCTGAGAGCAAAAATATTCAATTCTCACTAGTTTCTGAGTATCATAAAGCTACACCAATTATTTCCACCTAAGGGCACTGAAGCTTAATTCTCATGCTAAGCAAAGTGCCATTTCAAAATTTCAAGATTTGTTTCTGTGCTGTAAAGGGAATTAATAAAAAAAGGTGCCAAGAACTAGGTACCAATATGGGAAATATCTTAGTCTATACTGACAGCCTATCTAGTGTAAATATTACAGTTTCTCAAGGAGTGAGAGATGAATCATTCTTTCTCTTGCATTTATTTATATTAACTCATAAACCTGTAATACATGGTTTAGGACAAAGTTATGCTAGAGTATTCATTTTATTTGGTCCACTAGCCAAGCATAAATGGGGTGTAAATCTCGCTGAAATGCAGAGAATCACACGGCAGCTGAAGTTGGCAGGCTCCTCTGGAGACTGAGTCCTCCCTGCTTAAGTGGGGTGAGCTAAAGCAGGTTGGGCAGGGCCACATCCAGGCTGGCACACTCATTAAAAAGAAAGAGAAATTCAATGATAACTCTTCTGTATTTCCAGATCATTTGATTTTTGAAAGAATAGTCCATCCTTTACAACATGAATTCAATGGAAAATCTCTCAAGGATACAGCTTTTCAATATAACTTACTCTGAGGAACTTCAGCACTTGAATGTCCGGGTTTACCTACAAATTTAGACTTCCTTTTTTTCTGTCCCTGAACATTGTTTAGTGTAGAAAACAGGATTCTTGGAATTGAAACTGTGCAGTTAAAACACAAAAGAAAAGTCTCTCCAAGCATTTAAAGGTTGCTGCACGAACAGTTTTGGACTGTCACTCAGACTCTTTATCAGGCACCACTTCCTAGATCAGGCCTCGACAGATGCAAAGGCAAGTTCCCTGACTGCGGCAGAGCCGGGGCCTGGTACGCGCTGACAAAACAGACCAGTGAGGTAATAACACACCTGGCGTTTTGAAGCGATATAAAAAAAAACTATGCATGTTTTTAAATGGTAGAGACTGACTGCCAGGTTTACAAATCAAAATTTAAACGTGTGTGTTGTAAAATCCTTAAATTTCAGATTTTTTTCCCCATTAAAATGTTTGAACAAATTTGGGGGGGACATTAAACAATTTATTGAATTGTTGTGTTCACCCTAAAAATGCAAAATGCTTGTGAAATAGATACAACAAAGGAAACACCACGACAACTAATTCTGATAGTGATTTTAACTCAATCAGAACACTCAGGAAGAGCATCAAGAGACCTGTATGAGTAATACTGCACTGCACAGATGGAATACACTGGGCCAGATTCTGCTCTCAGTTTCCCTGTAGATCTGGAGTATACCTGACCAAATATGATTTGCACTGGTTTAGCTGATGGCAGGTTTTGGACGTATTTCAGCTGGCTTCAGAATAGCTTTACCTGTCCTTTGAGTAGACTGACAAAATCAGCAGAAAACAGGCACATAATAGCTCCAGCGGGAATTGATGTGCCCCAGGTTGGCCAAGAAATCGGACAGCTACATTTGCCCAAGTCTGATGTAAGAACCTGTCTTAAACTTAACACCTTTGATGCTAAAATCGCAATTTGGTTTTCCTGGGTTTGGTGGGGTTTTTTACTAATGAGGGATTTTTGCAATTTCCCGTATTTGAAATGTAAATATCCCATCCTCCCTTATTCCTTCCATCCTAAAAAACACCCACATCTCATCTATTATACAAACAGAGAAGGACAGAAAAGTCATTTGGCATTATAATCACATAAATGTGTCACTAGCTCTGAAGACGAACGCCTGACTGAAGGCCAAGAATGCCTCTATTTCCCAGGATGATGAGGTGCTTTCTTTTTAACAACTACTTTAACCTCTTTTGAAATGACTGAAACGATTACAATTCTGGAAACCACTCCAAAATTGCTTGCCATCAGAGTTTGACACCAGCACAACGGCTTTCATTCTTTCACAGTATTTGTGATTATTCACACACAGATGAGATGTTGCTTGGTTAATCACAGAGCAGACTGAGCCAAGGGAGTGAAAAAGGGTTCCCTAGCACAGCTAAATACAGAAAATGTGGCACAATGTAACACACACACAGGTGTTTGGTGGTCCTCTCACCTATCATAGAATAGTTTGGGTTGGAAGGGACCTTTAAAGGTCATCTAGACCAAATCCCCTTGCAAGTGATGTTTTCAACTAGATCAGGTTGCCTAGAGCCCCGTCCAACCTGACCTTGGATACTTCCAGGGATGGTGCATTGACCACCTCTCTGGGCAACCTGTGCCAGTGCTTCACTACCCTCATCATAAAAAAATGTGTTCCTTGTATCTAGTCTAAAATCTACCCTCTATTACTTTAAAACCATTACCTCTTATCCTATTGTAACAGGCCCCACTAAAAAGTTTGTCCCCATCTTTCCTGTAGCCCCCTTTAAGTATTGGAAGGGCAGAATAAGGTCTCCCAGGAGCCTTCTCTTCTCCAGGCTGAACAACCCCGGTTCTCTCATAACCTAGTTATAGCTCACTTATTGGGCTGCTTATTTTTATGCACATTGTTGTCACAAATAGGAAGGGCATCCTGTGTTATTGCAATATAGGTAATAACATGACTCATTTGCATTAACATCACTTCACAGTTGCAAGCTTTGCTAAAGTGGATCCTTGAATAACAGCCCATCTGAATCTCGTTATAAAAACACATCCACACTCAGGGAAGCCAAATCTGTCAGTTACCCAGCACTTGAGTTCAGACAGCATCACAGAAGTGCACCTAAAGGGCTATTGCCAGTCTGACTGCTAACACTCAAAACCCCTCCCATGTTTGCAAATACCTACTCACATAACAAGAGTCAAGGATTCAATGGAGGAGTCACTGAGGAGGTTGAGAGGGATGCTACAGCTGACTGTGCTCCTATGGCATAAGGCATTCATTTTAACTTTCTATTCTGTAGCTTTAGTTGCAGAATTAATAATGCAGAAATAGCCCTTGGAAGGAAAGAACCTCAGGAAGGAAAGAACCTCAGGAATGACAGTTTCCTATTTCTCTTCTATTGAGAAGTCCAAACAAAGAGCCAACATGAGCCATCAGGACAACATTTGCTGTACACAGCCTTTTGCTTTTCCTTCTGAAATTGGTGATTCCAAGAAACACAACAGCTGAAAGAGTAGTAAATTGTGATACCTCTACAAATCACCATGCCTGGATAGAAACAGCTGTGGGGGACCTGTGAGGGCCAGAATGCAGTGCTTCAGTACTATTTTCTGTGCTGCAGAAGCAAGCAAGAACACAGTGATTTGGGTTTAGTTGTGAAAAGGCTCCAAGGAGTATTTCTCTTAAGTGGTATTGGACTAAGTTGTCATGCCTTGGGGATGGATATGAGTCATTTGTGGCTTTGTTTTTACCAAGTCCTGCAGTCTCCCTTCAGGATGCGAGGCCGACTTAACCTCAATGGAAGTTACTTTAGAGAGTCAAGCAAATGACCTCTATGTGCCCCAGTCTGATCCTCTATAAATATCATGCAACCATAAAATACAACGCCTAGGAGCACAGCAAGATTTATGCAGTTAATAGAAATGTACTTTGAAATAATCTATTGGAAAAAAGCACATAAAAGAGGAGCAGCAACAGCAGCAATAACACCCAATTTGAGTCTGTAGGGAGTCTGAAAAGGCATCTTTACACATTTATACTTTAAATAATTCAGAGCACTATAACAGCAACCCTTGGATGTAGCACTAGGGCATCGGTTTGTTAACATCGCTCCTCTACAAACATATGCATTATAATCCTGTGAGAGTCTCAAGAGTGCTTTGGCAACATTTACCAACTAACATCCCATTGCAACAAAATGATTATTTTCATTTCTTTGGTTAATCCTTTGGGGCACATGGCTTCATGGCAGAAGGGTCTTTGCAAGGTAAAGTTTACAATTAAAAAGAGAAATATGTAAAACTTGTCTTTTGTAAGTTTTCCCTTTTTAATTCATGATTTTAAAGTGAAATTGATACTGAAACATGAGAAATACAGTTGAAAGGAGGATGAAAATACATGGAAAAGAAGTGAAGTCAAGTTGTGACTGGTTTGTCTTTTGATAAGTCAAGAAAAATTCCATCTATCTGCACACCTAATGACTTTTTGCAGTATAACCATATTGCACCAATTTTTAAGAGATAATAACAAGAAACATGACTGGGTTTTTATAGCTTAGGTCAACATGAAAATGTCAGCAAGGCAGAGGTGCTAACCGAGTTAGAAAGCACTGCAGTAATGGTCCGCAAGCCCACATAGTTCAAAGTGTTAGAGGAGACACCTCCTTCACAAGCACTTTATTTTTCAAATTGATTCTTTCTATCTTTATGGATTTCTTGAGTCAAGGTCAAAGCTTTCATTCTGCAGCCAGGAATAAGCTAGACAATAAAAGTTGCAGAAATTAATTCATCTAAAAAAGACGCGTGTCATTGAGATTTGAGAAGAATAGAAGTATCTTCAAAAAGTTGCTGAGTGTAAATATTATGCTTTGTTTACTCAGCTCTGCAGCATTTGAAAACTTAGAAAAGTAGTTTAAAGGTCACATTCATGTAAATCATATGTCTAAGTCTGTTGGTATATGGTCCAACTTTCACAGTAAATTCTGCGTGGACATGACTTAGGTGTAGCTCATCTGATTCAGTCTTTAGAAAAAGCCCTCCAAAGTTCTATAATGTGCTTCATTTTTATACTCTCAATAAGAGAGTCTTCATGTTTCACTTCATTCTGGTCCCAGGTTCTGCAATAAGGAACTTAGTGAAAGCAACCACCTGGTACGATATAACCATTTATTTTTTGCCAAAATATATGATGTATCAGGAGTGCAGCGGGTCCCAAGACCTGGTGCTCTAGCTCTGAAGCATCGCTACCAACTTTCATGACACTTAACAATATCTAAGTATAGATCTAGAAATATAGGAAGAGTCAGAAGACATAGACTTGTTTATAGGCTGGTTACAAGGGATCAAAAATTGTAGCGCAAGGAGCAGCATGAAAATTATATTTGTTAGCAAAGAATTCTGGAAGAAAAGGATCTCTAAGGATTAATCTAAGGACTCATACCTGTAAGGATGAATCTTCATCAATGCTTATCTAGTGAAGGGCAGATAAGTCTGACAAATTGCACTGATTATATTTTCAGTACGCGAACAAACTGACAATTTACCCTCATTACTTCTCTATTGTTCTATTTTGAGCTTTCCGCAAGGTATCTACAGGAGAGAAATGAGCTATTATGCAGAAAGACTGGTGTAACCTTACATTTGTGACTGAAAAAAAGAATAAATAAAATTCAGAAGTAGAATTAACAAGATGAGTGGTATTCCAGTTTACTTGATTTTCACAAATATACATCTCACCTGGCTTAAAAGAAAAAATTTCTAGTGATATCTGTTTCAAAACTCATAGATAAAAATTGGTATTTCCTGGATTTGCCTGAACACAAATTGCACACGTTCTTCTCATAATCAATTCTCTCCTAATGCAACATACCACTTACCCATGTTCCTTACCTATAACTGTATGAAGTGTTGACCCCAGTGAAACATTTGAGACTTTTCACATCTTTCTGGATCAAGGCATCTTTTACATCAGAAATTATAGAGCTTTAAAGGAACTATGTAACAGTTAACGTGACCTTGAAAAGTGCACCTGAGCTTCTATAGACTGGATGAATGCATTGAGATTTGGTGGTACTTCAAAACCCTCACAGATTTTCAAATCTGTTTCTGTTCTGAAACAAGACACAAGCTCAGTCCTCCCTCTGAATACTCTGATGGGTTTTAGACAGTAGACATAATCTAAGAGAGATTGGGTGTTACAGAAGCACTTAATACTGCATGTAAGACTGCCTTGCTGTTGGCCACAGGGTTGAGGGGACACCACCCTGCCAGAGATACCCCCCCCCCCCCCCCCCC